>NC_084673.1:14518236-15120384 GCF_028389875.1 Rhea pennata | reverse complement strand
AAGAATCTATATTAAGTTGGTAAACGAAGAAAAATGATTCAGAATATCGAGCTGCTTGTACAGCCCTGCACACTGAGATACTACTTCCTTCCCCCAGCTCTTGCAATCTCAACTTTCCCCAAACTGTGAAAGAGGGGTCCTGAGCAAATTTTAGTGCAACTCTAAAGATTTAAATGAAGTGCTATAAGCAATTACTTTAAATTACTGTTCTTCTAGGCTACCTTCCAAAGAAAAAACTATTACAACATTGGAAATGAATGTTTTGACTATAGAGTCTAGAAAATTGAAAGAAGATACTTTGGCAGTTTTTCCTTACTTGCCATATCTTACATACATATCGCATATTTGACTTTTTTCTATGTTGTTACATTAACTTGTCTGTTGTCCGTAAGCATCCAGTATTTAAGTTTAGATTATTTTTCCTAATTTATTAAAGCATGTTCAAGTTTTCAAATAAACAGGTATTCATAAAGATAAAAGGTACATTTACTGGGAGGCTTGTTTTAAAATATTTTTCCCATGAGAAGTATTTTTTGTTCTTATTGCGAGAAATAAGGTAAGAGACAAAGGCCCAGCGTAAGCTGGCTGAGCACAGAACCCTCCCGTTCCTGGGTCAGCAGCGCAAGGCCGCCTTGCCGGAGCGCACCTAAGTTTAAGCCAAGGGCTGCACCAACCAGCGAGGCAAACGAGTCCGAGCAAGCCCCGAAAGGGGCTTGCAAAACATGGGGCTGCTCTGGCTAGATGCGCCCTGCAAACGGAAGTCTGGGCTGCGGCAGGTTTGGGCACAGCCACACTGGTTTTGCATCCTGCAGCTACCGCGGCTCCACCAGCGAAGCCGCAGAGCCGGAGACGCAGCAGTCGCACAATCCCACGTGGGATCCCGGACCTCCACCTCGGCGCCAGCCCATCCCGTCACAGCTCCCTGTGCCCAAGCTCGCAAGAACACAGCTAGCATGGATATTCCTGAAGGTTTTTAACGCTACCTCCAGTCCTAGCACAGATCTACTGCTCGCTTTGGGAACAGTATGGAGAGGTTTAAAAGCTTTCTGCTTCCTCCATCGACTTCCAGATTTCCTCCCTTACTACACACACGCTGAATTTTGATGGAAGCGAAGCTTTACCCGAGGTGAGTTACATCGCAAACCCAATCACTTGACTTTAAGAACACTGGCTGCAACTTTTGCATCAGTTAAAATAACTGAGATCCTTTAGTTACAAAAATCTCTCTTTATGGCACCTGAGGATACCGCAGTGTGGAGCTCACCTCCCCTCCTCACTGCCGTCCCACTAGGCCACTTCAAGCAAATGAGACTTTGGGACAGTTTTTATAGCTGAACTTTGTGTGTGAGTTTGCATGTACATAAATGAGTTTACTTTGTGTAAAATGCTTTCAACACTCCTCAGAAATGCTTTCTTTAGACATACTTTACAGTGAGAATGAATTTACTCACTGACTTCCATTTCAAGACATAGGAAATAGTCTATAGAATGTATCATTACAGAATTACAACCACCTGCTGCTTCATTTCCAACATATATGATGCAAATTAGACTTGTTTAGAGCTAATTAAGTTCAATAAATATGTATTGGAGGTAAAGTGTTATCTGTCAGATTTTTAAATCCATCATGCAATTAATGCAAGTTACTTTGCCAGAACGTAAGTGAAAATTCTCTTAACGCTACCTAAAGTGTGGCTGGATTTCCAAGCAAAATTTAAAAACCCAAGTACTAAGCAGCACATTTATAACCACCCACATTTGCCTGATTTTTATATGTAAACTACGGTCAAGTAATTAAACTTCAGTTTATGTTTTTTTATATTACTTTATTTTGTTTTTATAAGACAAGGAATAAGATTTAAATTAAGAACTTAGCAGCAGAGTCCTGCACCTCAAAGGAATAACTCCTTGCAGCAACAGAGGCTGGTGGCCGGGTGCGCGGGCAGCAGTGCTGCAGAGGGATGCTGCAGCGGGAAGGCGTCTCGCTAAGCTGCGAGCGGAAGGGCAGCGAGCTGAAGGGCAGCGAGCAGCGCGGCCCCGCAGCAAAGGCGGCGGCGTCCTGGGCTGCAGCAGCACGAGCACGGCCGCTAAAGCGAGGGAGGTGGTCAGACCCCTTTACTCAGTGCTGTGCCCAGTTTTGGGTCCCAAAGAAGGAAAAAAAGAAATCCACTCCTCTCCTCTCCTCCCTCCACCCCAAGACAGCCAAGCAGTGAAAGAGTGAAAGAGGGGCCCAGGGAAGCTGTACAGTCACCACCCTCAGCAGCTCTCAAAACCCAAATGAATAAAGCTCTGAACAACCTGGTCTGATCTCAAAGCTGACCCTGCTTTGAGCAAGAGGCTGAATTAGAGACTTCCTGAAGTCCTGTCCAACCTCCAGGCAACAGATAAGATCAAATTCTCATTTAAAAGTACTGTCAATCAAGGATGTATCCTCAAAGAGGTGGTTTCCTTTATATAAAAGGAACAAATATTTTCAAAAACTGTTTTTAAAATGAACCTTAAATATTTCCTTTTATAATATTATTTTTCTGACAAATTATAGAAACAGTTTCTGGCAACCTGCCAAAGTAATATTGCCATGAACAATTCAAAAGCATACTCCATCATAGGCTTAAAATAGCTACATCTTTCTAATTATTATGGAACAGCAGTAGTCCTTCCACACAGGAAAAAAAAATCTTACAAGTTATTTTCCACTGCAAATGTATTTTATTCCCCACTATCACCCACATATACTTGTATTAAGTGAAAACCGCACAAACCTCAAGGCTTGCCAGCAGTGCAACAGAAGTACAATTACGCCACAAAAATCTAAAACAAATCAGACAGCTTTGCTTATAATGTTTTGCAGTTACAAACGGTTGAACATTTTTCCTTCATGTAGAGTAGCAAGAAGTCAAAGCAGTTTTTTCTGGGTTTAGCTTGATCTAATAAACAAAGCTTTGTTAAAGTTATCAAAACTTAATATAGTAACGCTACCAAGAAATGCAGGCTCCAATGATCTTACAATAACAATTAAAACAAATTACTTGGGACTTGTATTTCTATTTTTTTTTAGATGATATTTACACTTGTGCTTCCTAGGATTCATGGCAATGGAGTCACAACAACTTTTGAGAGGATGGGCACTGAAGGGCAGATTAAGGAGGCAATTCAAGGATTCCGTTGACTTTTACCAAGAAATGCACATGCACACAGACAAAATCTACATGAAGTTTAAAACTTGTCAATAAGCTTTTGAGGATTAAGAAATCAGAAGTAACTAGGTAATATTCCCTTAGGGTTCTTCACTGCCAACAGACTGGAGGGAGACAAAACACCCACCATATACTTCTGTGGGTCTTCTCACGCTGCCTGTTGTCTTTAGAGCCTATGAAACATGCAAGGTGATGGAAAGAGCAAAGGCAGCAGAGGGGAGGCTGTGTCAGTACATCCATCAGTCCCTTATCAAGCTCAGGAACTCACTGGCACATTTATTTCCCCTTCAAGATGCATGCACCTTGGAAAGACAAACAGATGCTTTTAAGCCCTGTAAGCCACAACAACCTGAGGAATCTAGGTGTGTTTAGGATCCAGGAATAAATTAAGGCTCATCTAATATTTCAGTAGGCCTTCTAAGGCTTTGTCTTCACCCCAGAATTAAACCAAGTAACTTGCAACTGTTGTACAACTAACTGGGCCATGCTTACATTAAATCTTTACATACATAAAGCATTAGTACGTGCCCAGAAGACAGCAACAGAACATCATCAAAAAAAAAATCTGAGATCAAGTAAACTTCATCAACTAAATAGCTATGAGCACTACTTCCCAGATACTTAATGTTCTTGACCCTCCATTACTGGATTAAAGCTTCAGAAAAAAAATCTTTTAATGTTGTGCCTGCCTATCACTTGGTTCAAAAACAATTTTGACAGCACTTAATGTAAAAAAAAAAAAATCATTTTTATATAGTCCATAGTGTTCAATAGGTTAACCTGGAAAGATGAGGAAATGAAACCACTAAGTTATCACACAGAAGACAATCTATTGAGTAGAAGTGCAGAAGATGTTAGTGAGACCCACAACTATAGCCGAATCAGTTATTATCCACATAAGGCCAACTGAAGAGGGATGAGGGGTGTTTTTGGTATTTTGGGGGGTTTTTTGTTTGTTTGTTTTAGATATCAGATTTATCAATAAGGTGAAAAAGTTCAAAGACTGAATGCACATTTTCTAGAAGCATTTTGATTACTGTGTCCCAACATCTGTAACAAGACACAAGGTAATGCCAGTTCTCATTATCCTGCTCCAGATAATGATTTGCGCATAAAATCTGTTCACCTCCAAGGCTTCTCCTAAAAATACAGCTACAAAATTTATTATGCTTCCCTTCACTATTCAGCTTTGAAATCATTCAGGAAACAATTAGAGCACTTCTAAAAAGAGCAATATTTACAAGTGGACAGTTATCCTCTAATACTTGAGAGAGATCAGATCATTAGGTTACTCATTGAAGATCTGCAATCCATCTGCTTGTCTAAATTAAAGTGAAGTCATTTTCATAGTTATACTTGATACCAAATCATAAGTTGTTTAAACGAGAAAAGAATTAAATATGCAAACAATTTTTCATTGTGTTTGAGAGACGAAAGAAGGTTAGTGCAATTAGACATAAGAAGCTGCTCATACTCACACAGAAAATGAAAAAGCAGATTTACAGCAAGGTATGCCAGCATTACTGCACGAAATAAAGCTCTCTAATCTTTGTATAACAACCTTCAGAGACAGTATAAAAATACTGTGTTACGCTGCCTTAATAAAATTAAAAGCATAAAATAAAGTCAAACTCCTTAAGAAAAAACATACCAGTAGACCCTATAACTACATAGAACAGAAAAGAATACATAGGTTTTCAGAAATAACACACAGAAAAGAGTAGAACTTTAGGAACGTCTCAGTAAGATGGAAACAAAATTAAGCTTAAATTTGAAAAGGAAAGAGGGGGGAAAAAAGCATATTTCATTTCAAGTGTGAGGTGGAGGCACAGGAAGGAAACATAAATCCTTTCAAAAAAATGGAAAAGTATCAGTCCTAAAGGGTTATGCTAACAACAGTGACTAAAATGCCATATTAGATGGTCACTGAAATAAGCATCAGCATCTCTAGCATTACTAAACGAGTGTTTAAGCTAATGACATCAACAACAGTCCTTTAACTCATTAAAGATCTAATAAATTTTAGAAATAGATACGTAAACCTACAGGGTTACCAAGTCAAAAGAAAGCTCCATATCACTAGCAATGAAGGTAGTTTTCCAGACACTGGCTGCCCCAAACTATGCCAATAAACCAAAAAGGAACACAGTGAGATCAAAGGGCCATCATCAGCCAAACAAGTCTGCAAACTCATCTTTTATGTGATGAGTTATGTTTCAATACAGATAAACTATATTTGACAACTGAAAAACGGGAGCAGAGATCTCCGAAGGTTAAAAAAGCTACTGAAAAACAAGTATAATGTAAAGCAGAGCATTCCAGTATCAAAACAAGTATCAGGTATCAAGAAAAAATAAAAAACAAACTGCACAGAAATCCTTGCTTATATTTATTTCCCCAAGGGGTAACGGAGAGAGGGGACAGGCTTTCTGAACAGTAAAATATACCAGTGCAGGTTGTTATTTATAAGCAAAACTCATTTTTTTACATAATGATTTTGCTCATATTCTCTATACAACTGACATTTAGTTATACTTAAAAAAAAAAAAAAAAAGATTTTAACATTTGAAAGTCATATACAGTACCAACATCAAGAACATGCTTAGCACAATGCCAATTCACACACTTGAGGCCAGTAGCAGTTACTTGTCACTTGTTACACAAGTGAGAGCAAACAAAAATAAAGTTCCATAAAACATATGGAAAATCAACACATCTGTGAGACACAAGCATCATTTAAACAAGAAGAGGAAGAGGCTCTCTAAAATCACTTAATAGAGCATTTAAGATTTCTTCTCTGTCAGAGTTCAAGGACAAATTTTACCTATGATGTGCAAAGGTGATTTGTTGCTGAAGATCAAATTATGTGCTTCTGCCTACATTTTTTCCAAACTTTCTTTGGAGTCTATATGGATTACTAGATCATATAATCTCCTATTTCTACCTTACCATCAGTTACAGGACATAAAATGCTTTCAAGTGTAACATCTCAGTAATAGGTTCTGCTGCTTTTGCCTTTCCCAAGCAAAACCTCAGGATTACTATCGATCTCGGACTTGATTATGCCAGTAGCGGGTCTTCTTCCCTTCAATGTCTGAATCATCCTTCCCTACCTGCACGGACCTACTGAATCTACATTGTCTAGGGAAAGCATATGAGCTTTCAAATCTCTCTAAGAGCCTTCTCAATTCAAGCAATAACTAGAACACAAAAATCGTATCAGTAATACAAGGCTCAAGAGGATACTGTACACGTGGAATATATAAAAAATAGAGCTAGTATTTGCCCTTCCACACTAAAGTTTAAGTCAATTTATCCAGCTTATCAGTAATGAACAGCAAAATCTGGCTGAGTTCTACCCCCCCCCCAAAAAAAAAAAAAAAAGTAAAATAGTATCACTACTAGAAACTAGAGCTACTTGTTTGCTAGAAGCAAATTCTCTCCCAGACTTCTGAGTTTAAGAAAACTGTATTCCAGCATGCCTGATGCTCTGCCAGACTGTAAATGGCAAACCTTCAAACCAACATGGGAGTGCTGTATGTATTTGTGAAGAATCGGAACTGTCACATAAAAAACTTTTTCTAGTTCCCTAATACAGCCCATATTTAAAAGGGCAAGTCATTGCGCCAAAGAACATATGAACAACATATGTGAACAGGCAGATAGAAAAAAGAGTGCACAACGGTCAAGTGACTGCTAATGCAACAAACAAATTAGAAGGGTACCAATTGCCTGCTCACTCCTATTTTATAGGCATCATTACACCAGGTAGTTTTGAAGACATTGACAAATCCCAACAATGAAGTTCTACAAAGAGAACCATGTAGCTGAAACCAGAAATTTTACCAAATATTTCCTCAGTGCCACTAGATCCTATGAGCCCCACCACCTACACTTCTGGACATGTTTAGCACCAGCATCTGTTTCAGTGGTAATAAATATATTCATTTGCTAGGTCCTGTTTTCTAGCATTGTCAGAGGTCTATTCCCTGTAACTTATGCTAACAACTATTTCTGCCCACTCCTACACTTACAGTTTTCCTGAATTTGTTCTATGCATAACACCTTTCTTCTGTCATTATTATATTTTTCTGACTTTTTCTTATTTACTCTGATAACTCTGAGTAGTAACTCTAAAGTGGAGGTGACAATCAGGAGACTGAATCAGAATAAATAGCAGGTCTCCTTCCACATATGTAACCCTCTATAACAAATAGCTTTTATATCTAGTTAGATTAGGTAGAAAGGAAAAAAAAAAAAAAAGAGGGTTTTTTAGGAATCATTTGTCAGGTTACCTTCAGAATCAGCAATCCATCTATAGGATGCCTCTTCCTGCTAGCTGATCCATGGCTTTCTAACCCCACTCAGACTACTTTTCCTACTTTGCGTCCCCTGCAGGGAACGTATACCTCCCACATTGTCAAAAGCTGATGCAGTTGACAAGAATGCCTATGGGATAGCAAATATAGCTTCAAAGTTTTCTATTAAGAAAGCCTTCAGCTGCTCTCTGCTCATTCTTCTTGAAAGATATCCCCTTAGGCCACTATAGTTCTACTGCTAAAGATATAACTGATGATTCCACAGGAGAAATGGAAATTATATCTGTTATGCATTGATATAATGTATTTAAAAAAACTACATTATCACGGCTAAAGTGACATCCCTTGTTCAGGCTTTCCTCCAACCTTCCTTTGATAACATGTACCACTGATGTATTAGACTCATTCCCTTTCATCTGCTGTGTTTAGTTCCCGCTCCCTGTACAAGTGTTCTTTCTCTGAATACACACTGAATTGAATTACACATGATACTGTGGAGAAAATACCATTTTGAGTTTGTCTCCGTCTGAAAAAAGCAGACGGAGCACTGATGAAGTCATTAAATTGTTCTTTGTTTCACTCCCAAGGAAGGGGTAGTCAAGATTACCCTGCCCACACCATTCACGGGGCAGCACCATACCTTTGGGCACGCTGTCTTTCAAGTAACAGGCACGGACTTCCCTGGGCACAGGACGTTTGGAACTTCCTTGAAACCACAGATTTCACACCCGCCGATGTACATGATGCATAGCGCTGAAAAGCCCCTGGCGTGTGGCCTTTCCACCTATTACATGCAACCACCCAGTGAAGAAGCTGGAAACTAGTCACTCAGATTTTTCCAAACAAGCAAACAAAAAACCCACAAACACGTATCACGTATCTTACACAAAAGTGTAAACCAGTCTGCTCAAAAACATTTACTTCT
Organism: Rhea pennata; assembly: GCF_028389875.1. Classification (NCBI taxonomy): domain Eukaryota; kingdom Metazoa; phylum Chordata; class Aves; order Rheiformes; family Rheidae; genus Rhea; species Rhea pennata. Next base: position 15,111,943 of record NC_084673.1, on the reverse strand, counting down.
ACTTTCCCGCGCTCAAGAAGCCTCCAGGTTTAGTAAGTCACTTCAGCTGGGAAAACAGAGGCCCCCTTCAGTGTGAGATGAAAGGATAGCAGGGTGTTCATCACTTTCAACATTCAAACAACATCTGAATTTTGTATCAGGCCATTGACAGAACTGCAACAGGTAGAAAGACGTACTGTCTGTGCTGCCAGAATATTCCAGCCGACACTACTTCTTAAAAACTTCAGCAATGAAGCAAAACCCCAGAATAGTCACTGCTAAGAACACTCTGGAGAAGAAAACAAACAGTAATAATTCTCCTTATGTTTTATCTCGTACCTTCAACTACTTGATCCTATACCTGCTGGTAAGGAGTGAGCTGACGAACTTTCTTCCCTAAAACTTTAAGGTACACAGGTTTAATTTTTTCCTAACATGCAAATTCTATATAGACACCTTAGCATACATACATTCACCATACATATTTGAACATCTTACAGTGCACTGTTAAGTATTTGTTCTCTCATGCATTCCCAAAGAATATAAACATTTATTATTTTCTTTTCCAAAAAATATTCTGACATGAATTTAACATGAAATTTTATTAGGGGAAGTCAGCAAGAACGGAGAAGAAGAGAAACTTGCTTTTCACACAATTCAAGTTCTTACACAAATGGATGTGTTCTCCTTTTAAAACACACACACATAAAATTAAAGATTTACAGTTTGCTCCCGTGATGCTAAACTGGCATTCTAAATTAACTATTATTAGTTAATATTGCAACAATACACACAAAGAATATATTAATACTAGAGTTTGTTCAGCCTTAACGATGCTGCAACCTGTCTCCTCGGCAGGTGCTTCTTTTGCTAGTCTCCTGAGCAACCACCGACTGATAAACAGCGCAGAAAGAAAATTCTGTATTTTACTGGAAACCTCTCTTAACTCTTGTGATTTTTGCCACACAACGAAGCTACGTGCAACTGAAAAATCCCCATGTATTAGTTTCCTACGCTTAACAGCTTTTTAAATAACTGTAAAGCTTAACTTCTTTTTAACCATCTAAACTACAAATTAACATTAAAAAGAAACTCCAGCAGGAAAGAGAGACTGGTTTTGTGCAGCGATCCCTCTTGATCGTAAGGCACCTGCCCTTCAAACCTGGTTAATGATAAACAAACACGAGCGGCAGCAAGCGGCAGGCACGGCACTGCTCAGAAGCAGGCAGCACGCACCAGGGCCAAGGCACCTCGCGAACACGCACCGCCGCAGCTCGCACCTCTCGTGACGAGCCACTCGCAGGCCAGCCGCGGAACACCTCTCACCACCCACGCCTCCTCCCTTCGCGCCGTACTCTAGAGTCGCAAGGGAGCCGCGGCTCTCGGCGGGCAGGAGCACGGCGAGGCGTTACGAACGGGCACGGCCGCAGCCGCGGGCAGCCGGCCCGGAAAGAACCAGCGGCCGGAGCCCCCGGGCCACGGCGCGCTCGGGAGCGGGGCACGGCCAGGCTTCGCCGCTCCCGCCCGCGGCGCCTCGGACGCCGCGAAGGCGCGAAGGGCCCCGGGGCGGCGCGGGCGCGACGGCGCCAGGAGCCGCGCTCGGGGCTCCGGCCGCGCCCAGGCGGGGCCGCGGGCGCCGAGCCGGGCCGCGGCGGCCCTGGCGCCGGCGGGGGGCCGGGCCGGGCCGGGCCGGGAGGGAAGGGAAGGCCCGGGCCGCCGGGCGCGCGGGGGCGGGGGGCGGCGAGGGGGCCCCGCCACAGACTCACCGCGAGGCGGCCGCCGCCGCCCCCAGCGCTCCGCGCCGCCGCCGCCGCCCTCGCCCGCGCGCCCACGTGACGGGGCCGGCGCCCGGCGCGCGCCCCGCCCCGCCCGCCCGCGGCAGCGCTGCGCTGCCCGCCGGGACCGGCCGCGCGGGCTGCTGGGAGGCGCCTCCCCGCGGCGCCTGCCGGGAAGCGTAGTCCGGGCCGCGAGGCCCCGCGGGAGCTGTAGTCCGCGGCGCGCGCGGCTGCGCCCCTCGCCGGCGGCCGCCGGGCGCGCCGCGAGCGGCTCACGGGCCGCGCCGCGCCACAGGGCGGCCGGCGCGCGCCGGGCCTTCGCGGTGCTGCCCAGCCGCGAGTGAAAATCCCAATACCGGTACCTAGGACGGCCCGTCCGGCCGATGTCGGAGGGGCTGTTCGTGTGAGGTCAGAGCCAGAAAGGAGAAGGCGCTCAGCGCGCCGTGCCACATCGCGAGAGGGCGAGGCGGCCGCTGGGGGACCCCGCGCCGCCGCAGGGCCCGTGCGCTGCCGTCCTGACAGGAAAAGGGCTTTGCCGTGTCACGGGTTATGAAACAACGAGGCCCGTCTCTGGGTGATGCCTGGCCGTGTGACTTGTGCCCCTGCTGGTGCAGGGCGGCCTGCCAAGCCCTCTCCCTGCTCTGGGGAAAAGAAAAGCAGGTCAAAAACAAACAAGAACTGGAAAAGCACGCGGGGCTCCTTTGCAGTCCCAAGTGATTACAGTCCTGGTGTTTGTTCAACCCGAATCCCGTAGCTCGAGGAGTACGCGCTGCGCGGTAGCACAGTGCCGAGGTGAGCTTGGTCCTCGTCTGGAGGGAAAATTGGAAGGAAAACCGTCACTTGCCAATTAGCAGGTGTCATAGCTACGACCATAGTCTGTTTTTCCGCATCTGCCTTACAAAAAAATCTTTCTTCAGTATAATTTTGCTGGTCATTTGTTTTCTATGAACAAGTAGTCACATCTGAAGATCTGACTCTGAGCTAACTACACTTTGAGGTGAGCCGTGCCTTTGCTCCAGACAAGATGTACTTTCAGAAGGAGTCACAAGGCCTTAAATTAATTTTATTCATTACTTTTAGTGTCTCCTTTATTGTGAACAATTTCCATCTGAAATTCCAGAAACTTCAGAAAAACAAAACCAAAAAACCCACAAGGGAATTGGGCTGGTGCCTGTTACGGTGGGAAAATTGTTCCTGGAGTAAATAACATTTTTGCTCCAACAAACATGGAATTGTATGCTTTACAGTAATAAATGAAGAAGCAAGCAGTAAGCAAAAGGAAATGACATACTAGTTCACTTCTCCCATGCAGATAATCTTGTCTGCTGTCTTCTCTGTTGGTGCTTTTTTTTCTTCTGACATCATCCTTTCAGTAACAACAAAATTCATCAGAACAGTTTTGAAGTACTGCTCTGACTGGCTGAATACATGGTGATACAGCAGCCGAGGCACAGATATATACTGACTAAGTGTGGATACTCCATTATGGTATTACCAACTGCACACCATTAATCAATGTATTGTTTATACACACACACACACACACACACACACACATACATATACATGTGTGTGAGTGTGCATACACACAGAGAATCCTTCTTACGTGATCATTCATCCAAGGATTCATTCAGATTACATTTTGAAGCTTTCTTCTGGCATTCTGAAGACTAGAAACCTTTTTTTTTTTTTTTTGTCTTATTCATTTCTAACTCTTCATCTCTAAGCTCAATGTGAGTGCTCTCCACAATTGCTCTCTGAAATTTCTTGCCATGAGTTTTTTGTCTTTTCAAACCTGACTTATGTCCTTGAAAAGACAAAGTCTAAAACAACCTCTTGCTCATATGACCTTTAATCATTGGGAGTATTCTTCCATCTTAATCTGTCAACTGAAATACTCTTCTCCCTTAGTTTCATGACTCCATCCTCTCCCTTTTTTCCCCTGCATTTTTAACCAATCTACTAGCAGATCTTTGAGGGACCTTACATGTCATCCAACTTCCAGTAGATAATAACAAGGCTATTGTCCTTGGATTCCTTCCACTGGTCCTGCTACATTTTATTCCCAGCTAATGTGACCCACAACTTCAGTTCAAACAACAAATTCTATCAGAGACTTCATAGCTCTGCCTCTTTACTTCAGATCAGTTTGGCAAGCAAAACAAACTTTTCGCTTGTGTCTTTATTACTTTCTTAAAACTGTTTAGTGTGATTTCTCCTTCTGCTGAACGCAGTCACAAATGCCCTGTGAGTCCCACGCCTGCATGGGCAGACACCCGAAGATGTGAACTGTAAGAAATGCATGCTTTGAGTCACCTGACTGATGAGTCATGTGATAACTATTTGGATCTGTGAGAACATACATTATTTGTTTTGTGTCCAGTTGGGAATCTGGGATGTTTAGGCTACCTCCGTATTTCTGAGCCTGTTCCTCATTCTTTTGTGGCATATGGTGCCTGGGTCATAATCAGCCCAGACAGCTCACAAATAGTCCAACTTCCAATCCCTAGACCATCTGGATAAAAACTGGCTAACTGATAACCCTAATGTCATTTTAAGCTCAGCATAGTTAAAATAGAGTTGAGTCTTCTCCCACAAGTACTCTCTACTTTGTCTATTACATTATTATCTGCCTGCATGCATCATCTTTGACTCAGACCTTTCCCTAGTCCTTTAGTTTAGACTATGTCTAAATCTGTCCATACAGATAAATCTCAGTTACTGCAATATTGTCTTCTTTAATCTTGGAAAATATAGCCTTGTCTTGCTCATACCTGTTGAGAATGCTGCTACAAAGATCATTTTTCTTAGTCTGTCATTTTCACCATGTTATTTACCTCTTTTCATCTCTCTACTAGTTCAGCCTTCTCTATCATGCCAGTCCTTACCTACATGTCTACTTTGAAAGGTCTCAGTAGCTGTCTCTCACCTTACCTACCATTTCTATTCACTGCTGAGGTCTAACCATAGCTTCAATCAGCTCATGGCGCCAGCTTTCATAACCCAGTTGTAACATTTTTAAACAACTTCTCTTGTGCATTCTCTTGGTCTGTCTTTTATATCTAGGGCCCTATAAATGACCACAAAGCTATCTGATTATTTGTCTTTAAAACCCTTCTTAAAACTTTCTTTCATATAATGTCAACAATATAGTGTCATATTTTCTCATGCCACCTCTTCTGTCTGTACTCATAAATTCTCCCATTTCGTGCTATGACTGCAAGGTCTTTAGAACAGGGGGCATCCTTTGTGTTGGATTCTGATCCATAACAGGATCTTGTGGCTCTAAAGTAATGCAGATAATAAATAGGGGCATAGGATTGAAATGCCAAGGAAAACTTAGGTATTAGGTATTATGAGATTGCTAATAACTGTGTGCAAATTGGGAGCATAACCATAGCTGATCATAATATTAATTTATTTTTCTGTTATCCTAGAAAGCAGAGGGGCAAAACTAAGTGGAGATGGGGAGCCTGCATGTTTAAATGAAGCCCATAGGTCAAGTTGAAGATGATTTATAGCCATCTACCTAGGAAAATTTTTCACTCAGCTATAGCTGCTGATGTGACAGATATAATAGAAAAGACAATGAAGTGTTAAATATATCATATATATTTGTATGTCTGTATGTGTCTGTTCATTTGAGTATTTGTTTTCCTTTTACTAGCTAGATATTTGAAAAAAATATGGTACATCAGTGATTCTTTTTCTTTTGTCACACTGTACCACTTACACACTTTGTTTCCTGTTATTGTCCTTTCTGTTTGCTAACTTGGTGTTTATTTTTGTCTCTGCTAAATAAAGACTGCCAGATTTAATTAAGCTGTACTTTAAGTCCTCTTTAACCTATTTCTATCTAGCTTTTCCCTTGATTAGCCTAATCATTTCTTTATGAAGTAGCATGTTGCCAAATAAAAAACACCTATAGCACCCTAAAAAACACCTTCCCCCTACTTCTTGATTCACAATAGCAATAAGGTGAGTTATATAAGAGGCTTGTTGTATTTCTGGATCCTGTGAATCCCAAGGGCTAGAAATAGAAATTGTATTTTGGGAACCATTTTCAGAAACACTGGCTGAATGTGCATACTTGCTATTGTGAAACCAGGTAGAAACTAGCTTTCAGAAAACAAGGTTTCGTATGCACCATAATGTTGTCACCAAAAGCTGGCACTGGATAACTGAGGCATATATATATATATATATATATATATATGTATATGTACACACATATGTATGTACATACATGCGCACGTGCACATACACACACATTCATATATATCAGGGGCTAGCAGACAGACTTTGAAAATATCTCCTGTTAGATGCTGATTCTTTGTCTTCAAAGATAGAGAAAATTAGTATCAGGTGCTTACTGCTTTAATATTCAGGTAAAAAAAATATATGTATTTCTTCCTTGCAGAGAAGCAGTTAGTATGTTTTATCTGAGAAATAGCTGCATTTCAGAGGAAGGCAAACTCATTCTTACATATATCATAGCTAATTTGCATAGTAAGTAAAAGCTTTTAAGAGCACTGGAATGAATTTGGATGAAAGGAACAAACAAATGGAAGTTAGTAATATCCATGGAATTACCAGAACTATTAGTGGAATTAATTTTAGCGCCATCAGAACAATGCCCTAAATTAAGAGAAGTAAAAGGAAATCCTCTTAAATGGCACACAAAGGAATAAGCTTCCAGTGCACTGAAATGTAAAATGACCTGTTAAATGTGTAAATATAGCTCATAAAACAGAAGAGCCTTTTAGACTAATACCTGTTAAGTGCTTTGCTTTTGGTCTGTGCCATAGTGAAGTTCTTTGAAGGGCTGATGCTTCATGTAAATCACAATAGGCCAGTGACACAGGGCATTGGGATTGCAGCAGTGAAATGGTTAAAGTTAAAATACTGGTTAAAGTTAATAGTTAAAATAAAGTTAATATAAACAGGTAACATTTTGGCTTCAAACAGTGTAAAAGACTTATATTAGATGGAACACTTTTCCCCCTCTCCCCCTTTTCTATTTCTGGCAAGGTCCGCCCGTGTACAACTTAAGCTCAGTAGCATCTGAATTGCATGTAAAATTCAGCACGTAAGAGATATTTTAAGCAAGGTGCTCAGACACTATGCTGGTGAGCACAGCAGAGACTGGCTGACAGAGCAAAGTTAATGCACGCCCTGTTCAGAATTGCTCTTTGTTTCGTAGCACAGAGTGTGGACGGCTGACAGCCACGGCAGGAAGGGCAGCGTTTCCACCAGCACTCGGTACGCACAGTGGGATCTTTGTGCACTTCGAGAACACAGCACAGCCCCTCTCAGCTGACGTCCACCAAAGAAGAGGAGTTAGCTTTAAAATTCAGTCAAGCTCCCGGCTGTTGTAGTTGAATGGCCAAGAGACTTGAGGTCACAGGACTCAACCAGTTTGCTTACAGGAAGATTACTGTTGGGAAAGACCTTCCTCTTTCTCCTGAAAAACATGCTGCTCTTTAGAGCAGAATAAAATTTTGCTCAATTTCCATGATAGCATTTGGTGTGACATCATCAACAGAGGTGGCTGCTTATGCAGGACTGGAAATCAATGAGTTGGCAAACTGTTCTGGGCACCTCTACCAACTGGAACATTACTGCTTTTTTTTTCTCTCTGGCGCCCAGCTGGTCTGTTAATTCTGCGGAAATTCTCTGTACTCTCAGGTGCTATTGATGAACTTAAGGTTGGACTCAAGCCAGTGTGAGCATGGGCTCCCAATGCATAGCTCTGGGAACAGCAAACACTGTTACTGTTGTTTTCTCCAAAACTTATGCTGGGTTGATTCTGGTTTAATTTAAATTTCCACTGAACATGTTTCCCTGGTAGGAAAATGGATTTAATTTTGTTATGCTAACACATTATTCTTTATAATAAAAAAAAAAAAAAAGAAAAAAAATGCTAGCATATTCAGTTTCCCTAAATATGTCATAGTAGGGAGAAAGAAGAAACTGTTTCATATGTACACTTTCCTTTCCTATTGTTATGGAAAATTACTTTTTATTCACAGCATTAAAAACAACCTGGCATTCATTATGTTATCAGGACTCTTCATGTGAGGGGTGGCTGCAATCACCAGACTAAGCAATTCCATTTACATGTGTTCATTCATTACTGTATGAGAGGGAGATGTGAGTAGCATGAAACAATTAAGAAACTGATGTATTTTTCCTAACCTCAAACACAGAAATGACTGAGATCTTCTAAACTTTCAGCCTGGACAAATATCACCATCACTCTGCAGGAATATTCAGTGTGTCCCAGTCTAGCTGGAGCACTAAACAGCAGAAAAAAGGGCCATATAATGGGCAGTGTCAGGGAACCTGATACTGTGAGTGACATGGTGGGCCCCAAGTATGATGCTTACCCTTTTAGATGGTGCTTTAAGGCCTTAGATAATCTGTTCTGACTGCTGCAGAGGACAATGAGGGCTTTTTTGTAAGCTCTCAAGAGACCAAGAAGCGTTCCCATGGTACTGAAAAGAGCCATGCTGCTGTCGATCAGTTAGGCTGGTTCATCATGTTACTCCAGTGAGTTGGGGAAAATCATTTTAGTATGAAGGAGAATTTCTTCAGTTTATCTAATGAGTGAAACAAAACCTCTCTCAGCTCTGCAAAATCACTGAGACAAGTGGGTCTTCAGAAGCCCTGAATATCACCTCAGATGCTGATACAGGTTTCTTCAGGCAATTAGCAAAGCTTCAAGCAGCCACCTAAAAGAAATAATGGCTTTTATTGAAGTTAACACAGCCATTTTTTCCATGAAGCTTCTTGTGAATAATTCTTGCTGGAAAAATTGTACATGATTTCTTTTCATTTATATTTTAATGCAATTTATTATACAACAGCGACCTCCATTCAGGGTTCAGAAGATCAGAGTACTTACAGTAATCTTCACAGCACTTTGTATCTCCAGCTACAGCTTACATTCACAGCATGAAAAGAATAAGAAGTTAATGTACCAAATCAGAAAGTCTCTGTGTGGTGGTGTTAATCTCAGCGTTGAGTTATTATTTATTAGTAGTATTATGGTACTGTCTAGAGACCAGAACCTCATTGTGTTGGGCACTGCATAAAATACACAAAGACGATGCTTGCTCTCTAGAATAGCTTACAGTTTAAGTTTGAGGATACGGACAAGAGATACTGCAGCTATCATTACTGCCACAGCCAGAAGCAAAACTCCCTTCATGCTTATTGTGGATGCTGACACCAGGAATAAAATTACCTACTGACAGAGAATTAAAATGAAAACATTATTCTGGGATCAGAGCTCAAGGTGCAAGGAGATGAAAAGAGCTTCCTTGTCTGATTTCATGCAAGGCCGAGCACGATTGCAGATGGTGTCTTGCTACACTCTTGGGTACATTAGCCATCCATAAGAAGCTCAAGAGGTGTCAGGTGATCAGCAGCTAGCTGATCATGGAGATGTCTGCATGCTGCGACTGTGGGTAAAATGATGAAGCAGTCACAAATCCCCATGAGTTAGAGAGTGCCTGAAAGGAGTGCACCGGGGATAGCAGCTCTACACATGGCTTAGCATGCTAGCTTAGGGCATCACAGCTGGAAATGTAGACATGTGTTCTGGTTTACACACTGCTAGCCATTCCAGCATGCAGAATAGCTGGAGATATTCAAGGCCCGCCTGAATGCAACCCTCTCTAACATGCTCTAGGTGACCCTGCTGAGCAGGGGGGTTGGACTAGATGATCTCCAGAGGTCCCTTCCAACCTTACTGATTCTATGATTCTATGACTCTATGCAATGACCTTTTTTTTTGATACATCTAGTAAATAATGTGTGGTGCCTCTCTACTGACTGCTGTATTTGTTTCACAACTCACTTTTACCCAGTTTCATCTGAAAATGAGTCTGATGCAATAATTTGTGATTGCATTGGTGTGCCCACTAAACAGTTCTGAGCTGTTGGTTAATTGCACCAAATTCAAGGGACAGTAGGAGTCTCAAGCGGATGAAGTTCCCTAGAGTAGACAGCCAAGGAAAGGGAGGAGCGCTTTCCAAATACTCACAAGTTTGTGTCTTACAGCCTAGGATTACCATCAGCCTAGCTTTACTGGCTTGGCAGTCCAGCAGTTACCATCATATTGAGTGTGAAGGACTATGCAAAGAAAATGAAGGAAATGTATAAGTATGTGAAGAGATAACAGAAAACTAAGCATACTTCAGTTGAAAACAAACAGCTACAAAGTACAAATCTGCAAGTTAAAGTCAATTCCACTGCTCAGGGAACAACTGGTCAAGTAACACATTAAGGCAGAACAGAGAACAGGGGAGGCAAATACCCTCTCAGAGCCTCACGCAGCTGAACAGGATAAACACAGCCTCTGAGTGGATGCAAATAATTACAAATGCACACTTGACCACATAAATGGTGAGACACCAGCAGAACCCCGTTTTCCACGTAGGTTCAGAGTCTGCCCGGAAATGCACTCGTGTAAAAAGTAATTTCCCCTTTCAGCAGAGGACTGGGTTCTCAGTCACTCAAGCAGCAAAACTCAGTCTGTGTTTACAAATATTTAGTTTAAATTTTTCTTTAGATACTCAGTCACCCGCTGCAGACCGCAGGAACTGCTGCTTTTGGTCTGAAAAGGCCAGCTGTAAGCTAATCTGCTTTGCATGGCCTGTACTGTGTGAGGAGCGAGTGCTGCAGGAGGGTGCTACAGTACCAGGAGGCTCTTTGATCTGGCTGACACAGTAAAGCAAAGACGTGGGACTAATAATAATAGTTGGCACTTTTACAATCCTAGCTGCTGAAAGCACTTTATCAGTGTGAGTTACTCCTCAAACTATCTTTGTGGAAGTGGGACTATCCCAGTTTTCTGGGTAGGCAAACTGAGGCACAGAACTTGGCTTAGAACCTGGTAGCCTCTGATTTACAGTGAAGAGCAGATCACCAGGCTATAAAGCCTTCCTGACCAAGGAAAGGGCTCGGCAAAGTAGCAAAGGAATATCTTATGGCAAATCAGCTTTGCAGGCCTGAACGGAGCAATTCACTTCTCCCTGCTAACAAATGGACACCATTAGCATTTCTGTGCAGTCTCCTCTGAGCTCTGGCCCTGGGAGCGCAGCCTCCTAGGGAGGTGGCCATGCCCCAGGGTTTGCAGAAAGGTCATCCCTGCGCAGAGGGGTCACACAGGCTGTAAATGAAGCCCTAGCCATGAAATCTGTCTCAAGTGCATTTGTGCTCTCTCTCCCCCTCCCTCCTTTCAGAGTCAGCCCCAGGCAATGTCATATTCGCACCGTTCCTGTTCCGACAGCATGACCGAAGCCAGCCTGGCGCTAGTGTGTGCACCCTGCTACCCCAGGCGGCAACTGAGCCCAGAGGCCACAGCGAAGGAACCATGCCGAACTGAGCCTATATTCAGGCTAGTCCCTGATAAATAAGTACATACCTCCCCTGCTGTAAACAGGCACTTCCTGCTTCCTCTAGAGATGGATCGAAAGACAGGTCTTTCCCCTTTCTCCTGCTCTGTCCCCATCAGGTCCTCTTTACTCTGCTAGCAGGCTAGATGATACTTGCTGCATTAGTGTGTTGTGCCATGGGATACTACTACATTATTCCAACCACAGCTCATCAGCCAAAAACCTTAGCAGAGTAAAGATCTGGAGGTGCAGAGCAAAAGAAGTGAGACTCCACCTGCTTTGCCAGACAACACAGATGATACTTCAGAGTTTGCTGACAGGAATATTTGCCAAGCAAAATGAAACTTCACATTTTCATTTTGAGCCCACACCCTTCTGGAGGGGTGAGGTGTGATGTGTCTCAGAAAGCTGGAAATCAGGTGCTGAATAAAGAAAAATACCTGCACAGAAGATAGGTGAGATGAATGGCTCATCCTCCTCTCTGCCTACCCATCAGGCTGCACGCTCTCCCCAGGCCGTAGTGAAACAACCGGCTCTTGAGGTTGGAAAATTAAGACATAGAGGAGACTGACTCATATTCACATTTTGTCCACAATAGCCCATACAGAAACAACTAGCTGATCTTCCTGAATGTGTAAAACAGAGTCCAAACTTGTGCAGAGCTACCAAAGGAAATACAAACCACTGACTACAGGATGTGGCTACCCGCTCTGCTTAACTACACTTGAAAGAATCCTACCAGTGTCTGCCTGCCCCATTAGGTACTTACATGTCTTTGGGAGGCTAGCCTTGAGCCCTTTGTGCTGCACAGTCCCCCACTGTTAAGTGGACATCACAATCTTCCTGAAAACCGTAAGAGAATAAATATATTTATTAAAGAATGTGAGGCTTAAACAGTGGGTTAATGGAAGCTACTTACTTAGATAAATAATGTAGTCAGTTAATAGGTGAAAGAGAAAATAATTTATGGGCTGAGAAGAGGGAAGGAACACGGCTGCTGATCTCTGAGTTAATTCTGTTTCCGCACTGCCATACAAAGCAGGGAGAGCTCATGAGGAGCAGTGTATAAACTTGAAAGTGTGTGTCTGCGGTTGGATGTCAAGCACAGCACTGCATTAGCACAGGAAAAAAAAAAAAAAAAGATTTCACAAATTCATAGCTTGGGGCTGATTCCCCCCTCAGGGAGTGAAATTCTCACCATCTCCTGCCACTGCTCTGGTCTTGTCTGTCCCAGCCATTCATCATCACAGCAAAGCTCCACGGCGTGTAACCAAGCCGGGTCAGAACTCGGACCTCTTTGGACCTTGAAAAAGGATTAAGGCAACACCCAAACAATTAAACTGTAACATCCTTTTTGATACAAACCCAACTTCAAGCTTAAAATGTTTTTCTCCTACCAAATTGTTTAAATCTTAGTCATTAAGTTGCAGCATCATAAAGGCTGATAAGGGTGAAAGATAGGGGATGCACAAACCTCAGGAGCTGCTGGCTGGTTTCTGGACCTACACGTGTGAAACCAGCAGTCGAGAGTTCAGCTGCACAGTGAAAGGGCCTTTGGGCTGAGGGGACAAATTGTTGCTGGAGCTGTGTGTTATTTTAATTGACACACAGCTGTGATCCACTACATGCCACTGCCATGCCAACCTGGAGCAAAAGAAAAAAAAATCCAACAGTCTTCATGTCCAGAGTACAGGAAAGCCAGGAAACGGGGCTCTGTGTCCCCACCATGCACACAGTCACGGGCTCTTGGCTTTGCAGAGCGCACAGCACAGCAACGCAACAGGGCCAGCCCTTGTCAGGCAAGTGGCTGCCTCGGGCAGCATGGGGATGAAAGCCAAGTCCCAGACCTGCTGCGTAACGGGAAGAGGATTAAGACGTGTATGAAACAGTGTATTTGTTCCTAGCAGTGCTACAAAAACCATCAAGTGAGCGGAAAGGGAGCAAAGAAAATGGCTTTGATTAAATGGAGCTCTTTTGGCTCAAGCTGGGCTTCTTTAATAAGGCGCCTTTCCCCAGTTTTATTCAGGATCATACACATGAGGCCTCTTGACCAGAAGGAGTCTTAAGTTTTCAGTAACTCCTGCAGCTGCCAATGAGTACTTGTGTTTTAGCTTGCCTGGGAGAGACCCTTATTTCTATTTAAAGTATATCACTGTTCTCCAGATACCGCTTTTTTAAATTTGTTATCTATATAGCAGGAAATAGAAGTTGTAATAGGGATTAAATTGATATTAAGCACCAAAACCTGAGCTTGGCCTGCAGTGCTGGCCTGGGCAGATGTGCCAGATGTGCCAGGGCCAAGCATCCGCTGGGGGAGCAAACCAGCTGTCCCAACGCCATGTGCTGCAGGAGGGGCGATGGGGCTGGCAGAGCGGCTGGTTGGTCGGCCCCAGCCCTTCCCTTGTCCTCATCCAGTGCCAGCTCAGAGTGGGTCTTCCTCAGCCGCGGTGCACGTTTCATTGCCGTGGTCCTCGCGCGGAGCCGTCCGTGCCAGAGTTTCAGGGGCAGGTGCCAACCCTGCCACCGGCTCACCAGCAGGTGTAAATCAGAGGTTATTCTGCCGCAGTCGGTGGAATAGCGCCTGATTTACAACATCCTACATAAGAGGAGAACTTGACCTTACACTTCAACATCAGCGCGGCTTCCTTTGTTGAAAGCTTCTTAAGCAAGACATGTAATCAATCCCGGAGAGCCGCAGAGCGGCAGCGCTCGGGCTGGAGCCAAGCTCTGGGGCTGCGTAAGTCAAGGCTAGGCTTCCTGGGGAAACTGCCTGACGCAGGCTCCCATGACATCTTTTCCTAGGAGCTTGCTGGATTTTCTTTCTTTTAACAGAAATGAGTGTTTTTCTGTTTTGGCTTCTTTCAAATTGGACTGTTTCAGACTAATAGCATCCACCAAAATAATTTTTCTGCAGTAACTACAGAGTTTTGAAATCCTACTTACCTATGGCACTACCCTTTCAGACAGACAAGCTCTTAGTGAGCTCGGGTCTTTGGAAAGTCTGGCCTTTACAGGCGTTTAGTGTTATTTTAGAACCCGAAAGGAAAAAGCTTACTGGCTTGCTTCTGTTTTCATGGCCGTAATTATGAGGGCAGTCTGGTGATGTAACTTGTTTGGGAAATAAATGATAGCTTTCAACAGCAAGTGCTGTCAGACACTTTGTTCCCTGTAGCTATTTTAGAAATCTTAATACATGTTGCGCTTCCACAGCACCAACTGCTGCTGTTATTTACGCTTGTGTAAATCCCGTGCTACACCACTGGCTTCAGTCGAGCTAGCCCGTGTTTGCGCTGGCCTGCAACGCAGCCGAATTGGGCTCGTGGCGTAGGTCTACGTACGCCTCGTGGCGTGATCTGTTAGTCCAGTAAATGCAACGGGTGACCTGTGCAGACATATTTAGCCTTAATCCTCTCACTAGTTGGAACTATTTACCTTAGTGAGGCAGACCACAAAAGCAAAGGCAGGACCAGCCTTCTAGCACTTTCACACTTTACGTAGAAGAAAATGGGAAGATAAAGTACAGAACAAGGTATTTTTTTGCAGGAGAAAAGAAACTATTTATCGTGATAGACGTGCTAGCTGTTACAGTCTGATACCAAGCCGAATGCAGTGCTATTGCTCCAGGCGCTGCAGCGCTACAGAGCGCCGTCGCGCTCGCGTCCCTGCACGTCTCTGCACGCCGTCCACGGGTGCGAACCTCCCTGCGGGTGGCATGATGGGGAAGGAAGCCTGGCCGCGGGGCTGAAGCCAAAGCGGGGCGCTTGCCTTTGGCTTTACGCAGAAACCCCCAAAGGGATACGTTTAGGAGCGAGCAGAGACTCCAAGATAAACAATTTGCCCTTAGCCCTTCCCCCCTCAAAGCGCTCTGCAGTCTTGGCTCCTCACAACACCCCTGTGAGGAAAAGAAACATCACTGTTCCCACGTAAGGTACAAGAAACGGAGGTATGGAGAGGAGAAAAGCTCTACCAGCTCAAAAGCTAGACACAACGTCAGGGTGAAAATGAGCGTCTACGCAGCCTGTGCGCAGGACGAACGCTTTCTCAGCAGCTCTGTGGGAAAGAGCTGCCTTTTGACGATGTTCCCCGACGGCGTCTGGAACCGAAAGCCTGCAGAACTGAGAAGCTGAAAGGTTCGCTGCCAAAAACAAAACGAAGAACGAAAACAGAGCGTTCGTACTGTACTTATAACCTAAAGAAACGCGTGTGCCGCAGCCGTTGCCGTCGCGGCCTGCCGTGCGGCTCACCTGGGGGAGCGAGGCGCTGCCGGCGCTCGCTCGGCCAAACCCACGCTCGGCCGCGCCGCGGGCGCGCCGGGAGGCTCCGGCCCGCTCTCCGGCGCCCGGAGGCGAGCAGGCAAGGCCTGCACCGGAGACTCGCTGAGTTTTGCGGCCTGCTTTGGGCCCCTTGGGATCGCTCCCGCCGGAGCCCCTCCGGGGCGCGTCGGCAGGCCAGCGTGGCTGCGACCGGGGCAACGTCTCCTGCCCACCTGGGCACCCGCAGCAGAGCTTGCGCCTGGCTGCTTCGAGTCCTGACTACCTCTCTCAGGTTTGTCTTCAAGAGATGTCTTCTGCTGTCTAGCTCTGGAGAAAAAGGCTCTAGAGAGGACGGTCCCACCAAATCCCTCCCCCCGTAGGGACTGACCTGGGGACAGCTCTCCCCGGGCGATTCCCTCCGGCTTGCCATGCCCGCTGTGATCCTCGCGACGCTGCCTGGGGCGACGGGTAGCACCAGCCATCTACACAAGTCTCCCAGAAGGCTGCCATCGTTTCTGGCTCTGCTTAAACGAGGCAGATTTAACTACAGATGCTATTTGCATACATATTTCCTGTTTCTTCCTACCCTTCCACCCCACCTCCGTTCTCTCGGCTCTCCCCAGAGCAGGCGCCATCCACTATTTCTGCGTTTAACGCATTCGGTAAGTGCTTCACCTTCCACACTCCTCACTGATGTTGCTAGGTGAGCAGATGTGGCACAGCAAAACAACCTGTACAGCCCCTCTTCTCTTCCTCGCACTGGGCAAGGCTTTATTTTCTATCTAGGCCAACAGATATTTACACTTGGAAATAAGGAGTTGTCAAAAAGAAGCACCAAAATCTAGATTGCTGTATTTCTGAATAATAAGAACTGTCACCTAAATAAACACGGTGCTATGTAAAAAGAGAGATGAATATGTTTACATTCATCTATAATTACATTAGAAAAAGGACAGTGGGCCTAAGAAATCTCATCCTAAGTTCTTCCTCTAGCCCTTTCCTTCTAGTAACAGCACATACACATTTGTACACGTTATTAGATTGACACTGTAACATCCTGGACGAATCTAATTAATTCAAGTATCTGCAGGTACAAAATGTTGTAGCTATAAAATGAACATATAAAATATATGCAATTTTTCCCTGGCAGTTTATTATGGTATGAAGAAAAAAAAAACATTTTGTGCTTGAAGCTGACATTATATTACAAATGTATTGCGAAGTATGATGTGACTATTAAAATATGATTACACAAAGTATGAACATTTTAGGAAGTTTACAGTACAGTGAATCTTTTATAAACAGACTCTTAAATATACATAGGACAATAGTAGCTGACAGAAAAACATCAAAAATTAACTATTAATGTTTATAGACTTTTCCCCTGAAAAAAGTCTCACATTGAAACAGAAATTATGAAAAGCCTTAAAACCAGGAACAAATCACCTGTACACTACAAATATACATGGCAGAGGTGTGCATACCAGAATTACCTTTTCACTGAACGATACAGCCGCCAGGAAGCCTTTGCAACGCCCGAACAGCATTTCCTCTCCGGCGTAACCCGTTTCACGCAGTGCAGTTCCTCAGCTGGCGGCAACACACCCACGCACACACACACGCACTCGCACACGTCAACAGCTGTAGCATCCCGGGCACGTACCCGCTGCCGGACAGCGGCCGGCGCGCTGTCAGCGTCTAACCGCTGCGCTGGAGCGTATCGAGTCGAGAACCTCCCTGCGATCCTGCGAATGGGTCTCTGCGGGCAGATCCCTGAACGCACCGACAGCCCTGATGGGACCTGCATACCAGAAGCAGTTTGCAAGATTGAGGCTATGAGTGAATCAGCAGTTTCTTTAATATATATTTTTAATGCAACTCCTCAATCTTTGCTCTTGATATGGGAGAACAGATGCCACATTTGATTTCTGCTTAGTCTGGCTGCAATGACACCCCTAGCTCATGTGTTAAGTTATGTCAAAAACATAAGTATTTTATGCTGTAATACACAGTATTACTGAAACTAACAATATTATTTGCATATTTATAACAAGGTATAATGAAATCCCTATAATAAAACCAAAAGTTATGCTATAGATTTATTTACAAACAGTCCAGCAAAGAAGTATAAATACTTCTATATTTAAGTTTTAGGAAAACATAATTTACAAAATATTCAAATATATACAGTCATCTGAAAAACTGCCAATATTAAACTTTGATGCAGGCAAAGAATTGGCTGAGTCCATTCATTCTGTATTGAAAGAGGTGGCTGTTTTCATGGGTTGTCTCTTATTTCTAAGAGTCATACTGATGTTATTTACAATGAGACTGCTTCTCTCCCAACTAAACGTGTCCGGAGCTTTGAGCATGCTGTCCCAAAATGTCGTCTATCATTGTCAAATTGTTCAACCACTCTTCGTCGTTGCTGCTGCTGCTGCTCTTCATGAGAGAGTCGAGGAAGTCAGTGTCACTGCAGTTGCCAGCCATGATCGAGTTACTGTGCTGGGGCACAAAGTCATACTGCGGCAGCTCGGCGGCGGCGCTCATTCGGCTGAACGTATCGGATGGCTGGCCCGCGGAAGGGTAACTTGGCGGGCCAAGGCCAGAGGCAGGATTGAGCTGGTTAAAACTGGACACTCCTTGTGGCATGGATTTCATAACATTCATAGCTGGCAACGGTCCTCTGGTTAAATTGTGTCTCAAGTTCTGATTACTCATTGAGCTCAAGCCCTGGCCAGACTGTCCCATGCTTAGTTTTTGCATCTGTCTGACCTGGACGCCGGGAGCAATCTGATTAGGTGGCACCACGGCCTGCTGGGAGAACGGCTGACCCGATGTATTTGGTCTCACGTTCTGTTTAGAGAAAAGAGCGCTACTGGAGAACTGCTGCATGCTGGCATCCATTTGGCTTTGATTTGGCATCCTTGGCACAGCAGTTGGTGTCCACATCTGGGCAGATGAATTGGGATAGACATTAGGGATTCTTGGCATACTTGGCTGTCTCAAGTGCTGTTGAGTTGCGGAGTGATTTGCTAAGGAACCAGAACTAAAGCCTGCCATCGCCATTCCCGGCCGCACAGCGGAGTGGCTATGCACTGTCTGGCATCCCGAGTTCATACCCAGCGAGTTCTGGCTTGGCCGCAGTGGGATGTTGAAGTCAGAATTAGGCGGAAAAATCCCCTGCTGTTTGCCAGGATTGTGTGGAATCATCACCATCGTCCCAGAGCTCTGGCTGGCGGTGGCGGGGGCAATGCCCGAGCCCAGGGTGCTCTGGAGCAGGGCTGGGTTAGATGGCAGCATGCGGTGGTTGGCTGGAGGAGCTGGCATCGGCTGGCTGCAGTCGGTAGGCATTGGCTGCTGCACAGCTGCGTACAGAGAGACACGTTAGCCGCTGAGCGTACGTTCACCCTGGAAACACGGCAGCTCCTTAACAGGCTGCCTTCCCTTACTTATCTCTTTCATTACACGGGCATCTCCTCTGCGTGCTTTGTAACACAGTTACTACTGGAGTGATAAGGAAACGGATGAATCTTACGTTATGCGATAAAATGTGGAATGCTTTTATTTCAGGGCAGAGAATCATTAAGAGTCCTGTATTTAATCAGACCCTAGACTCTGGCTCCTCGAGGCTTTTAATGGCATACCATTTCCCTTCTTACCTTGAAACTGATTCATCTGCTGAGCTGCAAACAAACTCCTCTGCTCAGATGTTACTCCCAGCATGTTTTGTCTCTGCTTTTCCTGGAAGACAAGAGGAATAACAGTCAAGTTGCAGTGTCTTGACAAACAAGAATAGCAGCAGACACGAAGTGTAGCCACTGTCAGCACTAACAGCCTCTCCAGCGCGCACACACAAACATACGCACGGACCCCTCTGCGGAGACTCAGCCCAGACACTTCCCTTCAGACTGGATCTTAATTGCTCACAGGCCCTTTCTTGCAAAGGTGTCCTCCAAAGAGCCCAGCACTAGGAGTACAGCCGTCAGCTGACGCTGCACGAAGCCCTGGGCCAGTGGGGAGCTAGACAAGCGTGGAGGACCATGTGTTTCAGGGACCCACAGGGGATGAACAGGAGGCTGCTGGAGGCCGGTATCCTGCTTGGAGGATGGCTCTGCTCATGTGGATCACCTTTTGTGCTAGGTGCTGCTTAAAATCAAAACAGAGCAATGAACCACAGGAAGACAGGGATCCTTGGAAATGCCCTCTGAGCAAGGCATTGCTGGCTTTCTCCAAGTGACCTGGTTTGTATTGCCCACCATTCAACCCCAGAACCTGCCCTCACGTCACTGCTGGGCAGCAGCCGTGGCTAGGGCAGCTCTCCATGTACAGTGCAAGCTAGGGCCTGGCCAAGCTCCCACCATGTTAGAGCAGCCAGATAAGCTTGAAGTCAACTGGTGACAAAGAGGCAGAATTGCTTTTGAAAGGGAATTTTATCAAAGAGCAGGACAGCGCTTGGTGGGGAGGTTCACTAAGCTCCTGCTCGTCTCCTTCCTCAGCTAAGGAAAAGAGCCTGCTCACCCCAAATGGAGCGGCACGCTCGGGAAGTCGGACAGGCACTCGCTCTGTGCTGCGCATCCAGCTCGCCCGTGGGATCGCTCCCATGTTCCAGGCCTCGTACAAGGATATCTCCTATCTCTATAGGGGTCAGCCACATCCAGCACAGACTGGAGCTTTATTATCTGCTCTGGGAATCCTCGAGGAAGTAAAGCGAGAGGTAAGGATGGAGAACACCCCGGCTGGGGCTGACTCCCTCACTCTTCAGGCCTCACTTCTCAGCACCTGCCCTTCCAGCTCTGAGGCTCACCAAGGATGACAACAGTGACACAGACGTGACTGAAGTCTCCCCTAGCCTGTGAGTGGGCAGATCAGCACTCAGACTTGCTGAGCAGCCCCTGACCATTGCCTCTCTCAGGTATGTCAGACTGGACTAACCACAGCCCTGGTCTGACTCAGCTCCGCAATTCCTGGGTCACTCCTTAGAGTCTGCTGACTGGCGATTTCCCCATTCCGGTCAGTCCTGTCCTTCCCCGCCGGGTGGACAGCATGGGAGCCCGCAGAGGCGCTCGGCACCGTACCTGCATCAGCTGGCGTTTCATTATTTGCTGCTTCAGTAGATGGTTCCTCATCGTGTACCCGTTCACCGTGGCTGGTGCCGGCACAGAGCCTCCGCTTGGGATGGTGCCCGGCTCCTGAAGCCTGGCAACAATTCCAGGATTTTGATCCTGCCAAGAAAGATGGAAAAAGAAAATTAATCTCATCAGGCAGATAACAACAGAAGTCTTTATCCTCTCTGCTGATGCCCTCTCTCCAGCCTTTGGCTGTCCCATGCCAAAACACCTCGTGGATTCATAGGGCCCTTCATGTCATAGGGAGGACAGCGAGGGGCATGGGACTGCTCAGACTTCAGAGCATCAGCACAAGAAGAAATGAGAGAAGTAAAAGGTTAATCCAAAATTCTCCTTGACTAGCCCAAGGCTACGGGACTGATTCACTACAATTAATGGAGTCACATGGCTGCCTGGCTAGCAGAAGGGATGTGAGTAAAGCATCACATTTCCCACCAGTTCCCCAACTGTTACACTGAAAGACGTATAGAAAGAAAAGTTTCATCAGGGAGGACTTGGCTATCAGATACAAAGAAGAAGCCCACAGCAAAAGAAAACAGCAAACCAGAGGCAGAAGAGCAGAAAAACAAGAGTCAGGCCAGGGCCCTGGGAGAGGTGGGCCTGGGTTGAAATGAAAAATTTGTGGGTTCCCTGATCTGACAAACAAGGAAAGAGGTGGCTGTGAAAGGAGAGGGAACCATGCAGAAATGCAGGGCCAGATCATGGCCTGGCATAAATCAGTGATTAAATGAGCTTGATTCCTGGCTGGTGAAAACCAGCATCACTCTAAGTGGTCAACAGAAGATCAGTGTTGATTTTCATCAGCTGAGGACTTGCCTCAAAAGAAACACAGTTGTGGGGAGAAGAGAGAAAAAATCCCACACAAACACCATGAAGACACAATCCAAAAGATAAAAATAATAAAAAAATACACTGAAGTCAAAACATCTTAAGAACTCTCAGGTAGTCATGGAAATGCAAGAGAAAAACAAGAAAAGAAGTCAAGGCCTCAATGAGGACAAGAAGGGAAGTGATCCTGTAAACGCCATACCCAGGCAGAGCAGTACCAGAGTATTCCCCTTTCTCCATTTTCACATCCAGCCTCTACATTATTTATGATGTTTTGTTATTATTGGCAAGGAGAAGTATGTATATTATATCCAGCATCCTCAGCTAGGCCATGCTTCCTTTGTTTTCAGAATGGAAGCCACATCCTTTGTTTGCGAATCAATGTTATCAGGAGATAAGCAAAAAGAAAATGATTGTTGCCTTTTGACATCTGACAATTAGGACCGTGCTCAGATGGGGAAAACAGGATACGAGACACGTTTCAGAGTGGCCAGAAGAAAGCATTGGAAAGCATTTGTCAAAAGGCAGCCTTCGCAGGCTGGGGCTCCCTTTCACAACAGCTTCACCATGAGGAATCACCCAACTCCTTCCAAGATATTCTTTATAAGAGCGATTACCAAGAAGGTCACTGAAATTACTCATTTTTATGGTGCCTCCTTTTGTTGCAGCACTTCGGTCTATTATGCAAAATCACAATTGATGAAATGTAAATGCCTGCTAGATAATTTACTAAAAGACACAAACCTGCAGCTCATCACTGCTCTCATTATCATTCCTATTCATGGGCAGTCTCATAAGACTAGACTTTATTGCTGGTGCTTTGCTTACAATTCTGCTGGACACCTCTCCTCCTCCCCTTTCCCTCCTGCCCATTTTATGTCCTATCCCCCACCGAAAAAGACAGAGGGGAGGAAAAAAGTAAATATGATTTACTACTGATGTAGATATGAAAGTTCACGTAAAGCTAGCATCCTGCTTTCATGTCAGAGAGTATTCTGCAGCCATAGTTAAGCTTTGAATAATGCAGATTGCCTCTAGGGGAATACTTGAAAGTGCAGGGATTCAGTTTGTGTACTCTACACATGAAAGACACTGAAATGTTCATACCACCAAAATCCCTGCCATCTATCCAATTTCCTCCCAACTTGTCTTGTTGCGTGCAGAGGGTCTGTGCTTACTGAAGCAAATGAGTTTAGTGCAAGGACAATCATTCTGATGTCTAGCTCAGGGCTATTGCATTAACAAGTCATAACATTAAAATCTCTTTTCCTAATCATGTCCACCTCATTCTAATTTCTCCTAAACATTATCAAGAAAATAATGTTGATTTTTCCATATTATTAATGGTAAAAGAAGTGTAAATCACATTACTAATTGCAGCTCTTGTGCTATGGCAGTACAACAGCTTAATTATATGGGATTTTCTGCAGGCACCCTATAGCAATAATGACAATCAGTGAAGTTCATTTGCAAATACACAGAATGGGTTGCTGAGTTTTTTAGAGCAAAGTTGTGTAACACTTAATTAGCGAGTAAAGAAACAATCTATAGATATAATTTTTGCTTTTGGGGAAATTAGGACAAAATAGCATAGACAGGAAGACCAGGAATGAATGCAAAATCTTTCCTTTTACAGTTCACATTTAGGTTAAGCCAAAAAAAGAAAAAAAAAAAAAAAGAGAAAAAGGAAAAGGAAAAAGTTCTCTCTTTTCACCACTAGTGGGAACTACTGTATTCCCTTACAGTAAAAAATAACCATGTAAACAGCATGACTAAGAATAGCTTTCATGTAGTCTAAAGGACACTGCTATCCGTACCAGAGGTTAGTGAACTTTAAACATTTTTCCTTTTCATCACTCCCCAAGAAAAATTATTTTCCTTCCCGTACTAAGGCCAAGCCAAACAAGCCCTAGTCTTAACTTGTCTATAGTTCGGACTATGCCATTTTAAAATTCAGGAAGGTAGCAAGGAGATTAGTGTCAAAGTTGGGAAGCGTGGAAAGGGGTGTTCACCCCAACGGCTTGGGGACCTCCGCTAGCTGTAGGCTACCCTGCAGGATACACGTGCCTCCGGGGGATTCTTCAGCTTTTAAAAATATCTGTTTGCATGCATCAGGTTTTTTGTCATTTCTCTCTCCCTAGCTTACAATACAACGTCCGGCGGCGGGCTCGCTCGCCCCGAGGACGCAGCGCGCACGGGGAGCCCGGGCCCTGCGTCTGCAAGCACGTGCTCCTGTTGCTAGGCAAACCGCCGCGCAGCGGGCTCGGCTCTCCAACTTGGCAATTTCTCTTTGAAACGGCATTGGTGCCGGCTTCACTGTTCGGACGTAGCATCTTACGGACTCCTTTCAGGAGCAAGGAGAAAAGAATGAGCGCCGAGGTTTGCAGGAATGTCTACTGTTCATGTCAATATTCAGACACGGACAGTAACGCGAAAGCAACTGCGCGCACCAGCGAGGGCAGCCTCTCACGAAAGCCGAGCACGTGTGCAATGGCACACTGTTAAGGTTGGGCAAAACGCATCTGCAAATTACTGTGTCCAGTTGTAGTCAGCATGGGTCTGATCCGACAAAATATTCGGGCACGTACTTGACTCAAAGCGTGTGAACAGTGCTACTGAGACCTACCACATATATTTATGCATCTGCAGCCTTTAAAAATCCACTGATGAGCACAACCTAGCCAACCTCATCATCTTCTTACATATGAGACACACAACTGCAGTAAATAAGCACAGAGATGAATTGTCCTGGGGCAACACAGTTGATAAATTCCAGTTCAGTCCTCCATCATATATCCAGTAATCACTTTGTGGCTTCACTTAAGTGAGAATGAAGAAATTTATGGCCCCTAATTCCTCTGAATCCTCATTAACAAACAGTCCAAAAAGAATTTAAAAGTAAGACTTTATGAGGATCAGAGTTAGAGCTTTAATCACTCTTTGGCAAATATGTAAAAATCCCTCTAATCTTTAATAAAGAGCATTCATTGTTTTGTAGGGCTATGTGAAAACACTAAACTCATTTATCATTATTAAACTTTCCCA
Source organism: Rhea pennata (assembly GCF_028389875.1). NCBI lineage: Eukaryota > Metazoa > Chordata > Aves > Rheiformes > Rheidae > Rhea > Rhea pennata. Next base: position 15,087,530 of record NC_084673.1, on the reverse strand, counting down.
TCTGCTCTTACAGTGTGACTCTAAAGAATATCACATAAAGAAACGTACATGTTAAATTGTATTGACTTAAGCCCAGAGCTATTGGAGATCTACAATTTATTTCAGTGAGGGCACGAAGGCGACTGCAGACTGCTAGACAGAGTCATTTGTCCACTGGTGAAAAGACAGTTATCTGCACCAAAATAGCTCTTGGAAAGGCACATTTGCTTTATAAGAAATAAGCTGCCAGGTGAGACCATTCAGCATTATGTTACAGACCCAGACAATAAAACTAAGCCATGAATTTCAATAGTTAACAGATGGACTAATTAGAGACTGAATTCTTTGTGGTTCTAACAGATAACCAGGTCATAGCAAGGTTACCGGGAGAGAGCCACTCAGCTCTGCACATTTCAGTAGATATTTGCAGAGTAGGTGAAAAACTCGACTTCCTAAATGAAAGCACTAACAGCCGTGGAAGAACGGAAATGCATCTGATTAAAAATGCATATAGTAGCTGCATTTAAAAAGTTTCTTCCATTTCAAAAGGCATTACTGATTTGACAAATATTCCCTCCGCTTTAAATGGGGAATCCAGCTGAATCCAGTAATTGTATATCTTAAAACAGAAGAATTGTTGAAATATGCCGCAGCACCAAAGAAGAAAAGGAAAAGACAAAAGGAAACGGTGGCTCGGGGTAGAAAATATGAGCAGGGGGCAAACTGTTTTTTGCCACTTGATTTTTTGGAAACAAAGATAACTAAGCCTGAAGTATTTGACAAAACGTCACAGAGGAAGTAAAACGGAAAGGAAGAGCACGGCTGCAAGACTGAAGGGTTGCCTCTGCTCCTGACGGGCTCGAGGGCCCTGCCAGCTCGGCGGCGGACCTCAGGTGCACTCGTGCCTGCTGCTGGGACACGTATCTCCAGGGGGGTGGTGAAGCTTCATTAACCCAGTTTTGTACTGTATTTTAAGAACGCCTGTTATGTACACGGAGCTCTGTACACTGCTGCGGAAATGCAAATGCCCGTTTCAAACGAACGCCTCTGCTTCCCCGGGCTCGCCGGCAGGCTGGCGGGACCCGGCCTCCCGCCCGGCGCGTGCCCTGCAACTCTGTGACTACGATGCCTAGGCACAACCACTTTAAAAATACTATAGACTAAGCAGTTAAAAGACAAATATTACTACAGTGGGTTCACCCATGGAACTGTATGGCTTTTAGGAGGTTTGTGTTTGGATCCACGCGTAGCCTCCCTGTGTCTAATACCCTGGGTGGCTGCACATATCCTGATGCTGCCCTTACGAAGGGGGATCACTGCCTCCACAGCTGTAATACATGTAGGTAATAAAATTGTGAATTTGTTTGGCCAAGACACGCAAATAAAGCAAACCAAATCCAGGTTCATGATTTGGCAAAATGATCATATCATGGCATCCGGCTCAGAAGTGTGATGTCTGTAACATGCCGCGATCACTTGAGTTCAGCCGTTACATAGCCCTTTTGCCTTTAGCAAAACTCTCCATTTGTTCTTTTGGAAGATTTCCTCCTTTTTCTCGTCTCTACTCTGCTCACAGTTCAGAGGTGCTCTTCAAGATAAAATTCATCCTTTCAGTTCAAAACTGCTGCAAAGCTTCTTGTTTGTTTGCTTGTTTTTCCTAAGTCAATGTATGAACATTGACAAAACAAACTGTGCCGCTCAGTGGATCTTTTTCTTGCCCATCTTTCACCCATTTACTTGATATACAACTATGTGAAATACTACCAGACTCAAGTTTCTAAGCTTATCTTGCGGGCTGTCAGTCAGGAAAAGGCTTTGTTTGAAGACTGTAAGTGATCCATCACTATACAGTTCTGTTTTAAAAAAAAAGTTCTTTTAAGTTTTGTTTTCTTTTTTTCATATGGCATGGGCATACACAGCTTCCTTCAAAGGTAGTTCTTTGGTAGAAGCAACAACAAGATCACCTCACCTCGCTAGCAATCACATCAGGAACTCCTCCAGTCCAGCAAAGCAGATGAAATACTCAGTTCTCTAAAGCTGCTACACTATATTCCCCGTATACTGCACACTGTTCAAAAAACCCCAAACAAGACCATGTCAAACTATCCAAAGTGGTTTCCCTCTTAAAAAAGAATTAATCAAAGCAGTTAAAACTTTTGTGCAAGAACTTTGTCAGTTTTTTCAGAGCTGGTTTCATTCAATGACACAAGCCGCTGAACAGCAGCAGCCATGAGAACCACAAAAAGACCTAATATCCAGAGCGAATTATTGCAACAGTGGCCTTTCCTTTAGACTAAAATGCATGCTTTATCAGGCTAGCTGAAATCAAGCTGCTACGATACTATAACCAGCACCATATTATCAGAAAGGGCATGGGAAGCTCATTTCGGAGCAGTGAGGAACCTGAGGCACAACCTACGTGTGGGGGTGCTGGGGTATCACAGACGCATGCAGCCCCCGAGGGCTGGGGACTCGGAGGAGGCAAGTTCAGGTCTCCAGCAGCGATAACACTCTGCTTTCCCGCAGGTCGCAGATGGTCCTGCGAGGCTACCTGCGAGCACAGCCCTGGAGAACCTCTCACCATGAGTGGACAGGGACCCTTGAGCAGGACCTGAGACCCAGCCAGGTGACCTGAAGGATATGCAAGGCTCTGTCCAACCCCTAACAGTGGCAATACTCAAAGACTGTACTCATCCTGACCACACTTTGTATCACCATTTTTTAAAATAAAACATATCTGTCGTTGTTCTTACATGTATAGATCTGCAGATGTAGGGACGGGTGTTGTGTACATGTCTATATTCCATATAGTCAAGATCCAAAATTGAATCCTCTGCAAAGAACAAAATATTTATATTTGGCTTGTACAGCTGTCATGATTCTCCAACCCTTGACACCACCCTCTCATTCTCATGGAGGGCAGCTTGCCTATAAATTTAATGAGATAATCTAAAACTGCATTTATCTCACCCAATTTCAGCTGGTAGTCCTTCTCCCTGTCTCTACAAGGTTGCAGTAGCTGTGATGACAAACTACAACATCTCACATCTATAAAGTAGTTTGACTCAAGTAATCCTTGTGTTATATCAAGGCACGCTCTCTAACAGAGGTGTCGATGAGATTCAAAAGGACACGAGTTTGCTCAGCACCCAGCAAAGGTGCTGTGGAGAAATGCACTGGCTGGATGGTCAATTTGTGCATCACGAAGAGAGAGAGAAGAAAAGATTTGATCAGAAAATGGTGAAGATTTCATTCTAACAGAGTGAAAGTCAGCAAATTTAGAGCTAATGAGGTAAGTCAGTTCTCTACCAGATCATTTTTAAGAGCTCTGTGAACTGTAGCAAAGCGGGCTGGATCACAGGAGCTTATGAATCAAGTGATTTTTTTAAGTTAATGTTTGCATGAATTTCTTTTTCCTTTTTATGCAAAGGTTCAATTTGCAGAGACGGTGCCCAAGTCCTGTTAACTTTCAATAGGAGCTGGCTGCCTAGCTGCTTCTGAGAGCCCCTCTGCACGAAAACCTGCCCACACGCAAAGCCTGCACGTATATGCTGCTGACCTCTGACGCAAGTGCGCAAACAAAGCACACTCCGGCACAAAGTATCACATCACTTTTTCAGTCTCAGACTTCTCACGGGTTTACTCTTTCCTGACAGATGCAACTATCCAAACACCTAAAATGGCTGTATCAGATCATCTGCATACTCAGGTGCCCCAAATCACCACAACCTACAAAACAATATCTAGTGATAAATAGTAAGCTAAAATAATGGATAGGAAGTAGCCTGTGATTAGGTAGCCCTCATGATTAAGTTTTTAAAACCAAGATACTGACATGTTAAGAAAGAAAAATCTATTAAGCTGACCTTGAGTATGGGGGACAAGGAGGGATTCCATTATTTTTTTAGATGGAAATTATTATTAAAACATTCAAAGCTGAACTGCTGTAACCAAGTCAACTCAATCTCCCCTTAAAAATTCCTTTTCTCTCTTTCCATTCAGATTGTATTTACAAACTGTAGATGTCTCATTTTTTTTCTTGTGTCATTTCATTATTACAGAGTTGAGATCACTAGCCATCTGCAGCTTCATTTCATCAAGCTCTGATTTGTCCTTGGAGCAAGGTCATCTGGGACAAGAACATAAAATGCTGCTTTCCTCAACTGACAGTTCTTTATGCCTTCCTGTAAATATTCCCCACTAATTTTAAATCATTTTACCACTTCATACTCCCCCTCTACACACACTGAAAAGGCTGGTATACACACGGATTAATAAGAATCTTGTCATTTAACTACTGCATGACATATTAGAAGCAATTAATGGTGTTTACTTGCTGATAACATAGGCATTTCAAACTCCAGCTCAAGAATCCCTGGTAGCTTCATGTGACTTTTGGATATTAGCTATGGGTCAGAAGTTGGGACCCCTCCATTCAGCATTAGCATACGCTTGGAGCGACTCTGTTTTCCATCGAGCAGAAAAAAACTGCAGTCACTGCACAAAAATTACCAGCTGCTATATACCCTATGGTGGGTGAGCGATAATAAAACATCACTAGGTGTATGCAGGTTCATTTGTTGAAATCAATAGCCCAATGATTTTCAGATGCTCCATGCAAAGTTCCAAGCTAAAAATATATATAAAAAGAACATGGGATTTTTACTCAAATCAGATTTAACTTGCCATAAATTCTGGGACACATTCTCTGAAGGAGAGACTGTCACTCCAGCTTACAGGAAAAACAAAACAGAACAAATAAAAAACCCCATGGAAAACTAATGTAAGAACCCTTGTTAGTACAATCACACAGCAGCAGGGAATAACTAAGGGACTGAGCAGAATCAGCGCTGGCGCTGGGGGCGGCCTTCCCCCCAGCCTTCCACCTGCAGATGCCGCCCAGGGCAGCCTGACGCTCCAGGTGCTTGTCTCCAACTCAAGATACACATCTTTTTGCACCTGGAAAACTCACTGCCAGTGAGTTTTGTGCAGTGGGCTCTGAGCTATGCTCTGCTGTACACAGCCATTTGGCACACAAATACTGGTGTGACAGTTTTTACCTAGGTGCCTTTACTAGTCCCAACTGTCCCACACACAAAGGCGCGCACATCTTAGAGGTCTGTGTGCAGACACAGCTGTGTGTATGTTGCACAGATAGGTGCACAAGTCTCCAATGATTTTCCTTGCACGAGCAAATGTCCCTTTTGACACACAGCTGTGGGTTAGCTCATGGGTCTGTGAGCATGCAATTGGTCAGAAGGAGAGTTAGAAAATGTGATCATTAAAGGTGAACTCCCAAGCCACCCCTAAAGGAGATGATCTTGAAAGGTGAGTTTGTTTCCTGACCACTCCCCTTAGTCACAGGATAAAAGCTATCCTTAAGGACTAGGACTCACATGACCAGGTTTAGTTCCCAATACCATGGCACATAGCTTCTTCATGTGACTCTGGACAACTCACTTCATTTCCCTCTCTCTCTCTCTCTCAGTTTCACCCAAAGGAATAAAAGTTTCTCCCTGTGCAGGAGGACGAGGGTCACTTTGCCGGGGAGCCTCCTCAGATGTTTTTGTTTAACATGCCTCCAGGCTACGACCTCAAAGACCTGCAGCAGAAGTGCACTTAGTGCCACTAACTGCAGAGAGGTAGAAGAGGCTTTTTCCGGTTCACTCCGCATACAAGTTTTTGCCCTGTCCTCCTCTCTACATCTCGTCTCCAGCCCCGGGTCTGGCCACAGCTGGTTGCATCTCAGAACAGCTCTAAACTACACCAACTTGTAATGGTCCCCTAGGGCCTCTACCCTGCTGCCCAGCTCAGTGGAGCGCAGCGTGTCCTGGCCAGGCCCCAGCGGTCCCATGACTCACCCCTTGCGTGCCAGCAAAAGAAGCAGCTGCAACAACTGCAGACACGGCCACACCTGGAGAATCCTGCGGTGCCCAGCTGGAAAGAGGGCTGTGTGCGAGAGAAGTCAGCTCTGTGTTTTGAGTGACAAAGAAATGGAGAAGAGGCTTGGCCTGAGATAGTTAAAGGTGAGAATCTTAGTATTTTCCTAAAAGTCCTGTCTGATATTAGGAGATCTTTTACTGCAACAAGAACAGTCCTGCTTCACTCCATGTCCTCTCCATCTCCAGCCTCTGTCTCCTGTTCTCCCCAGTGTATGGCCTTTCTGTGTTAAGGCAGGAGATACTTCTGATTCAAAATTTATCCAAGATTAAAAAAAAAAAAAAAAAAAAAAAGTCCAAATGCCCCAAATGCCTTCAAATACTGTCTTCTGGAGTAAGCCAATATTTCAGTGAAATATTGTGGGATTTTGATGTCTATGTCACTTAAGATAAGAGGAGTCTAGGACGCACGTGCCTTTGAGCATTTGGCCCAGCACACTTTTGCTGTAAGGAAATAGGGAGGCATGTAAAAGAAGCAAGAAGGCTGGAGCTAGCCCACGTCCCCCATGAGGCAGCGATGTTGCAGAGCATTTGCAGGCGCTTCTTCGTTGGACACATTGCATGTCAACAGTTAACTTCCCTTTGTTCACATCCAAATGATTAAGGTTAGAAGCTTGCCTGGTGACATCACCATAGCTTAAACATGCTGGATATGGTCCAGGGAGCCAAAGTTATTGCTGACCCCATGGTTACTGATCCGCTCTGCAAGGAGCTGATGTCTGCTCTCACTTTATGAATTATTTAATGGGTTAAAGATTGGTTAGATCTTCTTTATGCAATGTACAGCTATACAGTGGGCAGGAGGACATAAACATGCATTAACAAGGTTAAAGTCATATACTGTAACTACACTGTCTGTTTTCAGCTTGCAGCTTTATTGACTTAATCATGCCGGCGCTGCAGCCAACAAATCATTAAATCCATTCCATTCTTTTGCTGGTTACCAACCACAAAAACAGAGGCAGGCAAACACGAAGCAAATCTCGAGAGGGGGTGGGGAGCGGCGGCGGGGTGAGGGGCAGCGAGAACAGTGGGAGCACTATGGAGCGCCGGCCTGTCACTGTGAGCACAAAGACGCCAAATCTGTCTTTACAGACTAAGTGGTTTCATGGTTTAAAGTGACACACTCATTTGTTCCTGTTTTGCAATGATTACAGAAAAGAAGAAGGAGGGTGGGGGGGGGGGAAAGGAATAAAGAGCAAACTGCCCTTCTTCGTACCGTAGCACTCTGCCTGCGTGCGTGTGCCCTCGCGGAGCCCATGGACATCTCCTGCAAACAAACACGAGGGCCGGAGGAGATGAGATCTGTGCACTCGCTGCACCCCAGGGGGCTCAGGCTGCTGCACCACGCTTACTGCTAATCTGCAGCGAAGTGCACGCATAATTAAGAGTTCAACAGAAAAGAAAGAAGATGTGGAGCACTGAAATCAGTCCTCTGATTGCCCTCCACGAGCTGCTCTGACCACTGCAGCGAGTGGAAGAAGTCCCTGCTTTCAGACCTCAGTAACAACTTACATCCCTTCACTTTCAGGCAAAGGCTTTAATTTCTGACCTGGTACTTACGGTGAAGCTTTCATATTTACGTTTAGTCCCCCAAACGGAAGTGTCCCGATTGTCTGCAGTGCTGAAAATGCAGGTGTTCCTCTGAAGGCAGCAGATGTGCCAGAAGGCTGTTTCTAGGTGGCTGGTCTGAGATATTCAGGTTTGAAAATGGAGCTGTCAACTGACTGGTTTTGAGCGTACAAGATCCTTTTTCGTCACTGCTGTCTTCTTCATTCTTTTCCTGATGGAAATAGTCTTCTCTATTGCCATAAAATACATGTGTCTTGTTCTGAGCTAGGGGAACCTCACGCCAAGACACTGCTCCTCTGTGTTACAAGCAGGCAACAGAGGAAGAATTCAGCACGAATTCTCGGAAACGTTCAGACAGCAGAGTGTTTTGCTTCTTTTAGAGATGCTAGACACATCCTATTTGCAAGCTTTCCTCCACTGAGAGAACATGAAATAAATTCCCCTTTTCTGGGAACGATTCAGCTGCATCAGAAGAGGATCTTGGCCCTTTCCTGTTTATTATGAGAAGAAGGAGTGGCCAAAGAATTCCCTTTTCTTCACCTTCTGGGCACAAGCTGGTAAGAGCTCCCTATAACCCAGATTTAGGCATCCTACCAGTGCAGGGGTTTGGCAGATGCATTTGCACCTAGTCCTGAGATGCAGCATTGCAGATGTTTTAGAGCACAGTCATTACTTGGTTTTACAGTTGTTTTCTTTAGACCCAAATAAGCATTCTTACAGTTTGAGTTGCAACCTTGCCTGCTTTTGTTTACTAGTCTCTAGATCCCTGTCACCCAGAGATGTCTACTGGCTCTATATATTGCAAATAAACATCTCATTACTTCATCCAGGAGTCAGCCAGGTTTCCTCTTGGAAACAGCAGTCCAAGAGGAGCCCATTGCCCACCCACTTGCCCATGGTACTTGGGATGGAGACAGACAGCGGCAGAGGACAGCAATCAAAGATTCTTCTTTCCAGCTCTGACACTAGAAAAACAGAATAGAAAGGAAAATGTTTTCCAAGGCAAAAGAAGCTACCTATTTAAGGTACTAACGTGACTTCCTGCTTCACAGTCTTCTGTGTATTGACACCCCTGAAGGTGGAGAACAAATGTCCCTCTGGCAGATGAGCACCTGCGTGTGCCTGCTGCCCAGCTTCCCAGCCTTCCCTCGCTGCAGCCAGGGAGCAGCTCTCCTTGGGCGCACTGGGGTCAGCTGAAAAACCCTCTGCAGACCTTTTCCTCCATTGACCACAGGAGGAGTGTAAATGCCTGGAACTGCGAAGGTGAATCCCAGCCAGCCACAGGGAGGCCGACAACAGAGAGCACGAAACCCGTATCTCACAACTCCTAAATCAATGCTTAACCACACAGCTCTTTTGCCTTTTAACTGGAGTTCAAGAAACCCTTGCTTCACAACTTGAGCTCAGCAGACAGAGCTCCTCTTTACTGTACAAACTTCACCGTATACAAGTGAATCCCAGCTCCTGGCTGCACTATCATGAACTGGCACAAAAGCCTCGTGTGATGTACACGCAGACATGGAGTGCATCTCCTCATTGACCTGGGTTCGCCAAGAGAATGTGAAAATCCTGAGGAGGCTCCTGCTGCCCCAATCACTGGCTCACAAGCTGCTTCAAAGAGCAGCGACACTTGTGGTTACGTTTTAGGAGCGACACACCCTGCCAGAAGTAACACAGCAATGAAGCTATTTATAATCCCTGATTCCACTGTCTTAAAATAGCACTCCTTTTCTTTTTACATTTTTAGGCAGATTCATGCTTGCATATTTAAGCCACTCAGTTTGCAGGCTTAGCAATGAGCACATCCCTGCCAGGCGGGGAGGTGAGAGAAAGCACCGCCACCCTCCCTGCTGAAAGCAGGGCTGAACTGCCCTCTCCCCACAGCTCCTTTCTCCTTGGCTGATGTGATTAGGGTTCCCAGGCTTATTTCTACATATTTTTACCTAGGACAGACTCTCCCACATATACAAGCAAGGGACGTGCAGCATTGGCTTGCAAACACTCAAATGCAGCGAAGTGGAAGAGGTGTGGAAGAGAAGGAGAAGAGAGGATCACAGAAGGCAGTACGTGGCCTCCCGGGTTCTGCTTTTACAGACCGTGCAAGGTCCTGAAGAAGTTAATGGGTCCTACAATAAAGCAATCTCTATTGTTTGTTTGTGGGGGGTTTTTTAAACCAAAGGTTAACATACAGAAGTAGTCAGGCAAACTCTGCCTGTGCTCCTGACACGAGCGCTCTCTCTGGCCTCGGCACAGGTTTAGATATTTGTTCCCTGCTCCCTGGTGCCACTGTACCTCTGCTGGCATTTCTTAATGACTGGAGCATCCCTGTGTTCTTTGTAAAACAATTATAAAATCAGGGCAAGAGCAAAATTCTTTGCTCCGGCAGGCTGCATAAGTGTCAAATGGCAAATTGTTAAGTGTTTTGTTTAATTGCAGTTATTTATAACCTGGAACTTGTTATTAACATAGGACAAAACAGGACCTACTGTTACCCATAATTAAAGGGACTATTATGGGCCTGCAAAAGCTCCTGAGTGGCCACAGCCAGACCACCCCTCCTCTTGCAGTGAAGCCTGGCATGGGATGCACCATGAAACAGAGGCCCCCTCCTAAGGTCCTGCAGCCAAGAGCTTCAAACGGGCCGGTCCCAACACACGGAAGCAGGGCTGCCCTTACCGCCGTTCCCGCACGGAGCCTCACCCCCTCAGCTCTGCTCTCAGCTCTCAGGGGGGCCCTGGCGTAAAGTAGGGGTGCTTCTTCGGGGAAGGTCTTAGAAGGGTGCGATCCCAGCTTTCCATATTAGCACATCCTTTCTCACAAAGGCGCGCACGGATAAGGCATATCCGGGATTTGGCCTGGAGTTGCATAACCCTCCTTGTTAAATTCAGGATTAACAGGTTATATTTTCATTTGTGAGATTCTTATCTGCGCTGAGAAAGGTTTCCGATTTCACCAGCGCTAATCAGGACGCCACAATGGATTTCCGGTCTCAGAAACGAGGCTCAAGAGCCTTTGTAGCTTGTGGCGCCGGTTTTAATTCAGACCTAACTGGCAGAGCTATTGTAGGCTGCGTGTTGAACAGATTAAAAAAATTGTCACTTATATGCTTCCATACCTTACTTCTAAATCCATTCCATACAGACCCAAATCCCTCTGCCCGCCAAAGCAGCTGGGAGCTGCTCCAGCTTTCCGGGAACGATACCCCCCATCTCCTCAGTGGCCCTGAGCGAAGAGCCCCATCGCAGCTTTGTGCATTAAAAGAAACGTGCCAAAACCCTACTCCAGTGCCCACCTCAAGTTTTGATTTATACTGTTATAGATATCACAAAAAATAAGCATCAAATATGTCTCATACAAAGAGATTCGCGTACCGTGACAGCCCACGCTCCCAAACAACATGGGGCTGTATACGCTGCGGTCCCCTGTCGCTTCACTGGGGCATTTCACATTTTAATGCTATCTCCAAGACACGACACCCCAGCAGAGGAGATGTAGTTGGCCTAAGAGGACAGTCAAGAACGAAACTGCTGATGCCGTAATTATAACTGGGAGGCCAAACACACTCCGGAGAGAGAATATCGCTGTGGACAGAGAGGGGAAAGGCCCATTGACAACTGGCTTTACCAGATGAGTAAATTAGAGCCGGATTAGAGCCTTCTTGTTCTCCCTCTGCCTCCGCCCCCAAGGACTGTATGAGTCAGTGGATCTGGAGGAAAAATATACACTAAATTCTACAAGTGCAGGAATTAAAGAGACATCTACAAAGCTTGCCTCTGGCACTTGATACCAGCTGCAAAACTGGGTTAGCTTGACATTGCTGCTGGAGGTGAAGAGCGGCAGAAAGGCTGGCTGAGCCACCGAGGAGCAAAGCCCCGCTCCGGGAAGCAGGTGAGCTGAGAGCTGCCGGCGGTCCCACCGCTGCGGCCGTGAGGCAGTTTTAAATCCAGGAGCGACAGCAATTAAGAAAACAAACCGTTTCTTGCACAAACAAGCGGTTCAGACTGTTTTGGATTATGAGACACATGCAAGTCTGCGAGTCCCGTCTGAGCCAGCTTCTGAGTGCTGGAGGCCCCAAGGAGATCTCTAAGGGTCAGAAAAGATTTTTTGTTAACAGTCAGGTCAAGAATCTTTTGGTATTGATGATCTTCAGTAGGGAAAAACAACACCAGATTAAATCAAATGAGCATCTGCCCTGCGGGGCTGGGAGATCCACGTGGACGGGTATCACAGCTCCAAGGAGGAAACGCTCACGCGTCCCGTGTCTGCTCCGCGGGGTCTCCCCCAGCAGCCGCCCGGGCTCCACGGCCAAGTTCGCCCGTTCAGCAAAGGAGCAGAGCGGAGCAGGGGCCGGAGCCAGCGGGGACGCCGCCGGAGACGTCCGCCTGCCGCGGCCTCGCCGCCGGCCGCTTGGCACCACCGCTTTCCGTGCCGAGCACGAGGCTTCGCGCCGGGGCAGCCCGGACACCACGAGACGCCCTGGAGCCGGGCTCCTGCGGCCCGACGGCGCCGGGGGAGCGCGCTCCGGCGGGGATGGGGTCTGCTGGCCTCCCCGCGCTGTGCCGGCGGCAGCGAGCGCCCGCGGGCCAGCGCCAGCCGTGCGGCCCCAGCGCCAGCACAGAGCGGCCGCGGCCGCCGCGCCGGCCGAGGCGCGAGGGGAGCGGGCGGCCCGCGGTAGCGTCCACCTCCCGCCCCAAACCAAACCGTATCCTCGCGGCGCCTGGGAGAGCAGAGCTGGGCGGAAAGGCAACTGCTGCCAGCCGGGGACGGCGGGCGGCAGCCCCTGCCCGCGGCCCGGGCTCTCCGCCTGCCGCCTCGCCTCGCCTCGCCGGCCCAAGGCGCCAGCCCAGCCCCGGTCTCCAAAGGAAGGAGATCGTGGTCAGCGGTGTCTCGTCTTTCTTTCCTGAGGGAAACAGGCCCCGAGGGCAGGGGCAGCAGCAAACAGCCCGAGCGGAGCCGGAGCGCGGCACCGACCCTGCCGGCTGCCCCGGCCGGCGCTCGTCTCGCAGCACGAGGGATCACTGAGCGTCTGATCATTGCTGCGGCAACCGCACCTTTCGCGAGCAAGACCTTACGGAGAGATAGACTAGGATGGTTCCCGCTCGCTCCAGTCACGAGCTCCCGTCGGGAACCCAGCGCGTGGAAAGGCTGCACCGTTCGCAAGCCGGGGTCCCGGGCGGGCGGCGAGCGGCGGGCAGCAGCGCCCAGCACCCGCCCGCAGCGGCTCCTCCGCGAGGTCGCGGCACGTCCACGCTCCTAATACCAGGGATTGCTTTAATGCTGTATCGTTGCCAGCTCTTTCAGTCTACAGTCCACAGCACGGAGGGCTCCTCCTAGCATGTCTCCGGTGGCACTCGTTCTGGTATTTCTGCAGAAGTTGGCAAAAATGTTTTTATCTGGAAAATGTTAGTGTAACAGTAAAAGCATCTTACAGACCAGGCAGAAGAAGAAAAGAGCTCTGTTAAGAGAGCGAGTACAATTCACCTTCATTTTTGGTTAAGTTTGACAATAATCTAGACAGCAGTTGGGTACCTCCCTTCTAGTTCAAGCACGAGAGAAGCAGGCAAGAACGGGTAATCTAAAGGTATTTCTTTACAACACTCCCAGACAGCACTTCATCTTATGAAAAGCCTCCATACTGTTCATTACCATGGGCAGAAAACCACAGACAGAGCAAAGTTTTAGCCTCCATCATATTCAACTAATTCTTCACAGAGTATGAAATTTGAAGACACCTGTGTGAGCTGAAGCAAAGTAGTTTTACATATTGTGGCAGCCTGGAATGGAAAAGCATGCACATGCCACGAGGCCCTTTCTGATCCTACTCTACTTTGATAAAGGCCACAGTTCATTTTAAAATTAAAATTATGGGCATATGTATGCCACCTACGTAGGAAAAAGCTCAGACCTTGAACTGCGCATGAAAAGGATTTCTCTGTTTCCCTCCTCACTGCCAGTTATTTTCATAATAAAAAAGATCTTATTAAATTGTAAATGTTTAATTAAAAAGAAAAAAAAATATAAAAAATGTTGGGCAGTTTAGACAAAGTCCCTAACTATGTGAAAACTCTGATACATCTAGTAAAACTTTTTCAGCTAAAAAAAGATTTACTCACATTTCAGGGCATCACACAGTCTACGGTGATGTTATCAGTCTTTCTCTAGTCTTGCTGACCTTAAGTACTCATAAACCATTAAACACACAATATTTTCTGATAATAGAATGCCATTCACATTTCAGTAACAGTAATTCACTTTAATGAGATAAGAACCTACACATCAAATGAATCTATCTCTGTTTCAGAAATATTTAGCACGTTTTGGGGAACTGTGTAATCACAGATGATCACACCAAGAGTCCAATGCTATATTCTTGGAGAACTCGCAACTCCCAGTTACACTGATAGGAATTTGAGATGTGCAATGATTGCAAAAGCAGATGCTAATCTGCAGAGAACAACACAGGTATGGACAGACTGCATTTTTGCTTTAAGCAAACAAGAACCAACAAGACCTTTAATGACACAAAACAGCACAAGTTTCTAACTGCACATATAAAAAGGTATTAAAAACAACTGTATTCCTTAACTGAGTCATTACGTCGTAAATAACGCTTTTACAAGAAACTTCATGTTGTTTACAAATTTCCCCCGTACATATTTTTTAATTCTTTCCATCCCAGGCACAACATGTGTACGAACTTAGGTGCAGAGAGCAGCAAGAGACGGAAACCTGCTGCTTAAATTCAGAAGCACAGAATCGTCGTTACTCGCTTTGGGCACCTTCGGTTAATAGGTTCTGCGCTGCTTCTGCAGTCGAGCGACTACTGAACCCAGAACTCGGCGCCCAGGGGGAGCGACCCGCGGGGCGCCGGGCCGGCTGCGAGCGGGGCGCGAGCCCCGGGGACCCTCCGGCCGCCCGCCCGGCTCGGCCCGCGGCGCTGCGAGCGCTCCTCCACGCCGGCCCCCGGCCCGGGACAAAACCCACGGCGGGAATAGCCTAATTCCAGCTCTAAATGAGCTCAGCAGGGATCTACACAGCCAAGCCAATTGCCAGAATCTGCACTTCTCAACCTCGTTCTGCTCCTTTGATCAGGATGAATTTGGAGCTACAGCGATTAATGGACTAATAGAGGAAGTCACAGGACATCTCTTGGGAGAAGAGGGAAAAGAAAAAAGTATCTCATCCTTGTTTTGCCTCTATTCTGCTAAGTGGCGCGTTTCCATACAGAAAACTGAAATACTACTGCAGAAAATGTGCTGATTTAGCTGAAAAAGGATCAGAAAAACAGAGACATATGAAATAAAAAAATAATGTACGTAAGAAGCCTTGTTTAAACACACCCTTTGAGGCAATGGTAAAAGAAAACAGACTATCCAAATACAAGTGCCTTGTAAACTACACTTCAATCCAGTAGAGTAACAGTGTATACTTAATAATGCCAGAGAGTAAAGGAAATATTAAACACACTTATTATGCAAAGAGAAGCTTCCAAAAAGCCTAGAGTCTTTAAGTACTGATAGCAATTGATTTGTTTATGGTGGGAACACTACTCTTAGCCTGGGATTGTATGTCCTGATCTTTCTGAAAGGGGAAGAAATACATTAACATTAGCAGGCTGCAGTTGTGAAAGAAAAAGTAGGAAACAAGGACTTTGCTAAGAATTTTTTTCTTTTGCTCATTTGCTTTTGCTGTGCCTGAGAGAGGAGGAGGCAATTTTTATCCCTGCAAGCGGCAAATTTTGCTTCTGCTATCCACGACTGTAAAAAACAAACCCCAGAGGCCTGCAAATAATCAGTGGGTGATTAAAACAAAAATTTGCTTAAAGCTTGGATTATTTACAAAATGCTGGTACTAACGCCTAGAAAAAACAGAAAAGCCAAAAATCATTGAAATGTAAACTAGAACTAAGGCACAAACAGTGCATGAAAGCTTCCAACTCCTTTTTCTTTTTTTTTTATCTCTCTTTTTTTTTTTCTGTCATAGGACTAATATGCCATTGCCAGCAATTACTCTGCCCTTTGCTGCCTCGTTTTCCTCCACCTCTGGTCTTTCTTGAGCATACAAAGACATACATATGTGATTCACTTTGCTCTGACAAATAATCCCTCAGCAGTCCCGGAATGACCTCCTGCTGTGTAAATTTGGGTGTGTGTGCTTGAATCTTTACAAGATCAAGCCTTTAATGAAATGTCTTAGAATATCTTCATACTATTTTGCCCACATTGTGGGGCTTCACCTCCTTATTTGGGTCTCTTTGCAATTCCATAATGGGGAAAAAAATAGCTTATCACAGCATGTCCATATCCTGCATTGAAATCTGCATCTGTCTGACACTGATTTAAGGTATCTCATTTTCATTACTGGCTCTTACTAGTCTGAGAAATGTTAAACCACTATGCTGGTCATATGGAGAATATTATTTATGCTAAAGTAATATATTTAATATCTTCTTCTTTTAAAATGCCCATATGCACAGTGTTAAATTGTAAAATAGGATTACTTTTTGTTAACAGTCAGTACAGATTTTAAGAATTACCTCCTGATATGATAATATTTCTCCTTAAATATGCTATGAAAAATTTAACCTAGAAAAGTACATGTAAGAGAGTGATTAGCCTTCAAAGCCCGAAGAAGAGCTGCTCCATTCTCACTGTGAGTTTCTATCAATTATTAGTGTCGGCTGCTTGAAATAGTCCAAAGTGCTCGAAACAGAAATATTGCAAAGCCAAACACAGCAGACTGATATGCTTCCTAAAAGGGCAGAGTTTTCGAAGACAGCTCATAAGAGCGGTTGCCTTTCAAACCTTAATGTTAACAGCTTTGATGGGACTGCTGCTAATTTGTATTTAAGACCCATTACCTCTTCCTCTAAGCAAGCTTCGTGAAAAATCATTTGTTCTAGGGGGATATTTGCCATACAGAGCAGATCTGTAATGGCCGTTAATTCGCACCATTTTGCTCGCTCCTGTATTAATCAGCAAACTGTGAATCATCCCAGTGTTTCCAGGCTCGCAGATGTACGAGAGCAGCAGCGAGGCCAGTTCGGTTTCTCTCCCCATTCAGCCGCGGAGACAATATCAGTTCCTGTTTACAGCCACTTCTTTGTTTCCCCCCACCCACACACTGAAATTTCTCCAAAATGCCCAGAGAAAAAGAGACTGAGTTCATTTTACCAGGAAAGTTATTTCTAGGTATTGCATCTGAGACAAAACATGTTTGTACTTTTATTTTGCGCGCCGCATGCGCTGCGGGGAGGCAGAATCGAGAGAGGAGCGTACCCAGAAGGACAAAGTAGGCAGCTCGTGGCTCCCCACCCTGCCGAACTGCCGGCCGGCGCCAGTCACATGATTTAACAGCATCTCAGGGCCTCCTTTATTTATTTGTTTGCTTTTTAGTCGCTTCGTTAAATTAGTCTTTGGTTCTGTAAGCATTTCTGCCTTGCAAAATACGTGTGCAATTTGAGACTGCTACAAGGCAATACTAGGAGGAAACGGCCCCAAAATTCAAGGGTACAAATCATGCTGTCAAAAACCTCATGGCAAAAATATTAAAATTAATTATTAATTCGGGCATCACATTTGAGATAGCAAGAAGGGCACAGCTTTAAGGAGGTGAGCACCTGTTTCCTGAAAGCCAGGCTGCTTTTAGCACAAAATGAGCTCCCAAAACTGCCATTACAAAGAAATATCCAGAAAATACATAAACAAGCATATTTTCCACAAATGTGGCAAAATTTGGATTAAGACGTCCTGATACTAATGGGAATTCACAGCATGGATGAAATAGAAGTAGGGTCATGGAAACCATCTCCTCATTGCTATTCATCAGCATGCTGTGCTATGAACGTACCTTTTCAATGTAAGAATTATGGGTGCTCTGACTTGCAAGTGAGCATGCAAGTAGTCTGCCTTACCCGTCACTAGCCACTATTCATGTTTTTCTTTTTCAGAATGATACACAGAAGGAATGCGCATTCAGGAGCTGCACGGTGATGCCTACTAGTCACAGTGAGAAGGCCCCATGTCTTTTCCCTTTTAGACATTTCCAGGGCGTTTAAAACTTCATTGCATTTAATGGTACAGTTGAGAAAAAATAAACATTCACAACATTCAAAACATTTTGCTCAACTGCTTACATATTAAAGATTTCTGCATAGTGGGTTTTTTTGTGGCAATAAAGAAAAATAGGTTACTTTTAAAAAAAAAGAAAGCAAGAAAATCTGTAGTTGGGGCCTGATTCAGCCAATATTTAGCCCAAGAGCAACTTGTGAATATTGCTACCAGTCTGAGTAAGAAGCCAGGGGAAAGGGGCCACCTCGGCTGGCAGGATCAGAGTCTGCACGTCTGGCTGATACAAGTCGGCGTCAGAATGCGGTTTCACATCAAATTAATCAGATACTTTTTAGCATGATCATATCACTTTCCCTAAGCATTTGAGAGCCGAGGTCCTCCCTACCCACCCCTGCAGAACAAAAGGAAACAACTGTCTGCTGCTTAAAGCAACACAGAAAGACTGACTTAAAACCACAAACGCAACTTTTTTTTTTTTAGCGTTACTGCGGAAGCTCTGCGCGATGGCAAACTCTGCGCCGCTCTCCCGGCAGCTCGGCGGCACTGCGGGGACCGGGAATACTGGTGACGCCGCACCGAAGAGCAGCCCGCGTGCTGGGTGCGGGAACTCACTAAAAGCAGCCTGCCAGGCTGAAAGTCAGCGACTCGTTCCTGAGTTTTGGCGGGCTAGCTCGCTCACGTTTCCCTCCGGACGCCCGCGGCACGGGAGCACCGCTTCCTCTTCTCGCCCTCCACCAGACAGCTGGATACCACCGCGTCCGCCTGTGCGCCCATCACTTGCTGGTCGTGCAGGCAACGAGGCGAAATACTTTCTCGACTGCTTCCCGGCACCCCTTGTTGATATTTATAGTGCTACCAGAGTCTCGTTTTCTTTCCAAGTGGATTTTAATCTCTCCAGCATGAGATTCCCACAGAGCTGTCTAGGTCCTAAGCGCTAAACTGCTGACAGAACTTCTTCCATTCTATTAAAAAGATAGTAACTACGAAGGGGAAGCGCACACTGGACTGAGCAAAGTCCTTTGGCTTTGACGGGGCGTACACAGCAGTTTTCAGAAACGACAGGGTAGCCCCTGCTTGCTGGGGGGGAAGGGTTTGTCTGATTCCTCTGCAGATTATTCCTGCTACGCGCTATGTGAAGTCCCAGAGTGTTCAGCACAACAGACAGCTGAACTACACGGACTGATGAGCGTGTTACGCAGAGATGCTAGAAATATTGATGTCTGTGAATGTCCTAAAACACCCGGCAAAGAGCTGCGACAGTTACCACACGACCACAGAGACTCAGCTACAACAGAGAAATGCTTTGAAATACCCGTAACCTGACAGAAGTGGACACACACAATTTAAAAAACTAACAGGAAACAACAACAGAAGCAGCAGATTAGATGTGAACTGAATCTAGTATCTTGATTACTGCACTTCGGAAAATACTGCATCTCTGTTGGCATGTTGAGGCCAAGCGGCCCATCTCTTTACACAAGTTCGCTCCTTACTTTCTAAAACGTATCCTGCAGGACTTGTTTGCAGGGGAGGGAGGCAAAGGGAGAGGATGGCAGTCTCACGGTTTCGTTCAGGCTCCTTCGAGCCTCTCTTGAAAGAAGGGAGGGAAGACTTCGGAGTCTGAAAAAAATACCAGCCTGGCCGCAATTGCACAAATAAATATAAATGCAGAAATGACCATTCAAGAAGATGTTTTTACATCTGTGGAGAGGTCAAACTCCAGGCTCAGCCTTATTGCTCTCTGTAATCCAGATTCATCACTGGCTTCCTTTATTCGCCCATTCAAAGGCACTTAATTAGCTGAAGGGCTTGCTGCTTTGCCTTCAAAAGCTCTCCACTTCCTCAAAGGCTCTGCTTGGGTATTGTACTACCACTGCCCTTTGAAATCAAATCTGTTTTTCTTCTCCACGGCATTAATAAAAGAAGAAAAAGTAATATTTTAAAAAATAAGAGAGAGAGAGAGAGGAAGAGGAGGAGAAAGAGAGAAAAAGAAAGAAAAAGGAAGACAGAGAGAGAGAAGGAAAGAAAAAGAAAGAGGGAAAAACCAAGTGGAACTTCTTGCAAAGTGGCTTTAAAGATAAGTTTGGTTCTTAAAGGAAAAGGAAGGGACAGGATAGAAACCACAAATGAAATCTGGCCAGCACTTTTGGTCTTATTAATGCATGATACCACAGTTGTTTTACATGTTAGGAAGATTCCTTGTGACATTTCGGAAATCCCAGATAAAACATAACTTTTGCCCCTGCTGTTACGGCAGGATTGTGTGTATGCAGATGCAGTAGGCTGAGCTCTCTGCTAGCCAATCCACACCAACGCTCGTAAATGTAAAATGCTGCTGAATCACAACACCCTCCCCAACATTCACTGTGCACAGACTTTCCATGGGCAGAAATGACTTTACTGAGCATAGGAGACCAAGGAATCAGCCCGTGGTATTAGCATTTCTACGTTTGTATTAAAAAAGCTATATTGTATTGCTTTATATTTATTTAACCTTTAACATCAAAACTCTGGGTCAGTTTGCTCCCTATAACAGTGCATTTCATCTTCAGTTTTGCTTCTATATTTGGAGAGTTCATGCTCCAAAGCAAGATTTTAGTTTAATTTTTTTTCCTCATATATTTAATCTAGCTCAGGGGTTTTGGTGTTTCTCTGCAACCTATAATTTACCCTGCCAACTCAGATACTGTATTTCTGCTCTTGCCACAGTTAAAGAAACACTGTCAAGTCCTTTTCTAAGGTTTTTTTAGTCTTCAGTATGCTCTTCACTATCTCAAATGCAGGCCACATATAGCGACATATAGCCATGAGTACTGCAAATTATATTGTTTTTCTCTCTGTTTCTGCTCCTATCTTTTTCCCTCTCCCATCAGTTTTGGCATCGGAGCTGAAGCAAATGTACCCTTCACTGGCAATCCCGTGCAACGATCTGGATGCCGGCAGGAATGCGGACAGCTCTAAGAATAGCACGCTTGGTTGCTACAGAGCAACTGGAGCTCAGAAATGCCTGATGTACCACACCCAACAAAGGCTATTTATTATTTATGTCCCCCTCAATGCAAGCTGTTAAGATGTGTTTGGTTTTTAAACATTTTCCACACACACCAGTAGGTACCGCTGCTCCCCTCGCCAAGGCTCTAAAAACTTGGACAAACTTGGGATGGGAAAACCAAGGGCCAGCCCCTCAAACAGCTCCTTTTACACCAACCTGAATTCAACTACAAAGATCACAGGCTCATTTTTCTATCTTCAAGGGAACCCTACTTTCCATTTGCAAAGCCCACTTCTCTTCTCATATAGGCAGGAATAAAGGAACAGCTCTTCCGAGTGCAATGGTGTTGTATCAGCATAGCTGTAGGGAGAACTGGGCCCGATATTTCTGACATGCCAGAGTAGAAGATCTGCAAGTACAAACGGTATTTAGACGTGATAATCAGGGAGATGCCCAGCTACTCAACCTGCCTGGGCAAATGCAGCTTTTCATGCATCCAGAAACTGCCAATAGAAAGTCAAGTGGCTAAGCGTTAAGCCCGGTAAACACCGTCAGAAGGTTTCGGAGACCGCCTTTGACTCTCCGGCATTTAATACCATCTTTATATTGCGGATTTATGAGTCCAGACCTTTGACTGTAATTTCACTCAGCAAGCATCGGTACTACATGAGTAAAATGAAAACCTGAACATATCCACAAGAGCAATGTTAGCACCACCAGGCTTTACAATATCACACAATGCAAACTGTCAGTGCCTAAATCAATATCTGTCAATGCTCAACAATAAAGACATAGTGCTTCAGATGTGAAAAGATTAGATGTTATCAAATTTACCAATTGTCCAGGCAACACGGGATCTCGGGTGAAGGCTGATTAAGCTTAAGAGCTATATCATTAAGTGCAAAAATCATACAGCTAGGAGGCACGAGCAGCAACCCAGCTTTTGGAACGTATAGTCTTTGCTTTAATACGTGTTAAAACAACAGCAAAAACTCACTCTTTGAGTCTATGTCACAGCCACTGCTCTCTTCCCCATGTTGCTCTGCCTGCTACAAGGATCAGATTTCATGGTTTATTGTTTGCCCTCCAACTGGCCACCATCCACATTCTTCTTTTGCACAAAGCTGCACCTCTCACTCAAAAGAAGAGAGCACTATGCCTTCTTTTTATAAATTTTAGTCACATTTACAAACACACACACAGAGTATGGAGATGACTTTCAAACGCTAAACAACATTCCAGGGAATGCTGTTATTTTTCTGTCAGCATATTTCTGTGATTGAGTTTAAAAATGGGAATTTTCCACCAGACAGTTACTAATTTTTAAAGATGCAGAGGTTGTCTCTCCTGTCTTCTGAATCTTTAACTTTTTGCCTTCTAATGAAACAACTCATTCCTGTTTGAAAATGCTGTTCATCAGCAACCTCAGCACAGAATTGCCACTGAGACTCTAAAAAGCTCAAATTCAGCTCCCAGACACATTGCTGGAAACCAGAAACACCAGCATTGAAGCCACTTCTTTATAATGAAGTAAAATTGGCACAAAGCAAGTATGGTCCAAAATTTCAGTACCCATCTTTCAGTGTAAATAAAAAACTATTGCAGACAAACAGCAGATCTACAGGCAAAGAAACGTAGCACCTATCCCAGCTACTAGAAGAGAAGCTCAGCAACTAGAATATTTTCTCCATGTCATTTTCTTTTATTTCAGCATGCATGGTCCATTTTTTCTTACACGATTTGCAATAAAATTATCAAAACCTAACAAAATTTTCTGCTCCTGAATATCCACCATCTTTCCTAGGCAGCTTAACAGACTGTAAAACTGAAGCACTGTCATTTGGCGTATAATTAATGTAATAAGTCTTACCTTGTAAAGTCAGGGAGGCATCGTGTGCTTACCTAGCTAGCCTGAAAACGTAAACTGCTCATTACTTGTAATCATTATGTTAACTGTCCTTGATCTTTACTGATAGTCCCCAAATTATAATAATTCTGTGATGGTAAGAATCAGCTAAAAATGCAGCCCAGGCAGTGCCTTTGGAAAGCTGCCTGAAGAGGGGCTATTTTGGCCAATTAAAGAGACTCACTGCAGGAATTTTTCTTCTGGTTCTTCTTAGCTAATCAGTGATGTAGGGGTTCGGAGGTGTAAGAAAAAATGCAAAGCAGGGAAAAGTAGGGCAGAGGAAACCTCAGGAATCCACCAGGGATGCGGGAATTCCACACACCCAGCGGGGGAGCCAGAGAAAAAAATATACGCTCAAAGGTTACGGACATACGATCAAAAGCGATCGTGTTACTCCAGTTTAACAACTTACCAGCCATCGTCTGAGATGCAGTAAAACCCCGTGAACGTATTCTTCACCTGCGCTGCCCGCAGAGCAGCACAGCTGATGGGCAGGCATTCACCAAGCCGCGGCAACTCGCTCACTTCTGGTCGTACGTCCGTACTCTTAGAGGCCAAGGTGCCAAAACCCTCTACTTTGTGTTTAACCAGCAGGGTCCCCACATATTTAAAATAACCTACTTGCTTTAGGCCTTTGTAGAATTAGGGGCCTTATACTGATAACTCTTTGAACTGAACGCTGCATGCAATAACGCTACATGTTATATATTTGGATAAGCAAATTGAGCGAGCCACTGGCCCTTCCAAGCAGCCTCTTTCAAGAAGCTTTATAAAGCAAGGGAGCACTGAGTGTGCACAATCTGGAAAAATGTGAGTTGATCCCAAAATGGTACGGTGGAAACACACCTCATTAATTTACCACTACGGAGCTGACATTTAGTAACCATTGCCTTCTTTCTCATTGCTATCACCGGAAAAGGCTTCACTGAGTCACCAACACCGAAGAAATGCACCTTTGTAAGAAGGGATGATTTAACAGTGAAGAAGAGCAATGAAAGCCAGAATCTGGACCATGCCCCCTGCTCAGCCCAGCTCTGGAACAGCTCCCAGCAAAGCCTCAGAGCTCACCCCCTTCTGCTGGGTGAGAAGTGCTTCCATCCTTTGCCAGTATTTTTGCATTTACTGTCTCCATTGGTATCACAGATTGACAAAGGGTGGGGAATGGCCCTCATCCAAAGCAGAGCATTGCTCCTGGCAAATGCTGGTAACAGGTATTTCAAGTCTGCCTCTTCGCTATTCAGGAGCTGTACTGTTTGACCTGCTGTCCATGAAGGAGTCATATTTTAAGTTCGCTTCTCACCCCACCTGGTCTTTTCTAGCCTCAGAAGCATAATGCAGATGAATTTTGTCAAGGACATTATGAAAAAGAAATTCTCTTTTAATGCTCTCAGAAAAGATGATGCAAAACCTATTATAGGAACATCTCCACTGCTTACAATATAAGTTAAATAAGAACAACACCTATGCATTTGAAAAATGATTTATTTCAGTGGTATGAAATGTGCTCTGCATAATATGCTTTGCTTTTTACTTGGCAGCATGAAGTTCTCCACTGTTAGAGGAGAGAAAATCCATGACGGAATTACAGCACATTTCAACCAAAGAAATACATAAATTTTGAGAACTCAAGGATGTTCTTACTGCCTTGTCCCTATGTACGCTGTGTTGACCCCCAAAGCTGACGTCACATTTGAAATACAAAAGAAAGTAAAAATAAGAAAATGAGTAACTCCATGATTTCACATAATCCCTGTAAGATACAAGAAGTGTTCTCACCTGTCTGTTTTGGGATGGCAGTGCAGTGGGCTGCATGTGTCTCTGCATGCGATGTGGCTGCATCAGTTGTCGAAATTGCTGCTGGAGGAACTGGCTGTTGTTAGTCTGCTGAGACTGCTGCGTGGCTGGAGATTGCTGCTGTTGCTGGAGATAGTGAATGAGAGACTGCTGCCCTTGTCCTGCTGTCATGGGCGACATCTTTTGAGTAGCTGATTCTGAGGCAAAGTGAGACAGTGGTTTGGTGTTATTGAAAGAAAACTGGTCTTGGCTAACAGGGCTCTCATTCACCAGGCCTGGCTGTAAGCTACTGGATGGCTGTTGCATAATTATGTTCATATTTTTGGACTGGTTTGGAGTCATTGATTTAAAAAGCGAGCTCTGCATACTTGTGGGGTTGCTGGTGGGAGTGATGCTAGAGATTAATGTACCTTGAGGACTGAAGGGCTGCTGGTGTAGAGCTGGGCTTGACAGCTTTTCTGGCCTATAAGGTGGAGAAGGTCCAGTGTTTGTAGAGGCCATGCTGGCAACCAAGTTGTTCTGTGGACTTTTGATGTTGTTGGCAGGGATGCTGGCGGACGTCAGGGTGGGCAGCATGGCGCTCTGAGGGCTGAAAGGCTGCTGGTTCAGAGCCGGGCTGGAAAGCTTCTCCGACCCGTAGGGAGGAGAGGGCCCACTGGACGGAGTGCTGCTGGAAGCCATGCTTGAAAGCAGAGTGTTTTGAGGACTCTGAATATTGTTTCCTGGTAAATTATTAGAGGGCATGCCAGACACCATAACATTTTGGGGACTGAAAGGTTGATGGTGCGGGGATGATCCTGCCCTGTAAGGGGGAGAGAGACCAGGAGGAGACATAGTTGGCCAGCTGGGAGCCTGAACTTGCTGCTTGGTAGTAGACACCTGCTTGCTAGCTGCGAGTTGCTTTAGCTGCTGCGCATGCCAGTTGGAGCCAGGCATGCTGGATAAGGGAACTGGAAGCATAGGTGGTGGCTGGCTCTTACCCTGGGCTGCTGTGGAGATGGGTGATACAGCAGGTTTGTTCGAAGGAGGAACTTGGAAGCTAGCTCCAGCAGACGACGGTCTCATCTGAGGAGATCCTCCGCTGGCTGGATTGCAGCCTGGTGAAAAGTCTTTATTAGCAACATGGTTCTCCAAATGGGAAGTCTGCGGAGAGGACTTTGGAGTGGTACTTATGCTCGGTTGAGAATGACTCAGCCCCAGGGGCTCTTCAGCCTTGCTGCCCAAAATCTTCTCCAGATCCAGGTCATTAGGAGAAGGATCGGGCATTTTTGTCAGCTCTTCCAATAGATCTTGCAGTTCTTGGTCCACAGTCTGTAAGTTGTTTCCTTTCTCGTCATAGTGGACAATATTATTATTCTGTCCTCCTATTGACCCCTTCTGGCTTATTTCTGTGTTGGGCGGAACTGGGAAAGGAGAACCGATGCCGCTGCCATTCAGGTGATTGCTTTCCAGGAGCACTGAGTGACCTGCTACTCCCAGGGAGGAGGCGCTGTGGCTGGTGGAGAAGGGCGAATTCTGCATTTCCGGACATGCCACGCTGGGACTGGGACCTTGGCCCATGGAAAGGGTTACGTCGTCAAGGCAGAGCCTTTTGCTGTCATTGGGGAAAATGACATCAGGCACACCACTGGAGGCAGGAGAGCTATCATCTTCCAGTTTCCTTTTAATGGATCCCTGTAACTGGAAAAAAATGAGAAAAGGAAGGAGAAAAGCTCTGTTATTGACCTTATTCTAACATGCTCTGAAGCTCTGTATTTTAACACTGAGATGAAGATACTGAAAATTAAATCACACAATTAAAAAACCAATCATGTGAGACAAATTCAATCAGGATTTAAGTGGGTGCAACTTCACTGAAATCAGAAGAGTTATAGTCACACAAAGGCTAAATCTGACATGTTGGTCTTAAAACAGATGTTAAAGCTATAAAATATTGTCTGTAATGTGAACTGTAATAGAAGTTTTTTAAATAGTTGCTGGTACCATTTCAATTACGACATTATACTCCCTGCATAACAAACATGCCAACATTTTTATGGTAACATTTTTTAGGTCTAAACAACGGCACATCTGAACAAAATCACATATTGAATTTAGTGACAGTCTGCCAGTAACTCAGATTAAATTCAGACCTGAGAAAACTGAATTGTTTTACATTCTTTATAGGTAGTGCATCTGAAATAACTGGCATACTTTCTGAACAAACCAACTCCCCAAAAAATCTCAACTATCTAAGCAGATTTTCAGCTTTCAAGCATCCCAATCACAGATTTTTATATTTTATAAAACAGTAAATGACAGCAAAAAACCCTTAATTTTTGTTTGGTTTTATAAATCTATGGCAGTATGGGCTTTGTTCTGGTGAGGAATTGCAATCCATTCATAAAAACTGAAATGTTAATATCATGATCATCAAGAAATGGTAGAGTTGTAAATCTTGGGAAAAAACCTTCCTAATACAATATATATAAAGAAAGCGAAACTGAAAACAATGTCTCTAACATTAATTCAGTCTGTTACGGCAATCTCTTCTAAATATAATTATCTGTAGCTTTCATTCTTAACATCCATGACCTGTATGTCATAGGATTAATCAGACATTAACATTGCTGCTTCAAGCTAAGAGAATTAGAATTATGTTCTTGTTTATCAATAGAGGGAGGCGGCATTTAGGAAAGTATCTAATCAGCAATGGGAAAACCATAGAAGGTCACTATCCCTCTTACAGTAAAGCCTCTCCCAGCCCTAGCCTACAATTAAAAATTAAAAAAAATGCTAGTCATCTGGGGCCATGAAAAAAATTCGCATCCAAGAGCAGTTCCTACCATCAGAAGGACCCCTCTGCCTAATCCCAGTGTAACACAGGGTACACCCTGTGGCTGTGGGGGGCAAGAGTAACTTCTAAATTTTACACTAAATATTAAACACATCTCAGTTGTGCCTAAGAGTCACTGCTGTCAATGGCCAGTGGGTTCTGTGCTCCCAGACAACATGTACAACCACTGTAACTGGCCACTCATCACAGGGCACGTGGAAGCTGCGGGGCACGAGGCGGGCACGTGTCAAGCAGACTAGACTAGTGTTCAGTTTACACAGATATTTGGAGGAGAGTGAGAGGACACGAGTTAATTCTACTTGATGATCAGGGTGCTGGCGGATGGAAAAGCAGGTCTGCGCTCTATAGACAGCTTCTGCATCAGGTTGTGGAAGGAATTCATCTACCCTCCATCAACAGACACAGCAATTTCCAACGGTACTGATGGCAGAGAGACCTTTTTACATGAAAATCTTCCATGTGACCTCTAAGTGCTGCCCCTTACCAGAGCAATCAATGCTCCTGTGACCTTCCAGTTGCATTGCTTTAACAGGGGTTGCACCTGAAAACCACTTGCAAGTTACAGGTGGTGCAGAATGGGGACACCAGCTTTCAGAGTAACGCCCACTGGCTACCTGACAGCTCAGCTGCCGGCCCTTGCCTCCCCTCCTTGGTCAGCACTGCTGTGCGGGGTTTGAATCCTTGTTCTGCGAGAGACTGCCTTTGCACCACAGCCAGAGACAGCTAAAGCATCAGTGGTTTGATCATTCCTCTGGGTTGATGGGGTCAAAATTTGCTTAGCTTTAGGAAATGGAGGAAGGCCTAAGTCTTTTCCTAAGTGTTGGTCTAACGGTGGATGAATTTATTTCCCTTCATTTTCTTTAACAAAACTAAGGCAGAGTTGCATGTTCCAACAGATGTTGCACTGTGTAGGCTGAAACATGTTGGTAGGGCACAACTACTCACATTTGAACCTAGATACATATTAAGAATCCTTACAGAAGCTTCACATGTCCAAAATAAACACCGGCTGTTCCCAAGTTGCACCCTGGGAAATCTCAGGCAGGAACCGGTGGGGGATCTCCCACACTTGGCCAGCTGACATGCTGGCATGCATGTCCTTGCCAGTGCTTCTTTTGCCATAGGACATTCCTATGCTCTGAGTTACTGGGGAGAAGTTCGGGCTTTTTAAACATTTAGAAAAACATTTTCTAACTGCTGAACTGGGAAGTGAATGTGATAGGAAAACAAAACTCCAGTACCCTAAGACTACTACTACTTATCAACAGATAGAATAAGGCCATAACTTTCGGAAGACATGGTTGTTCCAAAACTGGGATGAGATATTTTAAATAGGATGCTGTTGGCTAGCTGTCACGAGAAGCCCAGCTGGAAGAGGTACGGTGAAATTAGCTGGGTTTTACACTACCTTGGAAAGTAAGACTTCTATTTCTCTGTTGAATATTTGCAGATGGGGTTCGTTAAACTCAGAAGACCAACTTCCTTCAGTGCAGGTAGGTATAACTCGACAAAATTCAACAGTGATGCATTTGCTTAAGATAGATAGATGTGACTACAGCCCAGTATATGAGAGGTAAAGATACCTTCTTTAAAATGGAATAAACAAATCATAGAAAAACTTTGGTTGGAAGAGGCATCTGGGGATCATTAGTCCTCTGCTCCAAGTACATCACAAATGAAAAAAAAAGGAAAAAAAAAAGACAGTGTTTTACCAGGCACTTAAGTATGAAATACCAACTAAGTACAGAAATCTCTCTTTGGGCTGGGGAGGTAGCTAAAAGGTTTGCTTAAATATTCCACATGCAAAAGCACACGACTGTTACTGTCATACAGCGCACTGTGCAGCTGCTATCTCTGTTAGGAGTCTGCTAGATTTTTCTCCCCAGGTCCCAAAGTGTCCTTCGAATGCTCTCCATTAACATGCCACAGGGGCAGTGTGACAAGTGCAGGGGAGAGAAACGCCGTTTCCGATTATGGAGACTCTGAGCTCAGAGACTCACAGCAACGCAGCAGGAGATCATCGCAGATGTGCTAAGACTTTTAGGACCAGGAGCCTCTGATCTAACTAATTCAAGAATCTGCTTGTTGCAGATCCTTATCATTTGCCCAGCTACTCTCAGACATCTCGAGATCCTCCCCGTAAAGCCTACGTATCCTTTTCTAGACTCTTCCCTCGCTAAAGCCGTTTTAACTGCCTGTTTCCCTCATCCAGCTCTGGACTGCCTAGGAAGAAGCTGACTTGATCCAGCTCTTTCTCACGTTTTCTTGAGACGACTTCTGCAATTTGACAACATCAAGAGAAATGAGGAGAGCACCACAATACGCTCTTCCCTTTTTTCATTGATTAGTGTACTGGGCAGCTCTTTGCCAAATCAAATACTCAATAAGTGAATATAAACATTTTCATAAACATGTAAACACATACAATTAAGCTGGCTGAGGATTGTATGTGGCTAAGGATGTGAAAGCTTCACTCACATGTGCAAACAAGGACTAAGCAGACAAGCAGTGAATGGGCTCTTGTGACCTTGTCAAAATTGATTAAAATACATTAGCATGCACACGCTAACTTCTGTTCAGGAATACCTAGGAAACAAAGGCAGGCCCTCCGATTTGGGGAATATCGGACTGTGAGGTCTCCATTTCCTCAGCTCTGCTTTTAAAAGTGAGACTGGCATGATCCCGGCACTGCTACCTTCTCAAAATGAAAAGGCTGTGTTTCTGGGAAGGGCCCAAGCTACAAATGAGTAGCACTGCTCGCTCATAATGGTAGTATAACAAGAATAAATAATAACTGTTTACACTGCTCCTTCCAAGGAAGCTATACAGCTGTGGTTGCAAACATCTAATTTGTCACACTACCTCTTAGCGCAGAAGCAATTCTCTATGTGTGGGCAGAGCTCTCTGCAGGCTTTCTGCTGCGCAAGGAAAAAAGGGCAGACACGGCAAGCTAAACTAGTCCTGTTGGCACCTTCTCCTAGACTGAGCTCTCTAAATTTGCCCAGCCAGGGTAACTTTTGGTATCAGGTGCTTTCCAAGCATTGAAGATGGTGCTGGCCTTCAAGTGACTTGCTGTGTCTCAAGGAACGGAGAAAGGAAGGCTGGAAATGGTGAAAAACAAAGCAGAGAGATTAAATTGTTAATAAATACACACTGAGGTGGTTCCACTGCATTTCGGCAACCAACCGAACGAGCTGCCCTGAGCTGGCTGCTGCCCTGCCATCGCTCAGCTCCCTTTCTCTCTTTAATATATAAAGTGTCCTCTGCACCGTTCCCGCTCTCCATGTGACCAGCCTGCCCCATGGCCCTGCTGCCAGCCCCGGTTAGCTCTCCAGCCATCACTCGTTCCTTTGCCTGCACAGTATCTGGAAGGAAAGAGCCACCGCGGCCCGTGCCGGCGAACCGGGGAAACCTCACTGCTGGCAGCCGCGCTGCGGCAGCGATCGCCCGTCCGTTCGAACCCGGCCAGATCTGCAGCAGCGGCAGGAGGTTCCTATTTAGGTCAACACAACGCAGCGACGAGAGAGAGGAGAAACGTGAGGCGAGGTAGTTCTGTGCCTCTTCCTGGCTTTTGCAGCGCGTCAGAGATTCGAGCCTGATTTACAGCAACCACGGGCGCTGATTATTGATCTCCAGCCACCCCACCCCACGCGCCGCCACGGAGAGATCCCGCCAGCAGCAGGGGTTCCCACACCCACACGGCCCCGGCACGGAGGCGCTGCCGGTTTGAAACGGCGTCCGTAGAGACCGTGCCGCGCTCTTCTTCAGCTTCGAGTGCAAAGTAATTGCTGTTCCTCCGTCATCGCTGTAGATCGCCTGACCTAACAGCATGAGGCATAGTGACCCACACTGGGATATCCCGAGCAGCAGTCGGAGAACCTGCTTGCAGTGGGACACCCTTGTAGCTCTCGGGAAGCCCTTGGTGCTGGCCTTTTCTGTTTGTTTGGCTAAAGAAAAGGGAGCAATGATCATAAGAGAAGGCAGAGAAGGTGGGGAGAATTTCGGAGTTCCTTCACAGCTACTGGGATTTGCCAGCGTGCTGGCCGTTTCACATGAAGCTTTCTACAGCGACACACCAGCGCCTTAGAAATCTGGGGACACCGGCTCAGCAGCAGGCTGCTAAGATTTAGCATATCCAAATAATCCTGAGAGGGAGCACACTCAGTTTTTGGTGGAAGGGCTGTCAAGCCTAAGGGGAGTAGGACGGCTTTGCTTCAGCACAGCAACCTGCGAATTTTAGCATCCTCCTGAGACACCAGGGCAGACCAGGTCTCCAACGCTCCTTTTTTCAAAATATATTGCAATTTGTTTTTCTCCCCTTACAAAGTATAAAATAGGAATCTAAGGTTTGCTCAACTGAGCTAACCAGAGAATGTATCGCTCTCTGCCTGTGTCTTTCAAACATGAGACACTGCCAAAACTAGAAGTATGTGTTTGCCAGAGGCAAACTGTTTGCAGCATTCAGCCATCAAGACTTCAGTCTCTTGTGGCTTCAACAAGCTTCAGCGAGAGCTATCTGCCCATCAGCCAAAAATGGTTCTATCCGTTCTGACAAAAACAGTCATGTAATGAGAAAATGAACCTGGCAATTTTCCATATAAAACAAGAAAACTCCGCAAATTTCTCTCCTGTGCCCTAAATAAAAAACAATTTGGAAGTACAATTTGTGCTCTGTAGTTGCTTATTAATTCACAATCTAGGTAGCATTTAATGACCTACTAATCTTTTAGGATGGTTCACAGGAAAAAAAAAAGTGGCAATTGCACCCTGGGTTTGAAGTCTGGAAAGTGGATCTGATGATAATGTTACCTTCTTAAATGGCAGCAGTTACTTGCAGCCTGGCATGAACTATCATCACATGTGCTGTTTTCAGTAGCAGACTGGCTTGCATGAGAGCAACAAAACCCCAAATGCTCATGGGCAAAGATCCCATTCAACCTGAGCAGAACCTGTCACTGCATTAAGAATTCAGCACGTTTAGCACATCTGCAAAGTTTCAGTCTTACAGGCTGACTGCAGTTGGGTAAAAGAAACTCATATAATATGTCTGAATCCAAGAAAAAATGCCTTCTCCTGACCAGTGAGTAGCCAAAGCAGTCCCTGACTACCAGGAATAAAAAAGTATGTTTTATCATTCTCACATCTCAGAGTTATGTTTTATCATTCTCACATCTCAGAGTGTACAAAGCTACAAGAAGAACTCAAGGAGTTTCTTCTTGCTTAAGCAATGAAAACTACCACTCACTTTGTCTGTACTAGATTACGAGTAAGTTAAAAGGACATGTTTCCTATTCCTTTCAGCTGGTAGACCCTTCTGATTTCAAGCGATTTCAGCATGGGCCAAGATAAAGTTGTCATTTCGAATTGTAAGGAAATGATCACAATACGATCCTAAGCTTTCACAGGCGTGTCTCATTTTGCTTAAACATAATAATATCCCAGTTCCTCAATCAATGAGTACCAGAGAGATCTTCTTTGGGAACTGTTGTGTATTTGTAGGCTGGAAAGATGGTAGATCTGTTTATAGCGAGGTGTGGTGGTGGCGAAAGGATTATGAATAGGGAAAATTCACAGGGGTGGATTTCCTTCTATTCATTGTGCTCATGGAAATATGCAATTGGAGGGGAGGATGTAGGAAGAGGAACTGCGGACGTAAATAGTCATTTCACCCATGAAAGAACATTGGTTATTAGCTAGCTTGAACGTATTATGTGGATTCTTTTTATTTGGAACTACAACTTCTTCCCAATTTATAATTTGCAGTGGAAATACAAAATCTGCGATCTTCTAAAACAATCATGTATTAACATAGATTGAAAATTGCTACTTAAGCTACACACATGTAAAATGACTCTTAAATACAGCTGCTCCATTTGTAGAATTCAATCTACATCAGTAGAGCAAACACTGTCGGACTTGGCAGGAGCATGCTGTGACCCCTCGGCCCGTTATTGTCACCACTCATTGCAATCGTCTCAACTTAGTCCCTCAATTAATCAGCCTGTGTCTCAGAAGGAAACCAAAACTGTGCTAAAAGAGCAAGAAAATAAAGGTGCATTTTCCCTTAACAGGGAGTATTGTCACCTTTATTAAGTGGTGATTCTAAAAAACAGCAACTAACAACACACTCCATCTCAAGTGCCTGTACGAGTTGCCTGAACCGGTGCCGACAGACCACATTTACATTGTCAGTGCCCACGACAAGAGGTTTTGCTTGTATATACCATCACTCCAGAGCTGAGCATCTATTCTCTTCCCTTATCACATTGCTGCAGTACAAAAAGGTCACTTATTTTACTATTAAAGGTACATCAGCTTTTAAATGGAGACTGCTGATCTGTCACTTTCTTTTGTCTACTCTGTCTTCTTCCTCAAGTAACCATATGACTTCGGAGATGATCCTGGCTGAAAATACTTAGAACTGCACGGTTTAGCTGGTAAGCACAAAAATCCAAACATCATGACTAGACAAACGTAGAAAGATGTGATCTTACAATAACTTTAAACCACAGAAACTAACAGGAAATTCAGCTTAGACTAGAAGAGTGTTATGTTTTATCTTTTTTATAAATTTTAATCACAAATTAAAAGAAATGTTATGACTATAGTTTTCTCATATTGATTTTTATGAATGCAGTTAAGCTCATAATGACAAAAATATAGCTCAGCTACACCCTGCCTTGAACTTAATCATCTTACCGGTTAGACAGGGGCAAGTCAGTGAACAAGGTTCTTCTGATTACCCTCATGTAAAATTAGAGGCAACTTCACCAACGTCAAAGTGAAGATGCCAATGTAGAATAAGTTCCAAGGAGAAAAAAAAAAAACATAGCCAAGAATATACCTTTTTTTCCAGCCCACATAAGCCAGCCTCACACAAGAGACAGGAATAAAGAAAAGGGAAAAGAAAAGGGAAAAGAAAAGAAAAGAAAAGGGAAAAGAAAAGGGAAAAGAAGAGAAGAGAAGAGAAGAGAAGAGAAGAGAAGAGAAGAGAAGAGAAGAGAAGAGAAGAGAAGAGAAGAGAAGAGAAGAGAAAAGGGAAAAGAAAGAAGTTAACAGTTAACTTTGCTGCTTTTCAGCTCAGAATTACCAATCTCATTTTGAAGGCACCAACAGAGATCTTGCCCTATCAAAACACATGATCAGAACCTTCCTATCCTGTCTTTTCTTAGTAATTCATCTGCTTTCTGTATTAATGACACTGTTAAAAAGGAAATTTTTCAGGGGAAAAATTGCTGTTGACAAATGGATCTGGAGGAACAGGTCTAGTGCATGCTCCTGTGTTGTACTGTTAGCAGAAGATTTCTGTACAGATGCCTCTTAATTAGTCATCTGCAGACTTAGAGCAATCACGTCATGCATATTGTGTGGCTGTAACTTCCTCGTTCCATCTAATGACAAGTGTTATTAACTAGACAGCTGAAGACAGGAGAAGTTCTCTGCCTGTTTTTTGAGCTGTAGTACAAGAGCATTTCTTTCATATCTGGCTGTAAATCAAGATCAATCTTAGACTCAGTTCTGTTCCCTCACTATTACCTCATCTTACCTCAGTTTTAATACCAGCAGTATTGTTTTATATCTTTTTTTATAGTCCATTAATTTCAAAGTCCTCTGGAACACTTTGCAATAATTTTGTAGACTACATTAATTTCTCATGGCAATAGCTAGGCTGGTGAATTGCAGATACTCTCAACTGAGCAAGAAGTGATGTTTCTGCTACTTAGGTCTACTGGGATTTTAAAGATACTTTTCTTGCTTCTTTTCTAGCCCCTAACACTGGTTCAGTCACGCAATTACAGCAAGTCAACAGGATCTAAGTATTTGAAACAAACTATGTGAATTCCTGAATTATAAAGTAGTATTTCTGCTAGATATTGCATTATTTTTTAAAATCCTGGAGGTCCTGCAGTTTTACCAGACTACAGGTTCCCTTTTGTCAAAAGCTTTGGCGGGGGAGTTAACAGCCTGGAGGCAAAGCCTTCAATTAGGTCTAACCTGGGGCCAAAACGTTCTCTTAAGTTCTCAGAACAGTAACAATAGGATTTCAGTCTGAAAAAAGCAAGGCATTTTTGCATCAACAGCTGAAATACTTCTACTTATTCCCCCATAGAATAATAGCTCTAACCTTACCTGTGTGCCTATTCCTGAATGCTAATGCTGGGTGGCATTGGACATCCTAACAGTGGGCTGTTACGTGGCCTTCTGCTCACTTTCTGCTTTGAAAGTACTGCATTACTGGCCTCAGAGCACCACTCTAGAATAAGCAACGAACAAAATATTTAAAAGAGCAGTTTGAAGTTTCTGCTAAATGGTATCAGAAACTGGAGCACTTCTCTAAGAAAGCTGGTACAAATGGGCAAGTTAGGGAAATGGTCTGAACTGCTCCTCTCCTGCAGGTTTATGCAGTTCCTTTGTCAGCCTCTTGGAGCTTCCTTTGTGTTTCAACACACAAAACGATAAACAGCACATTGATTAATACAGAACCATAAAAATCAG
Source organism: Rhea pennata (assembly GCF_028389875.1). Lineage (NCBI taxonomy): Eukaryota > Metazoa > Chordata > Aves > Rheiformes > Rheidae > Rhea > Rhea pennata. The sequence goes on along the minus strand of NC_084673.1, from coordinate 15,051,946 downwards.
CCTTGATTAAATTAAAAAGGTCATGAATCTAGCGAATCTCTCGTGGTACGTGGGTGGAGAGGGAAGCCTGTCTAAAGCCAGAAGTAGGAATGTTTTGTAGAGCAAAAGACTCTAGCAGTGAATATTTAATTTGTCTCCGACTACTTCATTTTATCCTCCACTTTCATCTTTCCCTCCACAACAACTCCACTATTCTCAGTGTTCATTAGTTGGAATAACAACATGGTTCATTGGCAACATGTTATTTGTAGGCTTCTTTCCTGGACCACTGAGAAGACTGTGAGAAGGGGCTCTTGCTCCTCCAACATGCACTCTTTGAAAGGTGCCTGTTACTTACACTCAGAAACTACCCAGGAACCTTTAAAGGATTTCTTCAAAATAGTGACACTAAAAAAAAAAAAAAAAAAACAAAAAAAAAAAACAAAAAAAAACAAACACACACCATCACTCCACCCCTGAAGCCCTCATCCTTTATAAGACGGTTGAAATCTTGGCCTCAGTGAAATAAATATTTTAGGACACTGACTTCAGTGGAGATGGGATTCAAACTCTTTGAACAGCTGGCTAAAGAAGTGATTTAAAAATATGCAGGACTTGGAGAAATTTTCTCCAGCAGAAAAGACAATGCTTAAGTTACTCAGTTTTTAACCACAGTTTTTTAACTTGTTATAGATACCAGCTCCCCTCTGTCCTAGATGCAATGTTAATCACCCATTCATCACTGCAAATTGACAACATAAATGCTGACTTGTGCAAACAATGTTAGAGAAAATGGTGTTCTTGCTGCAGAAGTGAATTACAGAGCCTTTCAAGCTTTCTACACTTCTCGGTTTTATGTAAACTCTAATTTCTAAGCCTTTGTTCTGCCTTTAAAGGTCACACAGTTGAAAGCTATGAAGCACAGCACGCATTCCCACTGATATTAAAATACTGTTTACTAAATCACAAATATAAAAGTAAAGAAGAAATTGTTCGCAACCTACTGTGTTAATAAGAGATGATTTATCAGACAACATGTTTCCAAGCATCAACATGTGGAATGTAAAAATCTGACCTTAATCACACCAAGTGATTTTTTTTTGTTTTTAAGTAAAGTCTCCACACTGCTATCCAATCACACTAACTTCTGATGACACCCTGTTTGACTGATTACACTCTTAATCTTGCCAATGCTTTACTTCAAGAATACAAGTGGTCTTTTTAGATTTGAGCATATGATTGCGCATTTGCAATATTAGGATTTCATTTGCATATTCAAACTGCAAAACTGCATCTTGCCTTTGTCCGTGTAAAGCACACTATAAGCGCTCCAAATGCTAAACAACAACCGTAGAGTTGGACAGTATTTTTAGTATCTCTACGATGCACTTCTATCTTTAGCCACTACATTCAGAAACAATCCCACCAGGACACTGCATAGCTAACATAGCTTCATCTCTTCACCACATTCAATTTTCCTCCCAAAACACAGTGAAAGGAAAGTAGACTACAGAACAGGCCAATTCAAGACCAGTCAAAGCTGCCTTAGATGCACTTGAGCAGGGCAGAGGCATACCAAAGGATTAAAACGGGAACTTTACATCCTGGGAGCACTATGGGAATGACTGTGCAGGAGGGACGGGGGCTGCCATGATCTCCTCCAGGGAAAACACAACTCTGCGCTACTCCGAGTCTGCACTGTGCAGATAAATGAAGGACAGAGAAGGGTTCCTGCATGTAGTTTCATAGCAGGATGTGCCCATGGGTTCACAGTAAATTTCTGGTCAGAGCTTCACCCTGAAGAAGTTAATAATTGAATGTACCAAATCATCACAATTTCTAAATCCAGCCACATCTTGTTTTTACGAAGAGGCATCTTAAACCAGCGAGCCATTTTATTAGACTCATGCTCATGTAACAAAAACATGTGTTCACTCTTGAGTGCCAAGTATCATCCTGGAGGGTTACCAACCCCCGTCGCTGATGGGGAACCAGGCTGCAGTTATCTGTCACAACAGAAGAGGTGGCTGGGAATGCAGAGCAGGAAGAACGCTCCTCGGCTCCGGAGCACTTCACACTGTCCGGCCTCTTCGCAAAGCTCTGTGAAAGAGATGCACTGCGGGGGAAAAAGAGCCTGAAACTCTCTGGTGTCTGCAGCCGAACTATCTCAAGGAGGCCTGCTGGGCAGCCTGGGCATGGCCCCACGCTTGCTCTTGCACTCCCTAAAGATGTTTTTGAAAATAGCTGAGGCATCACCAGTTGCAAGACCCAACCATAGCAGTTGGGGCAACTCAGAGCACGTACAAAATGTTTTAGTGTCAGCTGGGTGAGGTATTTCAGAACTACAGGTGTACCACAAAGAGAGAACAAACTCACTATCGAACGGCTGTGTTAATCAGATGATTAATCTTTGAACCTCCAAATCTGACAGGGCTAGAGCTGCGTAAGGAGACAAGAGCCTCTGATACCTCAATTTACAGAAGACGACCTTATGGGATCCCATATGTCCTGCTAATAGTGAAGGAAAGAGAATTATGTAAAAAGGGACTCTCTGTGATTAAGTACCTTAGCTGATGTTTCTAGATGAGTCTAGGACAACTACATTTTGGCTCCAATCTAATTTCAAGAGAACATGATAACCTGAAATCCCTTAGGAAACCTGAGGCTTCATGAATGTTTCACAAATGGGCTCCCCATTTCCCAGTTGACACCTATCTTCTCTCCCATTACTACATGGCATCCAACACTCTGTTATTAAAATTCTTTACGTGACAATGGGGTTTCCTCAAATAAATGGTGTTCATTAGTTTCCTCTGCCCTACCACAGGTATGGCCCATGCCTGGGAAGTATGAAGACCAGGGAAACACAGGGTCAGGGCTATGAGGGGTCCCTGGGCTCTCCGCAAAGCCGAGATGCGCGGGAGGCAGCGGCCAGCGAGCAGCTACCATGGTGGATTAGGTCTACAATACACATCCGCATTTTTTTTTGTTAGTTATTTTCTCTTAAGCATAGCAAGTTTTCTACCAAGAATATTACAGCTATTCATTTGAGGTGTTCACATTACGTAACAGTAGTGTCAGGCTAAGGATAAAAGAAAAAAAAAAACAGATGTAGTTTGTTTTTCTGAGCCCTTCCTTACTAAACTTAATTTTTGATTGAATAGAGACTTTCTCTGTGTTAGGCTGAGATCCCAGGGTATGGTCCTCATCCTATTTAGGGCTCCTCAGCTGCAGACAGTAGGTTGCAGGACTTGGTCTCTTCTCAGAAACAGCGACACTGCAGGAAAATGCACTGCATCCTTCTGGACATCATCAGTAAACTCTCTTCCAATTTCTCCCATGGACATGACATCTAGAGTTGAGCAAACGTATGCTGAGCAAAAAGGTCAGAACATCTAAGCTGTATGTACCTAGCTTAGGATGAAAAAAAACTATTGTTGTCTTTTAGTTATGACATTTCAATTTACCATCAAGAATTACACTGCTTCCCCTGAAAGCTTTCAAGCCCAAGAACATGCTTTTCTCCCAATGGTGGAAAGTGATGAAGGCAAAATACTAATATACTTTTTCTGTGTTAACTTATCACAGCTGCCACCAAATCCGCTGTTTTGTCAAGAATACAGCCTTTCCTCCCTAAAGGCAAAACCTGCCAGCAGATGTGCGCGCGGGAAGCACTGTGTGCTCCACAGGGAAGAGGCTGCAGGAATCGCACTGGCCTGCAAAGCTGCTGATTTCCAGCCTCAGCCAGGCAAGCCACATGCTAGCATTCATGACAAACTCTGCAAACATCAAGAAACTACTAAACATCCTAAAATACAGAATTATAAGGCCAGTAGCTCTTCTTTCTTTCTTTTCTTTCTTTCTTTTTTTTTTTTAAGCAACGGGAGGAACGTCTTCTTTCAGTTACAGTTAGATGGTCTAGTGAAAATATAGTTGCTATAACTATCAGGAAAAGACTGTCATGTTAGAAAGCAGTATGTAACATTATGAGGAGATACAGGGTCCTAGGAAACAAGGAACAAAAGTTTGGATTTATTGGAAGTGCTTTGACCTGCCGCAAGACCACCTTTGCATTAGAGGATGGGGGAGTTGAAGGAGAGCTGGTTTAACCCCAGGCCAGAGAAGGGAGCCCATTTCATTTCCAGGGGGCTGCCTGAGGTGATTTCTTTGCTTCAGGCCGTATTTTCTCCCTGGGGCTCAGACCCTCCTAAGCGGTGGCTGCACGGAGCTGGCTCTGTAACCGGCAAGCGCTGCGCTAACGCGGGCGTCGGGGCCGGGCTGAGCCAGCGCCTCCGGGGACGCGCCATGCGGGGTCCAGGCACAGCCTCTGCCTGGGCTGCACCCCGTGAACCTCCTCGTAGCTTCCTCTCCCCTGGCGAACAGGGTCATTGCAGGCATGCTAACATGACTGTCCTCTAAGAAATTACAGCCCTGCAGTTGCTTACTCACTGACTGCAGACGCAGTGGAGATGGAAACAGGCTCGCCACAAAAGTGGTTGAGGGCAATCTCTTTAAGTCATGTTGCCCCAGACGAGAGGCGTGCGGGTGCCAGGTCCTGCTCCGCACGAGGGAATGGCGCTCACGGCAGGTTGCTCCTTCAAACCAGCTCATTCAGTTCCTCCCAGCTGCCTGCCACGGCTGTAACCCCTCCGGCCTGTTCACTGTGCAAAGCTTCTGCCAGCTTCGCTTGGGTCCTTGACAGCATTTCCTGCATGCACCGCAGGCACCAGTATCCATTTCGTAAGTGTCCCGTGCCCAAGCCGCTAGCGGAGAGCCACCTTCTCCTCGCAGTTGCAACACTGAAAATCTGAACCAATTTTCCAGCAGTTACTCCCCATACCCGAGAGCGTCACGGACACACACTCCAGCTTGCTGTGGATCCTGCCCAGTAATATTTCCTCCAGCTGCTGTGGTTACGCTGGAGGGAGAGTGCTTCAGCTCTTAAACACAAGCCTGCTTGCAACTCAGCTTGCTTACAGGGACTGCAAAGTTATAGGTGGTTTCCTCTACGGCACTCTCTAGATTTGCCAGACTTGATATAGGAAGACAGAAAATGGGCAGGAAATGTCAACCTTACATAACACAACAATTTTTACCCTTCCTACGTGTGAGAAGCCTACCAGTGCCTGACCTTCCGCTTTTTAGCACAGCCTTGCTTACACAAAAATTTGAGTCAGACCTGGGGCCAAGTACATATCAAAAGCCAAACACACTGCCTTTTTTTTCCTTTTAAATGAAGAAGGCTGGCACCCTCTTTTATACCCATTTGTACTCAAATTTGAAATAAACTGCACATCTTCAACTGCACTAACTTCGTAAGAGCCTCAGAAAAATCAGCCCATTTTGTGCTCCTTCTGGTACCACTTCAAAGACTCTTAAAGAACTAATATTCCTGGAGCTCTCTATAGAGACGATAGGTGCTGATGCACAGAAATGTTGTACGATGATTAAGCACATGAGTTAGGAGGCTTCTGCTGTTATATTTCTCCCTCTCCCTTTTATAGTCATCTTAATTTTGCTTCTATTCAAAAATTCGAGGGAGAAAGCCAGCAAAGACCTAGTCCTTCACCTTGCTTCTCTGCACAACCTTTTGGACAACGGATGCAAAACAGCACTCTTCTCACCTGGGAGCATTTTATGTTCACTTTATCCAGGTGTAAATGACAGTACAAGGAGTGAGAAAGTGGAATCTAATAGAACATGTATTTCTCTGATGAAAAGCTTACTCTTTTCATCTTAAAAACCTTAAACTGAAACACAGTTTTCCTGCTTCTTTTCCATTATGCAAGATCTGGAAAATATAAATGTAAAGTGTGTCTTTTAAATGTAAAGTGCGCTATAATTCATCTGTCCTCCAATAATAAAATCTCCTTCTTCCTGCATTACTCCTTTCTTAAAATAGTTGTCTTACCTTTGTATTTGCTATTCACTGCCTAGAGAAACATGGCTTATAACACTAGAGAATCTACATGTCCTAACTGATCATCCAGTATCTTCACCGGTATATTTATACTGCTGAGTATTTTTGAAAACACAGATCTGTGCTATATTTAGTTACAACCAGAAACTAATTCTTAAATTAACTTGCAATACCACCCCTTGGTTGAAGTACTTTGTATCATGCTATGTAACTACAGGCCAAAAAACAACCCATGGGAAAAATGTGGTGACACTGGGGTGGACCTTTCATTTAAGGAAGTTTCTTCCCCCAGCAGCTCGCTGTGTGTTCCTTTACCCGCTGTTTCCTTATTGCTGCTAGATAAATCTGCTTGGTAACAACAAAGACGCCAAGTCTGAAGTGTCAGTGTGAGCAATTCCCTCAAAATAACCCCCCTTGCTCATTTATGATCTAATGTAGGACACAAACCTGCACGGTGGGGAAGGAGGTGGGCTGCCAGGTGGCACCGAGAGCAAAGCAGCCAGCCTGACCCCAAAACGCCGTGCCCGCACGGGGGTTCTCTGCCAGGAGCCATCAGCCTGCCCGTGCCCTAGGTCTGCCCGCAGAGCGGCACGGGAGGGCGAGCGCTGCGCCCGTAAGCGCCTCCCAGCAACGGCACCGGGCTCCGCGGAAGCCCGGGACAGCTGCTGCCCTCACGTCACCTCCACCGCTCCCAAGTGGAGCACGGCCACCCGGAGAACCGCCAGTCAACCCCGACCGCCCCTTCGTCCTGCCGGAACGGGGCACCAAAGGAGCTCATGGACAGCTCTGAGGTTGCTACGTTTGGGGTCTTATTGCCACTTTGGGGGGTCTCTCATCACCACATCTTAGTTTTAGGTCTGTGGAAAAGAGATTTAATTGACCTCTAAAATCTCTAGAAGCTCTTGGATTGCAAAGCAGAGGGGGTAGGAGAATTAATGTTTAGATACATTTCCTTTACTTGTTAAGAGTCTGCACTTGACTCTAATGATAATCCACGGACAGGCAGAAATTTTTGCTGCCTCCTAAAAATGTGTTAATATTTATTGCCATACAAAAAAGCGACAGCAGCCTTCACCAGCACGTAGTACGTTCCTGGCGGCTGCAGCACACCACTGTCAAACAACTCAGTGCTCGACAGAAACCCAGTGCATGAGCGGGCTGGACCCTCAAAGCAACGGCCACGTGAGCGCAGCGAACAATCACCGGAAGAGCTGCTATCTTCCCAGCTGAACAAAAAACTATTTACAGTAAGAAAAATAATGCAACCCCTAATGCCTCTTTGCCTCCCCCTCCCAAGCGTCTGCACACAGCTTTCTCTTGGCTCCTCTGTCTGATTTCCTGAGAGACGTTTAAAGAAGCAAGACTTGCTTTTTACCACACTCGCCTGTCCATGGGTGCTCCTCTGCCCAGACATACCCCAGCACCCCTTTGCCACCTTCCAAAGCCAGGCACGGATCTCACTGGGTCCCAGTACTCCTCTGCCTCGTGTATCAAACACACTGCTGGTCAGGTACCTTGGTGCCTGTGATTATTATCATTATTTTTTTATAAAAACAGGACTCTGTCTTTTGCTCCTTTAAATCTTTGCTTTTTTGTTATATTCCATATTCAGAATATTCTCTACTCTGTTATATACCTGGACCTGGACTACTGAAATAACTAGAAACTTTATTGCGGATTTCAGTAGGTATTTCTCTGTGTATCTCAGTGTATTCAGAGTCAGTTCTTCTAAGAACGAAATGAGCATGACATTTTTTACCATGATAGCAGTGCTTACTTTCTCCTTCCTCATACCTATGTGTATATAAAGATTTCAAGAATCTATTGTTTCTGCACTCACTTTATTTGTCCTATTTCAAAACCCATGTGCAATACAAATAATTGCACTACATGGAAAAGAAAGTGTGTGTGTGTCTTACAAAAACATTTATAATACCAAAGCTTTAGACAACAATCAAGATAAACCCAGCATCGACTGCAGCGCAAGCTGTGCTGTGAGTTTCAAAGGGGGCCCTAAAGGTGCAATTTGCATTTAATGTTTCTGCTGTTAGCTCAAGCTTTAGATGACACAAAAAAAAAAAAAAAAACTCTCATTAGACAGGTGGAATAAACTGAAGCTAAAGTCTGTGGCACTCCTACTCAGTGCTGGAAGAACCATTCACTCTCACTTGACTGTCAACGTGATACTAGATCCTGTGACGAAGATTTAATGTCTGTAATTTTATTTTTCAGAAAGGACCAGTTCCCACATTCAGTTACGTTCATCAGATAATTCTTCACAGCAGCAAATTTGGGTGAAATGCTTTACTCAACTCTTCTGCCTTCCACGCATAGGACAATTGCTCTGCAGCCAAAGCACTGGGCTGTAAAAATGGGCTGCACTGAGGGGTTTAAAATCAGGCAATCTAATTATGGACTTGATAGTCCACAATGTCCACAGTCAGCAAAACTTAAAAAATGCAAAGTATTGACAAGATCAGACAAATACATAATGAGGGAGCTATTAAAATGCAAATTGCCTGTCTTCTGGTACGGCTGCGGTGTACGGCACGAGACCCGGGAGCCTGGCTCCTGCTGCAGGCTCTGTCACCGGTTAGGGGGAGGCGAGAGGCTGCAGGGTGACACCCGGCTCAGTGCTCGCAGGCCACCGGGCCCCACGGTGCTGCTGGGAACGGGCGCAGGCTGGTGGGGAAGGACCAGCTAGCCCACATATGTGGGACCCCACACCTGCGTGGGGGCTCAGCAAGGGTCTGGCAGCAGGGGAAGCCAGGTCTTCTTTGGGAGATCAGCCAGGAGCGGAAACCTTCTGCGGGCTGGTGCAATTCAACATAAAAATTCACAAAAGGCACTGTAGCAGCATTTATTCTGAAAGGAATTCCCAAGAAAGGATGTGACGGAAATCTTCTCTGTCCAACCAGCTCAAGACGCTTGCACCAGCCCCTAAGAAACAGCCCATACTCTGATCTGGTTAGGGCAGTCTCAAATGAAAGGGGAAAGAGGGTTTCATTGCAAGCCATCTCATTCCCTCCATTCTTTCCTATCCCCACAACTTTTTCTTTTCATTTAAACAAGCTTATAATCCTGCAGACAGTCTAACACATATGTATTATTTCATGTAGCAGACAGATTCTTACAGCACAAGGCTGAGGACTGTGTATGCGTCTGGACGTCTACAATACAGCAAGTGAAATAAATCCCATTCTCAGCTGTGGGCTGGATGACCTAGGCCCTTGCTAGGAGAAAACACTGATGGATATAATTCTGTGCAATACATTTCAATCATGGTAATATTGCTGAAACAATCTCTAAAAACCATGCCGATAAAGATGGTGACGTTCAATTAACAGGCAAACACGAAGAGGGAGGTTAAATGCTAATTTTACATTGGCATTTAGCCTAAGAACTTCATTATGCCATCTTCTATTTTAAACCGCAGCAATGCCACCTCGCGCGGCACTGCCATTCGCTCTTAGTCATTACTACCTGAATCACAGTAATTGCTAACAACAACAGACAGGGTCACAACTGTATGGTGCTGGTACCTGTGCGAAACCAGGGCAAAAAAGACGTTTGCTGCCCCAAAGAGCTTGCAACAGCTCTCGAGCTCAGCTCCACTGAGCGCTGGCGGGGAGCTGTGGTGCAGGGTGGTTCGGCGCAGGGCATCCTCTCCTCAGGGTCTCTCTCCCTTCCTGCAGCGCTGGAAAGCACCAGGCTGCCCGAGGTACCGTGTCCAGCGGCCTGCCGAGCGCAGGCTGCTGGCGGCTGCGTGGGACCCAGCCGCGTTACCGGGTACAAGCCGTGCGTGAGGCCGCACGTCGGGACCACTGCGTACGAAATCCCCTCGACACCGCAGCTGGGTAGGCGTTTCGTCCGCTTTCACTTTCCCATCCCGGACCGTGGGGTAAACGTGTTACATGCTGCCCTATCGAAAGGGAACTCTGTTTTTGTGGCGACCAAAATAACCTAAATCCACCCTCAGCAGATGGTCACAGTTGCTTGGTACTTTTTTGAATGCATCCACATTGCTGGGTAAGAAGCTACTGAGCGTCGGCTATTTTCAGTATCAGTTTAGGAAGATGCCCAGCCAGCGGGGATCGAGGCAGCCCAAGGGCTGCTAAGCCTCACTGGCTGCTATTGAGCAGTGTCGATACAAAGCCAGTTCCTTATCTCATCTTTCAAATAAATAAGATCTAAAATAGATGGAGCTTAACAACACACAGATAACAGCAAAGGTACAGAAACAAATTGAAAAATACTACAGCACACTTGGAGCCACAGCCAAGGCTGTGGTAAAGCTGCACTGAATTTGCAGAGAAATTAGATGCCTCGTTAACTGTGGATAGATGCACAACTGCGAGAAATTTAAACTTCCTCTTTTCTCCAGATCACAACAGTCATTACAAATCATGCAGATGAGCAAATGCTGAAAAAGCACTTGGAGCCCTGCAATTTTGCTGCGGTGAGTCCAATAACAAATGAGGGAAGAAGGGTGGCAGCACTGATAATCTTTATATCAAAAACAGGTTTTCTGCAAAGCGATGCACTATTGTTCGTATGTAATGTACGTCGTGCTGTTAGTAGGGAATGAACCGTCCTGTATTTTATAGTCATTTTATTACAGATTCCCTCTGATTGTGAGTCAGAAAAAAAGATTTAATAGATTCTTAAAAAAAAATGCTCAAGATGCACAACATGGCTGGATTACGTTATACTACTCTAGACAGTGGATTAAAATGCAGTATTGGAGGGATATTCGTACTGTGCAGTATCACACGTAAATCACTAACAGAAGTTAAGGAACGGAGGCAGAGCAAAGCTCGGCCGGTCCGGGCAAGGTCGGCGCCCGAGGAGCAGCACCCCTCCGCCCCCCGGCAGCGGGGGGGCGGCGAGGGCCCGCGGGTCCCGGCCAAGCGGCCGGCGCGATCCCTCTTCCACCCTGAAGCGGTTAAAAGCCCAGTTTGTCTGTTCTCTTGCCTGCTCTGAAGCGACAAGGTTTAGGTGTGATCACCGCTACAAGCACGAGGTCTTTTTCCTAAAGCGAAACGCGTTTGGAGAGATGCGAGCAGCCTCGACCACGTGCTGGAAACCTCGCCTGTCGCCCGCCGGTCGACCTGGCTTCCCACCGGGAGCGATGCGGGGGGCGGAGGGCTGTCGCGGACCGCCCCGAGCGCCCCGCTAAACCCGGCGGGACTGCCGCGCTGCCCTGGGCAGCGGCTCGAGGTGAGCGCAGGCGGTGGCGGAGAGGTGGGGACGGGACGGCGGCAGGATGGCAGCGAGGTGGGGATGGGACGGCGGCGCATGGCGGGATGGCAGCGAGGTGGGGACGGGACGGCGGCAGGATGGCAGCAAGGTGGGGATGGGACGGCGGCAGGATGGCAGCGAGGTGGGGATGGGACGGCGGCACACGGCGGGATGGCAGCGAGGTGGGGACGGGACGGCGGCAGGATGGCAGCGAGGTGGGGATGGGATGGCGGCGCACGGCGGGATGGCGGTGAGGTGGGGACGGGACGGCGGCAGGATGGCAGCGAGGTGGGGATGGGACGGCGGCGCATGGCGGGATGGCGGCGAGGTGGGGACGGGACGGCGGCAGGATGGCAGCGAGGTGGGGATGGGACGGCGGCGCACGGCGGGATGGCGGCGAGGTGGGGACGGGACGGCGGCAGGATGGCGGCGAGGTGGGGATGGGACGGCGGCGCACGGCGGGATGGCGGCGAGGTGGGGACGGGACGGCGGCACACCATGGGCTCTCTCTGATGAGACTCAAACAGCGATGGGCAGGCAAAAGAAAAAACGTAAAATCTCCAGAAAATCAAATGTGGGATGGCCTCAATTACGGCATCACCATTCACCAAAATAAAACGTCCGATTTTCAGCAGAAATCCCCGCCACCGCAGCAGAAAAGAAACCGCCCTGCAGTCAGAAATTCCAGCCTCGCCGCCTTACTGTAACAGTCCTTGCGAGGAGCGCTGCCGATGCGGAGCGGCGCCCGCTCCGCGCCCCGCGCTCCCGCTTCTGCGAACAGGAAGGAAGCCGCCGCGCGTCCCGCCGCGGGCCGCTTCCGCCCGCCCTGCGCCCGGCGCGGCCCGGGAGCCGAACCGGGCCGCCGCCGCCGCCTCCGCGCGCGGCCGCCCGCCAGCGCGGCCCTCCCCGAGGGCGCCCCGGCCGGCCGCGGCGGCGCGCCCGCCCCGGGCCTTGTCCTCGCTCCGAGCTCTCCCGCCGTCCTCCCAGCCCGCCGGGCAGGCGGCGCTGGAAGCGCAGGACCCTTCTGGAGCCGCGGGAAAGGCCACGCGGGGGGCGCGCGGCTCCTCCGGACCGGCTCGCGGATGCTGAACAGAAACGCCGCCAGCACCGAGGAGGAAAAACGTAACTCTCGCCCGCAGGTTTCGAGCATCGGGAGCAGGAGAAGCAGAGCTGGCGGGAGGGAATCGCCCGGGCCCGCGCGCTGCCTTCGCTGCGCCGTCCCCGCAGCGCGTCCGGCTAAAGCAGCCTGCCCGCCCAGCAGCTCTCCCCTCGCGAGCGCCTTCGTCCTGCCCCGCCTGCCCAAAACTTCAGGAGAAACAGAAAAGGCGGCAGGAGCGCCGGGAAGAAAAGCCCCGGTTCTCCGCCCCCCCGCACGTCCCAGGGCCCCGCGGCAGCGAGAAAGGAGGGAGCTGCAGCCCGCGGCCTTGCGAACCTCCGTCCCGCGCGCCTGCCCGGCCAGCGCGGCCGGCCGCCTGCTCGCGGCTCCGCGTCCCCGCGGCAGCTAGGCGGGCGCAGCTTCCTCGCAAGGCTTTCCCTGCGGGTTGCCAATGGGAATCCTAACCCCGAGCAGAGATTTTGTCTTCTGGGCTGCCCCTTGCAAAAGTGTTTTTCTTATAAGGTTTTTCACTATTAGGTGGATGCAGTTTCTGGGTGTGAATGCAGCTCACCAGGGGACAGAACTGTGTTTAGATGCCAACTTCTAGGTACTTCTGGACTGAGCAGGGAGTGGGTCAGCAGCTCGGCGGCAATGTATCCCTTGGCACTACCAGGCTCCTTTTCTCTTAATAAATTAAGCGAAAATTCAGCTTAGTCTGTTTTCACTTTGGTCTTTTTTTTCCTTATAATCCCTGTTGATCTAGCTTAGCATGCATGTCTTTCTCCTCTCCTTCAGCATTCAGAGGCCACGCAGGGAATAAGGAAGTACACTTCAATAATACCAAGTAAGCCCTGCCCTCAGCATCACATTGACCTTACGCTCTGAACCAGCGTACCCATGAATCCCATACCATCCAAATTTCACCCTAAACACAGACCCCAGCCCAGCTGTCTCACACCAGCACCTGGAAGCAGCTTCTCTGCTGCTGGGCGGCCGGAGCAGGTGGACCACATCCGCCACCTCCGGTGGGGGGACCCCTCTGCGGACAGCCCTTGGAAGGACACTCTCACCTCCCACCCACGTACACCGTCTGCTGGGGACAAGACTGCGCAACGCAGGTGAAACGTGTGTTCCTCGCAGAGCCGCCGTCCTGAGCAGCCCGGCCGGCGCGCGCGGGCGCCGGGAGCTGCTCCTTAGCGTCTCCGCTGGAGCGGCTCCGAGCGTCCCCGGGGACCAGAGCGACAACAGAGCAGTTCATCTGCAATGCTTTGTGTCAAGGATGGGGGGAGAGCAAAGCAAACTACCTAAACAGTCTAGGAAAATCTAACAGGCAGGATTTATTAGTTTTAATATTAAAATATTAAAAACCTACCCTGATCATAAACTCAGTGGCTTTGAGTCACTGCAGAAGAGACGTGGATTCTTAAAAAATGTAATTTTGGAGTTCAGAAACTCTGAGTAAGTGGTAATATTAAAATCATCAGTCAAAGCAATCCCATCTCCAGCATACAAACCTTTTCCCACGTAAAGACAAATCTTTTTCTCTTATTGCCTGTATGCCAAACCTGACAGAGGAAACAAGCACGTTTGCGGCCTTCTGCAACATCTAGGGGTGGCCAGAGCAGTGTGTCCCGGGGTCACCCACGTGCCTGGCCACAGCCCCTGCAGCGTGCCACTTCCAGGGCTCACGCGGCATTTGGCGACAGAGACGGCTGTGGACAGCACCTTGCACCGAAGGTGTTTTGGCTCCAAACTCAGGAAGCCATCCAGCCTTCTACTTAACACTTTACCTGCACAAGCATCTGCGCTGGATTAGGTAAAGATATAAACTGAACACAAGTCTAGGAACGTCCTGTAAGCTTTTGCTCCGACTGGCTCCTACCGGAGGCACGCAAAATGAAAACGAGCGTTTTCATGCAGCCTGCCTGAAACATAACACACCCGCTGATAAACCAGTGCAACCACCACGTACAGACGGGATCCACGTTCTCCTGGTTTCTCCAGGACTTAACTGCTGTCCTGAATATAAAACCTTCCCTTTTCAGATTTGTTAAGTATCAGCTCTGCCACACAATAGTTACCCTCAAATAAGTTAAAGGCAAAACACAATATACACAATAAACTCTATGAACAGTGTGTAGCTCTCTACACATACTTTGAGGAAAAAAAACGTAAATGAACTGGAGCAAAATCTGTTCAGAAATTGAAAAAAATTACCAGTTTTTCTTTGCACTAAGTAATACCTTTCTTTGCAAGAGGCAAAACCAGGCGTAAGCAATTACAGTGATAAGCTAAAAATTGTTTGATTCTAAAAGCAGAGTGTCAAAGCAAAGGCAAAAAAATCCCAGTGAAAGCTGAGAATAACATTTCCCAATCTTGCGCTGAAGGGCTGTAAACGTGCAAGCTCAGTGCCTCACCGCCCTTTTTGAGTAAATAAAGGTTCAAAACGCCCTTTCTTCAGCGTGACTGAGTTCCTCCCCGGCGTGACCTCCGCATGCCATTCCCGCGGCCGTCCGTCCGCCGCGGCAGGGCCGCTGACCTTCCGCCAGCGCCGGCGCAGCCGACGGGCAGCCGGCACCCCCGCCGCCGCGGAGCGCCCCGCGCACGACTTTCTCCTCTCCCCGCTCCGCCGCCCAGCGCTGCCGGCACCCGACCTCCCCGAGGGCCCTCGGCTGCGGGTCGGCGTGCCGTAGCAGCCGCGCCGGGCTCAGACCGCGCTTTCCCGTGCACCCCCTGGCCAAACACCCTGAACCCGCACGGGGCTTTGCTCGTGGTTGCAGTCGCACAAGCTGCTTTAAGGTTACGCGCCAGAGCTCCACAGCCCCGGCAGGCCCAGGCTGCCGGACACCAAGACAGTAAGAACATTAAAAAAATGCAAAATCTAATGCAACACTGACACAAACACCAGCTTTCAAGGTCTTCTCTCAAAGCACTTCACTAAACCAACCTAACACAGTCCCTCACCAATGCCAAAATACAAAAAGAAATTAAGGCAGGGCAGAAAACAGTGAAGTTATCAAGGAAATCTTTCAATAAACTTCAGCTCTGTAAATACTGTTACATCGTTTTACCATGTGAAAAAAGATCTATTGCAATGTTTATATAAGCATGATTTGTGAAAGCTGCGCACACCTTTTTAAAGAGATATTTTGACTCACACCGATCCATATTTTTAAAGGTTTTGCAATATGTTGAACCAATAAATGCTGTGATGTGTTTTAATGAAATACAGAAAAGACAAAAATCATTCCCTGCAGTATTTGCAGCAAACACACTGAAGCATCAGTCTAAATATGAAAAGTCAAAAGAATGAAAACTATTAGAGACCAAGCATAAGCAGAAATGAAACTAATTAGTCCATAGAGTCTCTTATAAAACTGAGTAAACACAAAGGTAAAGCAGAGGTACAAGTACTGAAAAGGAACTTAGATTATTAAAACTGAAAGAATAACAGTTTAAAGAGTCTATTCCCATGACATTTAAACTGCTTAGCAAAGATGAGGGGTTTCTCTCTCTCTCTCTCTCTCTATATATATATATACACATAGACAGAAATTCCTTATCTATATGTACAGAAAGTAAACCTTTTATATATTTGTAATATACACATATAAAATGAAATGACATTTGCAGTGGTTCTTAAAATATTAGATTGCCAGTTCAAGACAGCTGAAATTTCAAACCCCAATGAATAACCCTGCTCAAATTTGGCCAAAATGCTACTTCTCATACACTCCATATACTCCAGGAGACTCATTTATTATTAGCCTCTCCATCATTTCCAGAAAAGGCAGCACCATTACAGCTGTGTTTTGAATAGTTCTGTGAAATCCATACCGTAAACTGCTATCAAACAGGAGTGTAACACGGCATCCTTTCACACAGAATTGTTTTTCAGTCACTGTAACTTGAAAGCACGTGCACTATGCGTGTCAAGGACCCACTAATGACAAAGATTAGCTCTTTAAAGAAGAGCTGGCAGCAAACTTTTAGTAAAAATGATTAAGCGATTAACCTGGTCACTGCAGAACTGCCAGTGTTTGTACTATTATCTGCATAGCAGAGAGCTGAAACATAAGTAGCAGCTCTGGATTTTTTTTTTTTTTTTAATAAGCAAGTAAGCAGGGTTCAAATATTTAACTGACAGATTGATTCAATATTGCACTGAATTTAAGCGTCAAGCAGACAAGCTCTACCGAAGCCTTTGATAAAAGGCCGTAGCCCTTCCCGGGGGACGCGGCGCCGTGCGGAGGCGTCAGGTCCCGTTCCCAGCGGGACCGCGCGCTGGGCTGACGCTGGGGCGGGAAGAGGCAAGCGGGCTGCCCCTCTCCCTCCTCTTCCTCCCAGAGCCTGCCGAAGCCCCCAAGATCCGGCCGCTCGCCAGGTACGAGATGCGTGGGAACATTTGGCGCTATGCTGTTCTGGTGCTTTTTTAAAAATCTAGACAGAATGACTTGAAAGTGCTGCTTAAGAAGAAAATATGAATGTAAAACTGGAGAAGCACCACAAGTAGGGAGATGATAAACAGGCTCCTAATTTCTTATCTTTGATGGTATTCAGTACTGTTTTAAATATTCTCAAAAGAATCACAAACATTCAGAAGGTCATATTTAAAATCCCTGATGAAGCAATTTAATGCTAAACTAAAGCTGAAAATAGGTAAGCCCAACACTTGTGATCTTGGGTATTTTTAAGGACTAGAGTAGAATCAATGCTACCTAAGATACAGTGCGTTTTTCAGATTTTTAAATATTTATTTTCTAAATTAAATAGAGTAGGTTTAGCTGGTTCTTACAGCTTTGCAGCAAACAATTTAATTTCCAAACCAATTGTATATTGATAGCTGGCAACAATGGTTTTACTTTATAAAAAGAGAATGGGAAAATAGTGTGCATTTCTGAAAAGCTGCCAGAAAATTTCCTTTGAGAACATGTTCAGTGAAAAGTATACAAACAGGCATTAAACACAAATGTAATTTAATAAACATCCACTCAGCTATACGGTGTGATAAATAGGTAATAAGAATGTAATACAGGCATTTAGCTTTCAGCTTCCAAAGGAGCTGGAAGCTAAAACAATAATACTTTCATTAGACTCTCCTGCCTGGCATCAAGAGCCAATTTCCACCTATTAATATGGATTTCTATTACCTGCCTTGTGAATACTGTTAACCCATTTATCAAGCAAGAAGCCATACTTCTGTCACTTACTACAAGCAGAAGGGGAGCAGAAGGATTGCTAAACCGTGTAACATTAGAGCATCAGATTAAATCATTTGACCTAGAAGATAAAAACATTCCACTTACATTTAAAATGAAAAAACCCAACCTTATCATATTACAGCTAATAAGACCTCTTGCAGGATCAAATCTTTCCTTGCTGCATCAGAAGAAGAAAAAATCACTGTCTGCAGACTAATTGTAAACTCCGTGCATGTGTAATTAAACATGCCTCATTGGTTCTCTGGATATGTCAATAGTGGGTAGGAGGAGGTTGATTTAAGTTAAATGACTCAAGTCTTACTGAACGTTTGCCCCTTTCTGTGTCCTCCAAGCAAAGCATCATTTAACAAACCAACCTCAGCCCAGAAGGAGCAGCTCGGAATTTAGTGTTTATTATTGAGATGACAGCGGTGCCCAAAAGATGCTGGGTGCTTTCTGGGCGCAGCGGGAGAGGCAGGGACAGACACCGTTGAGCAGAATTGCTCCAGGTTTACACCAAGAGCAAAGCGTGCCCTCAGAGCGAAGCAGGCTCCCGCGCTCCCCTCCCTCGGCGGCCAGACAAGATGAATGGAGGTACTGTAGCACTATCACAGTGGTGATAGGCACACATCTATTAATCACATTAGTAGCTAAACACACTAAATTCCCATTTTCCCACAGTACAGAATTCCCCTTTTTTTCTTTTTCTCCCCCTAGCTCAGTTCTCCGCTGCAGCAAGTCACATCCAATACATAAAGGATACAACTGAGAATTCAGCCGTAACTCCACAGTTATCTCGCTGCTCTACCCCTCACTTTCCTGCTAGGGTATTAAGATCACAAAGTTGTTCTTGCTGTTCACACTGGATCAGATTAGGAAAGTCTATCCCCACTCCCAGGGTAAAGAACCCATTATCTGTCATGTCTGCTTCCATGCCCATGGTTAAAGCTCCACTATATCCACCTCAACCACCTTCTCCAGAGTGGTGACCTAGGAGAAGTACTTTTATTCTTCCCACTCTATACACCTCAGCTACAGATGCCAAAAATACTTCCAATCTCAATCCACAAGGGAGAATGAGGATGCAGCAAAGTAGCAGAATGTGAGCAAAGTTTCTAAACTTCTTATACTTAAATTCCTCTGCTCTCCATTCAGTGGGGACATTTTAAGATACGTGAATTCTTCAACTGGGATGTCCCAACTTTCTTTGCCTGATCCCCTGCTACTGTAAATCAGAAAACTTAATGTACCTGACTTCAGATGATTAGTGCTGGTTTACCTTACTTACCTGCTACTTCTGTTTCAATTTGATTTTGTAAAACTATTAAAGTCTCCCAGCATGTTTCTTTTGATAAGAATTCTCTGCGACATCCCCCAAGCTGCCCTGTCCCACGCACAGCCCGGTGGAGCGCAAGACCACACACTGAAGACGGAGCATTTCTCCCTCCCTTCTCCGAGATCTTGCAGTGATCAGTAAATTGGTGAGTTAGTCAGAAGTCATCGAGTAAACAAGGCTGCTCATTATGCTCCTCAATGAAATTATTACCATAAATAATTCTCAGTGGGGTACTACGAGTTGACCAACATTGCATTCTTTTTGAAGGCCTGGAAGACGGACTGCTGCGTTGTAAAACAGATTTTGAATTCCTTTCATACTCTTGGGTAGTCATTTTACCCTTGCATTAATGCTGCAAGTTTATCCATACACATTTATTTCTCTGATTCCTTAATCCTTTTCTGTTCAAGCTGCAGCTCAGCACAAGCATATTTCTATAACCCATGCATTCAGGAGGATCTATCAATATGTATGCATGATTCAAGGAAGAAACGTATTTCTGCTGAAGAAGAACCAGAATTTGGGGTCAGATGTTTTATATTTTAGCCAGATTTGATAAGACATATTAGGAATTCATAGGACTTTTATCATTTTCAACAGCAAGAGGATTAGACCCAGTGCTGACAAGAGCAAGAACATCCATTGTTAAAGACATTTGCACCACACAATGAAACACATTGAAGTACCTGAAAGATGTAACATACTGTCTGATAAAAACACTATAAGGACTTTCAAATTCAGCCCAGGGATGGCTTGCCAAGTCAGTGCTTCACTTGTCTGGCAGAGCCAAAATTACGACGACTTCTGTGCCAGCGCTCGAAACCGCAACAGTGCAAAGGGAAGCCGTGTTTTAAGCATGGCCTCCAACAGCAGTGGGGATTCAAACTATGGACAACGTACTAATGCTAAGGCCACGGGACAGAACGAAGCATTAAAAGCCTTCATTTGGATTAAAAAATGTTATCCAGGAAGCTTACAATACTCGATGAAAAGATTCAAGTCTCAATTTTGAAAAGCAGTGGGGTTTTCTTCCTTCAAATTCAAGGAAAAGTAAAGACACTGACTCAATAGTAATAGCCTGCTCCCTGCCTGAAGACCCCCCCAAAGCAAAAAACATCTCAAATATATCCCTCTTCCCCCAAAATATTCAGACCACTGCAAACGTGTTAAAACCTCAAAGACTTTTTATACTGAACTTTTAAAACCCTTGACTTTTAAGGAGGTCGTGCATCACTTGATTTTAATTACAGATTTCTTTTATCCCTTAATTTTGACTAAAAATGATGTGATTTACAAAGCAAACAAGCCAGTTAAACAAAGCTAATTACATTCACTAGAGACAGCCTTGCTTTTCCCCTCGGTGAGTGTTTATTTCAGCTCCCAGTGCTCTGATAGCTCCTGACAGCTTGCCGGGACACGAGAAAGAAGTAGGTCAGGGTAAGCCGGAATCAGCAACGGAGGATCCCATTAGACAGGCTCGGAGGGTAACGCGGCGATCGAGGAAGTGTGCGATGCAGTGACAGTGTCAGAGACGCACGACAAGCAGCCCGCGGACAGCCTCCAGCAGAGCCGGTGCGCTTGTCTTCCCGGGGTCGCAGTGACCCGCGGCCCGCGATTCCTCGGACAAGGGGCGCTGCGTAAACCCAATGACAAAAACGGGCTCGCAGAGCTTGCGAGATTATGCAAAGCCGGAGGCGACGCCAGCGCGGGCTCCCCTCCCGCCGGGCCCTCGCCAGCGGCCGCGCTGGCCCTACGCGCGCGACACGTCCACCCGCGCGCCAGCGGGACCGCGCGGCGGCTCCCGCCGCGTGCGGCGATCGAGGCCAGCAAGGGCTGGTTTCTCGGAACCTGCTTTTAAAGTAGCGTCCTGATGGTTACGGTAGAGGTGCCTGCACTGCATGGGAAAACATCGAACACCCAGTAGCAAGAAAAGCTGTCGTGGCACCAGGCAGCACAGCAGCCCTGAGGGTCCACGGAGGAACGGTGCCTGCTCCTCTCCGAGGTGGGTACCGCAAGCTGCAGGCTTCGCCGTGCCGGGGAGAACAGGGCAGCGAACCCTCCGGGCCACCTAAACTGGTGAGACGGGGCAGTGGGTGGGAGGGGCTGGATGCGTCTCCCTGTGCCACAGCACCACCGACCCTGCGAGCGGCCACGCAGGGTGCCACCGCGTTTCTCAGCTGGTGTTGCTGAAGACAAAGAACCATCAATGGAACCACGGAAGAGAACAAAAAAAGGCAAAATAAAAGTGATCAATATCATACGCTTTAAGTTCCTATCATTAAATTGGACATTTTTAAGAAAAAGCGTATTTTTATCAGATACACGTATCTACCTGGACACTTGCTAGCGCAATTCCTACCTCCTGAAGAAAAAGGATAGGAGTATTTTTCTAAGTGTCTAGACAATAAGAGCAGAAAAAACAGTGTCATAAACTGTGCAGTATAATATTAAAGTCAGTGGCAAGCGAAACAGCGGAGCTCTTCCTCTGCTGGTTCTCATGACTGCTGCTCACACCATTAAAAGTTCAAAGGCGATCACCCAGCCGCTGACAGCGCCAGGCGTGCACCAAACGTTTCAATTACGAGCGCCAGTTCCTCCGGCTTGCACCGAAAGCCAGAGACGCTCTCCTCAACCCAAACCCGTGCAACTTGCATTGCAAAGGGAGCGAGAGCCTGCGCTATCTTAGAAAATAGGTACGTTTGACAGGAACAATTTAAACCGCCACGGGCATAAACAAACACAAATGGAGAACGTTGTTTTATTTCGTTCAGAGCTCAAGTATTTACTTGGCTTCGAGACGTCTCCGTCGTGCTTTAAGTGCACGAGCCGCTCAGTCTGCAGGAACAATGAAGTCGGTACTGATAGAACAGCCGGCGTTATTCCAGGAGTTTGATTTTTGTCACCCTGACTTCATGTGCGTTCAGTAACAGCGTGCCCGGCGTCTCCCGCTCTTCAGCCCTGGTCACAGTCCTTCTGCAAGATGATTCAGCTCCCGGGCTAGCAGCGCTTCCTGCGCGCTGGGGGGCCACACGACGCAGCCATCTGTATCCACCCATTTTATGACACAACACATCCCTTTCCTGCAATTTTTACTTAAGCAGACAGTTCCCCTGTGTTGACAGAGTTTTCTGTCCAAGTGAGCTCTACTTATCTGCTGCAACCCCAAGCAACTATGTAAAATCCCTACCCAGTTAAATAGACAAACAAAGTCACAACATAAAGCAAATATGCATCAGGATAAAAAGCATTAAAAATAAAGAAAGAAGACAATGAGAAGGATCCGAAACCCTGCAAGGACGGAAGGAAGCTTTTAACAGCACTAAAATATAAAATTGATTTGTACACATATTTGATAAAAATCAATACAATTAGCAAGTAACTGAATACTAGAAAGGGAAATTGATTGCTTGAGGGCCCAGAGGACTCGGGGCAATCACTCCATTCTTCTAGCTCCTCCACTCTTAATAAAAATTTACTTTTTCATAATCCTGCCTGAACTCTTTGCCCATTAATAATGCTGTTAAATAGCTCTTCTTTTAGCAGTATTATTGCAGACCTGCTTGAATCACATTTAGAGGCAGTCTAAAGTGGCATGTGCTGGCCATTTTGCTATCTGCAGTACAAACCTCCAAGCAACAGCGTAAAAGAATACCAGCTAATGAACGGGAGCACAGGAACACTTGAGCTTATAAAATTAAGTACCAAAGTTTAAATAAATGGATTACCATAGAATTGATTTGCTACATCAATTTGGCCAGCTTTTGCTGATACATCATTCCTTTCTCAAAGGAGAAGAGCCACCGTTTCGAAACAACTAATTAAACATTTTGAACCATGGCCTTACAGCGAGAGCAGGGCTGCATTGCTCTGCTCTCCTGCCTTCCTGCTCTCACCGAGTGATTCCTCACCACAGTGCAGAAATCGTTACTCCACTTGAAACAGGAGACTGAATTCATAGTCAAATCTAGACTAAATAAAGTGGCTTCTCCAGCTGCCACCCCCAAGCAGGCTCCAGCTTCAGGCAAGGGCAATCTTGTGTTTCAGCGTTGTCGTGGGACTGGAAGGACTGGAAAGCCCCGGCCCTCCCAAGCACCGAGGGACGCCCTGCTGGGAAGGCTCTCCTGCCCTGGTGAGGTTGTCCCTGACTCTCAGCATGTCGCACGAGCTGAGCGAGGGTGTGCATCGCTTGTACAGGGCTATGAAGGACGCTCCTCTTTCAAAAGCTCAGATGCCTCCTCAGATAAGGACTTTCTCAGATGTGATGACTTGTCCACTGACTCATCTTGATCGGAAGCTCTCTAAAACCAAAAACTACCTTTGGGCCCTCAACAGACACTCCACTGACTTGCAGTTCGTGGTGACACAGCCTTTGCTGTTAACTAAGGCCCTGATTCAGCACTGCACTTCAGCATATACTTAACTCCACTAGTGGCCCTATCCAAGTCAAAAGTAAGCAAATATTTGTCTGTAATGATCAGACCGCTTCAATGTTTGAAATTCAAGAATCTCATTTAAGCACATTCTAGTCCAACTCCAAAGGAACATCTCAAGGAGTCACTGGGTTGGATAAAACCATTTATGCACTTCATCATATGTACTCCAGCAGAAATTCTTTTACTCTTCAGAAATCTTTGCATATGCTTATGCCTCCATTGGTCCAACTGGACCAGTAGTTAAACAGAACTACTGTATCAGCCTAAGAAAAGGTCTATGGGTGTTCTTAAACTCCACCAGGAATCTGTAATGATACAGCCATAAGGCTGAATGAGAAACTGTACTACCAGAGGAGGAAAACTGCACAGCAGTTCAGCAAAACACCTCTGTAAATGCCAGAGGTGCTGCTGTGGTCATCTGCTCAGTTGCCTCACTGAATTCTTCATGATTTCCTTACTCAAAAGACTCTCTCACTGCTTCTTCTTACAAAGAGACATCAGCCTGGACATAGAAACAGAAACCAGAAATTACACAGTTACGGAATTGGCCTTCTTTGCAACCACGAGCAAGCTACTTTAATTTTTTTGCCATTAGTAAAATAGAGACAGTGAAACTCATTTCACCTAACTCACATCTTCTATGAAGATGAAATGTTTGTTCGGTGTAAAGTACTTTGGAAATGAAAAGCATCAAGTAAATATTATTCATAGTCACCGCACCCACCAACAGGATCTCTAGTACACAGCTTTGGATCTGTGTTTGAAGAGTCTTTCTTTGTGTAATTCAGGAACTATATTTTCCTGGACTAGCCAAACTAAAGCTAATCAAGAATTCCCATGTTAATCAGCCTTCCAGTCTTCAGGCGATCATAAGAAGGATGATGGTCCCATTTCAAAAGACAGCACAGTGTCGCAGCATGAATTACATCAAACTGACTGAAGCCCATTTACAATGTGGTCATGGAGGAAACTGTAAGAGTTCATCCATATACATTCATCTTAGCACATGCACACTTGTAAATCAGCTCCTATTCAGTAATGAAATGTAGAGTGACTCATTTTTTCTACATGTGAAAAAGCTCTCAAAGAGAACCAAAGAATCTTTTTCTTTCCTTTCTGCCTTTATATACACTGAATTACATCTCCTTCCTTTGGAGAAGCCACAATGCTTCAGAGCCAGCTGTAAAACAGGACACGACTGTCTCTGAAGGTTGGCAGAATCTAAACTCAGTGTTACACCCCAAATTTCTGTTAAGGAGATTTAGGAAGACGTTTTATTAGCAGCTCCCTTGATCTCTGGAGCCAGCAGCATGGCACACGGAGGCACAGGGGCCCCGCGCCTGGCCCAGGTGAGGCTGGCAGCCGCTGCGGGCACTTCTGCTGCTCCAGGTGGGTCATGTGCTACAGTATTTACTTAGTGTTTTAAGCACATTTTGCAGCACAGACTTTTCTCATGCAATCATAGCTATCCTGTGGGCAGTAAGTTAGGTGAAAGCTGTCTTTACTATTTTTGCATTTACACAGCTAGGATAACCGTGCAGACAAACCTTGACTTCTGGCCCAGCGTGAGTGCCGGCTCAACGCCAGCCAGCCCGTATTGCAGCTGCATGCGAAAAAGCAGTTGCATGCTTTGGTCGGCTGTTCAGTAGCTGGGCTGCCCAAGCACCAAGCTTGCCCAAAGAAAAATCCTCCTAATAAAATAAGGCAAACCAACAAGCGCCAGTGACCACGGGGCAATCAAAGGTTCGCAGCCCGCACGGTGCCAGCCCTCCGTAACAGCCTCCCTGCGCCTGTGCAGGGCGACTCGGGGCCGGCTTCCCGGAGCACTGCCGAACTTCTGCTAAGAGAGGCCAATTCCTCCAGCAGAGCAATGACAACAAAGGTGTGAAAGCAGGAGTACAAGAAGAAAACCTCCTCGCCCGCGTCCGGACAAACACCACGCGCTACGGCCACGGAGCTGCCTTCAGAAAGCAAATGCCCACTGGGTGCTACTGCTTAACTTGTCCTACCCGTGAGCAGGTCTGCCCTGGAAAGAGATGCCACCCAAGCCCGCAGGCAGGGCAAACACACGACAGCGGGGCAACCTCAGCGAATCGAGCCGCAAGTCCCGTGCAAAGCGCAACGCTCTGCTTCACCACGTTTCGGGGGCAGGTGGCAAACCGTTCAGCGGCACTGGTACGAAGGCCTAGACCTGCTTCTGCTGCCAGTGTGACCACCGGCAGAGGGACAGCCTATGGATTGGGGGAAGGCTGAAAAGTGGGCGACCTCTTTAAATTAGGAAATATTAGACACACAGTTGTTACCAATATAGATGCTCCAAAAGGAGGACTGGCAGGCAGCCAGTACCAGTCACTTATCCTGTAGTTCACCATTGCTGCCATTCTTAGATATGATAAAATTAAAACTATGGGCTTACATAAGACTTCCAACAATTAATTCACGCCTTAGCTTCACAAAGTAACAACATCCAAAATCAGATCCATGCAGACAAGTACTGGGGGTTTCCTACGCTACAGCACTTGATGTTGTGCATTGCCGTAGCTCACAACATTTCTACGCACGTTATCCTTAGAAATGTTTCCAGACTCTATGTAGCATGGCATGTGAGCACGAAAAAGCTATTGAGAGTGGCTAACTGGGATTTCAGACCATCTCTGTGGACAGTCATTCAAACGCTCTGCATCTGGCTAGTTATTTGGGGAGTAAGTTTAGTGGAGAGGAGAAAAAAAAAAAAAAAAGAAGAGTTTGGAGAAGACGTGTACAGCCAGAAGGATTTTAAAGAAAGGACTGCCCAAGTCAAGCTTTTTCCACGTATAAACACATACATAGAGTGACAGAGAAGCAAGGCGGGAACATGCAAGATTTTCATAATTTATAACCAACAGGAGACATGCACTTCTCCTTCAAAACACGGAGAGCACCTGCAGCACGCAGCTAATGGCGCTGTGCATAGTGAACGCACTTACGCTAATTGACTGGTCCAATAGCCACGGCTGCCCCCAAGCCTTTCTGCAGCAGCACTTCTGCAGCGGCGCCGTGCGGAAAGGCTTCACGTTTATTAACTTGTTTGCTTCTGATTGCTGGATTCGTTCCCCATTCCCAAGGCACTTAGATTTATTCTTTTGGTTTAACACTACAAAGTAATCAAATCGCTCCATTACAGCTGACAGACTTTAGGAGCCCTGAAGGGGAGGGGAAAGAGGCATCAGAAAAAAATGTCTATGTTTTCCCTCGCATGCTTCACGCTTGCCCTCAACTGAAGATTCTGCACTTCTATATCTCTTGAACTCGAAAGAATATTGAACTTCTAACTGACATGAGAAGTTATTTGAGGATGCAGGACTTTCACTTGAAATTAAGGCTGATCTACCTTCTGGGATCAGGGACCAAGATTCACTTCTGATGCAGACTGAAAAGCTCACACGCGCTCTCTTCCTGCTTCCAGTCAAACAGGAGTGGTGCTGCAACCAAGAAAACATCCTTCCAGCACCCTGTGAAGTTCGAACCAACCAACCCAGGAATAAGAACAGCGGATGAAACGGAGGATTTCGGACGCCCCCTCCACGCGGCGGGTCCAAGCGGCGAGAGCAGGAAGACAAAGGGAACGCCTCCGAGCCCCGAGCACCACGAACTCGAGCGCAAGGCGCTCCTTCGACGGCACCCCGACGGCGGCTCTGCAGGACTACGTATGCAAGGAAATATTACCAAATGCTCAGCGTTTTGATATAGATATTCATATGTCACAGATGTGTGACATACGGGGGTTTTTTGCAATTTTTTTTTTTTTTGCAATTACAGAAACTCCAACATCCTTGTCTAATGTTACCAATGCAAAAACTAGAAAACAAATACCGCTTGCATGGCCTTGTGTGTTCAAAAATAATTTGAATGACCCAATCCTTGAAGTATGGAAAGGGCCCTCCATTATTAGGAATCAAATGTATTTCATTTTAGACCATGCTTACACTGACAGGCTAAAGCTTAAAGAAATTCCAATGGGGTTTCTGAGTACAGAAAACAACAAAACAAATCTTCAGGGAGCCTGTGATCAAATAATCTTACAGGGTATGGACTTACTACACCAACAATGTCAGGCATTTCAGTGCAGTAGCATCAAAACTAGATATTTACTGCTTGATAGTGAGTAACCCTTTGAAAAGGGAGGAACAAAAATTCCTTTTTAATGAGTCACCGTTTGGCAGTCAGAGATCAAAACCTTTTGCCTGTATTTCTGACTGCAGTATTGTATATACTTGGGTTTTTTTCTCTCTTTGTGACTTTACTTAACTCAGAGTTAATTAAGAGAATAACTAAGTTAAAAGGAACAGGAAAAGTGAAGTCCTTGAAAGTCCCTGACAAAGAATACAATCTACTGAGTTAGTGCAAAAATACTGGCAGAATTCAGAAGTGATTCCATATATAAATTTGGAATTGTGAATATCCTAGTAAGATCAAAAATAACTAGTCAGAACAAAATGAAATTACATGGAGCATCCACTCCGATTACCATGTTGGGTCAGTGTTTGCTAATTATTCTTAAACTAATGCAACTGCATGCGGTTACCGCTTCTCACATCTGAGTAGAACTGCATAGGATAAATGTCTTTGTAAAAGATCCATTTGTTTACCTTTGCCCAAAACGTAACTTACAAATATCTGTGACAGAGAATGAAATATTAAAACATATGCCTGCAAGTAGGTGTCATTTTTGTCTTTAAAAATCTTCTCTTTCATCCTATACCAAATTCTAGAGTTTTAGCAAAAAAGGAAGATACTATGATGTGATGTCCATAAAAGAAAAAAATCCATTTGCTTTAGATAAGAGTATTATAGCCAAAACACAGAAATAAAACTGTCATTCATACTGAGGGGCCTTAGAACAACACACAGCTGCCTTTATTTTGAAGATAATTTCTAATGGTATGAAAAGACCCCGAAGACTTCAGTTAGTAATAAGCACTTTTGCTTTACAAAATATTTAACTAGTTAACCTTCACACTAAACATCCTTAATGTAAAGCACAATTACTCCTGTTTTACAATGCACAAGAAAGAAGCTGGGAACTGTTTACTCCAAAAATCGCCTCCACCTCCGGAGGCCTGTGGAGCTGTAGATATTCAGACTCTGTGAAAAAAAATCTGACAGTTCTGAAATTGGAGCAGGCATTATTCAGCCTTGGCTTCTGCCTTAGGAAACCTCCGAATTGTTATATGAAAACTCACTTCCACTAGAAATCAGAACAGGGCCCTACAGCTCACTTCACGCCAGCTCTGACAGCCACAACATGCAACTGCTCTTCAGCCGAGGAGTCTCCATACCTTACTGTCAACTCATTGAGCCATCCAGTCCCTTACAGCATTTGATCTTAATTTATATTCAGTTTACCCCCAGATTAGAAGTTATTAGGGTAAATAATTACAATAACTGGTAGCAGTTTGGGAATTCAGAGGAATACCGTGCTCCAGGACTGTAAAGAGAATCAATCATCCATCTCTTCCCATTAGTCTTTTTGGCAATCCTGTGTCACTGTTGTCACAAGCCCAGATAACGATGCCACATTAATTCACCTTCTGAGAAAGGGACTACAAGATTTGACTCCGTAACTGCGTCCTGTCTGACCTTGGGGAATCTTTGGGGAAGGTTTCCCATCAACTGCAGTTACAGTTTTTACTGATAGAGGATTACTGAGTTGAGCCCCCACCGTGTAATTTGAATGTATGACCCAAAAATAAACAACTGATCTTTTGTTTCCACTAGAAATAAATCAGCAACACACAACCAACAGTTTTTCAGATCCAACACTTTGTGAGAAATTACATTTTCAAAGTAATTTCAAAAAGTCTGCTCAGAGGTGATGGACAGGGTAGAACAAGAAGATAGCTACTAGATCATGTAACAAGAGTTCTTTTAATTAAATTAACCAAACCTGGAGAAAGGCTGCATTTCCTAATCCAAACCTTCTCAATTCAAATGAAAAAATCTTCATTGTAAGTACTACAGAGCACAGAACTTGAAAAGAAACTCGGAACATGATTCATCACAAAACCAGATTCTCTTCTTTCAAGACTACAAACTACTCTCAATGCAAAGTGAAATACTGTATTTCGGATGTCAGCATGAGCAGACAGAAGAGGACATATGGCCCTTTGTATTGTTCCCAAGATGCCGTATGTTAAAATAAATAAATATATAATTCAGAAATCATTCTCCAGGCTGGAAGAAACCCAAGCCATCTTAAAAACTTGTTTATTGCAATTTGGAAGACCTTTAAAAAAACCACAAAACAACAAACTGCTCATAGACACCTAATCCTAGCCCAAAATGGTAGACGGGTATCAAGCAGGAACCAGGCATTAATTGGGGGTAATTTCCGCTGAGACGATCATTTGAGTACTTCCCCGTAACTAGATAACATTTCTATTACTGTGGCTACGACTAACAAGTTAACAACACTATTTACACTAGTACTGTTGTATCATTAGAAACAACAAGATTATGTACTTTAATTCTAATGCCAGCACAATTATTTTAACACCAAGTGTGTCAGATCTGACTCTGTACCCCCTAAATTAATTTCAGATTGGTGGCTAAATAAAATGACATACTTCTTTGTGCTTTTGTTATAGCACGCTCATGTGCAGCAAACTGTGAAGAAAATGTAGTAATTAGAGGTTAAATTAATCCTTGACAGACAGGCAGCTTAGCAAAGCCGGGCTCTCTCCAGAAAACGCAGCACACAGCTTGCCAGTCTTCGAGGACCGGCACAAAGAGCGGGCGAGACTGGCAAGCGCATCGCCGCCGCAACCCGCCCGGAGGGGTAACGCTGCGGAGTCAGAGCCCGTCTCCAAGCGGCCAGCGCCGCCATCCCAACCCGGGGACAGACGCGACGGAGAGCTCGCAGCAATCGCCCGGTCGGGATCAGCGCCCTGAACGTAAGGGCAGCCCTCGAGGCAGCGCAGCAGGCGCCCAGCCACGGGCTGCCCAACCTCGGGAGGTTAACACAAGTGCCCAACGGCGCTGCGTTTCACAGCGTCACTAGAAAGTTGCATTTCTGCTTCTGTTTTTAATGCAAGCAAGAGACTGCATTGTCCGCAGCAGTGCAAAAGCGCTGTGTTATTTTGAAAACAGTAACTAGGTCCAACTTGGGTAAATTTAACTTCCAGATTGCTACAAGTTCTGAAGCATTTGATTCTAGAGAAACAGAAACTTCTGCAGAATTGCAAAGAGAAACAGTGCAAAACCAGAGCTCGGGCCATCTCATTTTGATGCTGTCCCCCGAGTATCTCTTTTTTGTGCATGTCGCTCTGACCTGTGTAAGCTTGGCACCACAAAATGAGCCAGTTTTTAAAACCAAGCCAACATGACTTGTTAGCAGAAGGGGAGACACCGAAGCGTGGCTGTTCAACCCAAAGCGCTCGGGGGTGCCAGCACCGAGACACCCTCCCGCGAGGGCCGCCCGGGCGCCGCAGAGCCTCTGCCCTGCTCCGTGAACGTGCTACCGCTGAAGGTGGAAGGCCAAAAAAGGTAGTGTTGCCCCGGGCCAGCACTGATGCCGCTCAATAAACTGCCAGACACAGGGTAAAACACCACCACCGTTCACACCCTCCCCTGCGGAGGCAATCTATATCCTGCGTGCAGCACACTAAGCCCCTGCCCGGACGGCAGAGGACAACAGGCAGCTGCCTGGGTAAAATCCAAAAGGAAAAAAAAGGAGGGGGGGGCAAAAAACCCCTACACAAAACCTATATTACAACGAAAGCAAAAGCAAAATGTGGGGCTTGCTGAGATTGCAGATCTGTGTGGGAGTGTGTTAACAGCACTGGTATTTCTGTACTACCCAGATCATCAATTATTAACAAATTAGGACATGCCTGATGGGGGACTTATGTAACACTTCTTTATCAATAAAACTGCCAAGTCCCCCGCAGGGGAAAGGGAAGCGGATTCCAACAAGCCATAACCCGACGCCTCCCTTCGGCCAGGGCTCGGCGAGGAATGACGCCCCCCCAGCACGGCCACCCGCTCCCCGGGGCACTCCTGGGGCCGGCCCCGCGCCCCCACGTGTGCCCGGGGAGGCCCTCGGTGGCTTATTGCGCAGCTGAGCGGTGCTGGGCGCCGGCACGGTCCCGCGGGGCCGCGGTGCGGCACCCCACGCTTTCCTCCGCTCCATCCCGCGGGCGCGACGCTTCCCCCACGCCAGCAAAATTCAGCCCGCGCTGGCGACCCCCTTCACCCTGCCCCGCTTCCACTGCATCCCCTCCGGCAGCAAGAGGCAGCGGCGATGGGTGGGGGGCGCAGAATCAGCCCCCTTCCCCGCTCAAGGGCCTGATCCTTCAGCCCTTCATCCTAGGATCAAATCGGAGCCTCTTCTCCTACGAAGGGAAGGAGGACCGCTAGACTGGGCCCCTGGCAGCGTAGCGCTCCTGCTGCGTCGCCAAGCAAACGCTCTTCGGTTCATCCCGGATGCGCAGCAGCACAGACTGCTCCAGAAAGAGCTACTGCAGCTTTGCATGGAAATGTCACGCAAAACAAATATTTTCCTCTTGGAGGAAAGGAACTACTCAGTAATACATTTTTTTTTCATTAGAAGTCCCAACTTATCACCAGTGAGGAGGCTTCCCAAGAGGAGTAAAGACTCTCCTTCGCTCATTTGTGTTTGCCAGTTACCTCCTCTCTGATGGCACTGCTCTGCGTTGGTGCCTTCAACAGTGATGGACTCGTGTCCCAAGGACCACGGGCCCCGCTCTGGCTCTCACCCCGAGATACACCTTCTTCAGGAACAGAGTGAACGGTCCAGTCCGTAGCAAACCCAACACGAAAAATATCCAGCAGAAGAGAGGGATATAAAGCGAAACCTTTAAGTGACAAAAGTTTCAAATTTCTGCGCAAAGTGTTGGCAGTAGTAACAACACGGGAAGAGCAGCATGATGCAACCACTGGCTGTTTTGCAAAGTTTCCCTTGAGCTGCTGGCAGCTCTGAAATGGGGTACAGAAAGTCAAAAGTGTATTATTGGTCACTGCCTATTTTGTAAGGTTTTTAATTAAACAGTATTGTGAGGTTTTTGCTATTTTCAATTAAAAAAAAGAGCAGTGTTCCAGTATTTTCCAGCATCCCATACTCTCAGAAGCCACACTAGTGAGGGCAGTGCTAGGTACCTAAACAGTTTCTTTGCAAGTTTTTTAAGCATTAGTCCTTTTGAGTGCACCCTTGCTACAGGTTAAACGAAACAAAACTCACTATGACTACGCAGCAGTATCTTACGCATTTGGCATTTTACAGCAATGTTCAAAAGTTCCCCTTCAAACTTACTGGCAAGGAAGGAAGTTCTGCACAATTTTAGCACTCAACATCTGAAAAAATTAGAGCAGTCCCAACTGTTCTTTGAGATGTATAAAAGAACAGTTAAAAAACTTACAGTTGACTGGTGCTACCTAGGTTACCCGTCAATGGCATTGAAACTGGTATATTATTAAGAGAGGTGTATGACGGGAATTGGTTTATTGTGCTGATCCATAGTAACCAACTCCTGTTCGTCCATCATTTATCTCTCTCACCAGCGACATATGGGTTTGTCTATTCACACTCTCAGCACTCTATCTGCTCCAACAAACAGTCGGCCTTTTCTGCTTGGATAAGGAGATTTTTTAGTTACATCCATTATGTGCATATCAACGTTTATGGCAGGAAGATAATTGCCAAAGAGCTCAGGGGGATAAAAGCTCCCTCTTTATAACACAAACTCCCTTAAAAAAAATCAATATTGATATAAAACAGTCCAGTGCAAAGCCTTGGTGTGTCTTCTGCTTCCTTCAGTTTGAAATACTTGAAATACTAAAAAAAAAAAAAAAAAAAAAAAAGAAACGAAACTTTCTCCATAGCAAGTCAGACTGGAACATCAGGTAGAAAGCCCTCATAACAAGTTACACTACTGCTCTTCCCAAAAGGGGGGGAAGGGGGAAAGCAGTATACAATATTAATTATTCCTTAAAGAAGTGAGTGGCAAACGTGTCAGATATAGAGAGGGTTCCTTGGAGAAGTGCCAGCATCATTTAAACTAATTTAGCCATCTCTATTTGAAGACCATACCAATTATTAATGAATCATAACTTATAGTCACCTTCTCCTAAATACTGAAAAACGCTGACAACCCAGGAAGAGCCAGCACAGGGGAACAACGAAGACTTGTGGATTCTGCCCTTTTTTCCATATTTAAAAAGCCTCAGACAGCCTTCTACTATTCCATCCCCCAGTATGGCCAAATCCATTTGTCACAGCTTTTGCACGATTTACTCCACTTTCCCACGGTTATGTACTCATAAAAGTTATTTTAAGGTGACTTTCATCAGAGTAGCAAGTAACGTAGAACATTTATCGATTAAACGGCTGGGAACCAGCGAGTTGCACTGTATGTAACCGATGGGACGACTCCGGCATTTTCCTTGCTGCTCCCCTTACCCTTCTGCTACCTCCACTTTCCCAACTCCCGTTTCCCTCCCCGAGGTCGGCTCCGAGCTCGACCCCATCCGACAGCCGCATCCGGGCAGGTGAGCGACCAGTTGGGCCAGGGCAGCTCTGCCAGTCCGTCGCCCAGGATGGGCAGCTCCTCCGGTCAACCTTGCTGGATGTGCAGAAAGCAGCCAGCACAGCTCCCTAATCCCACCTGGCATCTCTGAGCGCGCCAACATTACAGTATTAGTAACAAGACTGGTTAAAAAAATAAATAACTGACACCCATGTGTATTTATAAAACACTTCTGCCTGTGTAAGAAGAAGCCATACAAAATAATAAAAAAACATAACCGTTGCCTGTAATTACTATCCTCCCCCAACCCAGTAACAACTACCTCGGCTGTGAAAAAATCCAGGAGACTTTGCAGGTTCAAACTACTTAGTTAAAGGGTCTAAAAGCAAAGTCCTGTCAATATTTGCCTTTCTAATTCTTAAGCATTAGATGAAAGAATTAAAAACAGAGACTGAAAACCTGAGCAGAAAAAGAAACTCATAAAATAAGAAGCTGAATTAGATTCCAGTTGCTCAAATTTAAGCATTATATAGCTTTTCATGCGCTTTGAGAGGAGCTGTTGACTGCACGTTACCTGCCTTGCAATCTATAGCATTTGTTTTTTATCCCTGAACAACAGACTATTTCCTGGTCGAGTTTAAAAACTCGGTGACGTTCCAACTTCAGCCCACACATGTGTGTCACTGTCAACGTCAGTGGCAGGAAAACATTAGAAGTCGCCCTCCGCTCGCGCCTTCCTAACATGGAATTTCCTGGGGCCGCGCTGCCGCCGCCCCCCGCGTCCTTCCCTTCTCCCTCCGACCCCCGCCGCAGCTCCCGCAGGCTCCTGCGGCGCGGCGCGGCGCTCCGCGGGGAGCCCGCTCCCCTCGCGCGAAGCCTCCGGCCCGCGGCCGCTCCGCGCGGCCCCGCGGACGGGGGCGGGGGGGAGAGAGGGAGGCGCGGGGGCGCCCGCCGGCCTCGGCGGGGATTACGCGGCTCGGCGGGGGCCCGCGCCGATCGTGTAAGGGGCGGCAGAGCGGCTCCGCGCGGCCGGGCGGAAGCGGCGGCAGCTGCGCGGCGGCGGCGGGGCGCGGGGCAGCGCCGCGCTCCGCTCCGCCCCGCCCCGCCGGCGGCCGCGGGCGGGCGCGCTGCGGCGGGCGGCAGCGGGGCGGCGCGGAGCCGGGGCCGGGGCCGCCCCTCGCCGCCGGCGGGGAGGCGCGGAGCGAGCGCGCGGCGGCGGGCGCCGAGCCGAGCCGAGGGGGCAGCGGGGGCGCGGGGCGCGCTCGGCGGCGGCGCAGGCGGCTCCGCGCGGAAGCCGCTGCCTGCGCCCTCCAGCCGCGGCCGGGAGCGCGCAAAACAAAAGCGGCCTTTTAATTTATTGTTCCGGGCAGCGGGCTGGGAGCTGGGAGGAGGGCGAAGCGCGTTTGCTTCCAGGAAACGGCCGCTCTCCCCGGGAGCCCCCGGGTCTCCGCGCTGCAGCCCCCGCCAGCAGCCCCCGAACAAAGGCCGCCGCTCGGGCCCGGCCCGGCCCGGCCCGGCCCGGCCCGGCCCGGCAGCGCTCGCCTGCGCGGCTGCCCCGGGCCCGGCCGCGCAGCGCCGGCCCGCAGGGAGACGCGGCACCGAGTCAGCGAGCTGCCTGTTTGCCCTGCGATCGCTCCGAGCCCCGATCTTAATCACAGGATGAGAAACCAGAGCGGTTGGAACCGTGAGTCAGCACGCGTTCCTGCTTCAGCCCCGCGCCCGCCCCGCGGGGCCGCAGACCCCCGCGCCCGCCCCGCGGGGCCGCAGACCCCCGCGCCCGCCCCGCGCCGCGCTCCCTTCGGCCGCGACCGGCGGCTCCTGCGGCGCTCGGCGGAGCCTTTTGTTCAAAATCCTGCCCGCACGCCGTGCGCCCAGGCTGCCCGCGCACCGCGGCAAGCCGCTGCCAACCGGCGCACCGGGGGGTATTAAAAATAAATTAAAAAAGGGAAAGGCAGAGGACCACTGGCCGCCGCCGCGGCGCAGCCCCGGCAGCCGCCGGCCGCACCGCGCTTCGCTGCCCGCCCGCGGAGCGCGGTCCGCGGAGGCGGGCGCCCGCTCGGGCCCCCGCGGCAGCTGCTCCCTTCGCGCACGGCTCTCAGACCCACGCTGCCCGCCGGGACGGCGGCGCGGCCCCCCCGCCCCCGGCCGCTGCCGGGCTGCGAGCCCGCTGCCGCCGGCGCCGAGCCCGGGACGCGCCGCGCCGGCGGCTCCGCTCCGCGCCCGGCGCCGGCGCTGCCCCGGCCGCGGCCGCGCACCGCCCGCGCCGCTCCCCGGCGGGGCCGCGCAGCCCCGCAGCGCACCTTGTTCACCACCATTTTAAAGGCCGTGGATCCCCCTTCCCCCCAGCGAAAGCTTCGCTGACATCGCCTCTCGCTAGAAAGGAGGGTTAAATCTTTCCACCAAGTTTCTCGTTCTTCCTCTTCTTAATTTTATTTTAAACCCCCACCGCCGCCCCGAAGCCTCGAGCTAACACGCTGAAGCCGGCACAAGGTGGTACTTTCTTGAGCCGCCTCTGAAAACTTTACGATGCCGAGCTCGGAGCGGCCGCGGCTGCGCTGCGTCTGGGCGAGCAACTGTTCGCCGGGTGCTTAAGTCCTTTCGCAACAACTCGTACTTTTCCGGTCCGTATCGATTTCGAATGCTACTTACTGGAATATGTGGCTCCATGCGTGGTGCTTCTACCCGCTGGGAAACCAGCAGCATCTTGGACTGGGGATCAACCAGCTTTTAGATCCACTTTGGCTGTATTTAGCAAAACCCGGCGCAGCAAAAGCCTCTGAGACTGTTTTCTCCTTTTAGGTTCCAGACAAGTTCATCCCGGCGTTGCAGTTTGCTAATGATTCACTGTCTGTCTCAATCTGCTCACTACATTTCCATCAACCCACAGCTTCCTCACTTAGAAGGTGGAGTTTGTGGGGTTTAAGTTACTGATAGGCATATCTAAGTGCTGTGTCACTCAAAGAGGAGGAGACACACACACACACACACACACACACACACACACACGTACATACACATACATACACACACACACACACACACACACACACACACACACACACACACACGTACATATACACACACACACACACACACACACAAACCGCGCCGGGCTTAAAGGGGAAGTAACACTTCTCCTCTTCAGAAACTGGAAACCTCAAAGATCCAAGTTTTTTTTTTTTTCTTTCTTTCTTTTTTTTCCCCTGTGCATGAAGGCAAAGATCATGCAGTCTAAGGGCAGCCTCTTAACATGTAAAGAGCTTAGCATGCACAGAGTCTTCTTTGTAGAGCTTCAGTTTAGTACTAACGTAGGGCAGCTCACAAAAATACTGGCAATTTTTTTTTTTTCAAATCAAAGTGTACAAATCACTGAAAAGATAGCCCAAGGCATGAGGTGTACAGATTTGAGTTAATCCCAAGCGGTGCGATTTCCTGTCTCTTCCTGCCATTACAATAGGATATTCAGCACTCTTAAGGCTCGCAAAAGGGTTAAGCTCACCTCACACAGGTGAAGCCAGGTTCCCCCAAGGAAACAGCAGAGCTGGTGCCTTTTCTCCCTTTGTGTTATGAGCGTGTGTTTATGAAGATAGACACAACCCTGAATGGAGAGCTGCCATAAAACCACACACTTCTTATATGACTGTAAATGTGCTTGTAACAAGCTGCAACTCTGAATATTAATTTTGACAGGCCATCAACTGAAAGCTGAGACCTATTCAGATCTCTTGGGTTGTGCGCGGAGGGCTGGGAACAGCCAGCTGCAGGCTGTTAGGGCAGCATGCTGGGTCCGTAAATAATTGTTGGTATAATCTCATTTCATTACCCCCCTAAATCAATATGATTGTCACTCTTGTCCTGATATCCTGGAGGCATTAGAAACCCTGTCCCAATTCACTGACCTAACGGATGCATGGAATATATAGCACCAATTCTAATAAAATGTCTATATTTTTATCATTCCTATTGTAAATACTGTATATTGCAGTATCCTACTGTAATATTAGTAAGTAATGCTGTATACAATTGAGAAGAAAATAAAGGTATTTGAATATAACCCAATTTCTGTGGCTAAATAGATGCAAGCGGAGCAAGAATCTGCCGTAACTTCCCTGAAAGTTTGCCACAGAGCAGCCATCTTCAGCTTGCACCTAAATACCTGTAACCTTGGTGGATTTCCCTGGGCATTTTCCTCACTTCCTGAGGATAGCTTTTCCTTTTATCGCATTTGTACTTTGAAACTTACAGACCAAAACCAGCCTTTCCCATTTCCTAACCACCCCATGTTCATAAATATCAGGAATATCAGTTCTTTTTCAATAAAGTTCTTTTTCACCTTCGCTTAAACCTCTAGTTTTACACCTGACTTCCCTGAGCAGTATTTGTGTTACTTTAGTTTTGATTGTTTGGAAATTCTCTGTTACTTAGGTCTGTGTGTGTGTGTGTGTGTGCACGTGATTTTTTGCCTTATATAGCTTTTAAAATTACTTCAGTGTTCGGTTAGATTTTGTATATCGACGAAAGATGCACAAACCCAATAAACCACGTGGGTGTGCGCACCTGAGTTTGGCAGACTCCGGGGGCAGATCTCCTGAAGGATTTCGGTGCCCCCAGGGAGGCGCAGCAACTCCCGATGTCTCGGCTTGCCGGGCCGCCCAGGTGCGATCAAGAGCCCTGCCGTAGGTCCCAAGGCACAAGCACAGCACTGGGGCATCGGCAAGGGATCTGAAACAGCTCCTGTGCTGAACAGGAGCCACGTAAAGCGAGCGAGCTCAGTGGGGACGTGTGTCCCCGGCGCGGGGGCTAAGCTGCACCTGCGGGCAGGGCTGCACGGAGGCCCCGGGGCTGCCCCACGGGCAGGGTCTGCAGCCCGCAGCTGAAGGCGTGCGCCTGGGCATGGGGTCCCACCTCTCTGCCTGAGATGTCTGACTCAAAGCTGGAGTCTGCGAGAGCAGAAGTTAGAACTATATCTCTCTCTCTATAAAAAAATAGCAAACTGATGAAAGCAGTGCATTGAACGATATCCTTTTTGAAATAACCAAACAGAACCAACCCTGGTCCTGTATGCCACAGTTTAAGTGGCATCCTCTTAGCCGGTTTTTAAAGAGAACTGTAAAACTGCAATATTACACTAAAAGCCCACTACTATGGTCACCAAGTGAATGGGTCACGCACCTAGGGACAGTGCTGAGGAGCTGTGTGAGCAAGAGGCATTGTCACTGCGAGGTGGCCGAGGGCTAGAGAAAAGATTCGCATCCTTCAGGCTGGCGTGAACTAAGCACACTAAACGCTGAGAGTTGAGGTAACCTTAATGCCAGGGCTGTGTGCTCCCGGGAGAGCCACCTCCGATTCCCAGCTGGCCTCTGGCTGGCCCTGCAGTTAGTGAGGACAGCAAAAGTCCTGGCAGGCAATTGAAAGGAAGCAGCACCTGAGCAGGACAGAGATTCACTAAAGGATTCACAAATATCTCAGTGACCAGACGGATGGAAATCACATGATGCTTGGTACTTCCATGTTGTTGACCCCAAATTGGGTAAAACTCAATGACTTTGACTGAAATACACTTGCAGTGTATCTGTTCTTTGGGAGCTCAAATTGAAAGCAAAGCTTCCGGGGAGTGAAATCATATGAACTGCAACAGATATACATGACTCTTCCTAAGTTAAAATAAGAGCTTGTCCTTACTTTAGCCAAAATGCAAGGCCTTAGCATGTGAAATTGTGCTAAGCATGTGTTAAGTAAAATGTGGGTAACTCCATCCCAGAGCAAAGGTGCTGTTAGGCCGAACATAAACAGGGTCATAAAGAAGGAAGAGTATAAAAAAGATTAATGTGTTCCTCTGATAGCAAATTAAAGAAAAAACACACAAAGCCAATTTCAAGGATTTTTCAAGGAATAAAGGAAACTGTGGCATTATAGCACGTCAGCGTAATACGAATAAGAATGTAAGAACTCCCGTTCTGCATCAGATCAAAGGTGCATCTAGTCAGCCCATCTAAGTAAAACAGAGAGATCATTACTATAGGTGGACATTTTAGAATTAATGGGTTCAAAAGAGATTCAAAGCACTCACGGAAGGCAGATTCACCAGCAACTATTTAACAAGAAAGCCTGGGTGCCACCTCTGCTGCTGTAGCTTCTGAGCAGCTCCATGCCAGAGCTGGCAGCTGCTGTGGGGCAGGACTCTGTCCATGCCCTGTGTACAAAGTATGGACTTTCCTAAGTGGCTAGTAGAGGCCCCATTTGGACACTGATATTGGGTGAGGTGAACCTTTGATGTGACCAGTCAGTATTGCATTTCCTCTGCTAGATCAGAGCAGTGATCCACCTAATGCGGTATCTTGTCTCTGATAACTGGCAGTAGGTGATGCTTCAGAAGATAAGAAGAAACCTTTACTGAACAACTGCAGGATAAATTGCACTTGGTGGTGCAAGTTTAGAGCTCAGAAGTTTCTCCCTAAGCCTGGACAATTAGCACTTGGCGGATGCTCAGAGCCTGGAGGGCTCATACTCCATGTGTCTTTCATTCATAGTATACTTCAATGTACTGGGGATGAGATTTCTAATGCATACAAAATTTCAATCCATCTCTGAAACCCATTATACCATTAGCATCAGTAACATGTTTTGTTGAGTAAAAAAAGCATCTCCTAAGGTCATTTCTGAATGTGCTTAATTGGGTGTCCTTTTTTTTTCCCTACAAAAGTATATGCAAAATATGTGAAAAACAGATAAATCACATCAATAAACAATTTTTATTTCCTCAGTAATGCTTGCTGCATTAAGTAATTTTATAAGTCACGTAAAAAAGCACATATAATTGTTAATGTATTGATTCTAATTTTTTAAAGAAACATTGCCTTTAGAAAAATAGGAAGCTTCAAGGAAAGAGCTTTTATTTGCGAGCAGTTAAAGGGTTTCAGAATGGCCTTCATTGATTTGGACATGAAATAAGAAGACCGTTGATCAAGTCAGGCCTTCCTTCAGTAGGTCATTATTTACATGAATGTCCATGGAAGAGTGGCATAGGTAAAATCATCAAAGGATGAACTGACCTGCTAACATTTCAATGGGTGCAGGAACTGATTTAAGGAATTACATAAATCAAAGTGAATGCCAATCTTATCTCCTGTGCAGAAAAACAGTCACAGATCTAACCAGGATACTATGCTTAGGAGTTAAAAGAGATAATGGCACTATTAGTAATTTCTTCATATTTTCATTAAAAAAGTGCATAGCATAAAGTGTGTAACTTCTTCTGAAGTACTTGTTAAATTCAGGTTGTTAATGACTGCTTGGCTGCCAAATGCTTGTTCCAAATGGATCTACTTTGAACTTGTATTTTAAATACAAAAATTGATTATTTGCATAGCTCAGAAATACACTTAAGCCCATGCTTAACATTATGTATGACTCTCTCAGAAACTGAAGGGACTTGAGTGCTTAGGTAAGCACACAGATCCATCTGCAGCATCAGCACTGCTATGATCACGCCTTGCTTGCCTTACAAGGCGAAATCCCAGCCCCACTGAAATCCCAAACTCGAGACCACCACTCAAAATCTTTCAGTGTAAACCAAATCCTGTTATCTCATCCAGGCATTTCAATTTTACTTGAGTGAAATCTGTCCTGCAGGACTTAGCCCTGCAACATTTTACCTCTCTCTGCCCCTACTTGCAGCGAGGCCATACAAAATTATGGAAAGCTCTGAGTGCAGATCACCACGAGGACTGTGCTCAAGAAGCAGTGTGGAAAGAATATCAAATCCCTTACGTATCTTTTTCAAAGCTGAAATATTCTATAGAAAGGCAGAATTACGATTAAAGGGTTTACCTGTCTTTGTAGAGGACTTACTGCCATCTCAATTCTAATCTTGCCACTAATAAGATTTGCCATTAAAACTATAGAAGATAATACAAGTGAACAGTAGCATCACATTTAAAAGCTGTGTTGTTAGCAACAACAATACACTAGAAACATTTGCTAATTAACGGCATTTCTCCAGGTCTGACTTGTGCACAAAACGTTTTCTCTCCTGATTTATGACGTTCGGTCCCTCTGCGGGTGCTGCTGTGCGTGCACAGAGCACAGCTCGCCTGCTGGCCTGTGCTACGTGGGCTCTTTGGCTGGGGGAGCGCGACGGCAGCGTTGAGACCGCTGCGTATTTCACCTGGAGCCGCAGTTACAAGGAAAGATAAAAGCCGTGATACGCTCAGCTGAAAATGTACATGCAAATGCACAGGCATTATTTAAATACGCCCATGTTTGCCATGTCTGTCTGTACCTAGGAGCTGCCGTTTCTCCTGGTGTTACATTCTCACATTTGTCTGTTGCTGTAGAGCTACGTCTGCCAAATGGGCAGAAGAGCAGCTTCCAGCCCACGGAAGGGGTCTCGGAGCAGGAGCAAACAGTGCCAGCTGCCATTTGCCAGGTTTCCGAGCTGGCGATAGGCCTGTGCAATGGGATGCTCCGTGGAGCCTGTACCTACCCGACTACAAGTAAGGCATCGCTCAAAAGACATAATAATGTAAAAAAGACTTAGCGGTAATTCTAGCTTCACTATTTTCTCATTGCTAGATCCTACAGTTCATATCCACACGAAATGATCAGGGACGTATGAACCTGATTTGACTCCTACAGAAGTCAAAGGAAGGCAACAGATTCT
The DNA here is from genome assembly GCF_028389875.1 of Rhea pennata. Lineage (NCBI taxonomy): Eukaryota > Metazoa > Chordata > Aves > Rheiformes > Rheidae > Rhea > Rhea pennata. The sequence continues at coordinate 15,009,555 of NC_084673.1, read as the reverse complement.
GGCCCATACCCAGTACAAGAGAGTCCAAATTGCTTCAAGTATCTAAAATCTGCAGTATTTGTTCTACATTTATTGCTTTCATAAGACAGGATTACATCATTTTTCTTCCTTCAGGAAATGTGTACTTTTTCTTCTTATTTTCCTATCATTCCTATAATGGTCCTCTTTTTACTAGAGTTGACATTACTTTTTAAAGCATTCCCTATTTCATGAATGTCAAACTATTCTTTTCCATGCCAGATACATGGCAAAGTTACATATTCTTCAACTCAAAACAATTTACATGAATATTCATAAACTACCTCATGGCAGAATTGGCCCTGAGATTTAAGACTCTAAAACCCACAGAAACAAATGTTACCCATTTCCTTTTGTCAGAGATCCCTTGGATTAAGCACAGAAATGGTACTTCATGCAGTTGCCAAGAAAATGCAGAACCGATGCATAAAACATCGTATGTTCTGTTTATTAAAGGAGAGTATCTGCAGTGACACAGATAGTCAGCCAGGCTAAGATCTTGCCAATGTCAGTTTGTGATTTACTAGAAATTATTGATTTCAAATCTTGGTTTCCTAGGGCTACTGCACACATTCTGTCATACGAGTATGCATCCATTTGCTAGAGGCTGCAGCCTTGTATAAAAAAGTGTGTCATCTCTGCTAGTGTCAGATTTCTTGAGCCAAAAACCAAAGCTGTATATCCCCTCAGTGCAGGAATGTATACCACCTTCCAACTGATATTTGGATGCCCAATACAGTATCAGCACAACTTGCACAACTATGGCACCCTTCCAGAATCTTACATTTTGTTGTTGCAATTAATAAGAAAGCACTGTCCTGAGAAATTGCATTCTCTTCACAGAGGAAAATACTCAAAAGATTTCACAGAGCATCTTCAAATTGTGTGCCAGTTACAGCCTCAGACTTCTGGGACTTCTGTAGCCCAAGGAACAGCTTGGAATTTAACTACTTTTAGGTACAGATCTGTCACGAGCAAGTTATGTAATGCAAGTGCAAAAGGATAGCAGGGATAGTAACTTGCTGCTCATCAGGGCCAAGAGTTGTGTTTGGATTGCCAGCACTTGTGTGTAGTTTTAAACATTTGAATTCTCTTTTCTGTCCACTCTGAGCTGGTGGGAGTTCAGGCATTTGTGTCCTCTCAGCCTCTGCCACGCCAGGTCACTACTGTTGTCTGGCCCCGCTCCTGAACAGCATTTTCCCTTGGCTTGTTTGGCCTCGTGCTCCACAGTCTTGCTCCTTGTCTGTCCCTCTAATCCCAGCTGCCACCCGCCGGCTTCCCTTGCCAGGGACACGCGCCGGAGTGGACCTGCTGCTTGGCGGGCGCCCGGGCGCGGCATGTCGTGGTGTGCCAGCTCAGCCCCACGTTGACCTGCCGGCACGTTGCACACCAGCAGGAGAGTCCCCTTACCTGCTGTTACGGGCTGGTTACCAGCGGCTTGTGGGCACCCCAGTGGCAGCTGCGGGACGTGATGAAGGTATGGATGATCCTGCTGCATGCTCTCCTTGGCACATCCCAGTCTTAGCATTCAGACCATATTTTTCATTTTTCTTTCTCCAAAAAAGGAAATCTCTGTTTTACCATCACTTTCTCAAGTCACTTGCACGTCAAAATGAGTTGTGTTTACTAAAATACAAGACCTTCAGGGCTGACAGTACTGGCAAAAACGACCAAATTAACAGAGTTTGCATTTTCTTTTGTGTCTCATCCCTTCACTCTCACGTGTTTCTGTACAGTGCGGAAGAGGTTAACTTGGGGAGCAGTGGAAAGGGCATGGGTTGTGGGAGAGTGCACAGAGACCCTCTTCTCCCTCCTCCCCGTGGCCTGCTGGAGTCTCACTTTGGTAGGGAAAGCCTGCGTGAGGAACAGGCCCTCCGGGCTGGACCGCAGTTAGGTGAGAACTGGCCTCTCTCCCTTGCTCCTGCCAGCACAAGCGGAGCTGGAGACAAGGCATTTCCCATGCTAGAGCGGCGATGGGGATCACCCAGCTCTGCTTGGCTTGCGGGCACCTGCTGCTTCTGGAGCAGCGTCAGCTTACATATTAAATTGAGGAAAGTTGACTTGTGCCATGGAAGGGACGGAAAAACTGGGTGGTTTCTAACCATAGTGCAGGCTGCCTGGCTTTTTAGTTAATGTGAAATAAGCACAGTCCCACTGACATCAGTGGAATCATGCTGACTTACACCGCTGGAGGATCAGGCCTGCCCAAGGACGATTTTCAGCTAGCTTGGAAATGGATCTCCAAATTCCTTTTGAGCACTCTGGCCTTTCCTAAGAAGTCTGAAAACGAAATCTTCTTGCTCTTGCAGAAAAAATAAAGAGAGCGTACGAGAGAAAAGGAAGCACTGCAACTTCCCAAGCCACTTCAGCGCTAATAGCAGTACAGTCCTGAATCAATGCAGAGGGTCTGCCAGCAACAATAAGCGTTAACGGCTGCAGTGAAGGGGGCTATTTAATCTGGCTACTAAAAGTTATTTCTGCCACAGCTATTTGAACAAAACATTTAGCAATTAAATTAATTCAAGCATATCCTCTCTTTTCATGGGAAAAAATGCGGGAGAAATCCAGGCACAGAATGAATGGCATCTAGATTAATGAGGAACTGCACGAAAAGAGAAAAATAATGGTTTTCTAAAATATATTAGTATTACACTATGCGGCAGCACCATATGCTAGTTTCCTAGATGCTAGTAATCCTGATGTATTTTTATCTTGGCTAGTACCAAAGAGGGAGCTCTATGAGGCCAAGTTCTTCCCACATATCTATGTTGAATGCAGTTTACTTTCACCCCGTGTTGTGAAGCTGATCTAATAGACAGCCCTGCGACTGCTTAAGATCACTCCTTTTATTTTCCATCTGCATCCAACTCTAGCATTTAAATATCATACTACTTCACGCCTTGAGTCTTTTGTCAAGCATTTTTCAAAGATAGAGCTTGGAAATTTTGGGCTTAAAATCACAAGTCTCTACTGCTTCAATTTAGGGATCTGATCTACTAACGAGACGCAGCAGCAGCCTATAAATTGCTCACGTTCCGGACAGAGGGGAACAACAAAAAGCCATTCTGTGTTAGCAGGGATGTATTAACATATAATACTGTATTAACACATAATGATACTGACGTATTAGCATGTAATACTTATTTTTTTTTCTGAGTTAAACAAATATTCCTTAATCAATCCTTAGTAATCACTTTTCAAGCTGGTGGCATTCTTCCCTTATTGGATAGGGAAGAATTGCTATAACTATTCTAGGAAAAAAAAAAAAAAGAAAAAGAAAAAGAAAAGAATTACCACTAATTAACATTGTGCAATTGAATGAATTTGAAATACTTATAGCACAGGTGACCCTAACCCTCGCCTGCTAGCCAAACTGTCGTGTTCTCTTTCCTGTACGCAGCAGTTGTGCCATTCTGTTACAGCAGCATTGCCCTCTGGATACCTGTCACAGGTCCTAACACAACTTCTGGCACAGTGATCCTGAAGCCTTTGAGGAGACAACAGTCCTAGGATGAAAGCAATTCTGCATTCAAAACTCACCAGGAACTCACACTATGTCAAAGGCCTTTTCTAGGATGTCACTAGGAACACCTATCAAGATTTCTGTAAGGGTTATGGAGAAGTATTTTCAAGTCAAGCTGAATTGAAGTCAATGGCAATGAAATCTCATGGCGTGGAGACGAGAGCGGTTTTCGCAGTTGGGGCTCATCTGTGGTACAGAGATGATGCCAGCTATGCTGTGATACAAACACTGTGAGTACAAGTTCTAGCTATCGCATTTCTTTCCGTAAAGCTGAAGATCGATATATGATCAATTGCCCGTTTAGTGCTAAAATAATTGATCCCTGTCTGACAGCCATTCTGACTCGGTCCATACAACTTGGCCAAGCAATTCTCTGGCTCCTCCACCCAAAGCTGGGACTGCCCATACAGCATGAAGCAAGGGGAAGCAGGTAGGTGCAACTCCAGGTGTGATGCCTATGAGGGAGGTGAGGCATGGTATGTCCCATCGGCACAAGGACAGCCAAACAGCAATTCACCTGCCTATTTTCTGTACAGGGGGTAAATGAGATTTGCCTTTGCAGGTCGAGGATTCTGGGCTCAGAATTCCGGTGTCCCTGACTCTCCAGTTAGCAATTTGTGTTACGCTCATCACCAGGGTATGTGACTCCTCCTGACCCTATTGCCTCTTGGTAACTTTTAGCCACTCCAAAGATAGGTGTGGTAGCACCCCAGAGTCACTCTGGAAACCAGGAATACACGTTTGGGAGGCATCTTTTACAATTGGCAGGGTTCAGTGGCAGAGCTGCCGCAGGCAGAGTGTAAACTCTGTCTCGGTGGGGGTGGTGAAGGCAAACTCCCTAGTGTAGCAGGAACCTGGAGCTCCTAAGAAGCCTCCAGGAAGGGGCCACACTAGCCGAGCTTGCACACAGCCACCTTGTGAAGCGACTAGAGGGAAAATTCATTCCTCAAGCGAGAAGCCTGTGCAAAGGATGGTGTTGCCCGAGTCTGTAGAGGAGTTGTACTGAAGAAGGACACAAGGGGCTACAGGAATGCTTTCTGCATTTTGGCAAGATCTGGATCTGCACGTGTTTGCAAAAAGTTAATTGGCAGCCTGTAAAGCACCTGGAAGATGTTTTGAGTGCTAGAAAATCGTAATAAACTTATTTTTCTGTGCCCCCATTTCTTGTGAGTGATTGGGCACAGTTACTGTGACTTGCTGACTGCAAGGCTCAGGCAAACAATGATCCAGCTTCTCAACTATTCAATTACCTCTAATGAAGAAGGATCAGGGAAACAACCCTTAAACACCTTAAACAGAACAGCAGTATAAACAGACAAAATGACTCTCTAGAGAAATCCCCAGACACTTGCCAAGGTTGGCTTTGGAGCCAACTGTGATACAAATGCATAAAATATTAATTGCTTAATGGTTGTGAAGTGTTGCTCTTTAAAGGTTACCGTCTTCCTGTCCAGACAGGGCTGCAGCTGAATGATGAATGAAGTGATCCACGCACCTGAGAGTTTTTCAAGCACCTGCAACTCCCACTGGTGTCAACAGGCATCTGGGGCACCTAGGGTTGGGGCAGTAAAGCCTGACTCCGCACGGTACTGAGAGCTGCCAGGGCTAGCAGCCTCCTCGGCCCCGGGCGCTGGGGTCTGCGCTCTGCCGAGGGAGCGCGGGGAGCGAAGCCTCCGAAAAATGCTGGTTATGTGGATGGATGCTTGTGGTGGGAGACCGATCTCCGAGCCACGGGGCCGGGTGCCTGCGCCGCAGCGAAGCGGCCCGGACGCGGAGCGGGGAGGGACGGAGCCGCAGCGCGGCAGAGGCGCGCAGACGGCTGCAGGAGCGCGGCGAGGCCGGAGCCTGCTCCCGAGCGCGTTTCGCCCCCTCGCCGGCTACGAACTGCTGGCTTGTTCCTGCAGCTCGGAGGAGCGAACGAGCCCAGAAGAACGCCAAGAGCAGGGACTGCCGCGGCTCCACCGGGACGAGCCGCTGCTTTTCATTTAACTTTTCAGTTTGGTTAATGTTTTACCGCGGCCCGCAAGCAAAGCCCCGTCGGAGCGCCTCCGTCCTCCACTTTAAAACCGGACGGGCACCTGAGGCGTACGCCCTGCACCTGCCTCCAGCTGCCTCGCCGCCTGCTCCGCGCCGGCGTTTCTGCAAGCGTCTCACGGTTTTGCTTCCTGTGAGCGAGCGCTCGGGCCTTTCCCCCGCCGCCGAGCGCGCAGCTGGCCCGCGAGCCCCGCGCGGCCGGCCGCGCTGGCCCAGGGAGCGGGGCAGCCCGCCGCCGGCGCTGGAGGAGCCCCCCGCGGCGCTGGAGGAGCCTCCGGCAGCCGCCGGCGCCCGCGAACCCCAAGGGAGGTGCCCTCGCCCCGGCGTCCCCAGAGAAACCAGCCGGAGCCCGAGCGGGCGGCGGCGCCGAGCTGCTGAGGCCCGGGCCAGGCCGGGGAAGCGGCTCCCGGCTGCTGCCCGCGGGGCCGGGCGAGATCGCGCGCGGCCTGCGCAGCGCGGTTTTAAACCTGCTTTCCTGAACTGCAGAAACATTAAATATTTAGGTGACCATATGCAAATCGTTTGAATTCTGTTCCTCAGAAGCACACTGTGTAACGCAGGCGGCCTTCGTGCCACGATCCTCTTCCTAAGCTTTCATCAGCTGTTTATTTTAAACCTGCAAAGGACTTTAATTAATGGCTAATTGTTGGCTACCTTTTTTCCGAGTGTATTTCTACATGAGGGAGGAGGGGGAGAAGCAGTAATTTGAAGACCTGGGTTCCCGTCAGAGAAAGCGAACATAGAAGAAAACACATTTTTGTGAGCGTACCAAAGAAAACCCCAGGACCGCGCAGATATTTCCGACCCCCTCCCCGGGCAACAACTCGGTAATTCCGCAAATAAACAGCCCTTTCTCTCGGAGCTGCCTCGCGGGCCCCGCGAGCGCGTCGGAGACGGGGCCCCGGACCGTCTCCTCAGAGCGTCAGGGCGAACTTGCCGGGGGAAGCGCGTGGCAGGGCGCGGGAGCCGGCCGGCCGCGGCTGAGCTCATGCTCCAGGCATCCTCCGGGCCCGAGGGGGAGGGGGCTCGCCGCCAGCTTTCGGCCGCCTCTCCCGCTGCATTTACACACACACAAATCATGTTATCATAGTGAAAATATGCAAGAATTCCAGGAAGCAGAGGAAGTTTGTGTGTTGACCTTATTTTTTTTTCCAGAGGAAGATCACTCCAAACGTTAAAAGGACGGTAGATGCTCACTAAACACATTTGCAGATATTTTAATTCTCATTGCAACTATTTATTTTTCTGTACTTTTCCTTTTAGCACTAATGCTATTTGTATTTTATCCCACATGGGTAGCTTGCCTCAGGGAAGCAAAATGACCTGATGAAAAGCCCTGTGCGACCCATTTGGGTACTACATGGGTTGTTAGAGGATGCCCAAGCGTGCTTGGGTTCCTATTTTCCATTGCAGTGTCATAAAATCGGGTGAGACTTTTTGGACAGAAGGGAAGGAAAGGGAGGATGAAAGAGTGGGCGAACATACTAGGCTCTGGCACTCCTGCCTTACAACTCTGGGCTTGGACTCTTAAAACATTGATCAATCTGGCTCCAAACCCAGCTGCACTTTAAAAAACAAACTTAACGCTAAACCTGCAAGTATCTCCATGAAGGCCATGCGACTTAAAAGCTACCCACCTACCCGAAAGCCTGGTCAACTGGCACGAGCACATTCAGCATCTCGCAGGATCACAGTGGCCTACGCTGCAGACAGCCCTTGCACAGAGCATCTGCCGCCGGCACGCGCCATCAGCCTCGACTTTGCTTCCCTGGCCGCACTGGCGACGTTTTTTTCCGCCTATTCAAACACAGCCATTCCCCCACATCTAGCGCACCCACGTGCACGTGTGCAGACCCAGGGCCAGGAAATCCTTAAATATTCATTTTGATTTGGTCTCTGCCTTCATCCCCTACACCATGAACAATATGGTCACATATAGACTTACATTTGTAGAACGGCAAATAACACCCCCCACCGTGCCTCGCGCCTGGCCGGCGCAAATCCCAGCCCGCGAAGCGCCAGCTCGCCGGGTCAGACGCCCTCGGCCCCCGCCTCGGCCAGGAGCACAGCGCGGAGCTCCCTCCAGCAGCACCCCGCTGCGCGCTCCGCCTCGCAGAACGATCCGAGGCGCTTTTAATTTCTGTAAAATATGTTATGGCCAGCAGGTGTTTAGTTTGCAAGACGACCGAGCATTAATCCTGGATAAACGTCGGAGAGTTTTTATGTGAAGCTATCAGGTTATTGAGGATTTTTGCAAAACTAGTCTATTTCTGACACTTTTTTGTTGCAAACAAAAGCCTTGAGCCTGATTCGATTTTAAATGAGCAAGCCTGTTCTTCCAGCTACGAGGCAGCCCCTGAGGAACGTTAGGGACAGCCGTCCCCACCCGCAGCTCCGCTGAGCAGGTAAGAGCCTGAGCAGCCTCAAGTGTCGCAGGCGCATGGAAATCGGAGGAGCTGTGACAGTATCCATCAGTGCCAGACTTGTCCCAGAGAGTTTATTTCTCTAGTCAAGCATTGCTCTGTTCCGTTCTTCAGACCTTCCATACCCGCTTGTTTCCCCTTCCCTCTGCTTCTCCTCCATTTTACTCCTCTGTCGCGTTTTGACCGTGCACCAGCCCTCCCTGCTCATCGCTGCGGGGCTCCTCTAAGCAGAGGGCAGAACCAGTACGATCTCAGTCAGATCTTGGGTTTCAGACTCTTCGTATTTAGAACTAGGCAACACAGGCCTACTGCTTCAAATGTTTTAGTGATTTGACTTTTCCTTAGCATAAAAAATAAAATGCTTTCATCGAAATTGATACCATGGGGAAGAACGTAACAGAACTAGACTGATGATTACACAAAGCAAGTAAGCTGGTTCCATGTGTTTCAAAGATTTAAAAGAAATAAAAATTAAAAAAAAAAAAAAAACATTATAACAGAAAGGTAGGCCTTTCCCAAATGCTATAGAGGGACGACAGAAGCCTTTTAAAGCTTCTTAGTGACTCCAGCCACCATTCTGGACCCACGGGTGGAAGCTAACGCAGCAGCTGCTGCTGATGCCTCCCCAGAGCTGCTGTCAGCCATGGGAGCATTTCTGACCTGCCCATTTCAGCTGCCCTGGAGGGCCCATCTCTCCGGGCTCCTGTACGTACTGGGCACGCTTACTGAAGGTCTGCCGTGTCTCTGAAGGCGAGTAGGAACCCAGTTTGCCTACCTTTCTGTCCATCGAGCAAATTAATTTTCCAAAGGTTTTAATGTAATATAACCGCGCTACTCAGGAAAGGGCCAGAAAAACACTTTTTTTTTTTTTTTTTTTTTTTTTTAACATAAATCCTTTCTATCCATGCATTTCGTATTCTAAATGATATAGCTCGGGAATTAAGAAGAATACACACACACACATATATATTTTCATATATATATATAATGAATTATAAATTATCTTGAAATGTGATTATAATTTGGGCTTCTGGGGATATTATTTTATAGGGATTGGAATAAGGTGAAAGTTTGTGGCTAGCAATTGATAGAATAATATAGCTAGTTTTCATTAATAAAGTGTACTTAAATAAACTTCTGGGGTGTAACTGTCAGTTGGTATAAACTGACATCTTCATTTAAGTTAATGCAGCTATGCTTACTTACAGTAGTTGGGGAACCATCTTTTGCTCTGCAGTCAGAAACAGGATTAGTGGTATCAGTCTTGGGCGGGGGGAAGATATATGCAGGTAACAATCTAAACCATTGCATTTAGATGTGAGAATTAAGAAGATACTAGGACTTCTGAAAAAAAAATCTATATCTATCAGAAGAGCATGTTCCCATTTTTAATGGCCTGTATGAGATGCTTAAAAGAATTAGTGATTTCTTAAATATATTTCTCAGTAAAGACATGACTGAATTGAACAATGTGTGTAATCAGGACAGTAGTTATATAGTAAGGCCCCAATTCAGCAGAGTGCTTGAGCACACCTTTAACTTTCAGTGCTTGAATGGCCTCATTGAAGTCCTTAGTAATTAGGTGTTCTGCTGAATCAGGACCTGAATTTGTTTGGGGGAAGAGGACTTTAATATCTTCCAAGGAATTATACTTATTAAAGGGGACAGTCTGTAAATTAGTGTTTAAGTTAAAATCAATTTCTAGATAATACATATCCCTAAAAGACAGACTGTTAGTTTGTACGAGCTTTGTAACAAAACTTTAATTAAACCCTTTTTAAATAAAACCTGTCGTACATTATACTGCTAATTGACTTGACCTGGTACAAAGAGGACTCTGCCAGCTAGAGGAGACTAAAGGAGATTATTCTGTCTGGTGCTGCAGTGATTGTGTGTTAATAAAATTTATTTCTGCAGTCTTGCCCAACTCCCTATTGTGTATTCAAGAAATGTGTGGGCTCAAAGCCAGTCATCACAAAGCAAAAAGTAATAAAACCTCAAAAGCTGACTTTTGCTACCTCACATTCTACTGCTTTGCTGCAGCACAAACTACATGGTATATTCTGCTTACGTGCATACCTCAGCTAGGGTTAGATCTCTCGTCATTTTTTTCCCCCAGCAAATTATGTTAAACCATGTACCTTATTACTGTGAGCACAATTACAAGCGAAGGACAATTATAGGATCCAAAAAGCTCTGTGACGAAACATTCTGGGTGTGGTGACCATATTTTATTGACATAACACTGCTTATATACAATATATAACATATCCAGCAATTAGAAGAACAAGCTATTTCACACAGAATTCATTTTAGTGGGCCAAATTCTTCTTTTACCTTCAGGAGGATAAATCTAGAATAGCCTCATGAAATCAGAATCGTTCTAGACTGACATTTTTGTAAGCGATAACAAAACATGACCCACTGGCTTCACTAGAATTGCTCCTGATAGATGCTGGGTGTAATTGCAATGAGTAACTGCAAGAATCTATGCAAGAAATACAGGGAATAAACAGGAGGAGCTGGAGGTTTTAATACGTGATCAAAATTATGAATTAATTAGCATGAGATACTTGGGCTAATTCACATGACTAGAATACTAATATAGATGGTATAGTTTGGTCAGGGAGAAAAGGGATGAAACTGTCCATAGATACATTTGCTGTACAGTGTAAAATGAAGAAAGAGAAGGATCAGTTAAAAATTTCCAGATAATAATAAAAGGGGGAATGAACACAGGCACTGTCACGATGGGGGGTGGGTCTAAAGCCACAGAGAACAGATGGACGGAGCTACTTCTTTTGGAGGGCAACGAGATGAATCGTATGCTACACTGGGCTTGAAGATCATGGAGGGATACGGTAGGGAGGGTAACGGAGATTCCCGTTGGGAAAGCGGTATTGCAGGACAAAAGCTCAGGGCTGACATTTCTTTGTACCGAGGCTAGAGAAGCAATTGGAGGGAAGGTTCCTCAGATTTAAGAGTCAGGGAGATACGTGCCTAGAAGTATGAAAATAGAAGGCAATTTGGGTGGTAGTTAGTCGTGGGATGAGAAAAAACTTAGAACTCCCAGAGGGGAAAAAGAACAGCAAAATACAAACAGCACAGTTGAAGAAAGGCAGCTTAAATAAACTCAGAGAATTGGTAAATAATATCTCATGGGCAACAAGCTCACAGTAGCTGACACTTCCTTAAAATAGTTCTGTTAAGGGCACATGTACAAATTATCCCAAAGCAGCAGAATCAGTAGATGTGTTGTAAGAAGCCACCTTGGCTAAATCATGCACTCCTCACCTTGAACACCAGCGGAGAGCAGAAGATTGAACCTAGGTCACATTACTGAAGATGAGGATGAAAGAATATGGAGAGTACTTAGGACCCAAATTAGAGAGGTCAAGTGAGAACATGGAACACATCTGGCAAGGAGCATAAATGATAGTAAGAAAATATTCTGTAAATATGCTATTCTGTAAATACGTAAGAGGAAGACGAGGAAAAAGTGTTGGCCTGCTACTGAACAGAGAGGGAAAGTTATTGACAGGTGATGCTAAAAAGGTTGAGTGCTTAAAGCTTTTTTGTTGCAATCTTTACTAAAAAGGTCAACTAAGATCAGGCAGGAAACAGCACTAGTGACAAAGGGGCGGAAACACAAGTGAAAACAGGGGAAGAACAGATTAAATAGTACTTAGATAAATTAGATCTTTCAAATTGGTTGGGTCAGATACGATTCATCCTAAGGAATCCTACCGGACTGTTTGAAGCAGTCTCAGAGCCATTAGTGGTTATGTTTGGGAGCTTGTGGAGGATAGGTGAATAACCAGAAGACAGAAAAATGACAGTGCCTATCCTTTAAGGGAGGGAAAAGATAGAAAGGAGGAATTAAACAAGCATAAAATTAAAGAGCAGCGAATGAAGGTCAATTTTTGGAAAAATACAGAAACAATCAAATTATTTGTAACCACTCAGGAAATAACAAGGAGATGAGTAACAGCTAGCCTGGGTTTGTAAAATACACAGATTCGTTAAATCAGCTTAATTTCCTTCAGTGGGAACAGGGGAGAAACAGTAGGTAAATCTTGATTTTATTAAAGCTTTCCAGTATTGTCCTGCTCAGGAACATTGTTATAAACAAGCCAGAAAAACACAGTCCACCTGAACCTACAAAACTCTCTGTCAAAACTGGAAGGATGTTGTTGAGTACATTTCCACAGGCAACTGCCCTGGATTTGTTTCTATGAAATACTTCCATTACAATCTTTTTTGATGGAACTACAGGCTTTTATTTGCACACAGTAAAGCTGAGAAGGGCTGCATGGAAGATAGCAGACTATTGCAAGGATGTGTGCTAGGAATACAGTGCAATTTTGACAGCTGGAGCTGTGTATCACATGAGGCAACAGATTTCAACTTCAAGAAAAGATACGGACCAACCAGAGAAGATCTAGCGGCAGGTTCTGAGCATGGTCAGAGCTCTAGTAAACAGGAACTGCAAGGAGAACTTGAAAGAAGGTTCTTATACAGCCCACAGAAGAAAAGATAAAGACTATGCATGTACTACACATACATACACACATAAAAGTTGGTTACTAAGAAGAAAGAAATAAACAGTTTTCCTATCCACTAAGGAAAATTACTGGGCTAAACAGCAGCACAGGAAATTTAGGTTAAACATTAGAAAACACTTGGTAATAATATAGCTAGTTAAGCATTGGAATAGACTGCCTGAGGAGGTTGTAGAGCCTACCTCCTTGGAGGTTTTCAAGAGTATGTAAGACATATACTTATCAGAAATTATGCATGTAAAGTTGATCCTCCATGGAGGTAGGGGGATGGACTTGGATGACCTCTCAAAATCCATTTCACTTATCTAGGACTTCTTTTCAATCAGTGTAGAGAGAAAATTCAGCATGGTGAAATGGAAGTTTTGCCTGCATATTAGCACAGTATTTCACAACTCAAGCAATCCCTTTCCCAGCCTCCCCACAGTGTCACAGCTTCAAAAGTGCTTTTAAGCAGGTGCTTTACCTCAAGCATAAAGGCAATCCCTCATGCACTGTATTTATGTACCTCAGCATACGCTTTGATGCTTGAACTGGGGACTAAATTGGCAGCCTTTTCTACTGCGAGGTTGCAGCACAACTGTCCACACTTCTACCATCTACTAGTGAGGCCCTGGATAGCATGCTTAGCCTGGAAGGTCTTTTGAAGGCCATCGAGTGGCTTTCCTCAATGCGGAGTTCTGCTTGTGTTTCCAGAGGACATTTAACTGGATATAGCATACTCCCTGCAGTTGCTGAGAATTAACTTCAGAGGGCAACGGAAGGTGCATGGTACCTTCCGTTATTAGACTCCAGAAATGCTGAAGTCCAAGTTACCCCACGGTCTCACTGATCACATTCTGCCCACTCTGCCGCTTCCCCTGGTTCGCACCAGTTACATGGCCCATAGCTAACGCAAACACAAAGTGGAGACATTGCATTATTGGCCACTAGCTAAGAACTTATCCCTTTCTCAAACCTAGTTAAACCTGGAGCTAGCTGCGTTTAGAACACATTGAAAGACACAATTTTTGAAAAATTCAACAAATGCCTCTAGAATCTTGACCAATTTAAGTTCACATTCTCAAAGATATTTGTATTCTTACCACTCACTGAAGTCACAGACTAGGCTTACTCCATCTCTATTCTCTGAAGCTGTAGGGCTGCAGAAAGCCATGGCTCCCAATAGGTAAGAAAGTTAATGTATCTGAATTTATACCATGTAAGTCGACATTGCCATAATAATAATAATAATAATGTTTGGGGGCATCAAAAGTAAGCATAGCTTGTCCGCTAGTAAATAAGAAAAAAATATGCAAGAATTCTTACATTTCCCTCCTATACAAGCACCTATATATTTCTTAGGATGGCAGTCTCAAAGGAGATGCATTTTGTTATGCAATGTATTACATTCAAATAACAATATTTAGTTACATGTTAATAAAACATTGCATTAAGAATGTGCCATGCTAACCTATTTAACTACAAATCCTTCCTCCTTCCTATTTTAACCTGGACTGTATTTAAGCTGTAAAGAGGATGCATTTTCAGTCAATTATTTTTCTAGTATACCTAGCCAAGTTTCTCAAACTTGTAGCAGTAAAGAAAAACCTGCAATGCATGTGCATACACACAGACACAGCGCACGAACAATGAGCCACTGTAGCCACTGGCAGGATGTGTCTGCTCTTGATTTCACAGTGCCACCCAGCCCTTTGCTGTGTTGCAGTGTTTTTTTCCATGTTATTTTGTGTCTCAGTGCCAGCACTGATTGTGATGATTGATTGACTTAGTCGATGCTGCAGGATCCAAAACACCACCACTGGCAGAAGCAGCTCGGGGAAATACAGAGTGAGTTGGCTGGGTTAATCCAAGGAGAGAAGAAACAACACTGGTGATCTGCCAGCTCTGAGAATCCTACAATAAATTAAGAATAACTATACTCATTGTTTGACAATGAAAGATGCGAGCAGAGTCTGGCAGAAGCATTTTAAACATTCTGCACTGTGCTTCAGCCTGGAGGCCTGAGAACAAAAACCCGAGCTGCTCTTCAGACACCTAATTTCACCAACTTCAGCAGAAGGGCTCACAAAAGCTTTTCCTGCCTCTGGGGAAAAGGGGTTCTCTACATGCCTCCCCCTACCTTGACAATTAACTGTTATTCACCCAGAAAGCAATTTTGAAGTGGGAGAAGTGTTGCTCGCATGCAGCCCCTCCACGAGCTGTGTGTCCTTCAGCAGGGTCCCCTCCTTTTCACGGGGGGCCTTACCCCATGAAGAGACTCTTTTGGGGATGCTCCTCTTGCAGCTCCTACTTCTGGTAAGCAAGACTTCGGAAATGTTTTGCTATGTGTTTTCCCAGAAGTGTTGTCTGCTGGCCAGAGCAAGTTAAATGCTTCTCATTGTCAAAAAAACAGATGAGTAGAATACCATTGAGTTTTTTAACTTTGTCATCGTCTCCCTCCTTTTCTCTCTTATGGCATCTTCTGCCTCGCTTCTTCCCGCTCCTCCTTTCTCTGTGGTTGCCTCTTAATTAAACATTCTCATTTTGAAACAGACCCTGTTTTCATTTATCTACCTCCCCTCTTGCTCCCTGCAGAAGAAGGCAGTCCCAGTGACCTATTCCCTAGCCTCCTCTCCTGCTCAGCTTACAGTAGCGGCTACTTGCCTGTTTTCCCGACGGTAATTCAGGCTTCCCTTGTTGGCTGCATTATGAAGATAAGCGACTCCTTGGACTGACAAAGGACTTGCTAAAGGACGTGCCTGGTTTCTCATCCTGGGGACAGTGGCTGCTTCTGTCAGTAACTCTTTTCCTAGCACACGTTGTTCTCCAGTATGCACCACAAAACAGAGCACATTTATGATTGTTGGCATCCTAACAGGGTTACTGGGCAGCTTTTGTGAAGGCAGACTTAACAACTTGCATATAGATGGGCCCGGCCATGGGCCCAGCTAGGGACAATGGGAGATTTACTACTGCATGTATTTGCACCAAGATTTGGTCCACTGTGGCTTTGTATGAATAAAATAGGAACAGAAAATAATTATTTGTTTGCCAGTGCAATGAATGTAGGAGAGAAACACAAAGTTTTATTCAGCTGCAAGCTCAGCAGATGTCAATGCATGAATGGTCTGATTTCAGTCGCATTTTTGGGCTAACGAAGACTTAATACATCTAGCAGCACCAAGAGATAATTCTGATTTTGAACAAAAGGTTCAAATCATCCTATATCCTATCGCAATCAAACATTAACTAACTCTATGAATTTTGTTGGTGGCCTTTTGTTAGAACAACTTCTATGTGAAATGATAGTAAAAGTCAGCATGTTTGCTATAGTAGACTTTACCACCACTGAAAGTCAAGAATAAAGGCCTGTTATTCTTTTGCATCTTTTTTCTGTACAGCCTTTGAGGGAGCTGTAATTGAAGAGAAATAACAGGGAAGCCAAGCAAGAAAGACAATATTGCAAGAATCAGGACAGGAATGTGAGATGACATACTTTAAATGTTGAAACTCTAAACCTGCTATCTTTGTACTTCTGAAAAGTGTAACATCAATAGCAAAATCACTATTTTGTAGTAGTATTTTTTCCTGATCAAGAAATAATTAAGCTATTTTTTTCTAACTTCACATTTATAATCTGATGGCCTTCTATGAAGGCCTAACTGTTGCTTTCCTTAGAAAGTATGGATAACTAAGAAGGTGAAAGAGAGACTAGTGCAATAGAGACACGAGAACATCAAGATTTTGAGAAGCAGGGACTTACAGCACTTTACAGAGACTTTTACTTAACTCCAAGTTACTTATGCGTATACTTCATACTCAAGTGAGTAATCTCATTGACAAAGCAGAGTTCATCTCGACCATGAAAAATGGCCAAGCTTATATAGGTTTAGCTGAACCTGGCCAAGCTAAGCTCAAACTCAAGCCTTTTCCTACCCAGGACAATTCAATAGGACCATCCTTCTTTTTGAAGTTATTTGTTCCCATGAATGCTTCTGATTATGTTTGTGATCATGTTTGTGATCAAGACTTAAAATAAAATGGTATGGTCCAGAACTGAGCTTATTCAGAAGAAGCTGGATCAGAAGAAGCTGGATCATAAGCAGAAGACTCATTGGATCACAAACATAACAATATTGCAGCTATTTCTGGCTGCACTGAGCAATGTTTCTTCCAGTGCACACCCCAAAAAGATTTTAAATTCTCTATCATTAAAAGCAACATAAACTAACTTAACAAAGCATAATTTGGAACCAGTTTTGAGCACTCCTGCCAAACTCGGAATAAAACATCATTTACCTCCTAAGTGAACATTTTTCTGGCAGCTTTGTATGAATTAAACATTTTGGTCATTTAAAGGAAAAATGTTAAAAATCTGGAGTGTTCTTAAAATAGCTGATCAGTATACTTGAAATATCTTTTCTGATTTCAGGGAACTCCCCCTATGCATGTAACTGGCTATGAAAACCACAGCTCTTTCACACTAATTTCAGTGCAAGCTTATGAAAATAATATAATGAGGCAAAGCACTCAGCAATGCCAGAGCATGGGGACCACAATGCTGTAATAGATGATATCAAGATGATGGCAAAATAATGTCACTGCAGTCACTAGAGACTACATTACTATGTCAAGATGATGGCAAAATGATTTTGATGCAAGTCTATTGAAACTCTGTTAAAATATCCAGATGATTGCAACATATCAGACAAATTCCCCTGAGGAAGTGAATGATAAATTTGTGTTAAAGTATTTCAGCTTCACCACTTGGTAAACTGTGTTACACTGGCAAGATCCTGACTTACTAACTCAGCCTGACCTCACTGACATCAGCTGAGGCTCCGAAGTAGAGATTTTGCCTTATGTGGAAAATTCTGTTTTCTTTAGTTGTGATGATCTTCCTGAGCATTTGAGGACATGCAGCTTATTTTTGCATGTGCATGTGCACAGCTATAGTCTGAGATTGTAGTGACAAGACCATACAGTTGGGAAAACAACTTCACTTGCATGAGCACGGCCTCACCTGAGGCTGAGCAGTTCAAAGAACTTATGCCACAGAGAGGCAGCAAAGGGTGTCCTGTTGCTCCAAAAGCGGGCAGTTAGGTGGCAACTGAGAATCACTATCACTGCCAAAATGAGGTGTAGCTCTCCCACCCCAGGGAGAATGTGAAACATGTCAAAGATAATAGAAGGAAAATGAAATCTTGGCATCTTCTCCCCATGTATGAATTAGTGAGTTAATCAGCAAAGGGATGCAATCTCAGATACACTCATCATTAAGGGAGCTCTTCAGCAGGAGTATGAGAAAGTGCTCCTGAAAGTCACAGCTGAGCTCATGAGCTTTAGTAAGCGTTAGCTGCAGAGATCCTCATGGATGCAAACACACGTTTACCTGTGGAGATCAGAGCGAAGAAACGTATCGATCACACGATCATGTTCGTTCTAGCTCCTGGGGGACAAAACTTGCTGAACACCAGCCACCACTGCTCCCTGCTCTTGCCGGTAGCCCCGTCGTTTTCTGGGCAGCGTGCTCAGCAGCAACTGTATGTACTGAGTAACTGCAGGACGGAGCCCTCGGAAGATTGTTAGGGCAATTAGGGCAGAAGCAGCAACATGGCTGTTATCAGAACTAACAAGAAGCTGCAAAAGCTGCTTCAATAGGAATAGTCAGAGCTGCTCTAATTACACGTTCCTCGCATAGGCTGGCGAGCACGATGGTTTTCGAATCTGGGTTATTCAGGCTTCTGAGGTTACAAACGCTGCCGTGCCAGCTCCACCCACTAAGTAAAAGGTTGTATGCTGCAGTCAGCTAGCTGATTTGTTCAGCGTAGCCACAATTGTAGGTAACTTAAAGGTAAAATAATGCTGTTCAGAGGATAAACAGTCATATTTAGAAGAAGGCCTTGCTAGACTTTTTGCTTCTCCTACATGTGTATTTTAATGGTGAAAATGTTTTCTATCATTTTCTAGAAGTCTCCACCTTCTGCTTTCTAATCTCGCTGCTCTGACCCACTTGCTCTTCACCTCCAGCTGACAGCGCCGGGCTAACCACTGAATTCAGCTGCGCCCTGAATCTGGGGCTCATCTCGTCTATTGTGAACAGATGGAGCTTGAGGTTCCTACAAATCCCATCTGCTCTTACAGCAGCCAGCATTAGTACTCCTTTAGGAAGGAGCGTAGGTCCCCCCAGAAATCCCAGTCATCTTTCTGCTTCACACTGCGACTTACAAGGGCAGACGGAATAGCGGAAAACCGCAGAACGTGTCAGATCCGTGCCTGTCAGCAGCGTGCCGTGTATCGGGCGCATCTGATTTTCCAAGCAACACCAGCAAGGTTCCCAGACCCGGCTCCGAGAGCATGCCTGCTGCCAGTACAGACACGTGGCTACTTCTGCCAGAAAACTGCCCACCTTGGTGTAGTGTAAATTTAGCTACAGAAGTTAGCCTTTTATTGACAAATGTGCAGGAGAGGCTGATGAAAATAACTAGTTTTGCACAACAGTGCAAAAAATGGTGCTTGACCATCAAGCCATGGTCAAGCCATGCCTCAACCGGCAGAAACAAAGAAAATTCCCCTTTCAGATTCCTGCCTTAGCTACGTTCCCAGCCCACACCAAGCAACCCACCGCCTGCTCTCCTGACTTCCACAGGAAGGAAACCTGGCTGCCTGGGCAGAAGGGAATGGCAATATTGAGGACCTCAGTTTAGGTTACAGGGAGACGAGCACCTGCCATGAACGCTAGCAAACCATCCAGCCTAGATGCAGCCCCCGCACAGGCGACTTACAAATCCTAAACCAGGCCTTATTCTGCACAAGTGGCACAAAGGAAGAGATACTTTGCTCTAAATGACCAGCAACAAACTCCCTTAGCAAGAGGATAAAGCCAAGTGGAAGTGATTTCTGTACCTTTCCAATCCCATTAAGGATTTTAACTGGGAACAAAGGTGTATTTGGGACGCTCTGCTCCAATAATTCTCCATTTGATAAAAGCTCTATTCCAGTAGTGTAAACTGGAGTTATCTCATGATCATTTTTAAGTCATCCAGGGACATAGCTGGTATATACTAATCAACATATAGGAGACTATAATTGCATCTTGATATATCTTCCATTGTCCACTACTGAGCAAAACTGTGCTGCTAGGGAGAATCTGATAAGAATATCAGATTTATTTGCTTTATTTCTTATTTAAGGTGAAATTCTTCTGTCAGCTACAGTGGCTGAGTACAGAATAATGTTACGGAATCCAGTGTCGCTGGCTATTAAAATTAAATGAATTGGCATGCCATACTCAAAGATGCAGATTGCTGGTTGAAATATGGCTCTCTACTGCAGTCACCCTGGAACTCAGTAGCAGCAAGCAATTATAATAATACAGACACTTCTTTTAGCATGAAACTAGCTGAAGATGCTCAGTTATTTTTCTAGTGTCACTAATACAAATCAATAGTTTTCCAGCTCTGTTAGTGATGTTTCCATCTATACATACACATCGCCTGTACTTTTCCTTCTTGCAGCCTCCTGTATTGCACCACAGTTATGTACTGTACTCACTTTAACCTCTAGCCAAGAAAAATACAGACAAAAGTATATTTCTTAAATGTATTTCCAGTTTAACTGCAGACTTCAGTATTTCCAGTGGGAGGCTCAGAAAGATCTGTCAACAGAAGAGGGAGTTGATTTTAAGTTTTAATGTGATACAGGAGACTTGTTTTAGATCACGATACTGCTGCAGATGTTGATCCGGTTTGGTCAGAGCATGCTGAGCAGCTCTCTGTGGACGTACAGGACATAGGCACCCGCACCAGCGGCCCTGCTCCTCGCTCCTACCGCGCGCTCCTGCGTTTTCCCGCAAGCGTTTCCTATCCGTACGTTAGTCCTGCAGCACAGAAGCCGCGGCCTGACAGGCACGCTCCCTCTCTCATGGCACGTGGGCTGGAGATGACAGATTTCATTGCTAGCCTAACAGGACCATGCTTGTCTGAAATCACACCCGCTTCCCTGCTGTCCCACCTGCAGGCTCTGCCAGTCTGCAGCTGAGGCAGGTGATTCCTATAGAGGCAAGACCCTGCCCAGGGTCGGTCATAGATCACGCTAAGTAATCTCCTGATACAGCAGAGACAAGCTTGGGAACTCCTCCTGAAATTACGGTTTGCACAGTCTGCAGCCTGGCCTCCGCTAGCAGCCCACGTGCACAGATACGCCTTGCTCCCCCCAGTTACTGGCTGATTTTGTGTAACATCAGGTCAGCTATCAATCTGCACAGTAACTCTGGAAAATTTTCCAACCAGGATACTAGGGCAGGAGCTTAAAATGGTGAAAAGGAAATAGACTGAAAAGCAAAACAAAAAAGATACTGCAAGTTTAAAAACAAAACGCGGACTCCACACCAGCACTCGGCACGTCTTTGAGAGAACAGGGATGCCAGGCGCAGGCTTCACCCTCCCGGACGGCGGGATCGCGCCAGCTCTCCCCGCAGCCTGGTGTCCTGGACCAGAGGAAACGGGCCTGCAATGGCTGATTATGAAAAAGCCTGCCCTGAAGTGAAGGGTTTCCTTAAGTCTCGTCAGTCAGTACTTACATATGCTGTGAATCATAAGTATTTAAATCTCTTAAGATTTTTATCCTAGTTAATATCAGTGTAGATAAGCTCATGACCTGTTTCTGAGCATTTAATTGTCCTGTCTTCAATAATACTAAGGTCTCAGTAATGTTTTGTTCCACTCACTACACCTGAGTTGGAAAAGGAAGAAAGAAAAGGTTTGTGAGTACGAAGCCTGAGCAACTTCCCTCACTGCTGAGATCTTGTGCAAGCGAGACGTGGCATTGCAGTCGGATGGAGCAGAGGCTTCTACTCCGCTGACTGCAAACGACTTGCCAGAAAATTTCCTTTGATCAATTTACAGTTCTGTTTTTCCACATCTTGCATGGCTTTTGGTTTTGTTATGATGAAGAAGGGTGTCTGAGAATTCCCTGATGCACCTTTTGTCTTACATTCGTTATTTTTGATATCTCTATTCTGTCAGATCTAATTTGCCCATTTCCTAAAAGTAGTCAAAAATCATCAGTTTCTCCTCAGATGCTTCCATGTGTTCTTAAAGAAAGAGGAAGCTTTGCTTTCAAACACAGCACAGCACTGCTCGCTGTAGCCACCGTTGCTTAAGAGTTCAGCTAGAGCTACGCTTTCAGCCAACTTGTCCATGTTAGTTAAGACATAGTCAAGAATTGCCTCCCCTCGTGCGTGCTCCAAAGCTAGTTATTTCAGCCACGATTACTGAAGGGCTTGCGAACTTGTTTCTGTCCCATCTGACCAGTTTATAAGAGGGAAGCCGGACTTACCAGTTATTTTATTTAGTTTTGTTGCCTCTTTGATCTCCCTCAATATTTTGGTAGCAACATTTTCCTGAGCCAAAGAAATAAATGTAATTTATGTAACAGCATTCTCTCTCACTTGGGCTTTTTCTCTACTCTGTTTATTACACAGTTCAGTCCACACAAAATATATATTCTCTGCATCGGCTCTTGGCTGTAGTACAAGCTGTTGTGCCCCTGAGCTAGCCTGTTCTTCACATACAGCGCACACCTTGGCACCCTGGCTGGTCACCTGGTCGCATTTCAGAGCCGTGTCCAGAAGGGAAATCAGACGGGGCGCGCAGGGACACCGGGGCTGCCCGAGGAACGCCGAGGGTCAGGAATCGGCTCGCGGCACAGGCGTCGCTGAGGAACGAAACCCGAGTTTTGCCGCGAGTGAGGCTGTGCTGACAATACCGAACAGCTGAGGATGTCCTGTGACTATCAAAAAGTGAAGTCCTGGACCTACTGAAGTAAAGCTTCAGAGGTTTCCAAATGCCTGAGTAAACTCAGGCAGTGCTGACTCCTCACACGCTTAATAGGTGGCGTGTGTCTTTGCTGCTGAAAAACTTGCCTTGAGTATTTATAAAACATTACACGGTGTCAGAAGTTATCTGGAGCCAAAGATGGAGTAATTACTTCCTCTAAGTCTGCCGATTTATGAGGGAAGCCTGAAGAAAAATGGTGTCAGTTTAGCAACATTTTGAAATATTCTCCACTGCCACCGGGGCTGCGGAAAAATCACCGGGAGGGCAGGCTGCGACATTCCCCGGGGCGCGGGGCACCCAGCACCCTCAAGCGTAGAGTGTATTTGGAAGGGAGAAGATAAAAAGAATCTGGCACACAGGCAGGTGCTAAATAAAAGCCTTAAAGTGAGTAGAAAGTGCAGCCAGATAAATTTACATAGGAATCTCTAAGCAGGCAGAAACGAGCCTCACAACCAACAGGAGACCCTGCACGTCGCCCCAGTACAAACGCTTCCGATAGGAGAAGTACGCACGAAGAAAGCAGTCAGTCACAAGTACGTTAATTTAAGCGATTTCCATCCTCCTGACAGCACCTGACAGCCAAAATACAGCGCCAGAGCAGCAAACGTACAAGACCAGTTTTTCAGTCTCACTCTGGTTTCTTTGTGCCTTCTCGCTAGCACAAAGGGGGTGTAGCAGCTGAGGTGACCCCACACCCCGCGGTTTTACCAGGCTCTGCTTTGGATAGACCCGACCGATTTGGCTCTGCTGCCTTCTTTAAGTTTTGCTGCCAAGATCCCACCAGCTGCTGCTGAGGAGGCTCCAGCCTTGGCAGGAGCCGCGATGAGCTCCCAGTGCTGCTGCCGGGATGCGCCCCGTCCCGCGCGGGACACACCAGGGCTCGGTGCGGCCGGCACGGAGCGGGACGGCAGGAGAGCGGCAGCGATGCCCGCACCCCGGGCCGGCCCCGCTGGCTGCCAACCCGCCTGCTGCGGCGTGGCACGGCACGGCACGGCTGGAAAAGGGCAGGAGCGGGCACGGGCGGCCAGTGGGAGCGTTTCACATGGAGCCTGGCTGGATAAGCACCTCGTGCAGCTGCCTCTCACCCAAGCCCGCTGCCTCCCCAGCCAGCTCTGGAGGAGGCTGGAGGCAGCATCTGGCCACACTTGGGAGAGGTGGGTGGAAGGACCACGGGCACGGGTCTCTACCGCAGGTCACGCAGCCTAGTGTGAGGCATTGGTGGCCTCAGATGGTTCGTGCCTGGAGGCATCGCCCCAGGCGAGGGACGGTGAGCCCCAAGCTGGGCCCACCAGTTGCCGCCGTGGGCCGGGGCCGTCTCTGAACCATGCCGGCACCTTCCTGACAAGGGGCCCAAGCCCACGGGGTCCTCAAAGCGCCAGGCCAGAGCCCAGCAGCAAAGGCCTGAGCAAGGGTGCAGAGCGGCCGCGGCCGGGAAAGTCACCCAGGGGAGGCACAGGGCGTCTCCTGCTTGCTTGAAGTCAGCCAAATTTCAAATGACTCAACAGAAGGCGTCAATTCCACAGTACGAATAAAGCTGGTTTAAGGGAAGAACATCTGGACAATCTGACCGGAGACCATATCGGTCTTTCCGGGAAGAAATCACTGTAGAAGAAAACAGACATTCAAAAAAACTGAAGTGTTTTTGCCAGCTAGAACAAGGAGGGAATTGGAGACCAAGGTCTGGATTCAGGACCCTATTCCCTGCTTGATAAATTCTAGATTTCACTATTTCCATGAACAGGTGTCTAGTTTTGAACTGCTTAATCTGTTCTAGATTGATTTGCTATTCTGGTTCATATTCTGGAAAACCACAAAACTGGAAATAAAGTGAAAGAGCTTATAAGTACTTCCAGGCCCTTGTAAAAAGAAAGAGAAAAAAAAAAGTTTTCTACGACATAGTTCAAACCAGTGTCCTGTATAACTGCTGTATTTCAAATGCACATGAAACCGAAAACATGATAAGAAATGGTGCGTTCAGCTTCAAAGAGAAACGAAAGCCAGGCTCACTTCCTCGTTCGGCCCCGCTGCTCCGCGTTGCGATTACATGACTAGTTTCAAGCACAGCACCGAGTTACCATCAGTCACAACGTAAGTGCTAGCATGCACTTCAGCAGCAAAGACCGCACCGTGTGTAAAATGGGGGTGCCTGGCTGTAAACTTACTTGAGCCTAATAAATTGAGTCCATTCAAGGAAAGACAACTTGAACGAAACTTCCTAAGATACAAATAAGGCCGAGGCTCTCGAAACGCCGGGCTGGAGCAGCTCGGGGCAGAGCACGTACACTGCAGCCCTGCATCCAACCCGGCGTTTCGGTCAGCGTCTCACGGCACTAAGGCGGAGAGCGAAGGTAAAACCTCCCAGGCTGCTACGCGGGGCTCGGGCAGCTCCACGGCTAGGAGTTCACCGCACGCGAGGTGCGCGCCGCGAGCAGAACGTCGCTCGCTCACAAGCCTGGCGAGACTGCTAACGCAGGGAGCGCTCGCGCAAGCGCGGGCGGACGGAGGGCCTCGGCGGCGCAGCGCTCGCGGGCAACGCCGCTCGTCCACCCGCTTACCCACTGGAATCGGCTTCTGGTCAGGAGCTACGAAAAGACCCAACAGCGCACGCTACACCTGACAGATCTTACCGGGGTTCACGCGAGGGATAACACTACAGCAGAAGACTTAAGAAAATAATATTCACGATTCTGCAGATACACCTGTGTCTTAGTCCCAGGTTAAACATCCCCCCCACACACACCAAAATCAACCTAACTCGTCCCAGCAGCACTCTACTAGTTATGACGGGATTCTCGCTGCACGCGGAGCACCTCAAACTCACTCTGTACAAACCGAGTCACGCTCGGATCCCAGATTCCGCAAACGTACGCCGTGGTTTTGCTGAAGCACTGATAGCACTGTTGTGCTTTCATCCTTTTATAAGAGCTGTGATATTGGATACTTTTCTTAAAGCTTCAGATCGTGCAGGCAAGTTATTACAGGAGAATTTTAGCTTTCATATTTTTACTAAAGCTGTATTTTTAGCATTATTGTCTGGCCAAAAAAAATAAAAAAACCCACAACAATAGCACAGGGAGACACCAAAGCCTCAGAAACAAAAAGACAATCCAAAGATGACAACAAATCCTATAATTAAAAATATTGCAAATTGCAATCCAGCTCTCCGGATTTTTTTTTTATTATTATTACCTGTGCCAGTATTTAAAAATCTGTAGGCTGCTGGGCTGGAGCCCCGTGCCACAGCTGAGACGAGCACTGCCTACGTGGGCACGCTGCGCACCGGGACCCGGCAGCCCCCCTCTGCCCCCGCAGGGGTCCCACCGGGCTGCTGCCACCCGCAGCGGCCAAGGCCACCTGCAGGACCACCAGTTCAAGAGCCTTATTTAACGCGGACATCAAACGTCCCATCGGCCGCCACCGGCCACGACAGGCTTCGGATGGCTTTCTCTCATCGCACTTCCCTACTTTTCCTCCTCCCCTTCCAGCTCGAGTGATATTTATTTGGGCAGCACTTCCTCTACGTTTGTCAGAAGCCTCCTATCAAATCTTGTAGACAACTAACTACGAAGTTGATACTTGCAAATAAACCAGTCTTCTCCAAGCTAATAGTTAGTCCTACCAGAATTACGCCCCTCCTAAACTCAGTGCAGAGGTCCATTCTGAAGCCTGCTGGGCGACCCCGTTTCTCCGGGTCTGGGCGCCGGCCCCTTATCGGCAGCCTCCGCTCCCCGGCCAGCGCGGGAGCAAGGGTGCGGCCGCCACGCCGCCGTCTGCCTTGGGAAGATTGCTGGTCCTGTGTTTTATGGCTTTTCTTTGATCCGTATTTGCAGTCGTGGGCGCACAGCACTGACCTATTGAACTGAGCTATGCTAATACAGCTGCAATATTCCAGTAATTATTTCATTATATGTCTGAGAGGTTCTTTTACAATTGAGAGCTCCAAATGCTGTACAACGCCAGCCCATTGAAATGCATGTTCTTATCCAACCTGAAAAACGAATAGTTTAAAGCCCCAAGATGGGTTTTTGCTCTTCCTCTTGATCTTTTATTTCATTCTTTAAAAATTTGAGATGAGCCCCCAAACTGAAAGTTCTGAGATCAATAGGAGATTTGACTAAATCAGAGCTGCAAGATTTGGCCCATAATTTCTAAAACTATTCTTGCAGCCTGACAAATAGTAGCAGTCAAATCTGCCAGTCACACTGAGCTGCTTGAACCCACTGTTTACAGGTGCCCAATATAAACTTTACAATGTAAATTCAGTATCTTTTCCTCCTGTAGAAGCTTATTTCATATGTTAGATTTTTATTTGATGGCAATCAAGGAAACAAGCTTTTCAGAATTTCTGAAACATCTAGGAAGATAAAAAAAATCAGATGGTGCTCAAGCTAGTTAATTAAAACGTTTCAGAATCTTTCACCTGCAGTGTCAAGCTGTTTTGTTAAGTGAAGAATTGAGACACTAACAGAGCAGGTACCGCTGCAAGCACAGATCGTGACAGAAAAACCACTTTACAGAAGCCTATCAGAAGTAGTCAAACTACAGGATCTAATAGAGAGGGCAGCGTATGCTCATTGCTTCTCATTACCTGATTGTGAAATCTTTAGTTAAAGAGAAGTCTCATTGAAATCAGTGGGGATTTTCCCAGACTAAGAGTGCAGGATTGGGACCACGCTGTGCCATTATAGCAGATATTACAAAGACCAGACTGCTTATATTATGGCTTTCAGTGGCAGCATCTGATCTGAAGCCCACTGTATTTAACAGAACGCTTCCCATTGATTTCATTGGGGACTGGATCAGGAGAAGAGTCACCATATGACTGGTTCAGGATGAAACAGTAGGACATGTCCTCGACGTTGTTTAACAGGTTATATGCTTTTTTTTTCTTCGAGAAACTATTTATTCAAGGAACTATCAGATGATAGCACAGAATGGAAAAACTAACCTGTAGGCAGCTAGGGTAGTATGAATGGTCTCATGTGGTATTTCAGGGTATCATTTATTCATTGTTAAATGGAAAAGAATTACATTAGAAGGAGTCAGAAGCAAACATCTGCGCATATGAGCAGTGCCAGGGAAGTCAGTGGTGTGCTCAATCAAGGTGTGTAGGTGTTCGAAAGACTCTGGACACTAATTATGATACCTGCTGCCCAAGACCTGCTCTCCAGGGAGTTTGCATGAGCACTGGTACCTCTGGAGGCCTTGCTGGAATCACTGCAGATATGTGTATGCAAAAATACTTGCCTTAGTCAACAAATTTCAGGACAGAAGCCTTGGTCTGTATGATCCTTGGGGCAGAGGATATCAATTATCTATATTTATGCAATGCACATATGAGGAGGCTCCAATCCTATCTAGGATTACCAGTAATAGCATAAAAAACAAACAATATGTTCATTATCTCAAGGCTAATGAGTGGATTATTTAAATAGTCATACATTACTCCTATCCAGATATATTAAGAGGAGAGAAACTGGAGAACATTTTAGAAGACTTTTCTCAGAAAATGTGTACTTCAGGAAAAAGATTATCTCAATGAAACTTCTACTGTAAAAGTGCCATCCCACCTCCTACTTACACTAATTAAAGTGATAACCAAGATTAAACAATTTACCATGTTGAAACTTGTTTTTCCCAGTAAAGACGGACATCTGAAAGGGGGCTGGTTCACCAGGATACCTGTGCTACCTCTTTCCCATTAGTACAGCTGTACGCAAGTAGTTGTTTTTCATGTTATCCCACAAGATTCTGCTATTACATGAGGGGAGAGGAGAGAGATACCAAGAAAGAAAAAGAAGCAGGAAGATTGATGTGCAACAGAGAAGCTTCTTTTTTTTCAGTTTATCTGAGTGTTTAGTACTTTCATGGGTAATTTTAAAAGTACACATCTATTCTCAGCTATATTGTTTGATAAACTTACGTGTATCAAATATAGATACAGCTACAACTTATAAAAGTTGCCCTGTATTACACATTTTTTTTTTTTGCTTAAAAATGTCATTAATACGTATTCTTTGTTTGCAAATGCAATGTGTTATCTGTGTCAGCTTCCTGGGCTCACTGGTATGCACTGCTGCCAGTTATCATCAGTCTCAAATGGGCACACCAGCCAAGACATGGCTTTACTTTTCAGAGG
Organism: Rhea pennata; assembly: GCF_028389875.1. Taxonomy (NCBI): domain Eukaryota; kingdom Metazoa; phylum Chordata; class Aves; order Rheiformes; family Rheidae; genus Rhea; species Rhea pennata. The sequence goes on along the minus strand of NC_084673.1, from coordinate 14,981,038 downwards.
CAGTCTGTCCTTCCGAGTATTTTTGCCCACTTCTTAGATGTTCTTTTAAAGATGAAAGAGCAGCCCTCCCCAAAAGTCATTTCCTTTCCTTTCCATCTCAGTTCCTTTCTGACTAATTGTTAGGAGAGGGCTCAGTTGTGGAAAACCTCAGGAAGGATATTAAACTGGAGTCAGTAACTCGAGAGTCTATTATTTTACTTCCCTGTGCCTCCATTTCCCCATTTACACCATCGTAATATGACACAAACACCTTCTAGGCTCAGTTCATTAAGCTCTGTTAGGTATGTGGAAGTATTTTTGTGAAAGGTGCTACAGGCATGAATGTTATTCTTGGTATCACTGTCATCTTAGGATAACTCTCTTAGTGCAATCTTTTCTTCCCTCTCCTGAAGAGGATGAATAAATTTAACTGTCCCTCTGGATGGATTTTTTTCCTCTGGGACCAAATCTAGACTTCCTGCACTGAAACGTCTAATCACCACCACCTCACATGAAAGGACCAAAGCTATTAGAGGGATGAGCAGCAATAGCAGATTCAAGCCTCTGTACACATGTAACTGGAACAAAGAGCCCCACTAGCAAGGATTGCATGTGCATGCATAATATGTTCACACAGTGATTACTTTGGAGAAAGCGCTGCCCATCTAGATCTGTAACAGCTACTGTACGTGAACACAAAGCTCTGCCTTATTGAGGAACAGGAATGGAACAACCACTTAAAAAAAAATTATCACCAAAGAGGACAGAAAAGAGCATATGCTAAGGTATGATTGACAGCTGCCATAATGGACTGTCATGTCAAAAGAACTGCCTTGCTAATTCTCTTACATAATGAGCTAGATGCTAGGCACTCCTCGCAAGTTTGATTGTGCACCCTTCCATCAATCTTTCCGACATCTTGGCATCTAAAATACAGCAAAACCACTTAACAAGGGCTCTTTAAACAGGCAAGAGGAGGGATGTCTCTGTGTATTAAAAGTGATGTGAAGGTTGCTATGGTAAATGTGAGCATGCGAATGTTGCAGTGCAGAACTCCACACTGGTGGCTGGACTTGAGGCTGGCCATGTCTCCAGGTCCCTGACGCAAACTCGGGCTGCGCAACCGAGAGCGGCAAGAGTCCAGCTCTCTTGCTACTTTCGGGGGGTGGTGGTGGTGGTGTTAAAACATGCCATTGTCCAATTCTCACTTTTTTTGCACGTGGATCTCTGAGGTCTTGATGAGGAATGTCTGAAATGGATTGTGGTATGCTTTCTCTAAAAATTTTAATGATGGGTCTCCATCCCCCAGGCTCCTTCAGTAACTAAGACTGGAAATATATATATATATATATGTATATGTATATGTGTGTGTATGTACATATGTATGTATGTATACGCACACACACACACATTTCTCCCTCCCTCCTCTTTGCCTGGTTGTCACAGTTACATAATGCTGCCAGTTGTAATCACAGCTCAATGGCGTTGTTAGGCAACTCGGTTAGCTTTATTTATTGAATTGAAAATTGCCATATAGGTGTTGATTATCTGCCCCAGAGTCACGATAACGATAGCTTTAACTATTGGCACTTCCTTTATTACTAGTGCCCTGACTTCCCATTTTGCTTGCTAAATTTATAATCCACAGAGCCCCTTCAGCTGTGAACTGCTCCCTCCCAAGCAATTGTAGATTAATTGCCAGCTCCACCCTGGGGCCCTGTAGCGGAGGGGGATTGAACTGCACATCAGAGAGTGAAGCTTAGTGTATAAACATTTACTAGAATTTATTGTTCTCTGGTTTATTTCATGTTTCCCTTTTAGAATAAGTTCCACAGGAAATCTACTGGTTCCCCAGCTCCACAGTGACATTTCTTAGATCTATTTTGTTCCTGTTTTGTTGTCACTACTCATTTACAATCACAAAGGCACTAAAAAGACTAATGTACTCTAAGCTCACCGACTACCTCTGCCATGACCCAGCTGCTTAGCAATATATAGAAACCTCGATCACTATGCCCACTATTTTATCCAAAGACTTTACAGCTCTTCATTCAGGGCTATTATTTCTTCTGCTTGTTCCACTTCTCCAGTTCTTCCTATTTCTTCTTACTCATATATATGAATTTTAAACATCAATATAGTCCATGCTTCTTACATCTCCCCTTTCCTTTCAGTTGGAATCTTGCAACATTCCCACCTACACAGAATCATTCTTCGCATGTGCAGTTTGATTGCCCTCACTTTGCAAAGTAATTTGAACTCTCTGGCTGAGAAGACCTGATTTGATTTAGCACAAATGCTGAGCAGTCCCGATTGTTCAGCCTCCCAAACAGAGTCATCACATTCATTTTCAGTTTCCCAAGCACTTCCCTCTCTCTAGCACTGGGTTATGACTTCAAGAACACTTGTGCAACTGTAATCCTGCGCCAGAGCCTTCTCTTGTCTCAGTAGCACTAAGTTTTTGTTTAAACACATTTAATAGGATTTTTAACTTCCTGCTACCTGGAAACATTTTCCAAAGACATCCCAGTGACTGTAAAAGTTAAACACTTTCTAGGTATGCCAGCTCTTTAGTAATAACACCACCAAATCTGTCTCACCCTGCCAAGCTCTGCAGTAGTGACAGTCAAATTCCAGCCCATAGAGAGACATTCTGATTCTTGAAACATCATTCCCCTTCTTAAACAGTACTTTTGAACATTGTATTTGCTGTTTCTCACTCACCCTATGGTCTTCTTCTTTCCTCTTTGCTGTTTCTCCAGAGCTCTGGATCATTTCCAGCCCCAAGCTCTCTCTCTTAGTCAACCGTTCTGTCAACAACAGTCCTCTGCAGCCTGTTCCCAAAAAGCAGCAGCAGCAGCAACACCCAGTGAGCCCCCAGAGCTTTGCCTCTCTGGAGGACCCTCCCTTGTTCTACATTTGCCCCAGCTGGTGCTAAATTAATCCCTTGAATTTTCAATTAGTCAAATTACGCTAGGGTATTTGGCAGAGTGAGTTTAAAAGTTTGACTCTGTCTAGTGAGTTTATGAGGCAATGGCGAGTATAGGAAGTATTTCCAAAAGCATGACCAGAAGCGGTGAAGTTGTCAAGTCCATTTTTTTTAACAGAAGGCTTTTCCTAGCTATCCATTGTTTCCATGACACCTGTAATAAACTAACTTGAGCCTCTCTGTATGGATTTTTCACAGCTGTATGTCTGTTTTGCCCATACGCTTGTTCAATTAATATACGAACACACTCACTTTATCCGCAAATTTTTGTCCTTTGGTAACAAATTAATTCTCTGGGATTCTGAATCCTGCTCCAGACAATCTAATACACAACAGAAATCTTGCCCATCCTACTCCTATCAGTGAGATATTTGCACAGGCACTGGGAGTGAAGGTTGCTATGTTTCTAGGACTCTGCTCAGCTCCTGACTCTATTACAGGCTTTCTCTGTGATCTTGGACACCTTGCTTTATTCCTATATGACTCAACTTCCTAGCTGTAAAATAATAAGAAGAGTAATTATCCATTTGGAATGATTAATGTGCATACTCACGGGGCTGGGGGGAAGAGCTATAGATAGGTAAGTAAGTAGAAAAATGAAAAGGTCTTTTACACTGATGGGTCTGAATAGGGTTTTTTTCTCACCTTCCCCTCTTAAGAGTACTTGAAAGTGAGAGAAAGATTATGTTCTATCAGTGGGCCAGATTGTTGTAGAGAGAGCAATTCTCTATTTTTTGTTAAAGTATCTCTCATTTCAGTTGTTGTTCAGGGAATTTTTTTTTAGTTGTATATTTATTCTACTTCTGGCTTTGTTATTCTGAATTTGAAAACATTTCTACTCTTGACTGTTCAGCTGTTTTTGTATGTAAGAACTCCAGACATCAGCAGTAAATGACTTGTAACATGACATATATTTTTATGTATAAGTTTACTCTGTGGGGCTTTCTAAATTGTTTCTGTGAGGGGCAATCTCTTAACAGAAAGAAAGTTTTATGGTTATTTTCCTTGTATTAGCATGTAAAACCATCTCTCTGCCTTCATGCAGTCTTGTGGTTTCTTCTACAGCACTAGAAATTAATAGTACCAGGTCATGTATTTTTTTCCTCAGAAAGAGAAAAAATCCCATCATGGGATGCGAAGAAAAGAGAAGCCAGTGAGAATCATCTGATCAGCCAACGCTCCCTAGGTCAGATGCTCTCCATCTGGAAACATCTGCCCTAAAAGATGTTCATTAAAAATACCAATAATAAACTGCTTATATGTCAAATATTATATGGACCATTTGAAAGTTTGTAACAATCATTTCTTGTAAAGTAACTGCTTTATAGGTTTAAGCTGAATATAACATTCAAAACCCAAAGCTAGCTCATCTGCTTCTGTGGTATGACAGGATGGTGTATGTACAACCATGAGCACATTATAACATTTGATATTTTTAATCAAATCCCATTTTAAGGTGGGATGTGTTTTACTCTGTTAAAGGTCATTTTAGTTACAGTAGCATTAAGGGTTTTCAATAAAACATTTTAAATGCCAGTTATATAACTGCTTTTAAAACATTTAACAGCCACGTTGGTTACATGACCTGAGACAAAGGATATTTTCTCAGCACTTTGATATATTGTGGCTAGATTATCCTTTTGGGAACGCTCAGTTCCATAATGGCCTCAGGTCATCTTATAATATGTGGTGTAGGATTTTTTTTTCACCAAAACAATAATTGCTAATGAAGCCTATGGTGATGGAAGTTCAATGACAAGGCGAAGGATAGAGACTGTAGTCAATAATAGCAGCAGAGACTGGCCAGTGCAAGAGGTTCATCCAGCACTATTCAAGGACAAAAAGATGTAGCAATAAGGAATGAACACACACTGGTCTGTAAGGTAAAGTAAAATAATTCAAGTAAGGAGAAGTTCTTCCCTCTCTTGTACGTCCAAGAATATTACACCATTAAAATATGATCTATAATAGGATAAAAGATAATCTGTAATTTCAGGCCTTCATACTCAGGTGTACTTGGACTATAACTGAACACATACAGAGTTGTACCACTCCATACTTCTTCCTTAATCTCGGGGAAAGGGGGTACTATGAGATGAACAAGCGCCATACAACTTACAAGACTCAGACCAGATCTTATTTTCAAGTGTAAATAGCTATTTCTAATTAGGTATCTATGGAACAATACCGCTAGGGCACCACTTTCAGCTGTGGTATGTCTCCTGCCAGCACTCTCAAATGCTGGATCTCACTCCCGACCCCTCAACTTTTTTGACTCTGAAGTGAGACTCCACATGGCAGATCACCATGTGCCAGTCAGTGACAGACTCCGCTCTGTTTCTCTCAGTTTGTCTCACTTATCTCTTTAAATTTGGCTTCTTATGGTTAAAACCACCTACTGATGGGTGATCCTGGACTGCATAGCATGCTTCAGCTCGTTGGTGGTAATAACCAAGCTTGTAGTTCTGTCTCCTCAGACTAAAGTAAGTGGCTTTTGTAGGGCAAACTACTGCCAAAGGCAAAAATATATTTAAAAAGCAAGCTTTAAAAAGCCTGTTATTGTTTTTATAGAAAGGAACTCTTTGTACAAAACCTGAAATGCCTTTTCTCCTAGTTTGACCAGGAGGTTGGACTACATGACCTTCTGAGGACCTGTCCAGCCTGAATTATACTATGAAAATTTGTATGTTTCTTCAAAGGCAATATAAGAAATAGATACAATCAAAATCCTTTTTCGCAGCTCCTGGGAGTCATGTCTTTCCCAGTGATTTTAGGTTGTAATGGAATTAAAAAGTTGCTGTGTTTCAGAATAATATCTTCCACAGCCAATTTTATCACGAGCCAATGAAATAAATGTTTCCAAAGTGAACAGCTGGCATCTCTTTTCATAAAAGATTCCCTTTTAGAACAGTATTTCCAAACAATATTACAGTGGCTCCATTCACATGGCTATAGTTAAGACTGTGTCAATACTTCTCTTATAAACCTTGTTTTTCAAGGGTTTATAACTTTACAACTGAGCCATAATTAGCTGGGATTTGAGTTACAGCATAAGAGTTCAGTCTGTCTGTGAGCACATTTTTGCTAATATTAATAAAATCAGTTTTAAATCATAGAAAAGTAAATACAGTATTTTACATGCATAAAAAGGATTCTTCAACTTTAAAGAGCTTTGATTTAAAAAATGAAATTTGGCAAGTGATTAGAGCATAATATGATCTTGATCCTTTTTGTCCTTTTAAAAGAAGTAGACCAAAAAAATCACTTTGGAAGCTCAGTCTGACAAACATAAGGAAATTCAAATTTAAAGTTGACAGTTTCTCCGTAATTTATGTTGTTTTCAAGAAAAGGCACAATAGTCTCATTAAAATGCACAGAATCAACCAAAGCTCATATTCTGTGGCTTTTCTCAGTTCTCACTTTAGTCTTGCTGCCACATAAGCATAGTTTTTAGTATTTGGTATCTTTTTGTTTATTTTATGACAATACCAATTTGCATCCTGTCTGCAGTTTTACGGTCACTTCAGTCTTAGTTATTTGCTCAGCTTTCTGTACTCCTCACTTCCAATGCCATCCCTAATTACAACGCAAAATGAACATCTCCTGTTTCCCATTCCAGTCACACTGAACGGCAGTCCACCGTGAGCCCGGCTTACTGCTTTAGCATGAGCCGGCTCTAGGTCCTGTTCATGCAGCTCTCCTGACTTCTTCAGGATTTCATGTGAAGGAGAACCATATTTGGTTCACTAGCTGTGTATCTTAATTGCAACGTCTACTGATATCCCAAAGGAGCTTTCTAAACATTCTAATGAATTCCCATGAAATGCGGCCAAGTAATTGCTGTCCTTACACAGAAACTAATTTGTTCATAAAAACTTGCCCTTTATATCATAAATTAAAGTATTCTGAAAAAATACATACAAGTCAAATGAGAAAATGGAAAAGATATACAAAAGCTGGTCACACAAAATATATTTTTCTAGTAGGTATAAACTATAATAAAATATGCCAACACAGAAAGCCAATAGCACAACAAAACCCCTAGGATAGCTGTGTTCCAGCAGTTTTATTTCTTCACCTTACTCCCCTTCAGCTTTCCTCCCCTGTGGTTCTGCTTCGGACTTCAGTCTCCTCCTCTCTGCTGTGGCATCTTCCATGTCAGAGTCCCATGAGCACCCTGAAGCCTCCCTCTCCCTGAGCTTTAAGGTTCTAGATTTACCCCTCTGAAATGCTGCAGTGATCACACCTGACTCAATCCCTTCCATGCAGAGCTTGTTCTTCTGTGCAATATTCACCACTGTGTAGAAAGGCTGGGAGCCCATTTCTAAACTAAGCCAAAGAATCATTCAGGAGAGCTGGCACTGTGAATGACAGACTCACCTGAGCCCAGCCCAGCTTCAGGGAACCATTGATGGATGTTGTTAAAACCTTTACCAGGAAAACAATAGTTCAAGGAAAACTATGATCTCCTCAGTGCCACTGGTTCTGTTTCTAACTGATTCTGTTGCAACTTCCATTCTTCTGAAGATCAAAACTGTGGATATGTATTATCATAGGAAAGCCCAAACAATTCACCAGATCTCAAGCCTAAGGAGATATCTCGGTCTAGCTCAGTATCATGTAGAACCATCCCTTCTGCCTTCCCTCTCTTCTCCCTGCCACTCAGCTGAGCTAGTATCCTCCTGAAGACTAGATGATCCTAAAAGACTAAGAAAAGAACAGCAAGAGAAGACTTGCAATCCCTTTCAGTCACACATGGCTGGGTATAACCCAGGGCCGTATTCACAAACAGCCTCTTGCCAGTAAGACCATATCACACTCCGTGGCCTTCCTTCCCTATACTACCTAGGCACTGTCAGGGTTTCCCTCCTCCTCCCCTGACCAGTTAGTCTTCATACATCCTGAGTTTGGTAATACAATCCTCATTAAACAAGGTCACTTTTCCTAAATAAAAGAATAATCAGGAGTGATTCGGAAAGATGTCTGTTTTATCTTCATGTATTATCTGCAATGATGCTAAGCAGGGCAAAAGGAATAGAGTCTCATCTCGGTGCTACAACACTGCAGAAACAAACGCAAACCGTGCTAGAGTGTAACGAGCAACCACAGAGCTCTCCTTGTTTTCTTCCCCGACTGATCGGTGTGGTAACTGCAAGCTATGATGACTATAACCCACTCAGGCCAGAAGTAACTGTATTATACAGTCAGAGCCTTCCTGAATTCTCTGGCCATCACCCTGCACACAAACATGAAGTTAAAATTGTTTCTTCAGATTCCAAGGGGATCAATACCTTGCAGGAGACAGATGGGGTTTTCTTTTTCTACACTGAAAAAACAAGTCAGTGTCTGGAGCTGTGCCTCAAAGCACTCACTCAGCTACAGAACAACACCGGCAGAAATCGGCAGAGTGGGCACCTGCTCTCCTCCTTGATCAGCCCTGGATCTTACCATTTGATGTTTGATATATAGGAAGCTTGCTGTTGCTATTGCATGCTGCATTTAAAACTGTACAGTCAGGCTCAGGCAAGGAGGACATGGTTATTCTTTTTTTGTAGCTTTTTTCATTTTTTCTTGTAGCTGAATCCTCTAGGTCAATTGTATCTGCAGGGGTGGGAGAGGAATTTAATTGCTTTTACTTCCTACCTTCATCTCAGGGTGACCAGTCCATTAATAATGCACAGGAAGCAGCTAAGAAATGCATGGTAGATTAGGGATTAATTGATATTTGGAAAGATTTCAATCCACATTTGAAGGAAAAGGTTACACAATGTAGTCTAGTTCTAGCTACTACTTGCATTTGATTATTTTATAATTTCTTACAGCTCTGCTTTTTCTGGTTCGAGATATGATCTTCCCTTTTTGGCCAAACACTCTTTAACAAAAATTTCCGTGTTTGTTTCTTGCTAGAGATGTTTGTTACATTTCTGATACATGTCACGCCTGCATCAAAAAAATACATACATTTTTCTGTGTTTTCCAGTAAATATTTTTCTCTGCATTGACACCACCCACAGTTCCTTTAGGAACAATTTGACTTCTCAAAATGTTATTGATTTCTGTGCTTGAAAGTTACAAGATTAATAGCTTTAGAGACAAAAATCCTTCACCAAATAGGTGCTACAAGCTCACTTCAATGCTTGCCAATGTGCTTTAGCACATCACTTTCAGCAAGAAACTTCAGCAAGGCACTCCTCAAATCAGCAAGGCACTAAAATACAGGAAACAGATGGGTAATTCCAAAGACGTCAGGGCAGGAAGGTCTGATTTACTTGGTCTGAAAATGATTAGCCTGAAATCTTGACTTGATTTGCCTAGATTGCCCCACAGAGAGAGCAATGACTTCAGCAACTTCTTCAGCAATTTTAAAGGGTGCAAAACAGTTATATAAACTCATAAAAACTGATTCTTCCACTAGCAGAACTTGAATCTAGCTGTCAGGAGCAAGAGACTATGCAAGAAGACCCGATACAGGAAAGATGTACTACATTCACTATCTTTTCCTGATGCCAGTCGTATTAAAATAGACTAAATGAGGAATATAACATAGAAGTCCAGTTACAAGCACTTTGTTAATGTTAGGCGAACTGGACAAAGACTTTTTGAGGACCTTTGGTGTTATGGCAGCTTTTATTAAGGTATTTGAACTGAGAACTAATGGAATCTTCTAAGCAGCTAAAGCTAGACAATTTGGAAGAGTCTCAAGGCTGCTAAGTGTTCGCTGCAGAGTGACTGTAAAATTTGAGTGGCCACCTCAATTTAATATTAAAATGTCAAAGGAGAGTTAGACCTGCATTTCACACGTTGCAACATGAATTATTTGCAATACTGATCAGAAAAGTACTTCCAAAGTTCTTTTATAACAACCTGCTTCCACTCTGGAAGCAGAGCTACACTAGTTAGTGAAATGTGTTACGCTACAGTATGTGGGCAAAAAAAAAAAAAGTTATGATGACTCTCACATTCCCCTTTGTAGTAGTCTACTTGGGATGGGAGAAGTTCAAGTCCCTGTCACTCCGAGCTGTAAATGACACACCATAAGTGTCTTTCATAGTCCTAACAGTGAGTGTTTTGCACCTCAAATGCAGTTCTATTTTTTCTCTTTTTAACAGCCCAAGAGAAGCAGAGTCATTGAAATGCAAGAGGTAACTCAAGAAGATGCCCTGGAGGAATCTGTCACCTCACCACATCATGGCGCTGCAGTGGCTCAAAACACCACCTTTTACCACTGGAGATATCTCAATTGAGGCCAGAATTTTATTCAGTACCTATTATCTGATCAGTAAGAATGGTATATAGTATATCTTATTTATATATTATTAATTTAACTATAAATACTATTTGCATCTATTGTTAAGAGCTATTTTTAAAGCCCTTTAATATTTTTCATCCATAGAGGTATTTGGGGAATTTTATTACTTCTAGTTTTATTGACTATATATTTGGTTAAGGTTGTATGAGTTTTATCTTTTAATCTGGGGGACTTTGAAAACTATTTGCTGATTTATTTCTTTTGCCTGATTAAATAAATGAAGAAAGAACTGTAAGCTGTAGTTGTGTCACAATGGGGTAGTTATCCTTTATTTTAATTAAAATCAGGGTCTATAAAACATTTCATTCAGTGGCTACCTCTCTGGGCCTGCTTGGCCTAGTTTCTGCAAGAACCTACAGGTTCAGTCAAGGTCTTTGTTTGCACAATGCCACCAGAAGAGCAAAGTTCCCAATCCACAGGTGAGCACTCATTGTACAACGCAAGCTACAAATGTACCTCTTCTGCCAAAAGAAACCAAAACCCACCATCACAAGCATTTGTGTGAAGCCTGTACTGCTTCCACACAAATCTCCTCTTCTTACCTCTTCTCTACTTCCCACCACTTCTGGGCTCTGTAGCTCCCTGTGGTTGCAGCTACCACTGAAACACTTGAGAAAACAAGGCTCCATAAAACTTTAGTTTCTATTTTATTTTCCACTTAATCTCTTCAGGGCCCTAGAGACATGTATAGATCTCTGGCCGTAGTGAGTTTTCTATCAAAGACAAACAACTGAGAACCACAAAAATCAGTGAGAGTTGGGAAATCACCACAGCACACGGTAATACAAGTTCTCTCAAATGGGGGAATCAAGGCTCAAATAGCATTAACTTACCTTTGGAGAAATTCTCAGCTATATGGTTATGGCTGTGCCCCACTTCTTAGCTGTGCCCAACACATCCTGGATTCTGCTGGAGGAAGTGAGGCTTCTTGTAATTACCAATCAAATAAATACCAGTTTCCATCATAGCTTATTTTCCATTTTAGTTGGCAACAATCCCATCACTCTCTAAACCAGTTACCTATTGCCGTGGAGACCAACAGGTTACCTGGATGTTGCTAGGCTGCACCATTTCTCTGATTCTCTCTCCTTTTTCTCAGCCACGCTGCCCATTTCCTGAGCTGTTTTACCATTTTGACATTGCCCAGGATACCCTTATGCTGGGAAATCCTTAAGCAGCCATCTGGAAAGTCAGTTTAAGGCAGTGGACAAAGCCAGTAATGGAGCCTGATCTCTGTCTCTAAAAATCAATATAGAATTTGGAGGGGATTTTTAATACATTATTCTGATCTAGTTTCATTTACTATGGACACGGATATCTTAGCAGCATACCATCTCCCTACAAAACCTTTTGCTCATAATGCATTGTGGGCATCTTGAAACACTGAACAAAAAATATGTATACATGCATTTATCTTCCCTGGGTGTTCACCTGTTGTGGGAAATGTTGCAAATGGACCATAAATGAAGTTGATGTGAAGCTGAGATAAGCAGGCACATAAGATTACGCAGCGATAAATTGAGAGGGGATGTGAAAGCCAGAATGGACCAATAATCTAAACTCACATACAATCAGTGCAGACCGTGTGATTGGACTGTACTGGCGTCAGTGTGAACAGCTGCAATTGGGAATGAGTAGCAAAGGGAAGTGGAGCGAAGAAACTGAATGAACTGAGTTGAGGGAAAAAAAAAAAAAAAGGAAAGCAGCCTGACTACCCTTTCCTTACTAATCATAATGTTTTAGCACAACAGAATAAAAAGGGATATAAAAAGGTAACGTGCATTTTCTTCAAGGACTTGTTGAAAATATAATACAGTATCTTTGTAATTTACTGGTGATATGTACACAATGTAAAAGATCAGGAGCAGAGAGTACTATCACTATATTTAGAGATAATGGTGCTTTTCTTTCATAGGCTTGATATAAACTTTGATTACATAGCATTTCTTTAATTTGCTGCTATTCAAGAAAACCCTTAGAGCACTGCAGCGAGCAATGCCTCTCTTTTACATTTGCATTTTTTAATTTGCATTTTTTAATTTCCCAGACTACAGCTCCACACCTACACAGGCTTTCCCTGTGGGAGGGAAGAGAATATTTTTCAGTATGAATGATACTGTTTCTCTTCTCAAATAGCTGTAGTTATTAATTCCAGAGATTTACAAAAACCACTTTGCTACTGCATCACTTAAGTGTGGCGTTTTCTCCTAACAGCAGACGCCAGTCTATGGCTCCACTGGTACCCATTTAAAATCGAGCCGGGGCTGCTCAGACGACTGGCTGTCCTTGCGAGCAGCGTCCGGCTGCATTCCCCACGCCCCCCAAACGCCGCTGCGCTCAAGCAGAGTTTGGTGCTTCTGAAGGAAGATCCGTTACGTCCAGAGTATGCCAAGCTCCCCACAGCGCCTGAACGACAAGGACCTAGACCTGCACAGGACACGGGCGCCCGGCAGTCCCACGTTTCAAGGCCTGGACGTCAGTGCATGAGAAGATACAAAAATGCTTAACGCCGGTGGGACTGGCTGGGCATGCAGCCTGGACCAGTGCCACGGGCAGGGGCTGAAAGGGCCAACGGCACCCAGAAAGCCTGGTGGGCAGGGCCCGTTTCGAGGTATGGGAGACCTGAATTCAATTTCATATGCCAGATCTGGCAGACGGACATTTACCTGTGAATTTCCCATCTCCTAGATGGGAATCATCAGGTAAGAAGAAATGGTCTCTCCCTCCCTAGTGTTTTGGGCAGGAAGGGTCGACCAGTTCTGCGCGCCCAACTTCAGGAGAAAGCTTGGGGGCGAAGTGCTACGCAGGCAGGCAGAGGCGAGCCTGAAATCCCGTCCTTCCCGGGGCGCCTCCTCGGGCCCCAGCTCCTCCTCAGCACGCTGGCTCCTGCCTCTCCCTCGCTCCCCACCCAGCCGCCCGCTGCTCTGCGGTGCTTTGCTTGGACTTCGCTCCTGGACGCGGACGCTCTGCCCTTAAAAGCCCAGGGTTTTAATTTGTGGCATGACACAAAGAAGGAAGACAACAAGCAAAATCAGATCTGGAAAAGAGACGGCAACAGCAGGGCAATGAGTTTGCTCAGGAATTTTAACCAGATACTAACGCCTATCTGTTCAGAGGGAGACTGCCTCCAGAACGGGTCCGTCCAGGGGCTGAGGCAAAACACAGTTTTAAAATCTGACTTTCTCCATCCAGAACCTTGCAAAATAAAATTAACAAACACAGCGTGTCTTCCCGAGACTGAACATTCGCTCACATAACAAGAAAAAAAAATTTGGAAGACTTTATATAACAGCACCATCTCATGACACCTGCCATAACAATATTTTATTTGTCAGTCTTTTCCCATCCTATGTCTCTTGAAACTTGACTGGGTTACTGCATCAAAGGGAAGGAGTAATAGTATCATTTCAGATAAAAGAAAAAAGAGGAGTATGCTGTACACAATCTGCCCATCATCTCACTTCACGGTTACATTAACCAAACAGGCAACACATCTAAGAAAAATACACAGCTATATAATCTGGCAAACGTGTAAACCAGAGCTTCTTCTCAATATGAGGTAAGGAATGCTTCATTCTTATATGACATCTATAATTCAAAGTGCGTTACTCAGATTAATTAACATAACTTATTTTATGTACATCAACAGTGAGGCAGGGAAAGAATAAATTAAAAAGTACAAAATTAAATAAACAGACTCAGGATGCAGCAAGCCACAAACAAAACAGAGCTCATGGTTTCCAAAATAAAGGGAAAAAAGAGATCTATTCCAATGCAAGCATTTCCTTCCCCTTTCTTAAAGCGTGTGTTTCAGATAGCAAGTTCTGTTATGCACAGCATTGAGAACACTGTCAGCTCCTTGAAAGTATTGAACTGAATAAATGATATGAACTACAATTCCAGTCCCATATCTTAAAGCTCCAAATCATTTGAAATTTTATACCTTCATATTTAACTGACTTCCAGAACAATAATTCTGAAAGTGTATGTTAAGCTGCACTATTTCAGTAGAACTAATTAGTATGTAATAATAATAATAATCATGACTAATAATGCTGCTCTAATAAGGATTTAATCCTACAGATCATTTTTATGAAAGCACTTTGATAATAATGATTATTTATTCTTACAGTGCATTTTTCATGCTAGCAACTCCAAGTACCATGATGATTAATAAAGCTAAAGAAATTGAGAGATACATAAAATAACAAGCTTATGAGACTGCCAATGTGCTGATCTTATTAAATAAACATTGACAAAAAATAGAGCTGTAAAGGAGATTTCCTTAGGGGGAGGGGAAAAAATAAAAAAATAAACAAAAGAAAACCTTGAGGCTATGTCAGCGGGATTGAATTGACCTGTGTATCAATGTCATTTCTATTGTCACTCTAGCAAATAAAATAAAATAATAAATAGCACTTAGTGAGCTGTGGACCAGGTTGTCAGCTGGTATAAATAGGTGCATATGGCCCTATAATTTCAAAGGGTTGCACAGTCATAAGCAAATATGTAATATGTCTTCTCCACGATGACTTTCATGTACAGCAGAAGAATGTTACATACAGTCAATGTTCACATAGTCTGGTGATGGTTGATATATATATCTGAGCTACTTAGCTGGATTAGGCATACTGAGATCTGTTAGGGGCTTTTCGGTCTGCAGTGCCTAGGATTTAAATTCACTGGAGATGCCTCTTGTCTTCCTCCTCTCATCTTCCCGCTCCTGCAGGTTAAACCAAAGTCTTTGGTATGACTCAAGTTAGATTTCCACTGATATTCATGGTGGGCCAACAGAAAGAATTCACCTGGTTCAAAAATATCCCCTCCAGTAGGGATGCATTTATCCCACAAAGTACTATACAGAAAGCATTTTGCCAAGACAGCTTAGCTAGGAAATTACCTGGGTTGACACAATTTATAGCAGCAGCAGCACTCTTTTGCCAGGATGGCTTACGCAATTAGAGGAGGGTGGTTAGCGACCCGGGCAACAGAACGCTTTTTACACACACCGCTTCATTCATCCCTCTCAAGAAGTCTTTACTGATTTGACCTTCCTGGCAAAGTTTTGGTAGTGCAGACCAAATTTTGCCATTCCTCTTCCTCCAGTACTTCCTCTTCATAATCGTATTTACTTAGGCAGTTTGAGAAATGATTGTATAGAGAAAGATATAAAAGAATAAAAGTAAGTCCAGCTAAACAGAAGCTTTCTGATAAAACAGCCCATAGACAGACAGAATATATGCATAGGTGGTAAGAAACAGCTGCTGTGTTTTGAATATATGCTATATAATCACTGTCTCAGGTTCATGGAAGTACTGAGTGGAACCAACTCTCTCTTTGTGAAGGGGATGCACAATATTTCAGTCCAAACAAATATCAAGAGTAGCCCCTAGCAGCAGAAATCAAATCTGAATAGAAAGAGATCTTAGCAGACCTAATAGAGTCTTTCTACACTACTGGTCGATCCTTCTCTAAACTAATTTGTGAACAAAGAGAACAAAGGGCTGGACATTTCTCTGGGGACATTCCTATTTTCTAACTCAGGAGTAAATTATGTTGAATGAGAATACAAAGTCATAAAATATAATCAGGCTATTAGCTAGGCAAGAATTATGAGGAAGATATAGTGCTCAACAATGAATTGCTAGTGTTACATATGATAAGCAGAGACAATAGAAATCAGTGGGAAAAATTGGCATGCAGTGATTTCCTTCCCTGGGCCTCCTACAATTTGCAGAACTCTGCAGAATTTCTCAGGCCGGAGGTCAGCTTTCCCTTTCGGTGAAATATACTTGGATTTCAATGCTAACTGCCACTGCTCCAAAAGGAGGGTAGTTACAAAAGGTTGATTTGCAAAAATATTTATAAATTCTGTAGCTTTTTATTTTTAGGAGTTCAGTTTAAGACTTCTGGTGGCTGCAGGCATCTGTCTTGTCCAAGATTTCTCCATGGTGCTAGCAGAAGGGAAGCTGAACTGAAGACTTAGATTTATCAAGGAGTGGGAACTGGGTGCTCGATTCTAGGAAAAATAGAACCCAGAGGAAAATCATAAGCATACATATTTTCTTTGCATATAGATGTTTCTATTATTCCTAGGATTATCAGATAAATCTTGACTTAATCACATGAGCAGGAATGGAAATAAATAGGAGTTTTGTTATGGATTTCCAGGGGGATCAAGACAGAGCCTGGCTGTAGTTAGTAAGAAATCAAAGGACACCAGCAAGCCTGTCTGCTAGCTGGACCCAGCTGGTATTATCTAGCTGATGTGAACTTCTGGGACTTGTGTTTCCTTACCCTTTGCCTGTGTTTCACCAACACATAGCCTTCTCCCCCTGCCTAACCATATACTCTTGGAGCAGTGTCCCGCTCAGTCTGGCAATATGTTCTGCCTCCTCAGTTCCTCTTCATTTCAGTACATATCAGAATATCATCTGAAGTAAAATTAACATTATCAGAAGCACATTTGCTCAGTGCTTGGGCTAGGAGATCAAAGTCCCAGATCTGAAAAGGAAGCTTTTTCCTTGAAGGAACTTCACACAGGCTGGAGGCTATATCATGCACAAAGCACAGACCATATAAGACTTCTCCTGGAATCTCACTGCCATCATATTTGAACAATAGACCAAATTCCAAAAGAAGAAACAAAAAGTGCACACATGTCAACGAGATGGTCTGCATGCAACATATGATATGTATGTGTGGTGTCTTAGTTATGAGAATTTTGACAGTTTAGGGAAAGAAGCCTTTAACACCAGAGTTTAAACATAAGATCATCCAGGCTATGAAGATAAGAGGTGCTGGAAAGTCCTGGAGAACATGGAAGGGAAATTAAAGAATTGCAACTACCAGAGTGTTAGGACAATCAACTTGCTTACAAGGAAGGCAGGTGGGAGAGAATCAGATTGTTAATACAAGCCTTGTTTAGTCAACTCAGGAAAACTATCGTAATCGACCAAATGACAGTCACAATTTGTACAACTATAGTGCCCAAATGCTCAGTAAATCAGTTCGCAGTCACAACAGGTCTATCCTGAACAGAAGTGTCAGAGCACAGTTAATTCATGGATTGCAGCTTGGAGTCCTCCAGGGAGGAACTGAAGGCTGCGAGAGGCTGAGTGCGGAGCCGTGCCATGGCACAGGCAGCGTGCTTCGCACCATCAGCACAGCGTGGGCCAGCTGGGACAAAGTAAAGCTCAGCCGTGAGCTCGTGGAAACTGGGAGAACAGCCAGTGGCCTCCTGCCTTGGACCAACCATGTGGTTAATGACACGGTTGATTTTGATCAATTTTATTTGCGTGCTGTAGCTACTATTAACCAGAAAATCAATCACAATACATAAAATATCATTTTGTTTGTTCTTAAGGTTTCCATTCTTCCTTTTCTATAAGGTTCAAAAGAATATTTTGCTCATGAATATCAACAAAGCATACTTGAAAGCACTAAAAAGTGAACTGTTTGTTTATCCTCAGGGCAGGTGCTCTGTAGATTATCACAGGCAGCTTTGTTACTCTGCATTGCAAAGTCTTCAACCTTGACCTGTACGGACAACTCTTTCCTGTCCTGTCCCTCCCAACCCTCAAGAAGGAAAAAAAAAAGAAGACAGAGCAATGATTCTTTATCCTAAGTTGATGCTTTGCCCTGCTTTAGCAAAGCCTTCGTTGTACAGACACACACACACATTTTTGAGTTTCTTGCATTCAGCTGTTACTCAGTAGTCTGGGGCTGAAATAACTGCATTTGGATGGTAGGAAATTAGAAGCATAGACTTTCTTGGGGAATTCAGCAGTGTTAATTGCATGACTTGGTAATACTCAAGGGAAACTTTCCAGGTGACATGTAAGGAATTAGACACACATATATCTCACTTTAATATGAAGGGAACCAGAGTGCTCATCTCCCTGCGCAATCTGTTGACAGATTTCCCCTTACCTTGAATGATAGCACACAGGAGGAGCTATCTTGCTCCATTAAGGGTTTTTAGAAAAACATATATAACAGCAGGAGCCTGCGAAGGTCTCCCCCAGACAAATATCATAAAAATCCTAAATTCTAGAGTTATTTCAAAAGAACAACTGTCTACAAGACACAAAATCTTTTCTAGTCATCAGTGTATAGGTAAAAATGGTGCAGTGAAATACTGCTCCAGTCATCTGCCTTGGTATGATCTGGGATACAAGAAAAAAAACACAAGACGCGGGGGTGCAAAATGACTTTTGAATTCCCCTGATCCCGAGCTAGTTGCTTGAGTTTCCAAGTATGAGGTAGAGCAGCCTTCAGCATCAGCATCTAAACATGCCTTCTGTTTGAGTTAGTAGCCCATGAGGAACCATGTGCTTATACTACAGGAATATGGCCTCAGAAAAGAATTAACAGGTTCCAGAACCACTTGCCTCATCACCCTGGGGAATACCTAATTTTACTCTTTGCATAACTTCAGCACTGATGGTTTGACCTCCTCTTCTGAGCATATACTGCACTGCTCAGGTATTCCTAAATTAACATTTCCATAATGCCTAGTTAAAAGAGCTCCCAACTATCACTGAGCAGCTCTTACGATATGTGAACTTGTGAAAGTTTCTGCTTCCTTCTGTTCTACTGCAGATATTTAAAAGCCAGAAACATCCATTAATCTCAGGAGATGATCTGTAAACCTCAAACAGTATCCAGTGGTCCCCTTGAAAATACGTTCTTAGGCCTATATAGATAGACACTGCCTTCAAACTTCTGGCTATGTTTGTTCAGTGGCTAAAGCAGATATATCCCAGATGTTCCTGTGGTTGTTTGGCTTGACTAGTCATTAAGCTTTGACATTCGTGGATATTTGGCATCAAGTTTCATTTTGTTAAAACCAGACCAGTGGAAATTTGATATTTAAGAAAAGCCTGTTTCCTATAAATGCTGAAATATGATAATTATCAATAAACAGGATCATCATATCTACATAGAATGTTCAAATAAGAACAAAGCAGACAAAAATATCTCCCTGCGTTTCATGGAGGGATACGTTTCTGTAGAACAACAATACACAGGAGCATGGAGTAATGGAGTTGATCCTGACCACGTGAGGTCACAGTTTGCAGGCATCAGCACATGGGTGCAAAATGACACAGGGCTAGAAGCAATCTGCAATATATCTTCTTATAAATAAGACTTCTGTTGAGCCTTAGATTATCAAATGAGTCAAAGGTAGTTGGAATAGCTATTCCTACAAGGAAATGAGCAGAAGTTAGATATTTTATGCTTGTAAGTTCCTTTGATAAACCCTATGTTTTGCTCCAGTTGTAACAAAAAAGCTCTCTCTGTGTACACTTCGGCTAATCCACGTCCTTCTCCAGGAAGAATGATACTGCGACACTGCATAATCAGGTAGTTGGCAGCTGGGCACCAGCAGGCTCAATATTCAAACCCACATATTGTAAGTGAAAAGAAAGAAACTGTGTCAAGGAAATCTCCATCATCCCTACCCTGTAACTTAAGATCAGAGGCCCCAAGCGTGTTACTTTTGAATTCTTGCAGGGTTACAGGCCTCTAAAATAAATCAGCTCTGCCAATTGTGAAACACCCTGGAGCATATATTGGAAACACTTCACTATCTTTTAAAGTGACAGATTAAAATCTCTAGTAACAAAGTTTTGCTCCTTTCCTTCAGCCATCCTTAAGCAATTCCTCTCACACTTGCAAGGAAGGATTTGGGCATTCTTCTGAACACTTTCCAGCGAGGCACACTGGTCTGTTTCAGCCTGATCCTAACCTTACTTGTACAGCAAAAATGAGATATAAATCTACGGAATCAGAGATACTTTGGTGCATGTGCGGAATTAGACTCCAGCTGCAGACTGGTACATTTTTAGGTCAAGAAATCCTAAGTTTGTCATGCACACAATTTCTGCTGGAAGAGACATTAGGGGCAACAGGCACGGGGCCTCGATGGCCCTCAGCTATACTAACTCAGCCACAGAATCCAGCTCCTGCTAACTAGCTCTTCCACCGATGCTTTGTCTCAATGCTATCAGTGTGGCAGAGCAGCATCACAGACAAAGGATCAACAGTACATCAAAGGCGACTGTAATGTCTCACCAAGCCACTTGCAGAGCGATAGCAGATACCTGCCTCCAACAAAGCTGCAATCTGCTTCAGCAGAGCAGCCTCTTTGCAGGACCAAGTGGTCACTCTGCTTTGAATGGGGCGGAAGGCCCATCAGCGCTGTGTCTGCTCCTGGACAGCACTGGCTCCCTCTGATCCCACCTGCCTTAAGCCACAACTGTCTTCTTCACTGACCTTGCACTTGACATTTCTTAAGATGTCCTTACACATTTTTGACCCCCTGATCTTGTACAACACAGCAAATAGAAAATGGGGAGGATGGACATGACATTATAAGACACTCTGAATTTAATACCACAAAAAATAACATGCTGGCCTCTGCTCTGACTACATTATTCATTTTCATATTTAATTCATAAAAAACTTCCTCTAATTTCCACCCAGTTTCCAGCCTCTTGCCATATATAGCCCCAGAGTCTTTACATCCTCCTGCAAAATTCTGGTCAAGCTTAAAAGTAAAAAGCCTAATATTAAAGACAAAGTTCAAAGCCCAGGTTTGAAACAACAGTTTTGAAAAAGGAAATGAATGTCTTTTACTTCAAACATCTTTGTGAAAAGGGCCAGATTCTGATCCCTATATAACACCAATGTAAATCAGAAACAATCTCCTTGAAGTTAATAGAGATCGAATTCCCGGCTCATAAGCCTTTGCACACTGAATTTAACTATCTGTCATGCCTGCGAGGTTACAGCACAGACCTAAAAGAAGGTATGGTATAAGATCAATGTTAAGGAAAGAGTTTCATTTAAAAGACCATCTTTTCCCATCAGACATGATAGGAGATTTATTATTCCAATATTATTGTTGAAAGTAGAAGAGAGAGAAAAAATAAACAGGAACATATATTTTCATTTTATGACTGAGAACAACATTTCATACTGTAAACATATCTTGGTCTATAACATTTACCCAGTAAAAAAAATAATTTCAATACAGTCCTTATTGCTAGCTCGGCAGAGCCTCCCTAGAACATTGTGTTAATGATTAATATGAAGTCAGTGGAATTCCACAGTTGCTGAGAGTCTTGTGCCCAAGAATGAACTGCATTGCTAAATCAGCAAAGACAGTTGTCAAGGTAACCTCTATGTAATCTATTTAACTGGCTCCCAAAACACCAATCAAGGTCAGATAACGCACTCAAGCACCATATGAACACACTCATACGGCATAAAGCTTTGTATCAAGACAGCAGGGAGGAAAAAACCTCATTAGGAAGTAAGGGGAAAAAAATAAATTCAGTTTTGAGAAGTGTTAATTGGGATTGCAGTTAGCTTTGTGAGGAAAGTATGCAGCTTTTCTGAATATGTTTTATCTATGGAAGAAGTAATTTCACTCCAGTTCAATATGAATGGAAATATTCTTCTACCAGTGTTCTAAAAAACCCCCAAAATAAAAACAGCCGCTGGTAAATTATTCATTTCATTTATTGTTTTATTAATGCCTAGACTGGTATCTACACTCTGATATACAGCTCTTGTTTTATTTTGCTCTGCAATAGCTTTCTGTTACTTCACAACAAACAAAATGTCAGCAGAAGCATCTCAAGGCCGGCAATATCGTCCTCCCCAGACAAGCACCGTTCCACAGGTCCTGCTCCCCTGCTCGGTCTCCCCTCTCACAGAAACTTGTCATCCTCCAGAGAGGTTTCTGGAAAGAATAATAATCTATTTGGATTTACAGTCTGATGGGTAGCTTGAATGTGAAGTTGTATCGCAAGTATTATTTACCTTCTCTGCATGCACATCTCTATAGCCATAACAAGGGCTGGCAAGAGTCACTCGGGTCTGAACTGATTTTCATTCCAACAATTGCTGTGCATACAAATCAACAGCCTTTACTTGATATTTACTGCTTCGCTTGTCTTGGAAGCAAAGAAGAGTAAGCATTATGAGAATTAAAAAGGTTGTCTGCTTCCCTGGAGCTTCTGTACCTTTGTCCTCTGCAGCAAAGCTACAATACTTCGTAACTTCTTATAGCCTCTACTCCTCAATGAATCTCAGCAAATATCCCTGTGCCTCTTACAGCAAAAGTACATACCAGGGGAGTTATTTCCTTCCTTCAGTTATACAATGTCAGTATCAGAGAGCTGCGCTAAATCAGGACACTGCTCCTGTTCCACAAAGATGCCAAAAGGTCCTGCCATAGACACGGAGAGCTAAAAATAACAGATTCAAAATTGCAAAAGGCAATCACACTAAAGACTATGTAAATTTCTGCATGGTTAGACAATATTTTTGACCCATATTATCTGTTAACAAAAAATCAGAATCTTGTTTTAAATGCAAAATGGCAGCATACACGATATCCTAAATGAAAGAACAGACTCAGCTTTCACACCAAGAGCTGAGGTTCACTAGTAACTCTACCTGAAGTTGTAGATATTTAGCATTTTTTTTTAAGGATCTCCGCCTTTCTAACACTGTGTGTATGCCTGTTTGGGATCAGTGCAGGATCCAGGGGCAATAAAACCACATACTAGTTTAGGAAAGGAGGAAGACAACTGCACATTCTGGTCATCCCCTGCGTAGGAGGGCGAGATGGTGCCACAAGCTGCTGCTCATCATGTTGCTGCCAAAGCCGCTCTGCAGTCTGCCTGTGTAGGCAGGACTCCATGGCCTTCCCAGAAATACCCCAGCAACTGCTCTGGACCCACCAAGACCCTGAATAGGGAAGATGCAGAGGTGCCTCCAACCTACTTTAGAAAGTCAGGCTGCAGGAGAATACAAACTGTGCGGCAGCTCTCGGAGATCCAGTGCCGTATCTCACCGCTAAGCGGAGGGCAGATGGGCTCCACGGTGCCCCTACACATGGTGCACGTCCTGGCTGTGTTCCAACCCACGCTCTCGAGTTTCCTTCCCATGGAAACAAGAGCTTGGGATGGGTAGGACCTAAGTCTCGTCCAGAAGTGGACTCAGCATATTGGCAGTGTGAACACCTCTATATGAATAGCTCAAAGATCCAAATATTATTTATGACATTACTCTATAGAACCTATCTGTGTAAAACCTTAATATCTCACAGATATTCATGAATTTATCTTCACCACAGACCTGCTACGAATAACATTTGCGATCAAGAAACTAAAGAGCAAGCAGATTAAGTGACTTGCTCAAGGACACCTAGGATGCCTGCGGCAGAGTCAGAGAAGGCTGATGAGGCCCCCCCCCCTAAATTCCAGCCTCACTGCAGCACAGTGGTTTCTCTCCTTACAAGAGCCACTTGAGAGCTCTGAGCACCCACAATACCTATTGATTTCAGGTTTCACTGAGATGTAAGAGCACTCGGCACTTGCCAGGTGTGTTAGCATGAAAGGAAAGAGCTTTGTATATCTTTTCAAGCTCTAGAGACAGTGGCTGCTTTCAATGAGAAATTAGCAGCTTGTCTCTGGGTTTTGACATGTCAGACACAGAGGGGAGGACTGACAGCTAATGAAGCTCTGAGACAATTACAGTAACTCTCCCATGATAAGCTGAAATCCACCCCTGCATCACTGGGCTCCAGCATAATGAAAGCTGGACTATCTGTAGTGTCTCCTCTTTTGTACCACTACAAACATGGATCTGGCAGCGCAAAGAAAGAGGGAAGAGCGCGGAAACTGAAGGAATACTCCTTTCGAAGAGAGATTATGTCAGAAGATGCTATACACAGTCAATCAATATGAGAGTCTGTTTCTTGTCCCAGCAAATATGTGATAATCTGTTTTCCTTATTAATTCAGATTAGACTCATAAAATTATTCTTCACTTCCTATTTTAATGCAGGCAAATATATCAAGTAACATCATTTGCTCAGTGAGGGTATTGCATAGCCAGTATAGGCAATGCCAGCAGGAGATATCATTCACTGCCTACTCAGATACAAGATAATCTTGCAGATGGCCAAATATAAAGATATATATGGAAGGCAAAGAAGATTGGTCCTACAATCTAGGCAGAAAAGTAATTTTAAAAGCCATAAGTAGATGTATATGAAATGATAACACCCTCTGCACCATCTCTTTTCTACATGTTATTACAACAAAATCACAGTTACAATAGTTTCACTTTGTGCTCCCTTTAGAAAAGTAACTTCTGGAGACTAAAACTTGTAAGTATATTTATACCTGAATCAAATCATCATGCATGCAGCATTTCAATTAGAGACACTTATTTTAAAAAAGAAAACTATCTTGAACAGTATTTCTTGTTTTCTCTAGGTAGCAAGAGTTTTAAAAAGAAGTTTCTGATTTTTTATACACCTTATAAAATTCACTTTCAGAAATAAGGTGTAAAGGTTTGGTTTACTTATTCCTAAAGCCAACCAAATACAACAAGCTAGTTAAGAACTGCAGGAGTGTGGTTGTTGTCTCTCACCTACTCACACACACTACTCATGCATATGCACTTCAGAGGTGCTGTTAGGACTGCATCCCAAAACTTTGAAATCTGGAGGAGAACGGATCCCTGCAATCTTGGCCTCTGCACATGGCATCAGCATTGACACTGTAGTCAATGACTTGTGTCTCCAAAGGACCGTGAAGTAATCCATGCCCTAAGAAAGAATTTACAAGATGCACTGTAACAGCTCCTAAGATAGCTGTCACTGTCTCTGTGTTGCTAATGTGTTTGCAGGATTAGTATTAATTACCCTATAAGGGACATGTCTGTTTTGAGAGCCAGTAATAAGTCCTTACTTAATATTAGGCAAATAGCATGCAAATGAAAAAACATTCTATAAGTAACAAAATATTTAATCCTTTGTATGTATATTAAGAGTCTATAATAAATACATCTTTCTTTGCAAGATATTATGAGTGTACATCTATGTATTTCTCTACAAATAGTAATTCTGTAAAGGAGATAATAAATACAGACATTCAAAACTAAGTGAACAATGCAAAGGTGATAGGAACTAAAGACTGCTAGTACACTCAAAACTTCCATACCTTTGATTTGTGCTGTTTTTCCTTAACACAAAGCATAGTGACTCCCAACTTCATGGTCCCTGGCTCTTCCTGGATTGGTGTCACATGCTGAACCATCTTTAAATACACTGCCTGATATACAATAATCTGAACACTTTTCTCAAGTAAAGGTGGAAGAAAAAATAATTGGAAAGAAATAAGCTGGCGCAAAGGAGTGTCATTTCAGTGAAGTGCACAGAGAAATCCTGATTTTTACCACCTGGGAATCTAACTTGGAAATTCTGACCCTGCCAGCAGGAGTTCAATAACCACGACCACCTAGCAAACCCCCCACGAGCAGGAAAAAAGCTGCTGTTCCTCCCCCATTTGCTCTTTTCCCCAGCGCCCGGGGGAGGAGAGCGGGGGCGCGTGCCGCGGCTCGGCAGCGGCCCCGCGCTGCTGCGGGACCCCCCGCCCCTGCGGCTCGGCAGCCCCCGCGCGCCTCGCGCTCCGTCGCTCCAGCCAGGTTCTTCTGGATCGCAGCAAAACACAACAGCCAGCCGCACAAATTCATCTTCGTTTTCCAAAGTAAAAAACAAAACACGGCAAGTCAGGGAAATGTCTAGATAAGAATGCTCTTTTTATCTCTCGATACTTTCGTGACTGAATTTTCCTTCAAGACTAACAGATGGCTTAACCGCACCAGGTAAAGACTGTGCACAAGTCAGTGACAAAAAATGGTTGTACTGTTGTTTTTGTAACATAAATCTCCCCCAAACCCACCCCTGTAAACAGTAATAAGAACACGCGGGGCTTTTTAATTGAACATTAAACTCACAAGTCCCATTACATTCACAGTACAGTATCCAGTTAATATATCCTTTGGGTTTTTTTTTTCCTTTGTCCCACCCACAGAGATGCTACAAATTGGATTTAAATTAAATTTCATTCTAAACACATATATTCAATCATAACAAAGCAGTGACAAATTAGCTTATTCCATTTAAACTCATTGTATGCTCAGCCTGAGTACCTCCTGCTCCAGCCCAGGGCCGATTTCCCAAAGGTCAGGTATTTAAAGAACTGACGCACAAATGTGTGTGTAGCTATTAGCTGGGGAATTGGTTTGATTATTACATGAAATATCAGATTGAACTGCAGTGCGTGTTTTAAAGTGTGAATACAGAAACGGTTTGTTTTTATTACTGCATGAATAAAGGGGCATAAACAGATGGGTACAGTCACAGAGCAGTGTACACAGGTAGAGCTGTTTTAGAAATGTCTATGTTTATTTTTTTCTCTTTCTTAGATATGATCTGATGTAAGAAGAGGCCTGACCAGTAACGACCACTTTAACACAGTCCGTTCTAGCTCTGTCTGAACACCACTCCCTATCAGCTACCTTTACTGTACGTTATGGTAATACGTTACGAGATTTTGCTCACCTGGGTTTTTTCATCAGGGCTGGGCCCTTGCTAGTTTCAGCATTTAAAGTAAACCAGAATGGGTCAGGTGTGGAGAGAACAGAGTGAATTTGATACACTCCCCAGAGCCCTCGGAGACTTTCCAAATCAGTCACTCCGGGGGGGGGGGGGGGGGGGTGCCTGTGCAGAGGGCAGCAACAGGCATTAAAAAAAGATCCTAAGGGTTACCACAGCTAAATGTTAGCTGTGGTTAGATCAGACACCTAGGAAGCAAAGCATATGGAAACTGTTATTTGTAAAGGGAAAAAAATCCCATCATTTCAAAATTATAGTGGAACGTGTTTAGAAGGTAAACATTCTCGATTTGCCCTAAAATTTGTTAGCAGTAAACAAACCCACTTCTTCTTACAGGTTTATGCAGTCTTTGTGCATAGTAGATACTTCAGAGACGATTCAGGACTCATCACTGTAACGACTTTCCAAAACAAATAGGGATGTGTTGTCCCTACTTGGGGATATGTCTTAGCTGTCTATTGGCCTAGGGTAGTTAATCACAACTGCTAACAAACAGAAAAAAAAAAAGAAACAATTAAAAATCTAATTGGCTTGACGCTTTAAATCCCCTCCCAGCATGCACACTCATTCCTCTACATACTACCCAAACCCTAACAAACCTTCTTCCCTTAACTAGAGTTAACTCCCACCCCACTCCCAGTCTCACTAAACTCGTTTGAGACATGCAGCCGTCTTCACACCAGCTTTATCCTTCCTGCTGCAGGGACTCCTTCTGGGGATGCACAATATTTCTGGGACCTTGAAGGGAGCATGGCACCCACTTTCCAGGGGAGAAAAAAATCACTAATTGGATTAGTTAATTTAAAATGAATATTTGCCTGTGAACCCCGTGACTGTAAACTGGTTTATTAGCAAAGAGCTTTGTGGGTGATCCAGTGGTAACTACAGTCATGCATGGTATTTTAGCTTTCAAAACTTGTACTCCAATTTTACCCCTGGATTTAACCCTGCTAGATACTCAGCTGCCATGAACTTCAGTGAAGCTGCTCACAGCCTCATAAAAGGGCTCAGCACTCCATTGCTTCAGCTATAAGAGAATGTTTCTCTCTCCTGATGTCAAAATACGAGGACGTAGCCGACAGGATTAGTTAGCCCTCTTCTCAAATAAGCGTATATTTACTTACTGTGTCAGCAAGAGACTTGATCTGTTGGCGACTTTCTTCACCAACTCATCTACGCTCTGCAAATGACTTGCACAAATGCACAAAGAAGGCAGAGAAGTCAGAAGTCCTGAAGATGCAGCACTTTGTACATGCTTTGGCTAATCAAAAGCTTTGGTGTTCAACCATCACGTGAAAACCAAAGGCCGGACTCCCAACTTCTGACTGTGTAGCTCAGTGGTGCTGACTGATGTCACTGAGAATCTAGTCCCAAAACTCCTCTCTGACATCTGTTATAATACAGAATAAAACCCTAGACCAGGACTCTGTGGTAACGCAGAGCACGTGTTCCCCAGTTGCCATGTCAATGGGGGGGTTATTCTGTACCTTCGTAGCTACACCAGCTTGCTGCTCAGGTGTCATAACTCTCGGTGTTAGTGCGCTTTCCTTTTCCAAACTGAGGAAAGCAACACGAGCTCAGGTTACTTCTTCACGAGTAACTGTATTCACAGTCCAGCTACTGTATCTCAGAACATGTTCCCAGCTCTATGCGAAGCTTAGCGAGTAGTGTTAGAGGCCGTACTGTCTGTACAAAAAATGGTTCTGTGTTATTACACTCTATAAATCAAATACAACCGTAGCAACGCAAGTTGTCATAAACTAACAGAAGAATCAGACCTATAGTGCACATGCATTAGACTAGACCCGCTCATCATGTTGCCCAGGGGTTGAATGCACACAGCGGGACAATTTATTCGAGTTGCCTGTGGCTGACAGGTAAGAAGCATGCTTGGCAAGCACTCTCCACATGGAGGCTTGCATTTTCTGACTGGTCTGGCAGGAAAATACCTTCCTATGGTCCTCACAGCTCCTTAGCTGCTGGGGTCCGAGAAAAGAAAGGTGACGCATACTTGGAAAGAGGAAGAACCACCACTAAGGAAGGCAGACATGGGATAGATGGGGTAGATGAGAATATTGCAGTGGGCAAGAAACTATGGCCAGAGATGAGTGGGAGGGATGTCTCAGAGAGGAAAAGAAGTGGTACTGGAATAGCCTGTGGGGAGAGGAGGGACTCAAGCAGAGTGAAAGAGGAGAGGTTGATCCCAGCAGGGATATACTGGAGTCCTCAACAACCCATCTGCTACTTGAGGCCACGTGTACTGGAGGCACATAAGGGAATTCAACCTGAGCGAGGATGTCATGCTCAGACCTGTAGTGAGGAACCTATGCAGACAATTTGGGTATGTTTTTGTTCTTGTTTTTGAACGGGGAGTGTGAGCTCCAACAGGAATCTGAGGACAAGAGCCAGTGCTTCGCTCTGCGGATTAAGAGCGTGGTAATCTGTTGTTAGGAGAAATGATCTTCCAGAAACGCCTGTTGCAAAACGTATGAATACATTCCCCTTTGGACTTCCCTCCAGATGTGAAGCACACAGTTACAGTGTGCCAAGCGGCTCCCTGATTCTTCTCACCAGGGAGCAGCCGGGCCGGGCTGCACCCCGCGGCCGGCCGGAGCGGGGCTGAGCCCGCGCGGCCGTGGGGCGGGGGCAGCCGCGGGCCCAGGACAGGGCCCCTCTCTGCCAAACCTACTGAAAGACAAATGCGAACATTGCTTAAGCAGCGCTGCCAGCTGTACTTCATATCGTAACACCGAGAGAGGGACTTAATCCGGCAAAGCTTAATTGACGCAAGTGACCCGTCTTCTGAACCGCTGGAACCGCACAGGCGAGCAGAGGGCACGCTGGTGAACCGGTGAGGTCTGGCCTCTCTTCCTGCTGAGAGCAGAGCCGGGCATTTTGGAATTAAATGACAGAAGAGGAAGCAGAAGGGTAAGAGTTAAAAATTACTGCCAGTAAAAGCCTCGTCTTTTAAACATACTTTCTTAAGACTACTTAAGTATTTCTGCCCCAAGGAGGTAAATGAGATTATTCATATAAGTAAAAACTACTTATACAAGCTATGGTTTGCAAGACAGCTTAATAATTATGGGGAGAGATTTCTGGAGCAAGTTCTTATAAAATACTCAGGATCATTCAACTTCAATTTTTATTCTCAAAATAAAAAGAAACTATCACTAGCTGTCCACAACTGCAAATGATAGGGGGAAAAGGAAAACTGTAACAATAAAAAAGATCTGAAATGCTGTTGATTTAAACATTAGTTTCTTTTTTTTTAATCCTATATTCACTTTTCACTTTCTGCTTTTAGAGCATGATTTCAAATAAAAAAAGGAGATCTTTCAGATAAGCCCTAGGAGTTGCTCAGACACACAGAAGTATGATTACAGAACTGCTTACAATGCTAATGATAAACCTCTTCCTGCTTGTCACGGCCACAAAACCACCCTGTTTTTGGAAAGGATAAGGTCCTTTATGATGTTGATAAAACACTCCTTTTGGAGAAACATAGGGTACCATCAATCAACAACATTTGTCTCTGGCTTCTTTTGTTGACATCCCAATATTACAACAGCATATCATAATCCTAGCAAAGTAAATAGGCTCCAGAGAGAAGCAGCTATAAATTGGGCCTGACTCAATCAAATGAGCTCTGTCATGAAGGTCTGTTAAGCCCTCGGTGCTTTACTTCCCCACAGCACCTTCGAACCGAAGAGACGTCAGTGTGCCCAGAGGAAGACTCGGAGCGAGCAACCCGAGAGCCAAATTAACCTGGTTCTCCAGGAAAGAACCAGTAGCAGATCACCCCGACAGCAGGGCATGGCAGTGGTTCTTCTTTAGCTGTTACTGACACTGGTTTACTTCAATACTTTTACATTTTTTCTCTTCAATTTGTAAGACTTCCTGAAGTGCAAAAGTGAGGCTTGGCAGCAGCAGCAGCCATCGCTCCACGGCCTTAGTGAGCGCTCAGGGCCCGTCCGCACAGAAAGGCTGCTCTGGATTAAGCAAAGCCTGTTACGCAAAACGTGGTGCATGAACTGCACCACAGAAAATGGCAATACTTCTATTATGCTTTAAAGTGGGCTTAAGGCCAGGCGTCAGTACGAATGAAACTGAAAGTTTCCCTGATGCTGGAAGAGGCACAGAGGCAGGAGCCTGCCCCCAGGAACGCGAGTTTCTGCTGAACTTCGTCATGCAGAGAAAAC
This sequence comes from Rhea pennata, assembly GCF_028389875.1. NCBI lineage: Eukaryota > Metazoa > Chordata > Aves > Rheiformes > Rheidae > Rhea > Rhea pennata. The sequence goes on along the minus strand of NC_084673.1, from coordinate 14,950,071 downwards.
TGCGGTCCTGCTCTTACTGTCTGTGTGTAACAGGAACCCACTCTTCCTCTGATTTTATTCTTACTAGTAACTTGAACACCATAAACTAACTCTAATTTCCATAAACAGCTTAAACAGTGTTTTCTTATCCTAAGAAATTATCATTACAATTATTCTCCTTCAGTACCCCGAAGCATGCTGTGCAGTCCACAGTTGTCAAGGTTCAGTTTTGACCTGGATTACATCTGTATCAGGCCATCAGAGGGAACCAGCTGGGACAGCCAAGTACCAACTGCTACTTCCATTCCACTTCCAACAACTGCAGAAGAAATCTGTCCATGTAAGTAGTGTGGCAAGACCTCCAGCCTGAGGAAACTCCCCCCGGACAAGACTTTACTGAGGCTCATAGATGCCTGAGGCTATGTAAGAGGTCCAGCTGGACCTCAGGACACAATCTAGACCCAAGGCATGATGATAAAAGGAGCCAAGTAATTAAAAAAAGGAGTTAATGCTGTTACACTGACATGCTACCTGGATACTTTAGTGGCAACTTGACATCCCCGTACAGTTCTGCAGCACAATGTATAAGTACTTGCATACTCCCACAAACACATTTGTTCAATTTGCATATCAATATTAGTCTATTCAAAATCCTTATTTCCAACAACATATTTTTATTATTATTATCAGTTCCAAATGAAGTAAAAAGTACTCCTGTAGACTGCTGAGATGTTTTTTTGACATGCAGAATAGGATCTGAAGGCAGTTATCTTACCTTATGACTCTCAAGTTTTCACACTATTTACAATAGCTCTCCCAACTGCACAGGTGTCAAAAATACAGCAAACTGTATTGTGCTGAAAAAGTAACTTTGACAGGTCTAATTTACTGAGACTGATTCATGTGACAGCATAAACAAATCATTCTTGTCAAAGTCTATATTGAAAATGGAGTAAATTGATTGTAGAGTCAAGTGCACTAGTAATTTCAGTGAGTACCATGATTTCATTTGTAAAACTATCGCAAAGAGGAAAAAGACCTGTCTTTCAGAGCTGCCTTCGATTCTTGGACTAGTCAGAGCAGCACAGGAATATGCTGTTTAAGAGCATACTGCTGTTACCAGCACTTTCCCTGTGCAATCCCGTTACTGTGTATTCAGGGAAGTAACATGAGAAATCCCCTGAGATCTTTTGTACAAATATACAGCGGAGATCAACAAGAACTCCTTCGAGTGGACAAAACATTCTGTTTCCTTACTTCTGCCATAGCAGCAGAACGTTACAACTGATTAAAACACCAGCACAACGTTCAGTTTCTTAGTGGAATTGTTTTTTAAGATTACGAGGAGCTACAGAAGCAACATTATCATAATGGGGCTTTTCGACATAGATTCAAATTATATAATCTCTGAAGTCATTGTTTTCTGCTGCTACAGGGGATATGGCAAGTTCTGGGAGTGAGCTTTAACTGACAGGGGCTTAGTTTCTTATCTATGAATAAAAAGAAGGGAGATATAAACTTTGTGAAGATAAGCAAAAGCAAAACTCGTGTATAATGTATCCAGTGAAGCTAACGATCCTCAGAGCAGAGAAAGTGAAGCCAATAAGTTATGCGAGACAGGCACTTACAGAGGTCTTCTGGGGTCATGTTTACTAATCTCTCCCTCGCTCTCCGTCAGACGGCTCCGGAGGAGCACAAAGCATGCCAGCCACCACGGCCGCCAGCCCGGAATTACTCCAAACAATTCCTTCACACTTTATATACAAATAACGCATGTTAAATGCAGGCTGCATTTAACCAAAGGATGATTTTTAATAACTCAAACCATCAGTAAGCCGTGAAGACAGCAAGTGGGACTTTGTCTTGCAGGAATGTTTTTTTTCCCCTTTTTTGCAACGAATGGATTTAATAACGCTCCCCTGTTTTCTCCAGTCACTCGAATTGGTATGGCCCTTGACTTAAATTCCAGATGACCCCCTCTCTTTTTCTCATATGCAGAAGGTATAAAATCTTTTGTTCATATTTCCAGGGGAAAAACAATTCTTAGTGTCTCACAACATTCACCTTTTGTGTTCATCCTTAAGCTTCATAAGGTCAACATAAAATAGGGAAACAGAGCATTAAATTTCTAAAATCAATAGCATGTACATAAATTGACATTCATTACTTTACAGCGATTTCCAGTTTCTCCTTGATTGATTAAAGCTAGGGGTTGAAAATAAGTGCTTTTCCCCTGCCTGGAGAAATTCCCAATTGTCCATGCTGTGAACCTTCCATTATGAGACATGAGACAGCGGTAGCAGGACATGGTTCATTTCACACCACCACAAAATAGACTTGTCATTCCGCAATCGAAAGTAAAGAACCTGATGGAAGAGCAATGTGTCAAAAACTTGTCAAAAGAGGCTTGTGCTTAATGACAACTGAGAACAAGGAAACCATATCTTGAGGTTTGCACTGGGTAGCTTTCACGTTTAGACAGTAAAACACAAAAATTATCCTGTTAATTTGGTATGTGCTTGAATGTGATATTGAACGGCAATTTGTATTTTTCAATCTAATTAATTTTGATTCCACATTAATTTGTGAAAGATAAACATTTACAGTACAATTAAATTAGTTAATTGATAAAAGCAGAGGAGCTAAAACACTTGAATAGGAGCTGCTTAAATTAATGCTAAGAAAATTAAAGTATTTTCCCTGCACTAAAAATAACGTTGGAAAACTAATACTGCATAAAGTGTTCTGTTGTTAAGGGTGTTGTACACTAACATGATAAATATAACAAATTGATCTTTTGTAAAAATTATGTTAGACCCTGAGAAATGATAATGTCAAATTCTGTGGTACAGTGGAGCTGAACCAATTACATGAGTAGATAATTTGGCCCTTCATGCTAGTAAAACATCTTAAGTAGGAATATCTTTAAAGAAAAATACACATTTGGGCAATGCTTTACATCTTGGTGATGTTTTTTAAATGAGGGTAGGGATCCAATTTCTTAACCTACTAACATCAGGAAGGCTGTTGCAAAAGGTGTGGATTATAATGAGGTTGAGACGATGGTGATGTTGTTTTCATTATTATTTACAGAAGCACATGCACGCACACATGGTGAGTTTATCTGGAATATTTTTTCATGGATATGCTGATTAATGGTAGGCAAGACTTCAAAGATTAATAATTTGTAAGAAATCCAAAGTTTGGTTAATTACATCTGAAGCTCTCTATCTAAAAAATCAGATTAGAAATATCACTAAAAGGACTTTGAATGATAGACTTCCAGTGTACCTTGTCCTAGTATAAACTGTAAAATGTGAAAAGGCTTTCTTTCCTCACAGTGCATTTCTGTATTTATTATGCTGTGTGAGCACTAGCAAACTTTTCAAAAAAAAATTATCTCATTCCCACAAAAAGGCTCAAGTTTGTTTCCTCAATATGTAGAGTTTGGGCTAAACCACTGAGAACAGTCTGGCCCCATCTTCTTTATATCCTCCTTTCAGATACTTACACACATTGACAAGATCCCTCCTCAGTCTTCTCTTCTCCAGGCTGAACAGGCCCAGCTCTCGCAGGCTTTCCTCAGAGAAGAGATACTTTAGTCCCTAAATCATCTTAGTAGCCTTTTGCTGGACTTGCTCTAGTAACTCCATGTCTCTCTTGTACTGGGGAGCCCAGAACTGGACACAGCACTCCAGATGCAGCCTCCCCAGGGCTGAGTAGAGGGGCAGGATCTCCTCCCTCGACCTGCTGGCAACACTCTTCCTAATGCACCCCAGGATACCACTGACCTTCTTGGCTACAAGGGCACACTACTGGCTTATGGTCAAATTATTGCCTATCGCAGGTCCTTCTCTGAACAGCTGCTTTCCAGCAGGTCAGCCCCCAGTCCGTGCTGGTGCCTGGCATCATTCCTTCCTAGGTGCAGGATTCTGCACTTTATGGACGAATAGAGTAGGTGAAGGACTCCTCGGGGTCCCTTCTGTCCTAGGGGATATTTACTTGCCAAAGCAGTGCCTCTAATGTCTCACTTCCAGAGGGCATAAATCACAGAGTCAGGTTTCCACTGGCCTTTTGCAATCTGTGGACTTCATGACACTTTTCTGGAGCTCAGAAAGTGATGAGCAGAAATTAATTCTATTATTAAAGATCTACTTGCTACATAGTTCAAGGAAGCTTCAGTGGAGTTTCTGTGTTTGTGGGGAAGCAGAGTTCGTGTGGAGCAGCTTGGGTAGGAAAGGGAGCATATCCCCGAATCCATGTCGTCCCCTCTGAAGCCTGCCCACTCTGAACATCCCAACTGCTCCCACTGTCCAAAAACGGAAGGAAGAATATATACACAACCGGGTGTATACAAGGTACTGGGGGCGGGGAGGGAAATCGACGTTAAGGTAGCAAATACCCTGAAAAGGATCTCTTATTTTCTAAAGTATAATTCCAAGGTGAACTGAATCCAAATGTAAAACCCAAGGCCAAAAGAGGTCTTGAGATGGACTGAAAACAAGCAAGCACATAGCTCCTTCTCACACTTTTTCCTCCCTATCTTTCTGGGAAAGATTTTATCATCTCCCATCTGTGTTAGGTTAGTATTAGCCTTTAACATGCAGATCCACAGCAAATATACCATGAGATGGTTCCTGTTACAGAGCACCTTAGGATTTGATTGGAAAACCCAAGCATACTGTTTTCCTCCAAATTTTGGTAAATGTAACATAGGGGAAATTAGGAAACCATCTGTTTAATTCTGCACCTCCCTTGCAAACAAAAATTCACAGAAATCAACAAGACTGACAATAAAACTGGGGCTTAGAGGTGAAAATTATAATTTAATTTTACTAATACTAGCAAATACCTTCACTCGAAGGTGGAAGCCCATTCCATCCCATATTAAATACTGCAGGAACTGCAGCTGCAGAGCGCTAATAAAGGGTGTGCATAGGCCCGTGCAAGGGAGAGGGGAGGGCTATGGTCACATTCTCTGTCTCACCATCTCCGGAGCATTTACTCTGTCGCTGCTCTGAGTGCTGTCTCTTTTTCTTCTTTCCCCCTGCTACAGAGACAAAACAGTATATTTGGTACAAATTCCTTCTATATTTAAGGAGACTTTGCTAACTGAATAAACTGATTATTTTAAGGGCATTTACCCATCCATTCAAAAGCCATTCACCCTGTCCCCCCCAAAAACTCCTATTGGTGCTGGGAGTCGTCCTTAGGGATGTACCACTATAAGCCTCTCAGCACTGCGCTGCCAATGTCTTTGTTCTTGACCTGACCTAAAAAGCGCTCTCTTTATGAGTCACAGAGGATTTATGTTCTGCCTTCGCTTAGCCCCAGCTTCTTTTAGGCAGAAAATGACAGTTTTACTCAGTTGTGTTGAATGACCCGCACTTTTTATGATGCGGGTGATTGTCCACCAGGATCTATGCTGAAGCCACCAGCGTAATTGAATTCAGGAGTACAACCACCTGGAAATATTTGCGACAAATGTCACTGTTGTGCATGGCAGTAAGTTTTTAGAGTTCCTTCCTAATTCAGCAGATGAATTTAAACACAAAAATGTAGTTTATCAGGATATTTGGCACGATACTCCTTTAAGAGTGTAATGAAGTATTTAATTTGTGAATCAGATCCTTAGCTAGTGTTAAGTCACAAGGGTCCCTATGAACTGAACAGATCTCTGCTCTTTTACCCTAGCTAAGGATTTGGTCATTTGAAACTCCTACTCCTAATTTTACATGTTCGTAATTTGTCCCTTGAATCAGCTCAGAACAAAACTCCACAGTTACACCCAGTCTATACCTATCATGGAAGAGACTTCTCTACATCTGTGCAGGAAGATACATTTTACGATACGGTCATTAAAGCTTACCGCTATGTGTCCATGGCTCATAGAAAACTGTGAAAACATGTTTCAGAATGGTGTTTACATGGATAAGAAAACTTGTCCAAAGAAGAGGCATAAGCACTAACTATCTACCTCCACAAGTTCAAATTAGATACCGAAGAGTTACCTCGCTGAGGTTGCCGGAGGGGACTCTTTTCCTTAAAATGATTCCTCTTTGCAGCCTGAGTGCAGACTGTAGCCTGTTATAAGACACAGGCCCCTGGTCAGAAAGCCCCTTATAAACAGTGCACAGCAGGTCTGATGCTGTATAGTGTTTTTCAAGTTTTTTGAAGATGTCTTTTTTTTTCAGATTTACTGAGTATCTTAGTTCCCATTCTCTCTGAATTCTTGCTCTGAAAATTCTAATTAACAGCTCTTTGCAAAGTATTACTGGCAATTCTCAATAAACTTAACCTTCATCTTGTAGTATTGTAGAAGACAATTTTAACTATTTTTTCCCTTAAAAAGCTCTATCAGACTCAAGAGCTTCTAGCAGCAAAAAAAAGCCTGAAAATAAGACAGAAAAACATCTTAAACTGTTCCAAAAATCAGAAGAGGAGAAAAATTGAAGTACATTATTTTTAAATTCTCACAAATTTTAAGCCAATTCACAATTTGAAGAGGCTGAGCAATTAATTTTGTGGAAACAACAAAATAAAATGTTTCCATAACCAGCAGAGAACAGATTTATACCAAGGTTTCCACGTGCATGTATTCTGTACACTAACAACACAGTGCCAATCATTCTTCCCCCTCTTCCAACCCTCACATTGGTTTTACATCCTGACGTTTACAAAAATAAAACGTAAATGTTAAATTTTACCTATTTATATACAGAGGCCATTTACTCCACCATTCAGGGTAAAAGCAAACCATTACCACTTGAAACGTTAAAATCACTTTCCGATTCGTACCCCTGGGGAGTTAAGTTTTGTACAGTAAATGGGTTTCTCATTGATTGCTCATTTCACTTCCAAAAAATAAGGGGAGGACCCGAACAGGCAGCTTTCGGCGTCCTGAGGGGCTCGGAGCTTCAGTCTTGCGGAAGCGCAGGGAGAAAACTAAGTCCTCCTCAGCCACACCTGCGCTAAGGGGCGAAGACGCGGAGCGAAGCAGGATGAGACTCGCGGCGCGCGCACCCTCGCCCCCGCTGCTGGCTCGCGGCCCGACCGCGGCCCATCCTCCCTGCCGCCGGGGTCCCGGCAGCGGGCCGCCCCCGGCCGGCGCTAGCCAGGGCTCCGAGGAGCCGAGCGCGGCGCCCTGGGCGCGCTCTGGAGCTTTGCCTAAGCCCACGCGTTAGCATGGGCTTGTGCACAAACAACCGCGAGGACGAACAAGCTGGGGCCTGAGCACCGGCGCAGATCTACGGTTAAGCAGCAGCGTAGACGGCTGAACGCTCGGCTCGAGAATTGGGTTTAATCTTGGCTGGCAGCAAGGGGCGTGCAGCGCTGCACAGGGAAACTACTGACTCAAAAGCACCTGAATCCACGGCCTCGCTGAAGGCAACAGAAGCACTGGATCTCAAGTTGTTTCTGTCCCAGTCTGTACAGGACTTTTTTTTTTAATTAGTGCAGACCAGAGAAGCCCACAAGCTTTCCACAGACCAGTACAGGTACAATATTACTCTAACCACACCTTCTTAACTCTGTGCAGCAAGTATCACTGTGTCTACAGAAGCCGGGAGTCCCACTGGATGGTATTTATTTCTAAGAGTAGCTCCACAGACTTCTGACTTGAGAGGCCTCTATGCCCAGGTGTAAGAGCAAACATGACTCTTCGTGAGTCATGTCTGCCAAACCGGGCTCTAAGCAGCTGCCCCCCTCCTCGTTTTGTCCTCACAGACCCCTTCTGTGTGCATGCTGCATCAGGCATCATCTAGTCTATTTGCCTCTCCACAAAAACACAGAAAATCTTTGTTTGTTGGAGATGTTTAATTTGATATATACCAAAGTTTTTCAATGTCAGCTGTTAGGTATATTTACTACCCCTTCACAAAAAAGTTCATGAATACCAGTGAGATGTTACTTTCTTGTAGATTTGCACATTAAGAATCTGATGTCTAATAACTTAGTTAAGGAATGTCTACTTTAAGCCTAACACCACCAGAAACAATTTCCAACAAGAGCTTGTAGCAGATATGCAATTCACTGTGCAAGGATTCATTTTTATCTCTACATTATACCATTGATGTGCCAAATAGGAGCAGAATTGTCTGCATCATTAGAAAAACATGCTCTACTCTTCTTACACTAGCCATTTGCTTTATTTTTCTTCCTGCTCTCTGGGCAGATAAAGGGCATGATATTAAGCTCTTCTGCCATCTGGTCATACTTTGTTGGTTGCTGTTTAAAATAAAGCAGATGTAGTTTCAAAGTGATTTGACAATGCAGCCTAATAACTAAGCACACTACACGTACCTTACTGAAGGCTATTTGTTTAGGAGAAAACATTTCACACATTTAAGTGTTACACAGAAGAGGTTTTAATTAGGTTATTCTACTTGCCTGTCATATTGTACCAGCTTTGTACTGGAAGCAGTCTTATTAAAGAGAAAGACTGTCTTTTCTGTGACCAAGGTTTTTGATATTTAGAGAGAGATTAAACAAAAAGAACAAACTGCCTGAGCATTTCTTTGACATTGTGACACTCTAGCTCCTACGCCGAGGCTCTCGAGGTGAAGGCTAAGAGAAGCAGAGAATGGAGTACTTCGCTGCTTCTACTCCCTAGCCAGTAATAAGCCCTTTCATAACCAGCAATAGTGAAAGATACTCCACTCCATCAAAACCAAACACAAGTCATCCCCTGCAGAGCCAACAAGAATTTTCAATTTTCCACCCTTTTAGTACAGGTGCTTTTTAGGAGTGACTTAGAAAAAGGCTCCTGCGCTCAGCCATCTGGCCATATCCAAACCCCCAGATACTTTGTCTCAAAGGCTAAAAAATGAATAGTTTGAAGGCAAATGAAAAAAATTTCAGGTGCAGCACTCTTTATTGTGAACTGTACTGTGACAGGCTGCTCTCTCGCCAATTCAGGGACATCCTTCATGAATTCTAAAGTGAGCTTCATCCAAGGCCTTCATTTTCCAGGATGGTGCCCACCGAGGGATTGAAGCAGAAAAAAATGTGAGGATCTTCAGCACCATTAGCAACTCCATTCTCTGCACACGCATATGCGCATACTGCCACAGGAAAAAAAGGTTTTGACTAGAAAAGACATTTACTTATACTCAAAATGCAAGTTCTTGCAGAAAGTGGTTGTAGCTGTTCCACCTTGGATTAATGTTCCTTTTCCTCTGATATTTCTCTTGCATCCCTTGTTCTATTTTTCTCTTGTTAATTCTATTTTCTCAATTTTCTCTTCGTTTTCTCTTCCACTGTTTTTCTCATTTTTACATCTTTTACTATTGATTTTCAACCCTAATTACTACCACAACTGTGCATTTTGTTTTCTTTCACACAGCAGGTGAAATTTCATCGCTGACTACAATGAAGTTACACTGATAAAACACAATGGACTACAACCAACACATCATTTATCTGCTTCTATAATCAACTCATTTGAAATAAGTGTATGAGAGTGAAACAAGCAAAAAAAAAAAAAAAAAAAAAAATCACAGAGCAGGTTGATAGTAACTTCCATTCTGAGCTTCACCAACCCTTTTGGCTTTTATTTGCTATTAGCCAAGTGGAAACAGTACAGTATCTCTAAGACAGAAAACAGAAAAAACACCTATTTTCTCATGCTTAGACTTTTGTCAGCTCTCAGTTCCGGAGTGGAGCTAACTTCTGCTTTCTGTTGACCTTCCTAATGAACTTTTCTGAATGATTCCTTTGATCTTCAGGTAGGTTTTTTTTTGTTTGTTTGTTTGTTTTTTAAGTACAGAAAAGGTAGCAAGAATAGCAACAAGGCTGCTTAAAGGTACAGAATAGCTTCCTTCTATAAAGACAATTGGGATCTTTCAGGCTGCCAAAGTGGTAACTACAACCAGATTAGCTGGAGGGTTCTAAAATGGAGAAAATGCCTATGAATAAATACTCATTTTTCCTCACACCACAAAAATTTTATAGTGTACCCTTCAGCTGGGTAGAGAGCTTAAAATGAACAGCACAAAGTAGTACTTTTTCACCAGTACTTGATTAAATTGTGGAAATTCACTGTCACAGACTGTTGTAGAGGTAATGTGAAAGCAGGTTCAAAGACAGAGTCCTAGAGCATACCACCGCTGGCTGCTCTGCGCACGCTGGCTCAGCTCCTGCTCAGGGAAACTCCAAAGTGCTGTTTGCAGGGTTGACACACTCTGTTTGTTCTGATTCTTATATACTCTTTCCCTAAGTATCAGCTACCAGCTCGTTTTGCAAAAAGAATATAGGATTAAATGGATTTCTAGTTTGACCCAGGTCGCTTCTTGTTGTAACATTAAAACTGCAGTGTTGTCGTTTTCATTTGACGTTGTTTGCTGGAGGAAAAAAGATGTTTTCCTGCATTTTGCATATATTCTGCACTGGCCTTACATGATCCAGATCCACCCCCACTGCTGTACCTAGAGTCACTTGCACATGAGTTTGCCTTGTGAATCATGCCTAAAAAGCATACACTACTTGTTATGCACTGAAGCGTACAGATAGAGAGAAAATGTTTTCATTTTTACTGTGAGTGGATGCCTCAGCGATTTGCAAAGATCAGGCACATGGCAAATGTGTTTTCTCTCTTAATGGTTAGATATCTCCAGAACACAATAACTAAGTTGCTCATTGTTTTCCTACCCACTTGCATAGACATAATGTAGACATAGTAATAAAAATAAAGGAGTTATTTAAAAGACTTCTGAATTTAAAAGTGACAGAAACATTGCACAAAGATCTGATCCCAAAAATCAATAGCATAGATGCATTTGCTTAAAACCAGATTTCAAATAACAGAAATGCATTAATTGCCTTTCTTTAAGTAATGTAACATTTACAATGAGATATCACAAACACTTGCAATGAAGGTAACATAATGAAGTACTTTGTGGCCACATTACATTAGCCTACTTCTTGCACACCTCCTTGCATCTCTCTGCCAGGTATGGAGATGCACCCTCTTTCCCAGTGCCATTCAGGATGTTTTGAATTGTGACTATGCTCTGCCTCATCTCAGCAGCTGCCACTTGAAATTGCACCATATATAAACCTTATACTACAGAATCCAATGTAGGAACAAATTCAGTTTAGTCATGCTTAAGATACAACACTTACTCTTTGAGATGTCTTGTTCTCCTACAGAAGCAGCTTAAAATCAAACACTTCCTATTTTGGACTCACAATTTAAGAAGCAATGAATAGCATCTGCTATCTTTCACAAACACAAAGGACATACAGGAAAGATTTTGAAAAGCTATAAAAGACTGTATTTTGTCTCAGACTGACTTAACAGAAATAAATCCTATTAGTTTAACATGAATACACATATGCACAGAAAAGCACAGCTTTTCTACACAAAACATACATTCTCAGGTGCTGTGCAAGTGACTGCCCGTCTGATAATAAGATGCAGTACCCTTATTTTATGATCTCCATTTATCCTGTGTTTTACACTACACACTTGTAGACACATGCTTCAATTAGTGTGAAACAAATGGCATAATTCCAGATTCACTAAACCTTGGAGACCTATATTGTCAGGCATACACAGCATGCATTTACTACTACATAGGAAGCCGTATCTCTTCTCCTCCTCTTTTTCAAAAGAAACCACTTCTGAAACAAATGGGATAAATAACCCCCAGTTGGTATTACAGCAGATACAGCCAAAACAGACCTCACTTACTTGTAGGCAATGTTAGTGAAGCAAGTCATTATAACTCCAAGTGAAACTTGATCTTCTGCTAACTGTGATCCACCTGAATAGTGAGCAAAGCTGCCCACTATTAGTGCTGTGTTTACACCAAAAAGAGCCCCCCCCCATACCCACAGGTTCATGTGGTGGCAGTTTCCAAACATATTAACACCTTGGATAGTCACTAAAGCATTGTCTAGAAGAATCAGAACCACCAGCGCAATGTCTGGAAGAACGAGACACCATAGAAAAGCTGTGAAGCTCCTTGGAAAACTCTCCATAGCAGCAAACCCTGCATAGGCCTCACCTGGCCGAGCTTCACTTCAACCAGCCTTTCGGATCAGAAGTGGAATAACCTCATTAAGACTGCAAAATCCCTCTACAGCACAATTCTGCTCTGAAGCACCCCTATGCCTATAAATATACTTGCCGAAAGACATACAACACAGACCTACGTAGTGGGACACTGCCTCTTCTGAGTCCAGCAAATGAGGCCAATTACAGCCTCCTCAGCTGGGGGCTGGTTCTGCACCAGGCTCTGTCTAGATTAGCATAGTATCGCCCTGAAAAAAATCATGAATCCATTTTGTTAGAGGCATGCTAGAGATTTCCCCACAAAAGCAGCAGCCCTATTACGGTAACTCCACAGGGCACCCTGCTCACTTTACCCTCTCAGAATATAAACAGGGGAAATTTTCTCCAATCATGCTGAAAGCACTCCTCAGCTGCCATACCTTAAAACAGAGCACTTGCAAGGACCTCGACAGCACATTTTTTGGAGCTGCACCATCCTAAGGGATAGCTGCAAAAAGCAAATGTGAGACCCTCAGGGGTTTCAGGTCTCCTAAAGACTTTGTCCCATCCCTCGCTCTGGGAAGGGGAACCCTGCCTACATCTATGCAGCTGGAGAACTGTCCTGCAGGAATAGTTCACTGCTGGCTGCTTTAAGGCTACTTTGTCTAAGCTAACTGGATAACCCAGCCCTGTATATAAAAAGAAATACTAAAGAAACAAGTAGTCTTCAAGCAACTTATTTAAAGCTCGCTGAGATGCTGACACTTGCCTCCTTTAACAATGGGCTGTGTTTAAATATTAAAATTTGATTGGTAAGACAGTGAGAAAAAAAAAAGAAGGATGTCAAATAAAGCGATCTGCAGGAGCTGAGTGCTAACAGTTTTTTGTTTTTTTTTTTTTTTTTTTTTCAATTAAGTGGTTGTTTTACAATTAAAACCTTTGATTTTCATGAAGCTGTTGCAGCATGTCAGACAGAGGAGCAGGAGGAAGAAAAGGTTTAGGGGTGGGAAGTCACAGAAGCAGGCACGATACTTCCCCCAGCAGAAGTCTGACACTCATGTTTCAGTTGATTCACCGAGCAGAAGCATCTTGCCACAAAAGCCACCCACATCATGATGACAAAGCACAGCCACCTCAGTCATGGTGGCGCAGTACAGTCAGGCATGACAGCTCGGATTAGGTATGGAGAGCTAATGTCACTACCGTGACACCCACACTCTGAGCTTTGCCCACCCTCCTACCAAGTGAAAACATGTCGCTTCAAACCTCAAGGCAAGGAGTATAATAAACTCATATATATTCAAACAGGAGATTTGTGCTCCCTTACGGATTGTTAGGAAAATGCTTCTTGACATGCTGTGAAGTGGGTTATGCAAAAAGAAAACACTGACATTTCGTATCAAATGAGCAAATCAGGACTTTATCATTAACGTAGCATTTTATTCTTAAAAAAAAAAAAACACACTAAATTCAACTTAATGATTACCATTATTCCAAGGAATTCAAGTAACCTGAAGGCAATTGTTTAGCTTTCCCGTTTCTTGCAAGGATGCAAGAGGTTAGGTGTACTTAGGACAGAGATGGACTTGTCAAGTCATGACACAGGATGATCTTGAGGGAAATGCATTAACTCCACTGTGTTTTGTATTACCAAATCTCACTCCCCAGCCCCCTGCCCAAGTATGTAAATTGGCAATAAATGATTGGCATTCACAAATGTGCCTCCAAGCAGGTTAGGGATAATTAGTAAAGCATGTAGACACTCTGTCCTAAGAGCCAGTTGTGACAAATCCACAAAATAATGAGTCTCTATTAATAGTTAATGATGTATGTCAAGAAGAGCTTGGCTCTTCCCCTTTAAGGCTCTGTGTTATCCCCTCCTGTTTCGGCTGGTCAAGCCGGGCAGCCGTGCTGCCGTTCCCCCCTCGCGCCGGCCTGCTTTGAATCGCAGCCAAGATGAAGGAATTGAGAGCTACCAGCCTGCCTGCTTCACAAGTCTATCATGGAACAAGATTCAACAAGCCTCTTCTCAATTTGTAAACATGCTGGAATATAAGTAGTAAAAAGGCTCCAATGTCAAACAAGTTTAAGCATTAGCTGTGTTGCTTTACAAGCACTACAGTAGTACTTAATACTTTATATATTAAGCCCTATTAACACTGTAAAGTTACTTCAGCTCTGTGTTCCTCACACTGATTTACTCAGAGATTTAAAGAGTAAACTATGTTTCTGTTTCACCATCCAAAGGATTCAGTCTCCGCAGCAGTGTATGTATAACGGTAGTATTAAAGCCATTAATTGCTTGATTTGGAAACATTGTATTTTCAAAGATTACCTTCCTAATTTTATTCTGTATTAGAAACTGATGAAAAAACATGCTAGTATTAAAGTTAATTTGTGCTTTCTACACTTTGTATGGGAAGTTACCCATGTTGGTATATACATATTGATTAATGATGACCCACTTCTGGTTTGTTGGAAAATATCGAAATAGCAATGTAAAATGTAAACAAAACACAAGCCTTTGCCATGTGGAGAGAGAACAAGAGTAATGGTGAGAAATCAGAGGACATTACATTTAACCATGAATATTCTTAGGTCCTCCTGGTTGCTTAAAATGTACTGCCTCCTGAGGTCCAAACATTACTGACAGGCCACGTGCTGCTAATTAGATCAAAAAACTGACCATCAACACTGTTAATAGCTTTGTTTCTTTAGTTTCTTCACAATTAATCTTCTTACTAGCAAAAAAGGTGAAACAGTTAAAACCTCTACGTAGAGCAGACTGTAATCACAGGTGCTACTAACCTGAATCTAAAAGTCTTAATCCAAACTTCTGGGAGGTATTGATTCTGATCTGGGACTAGCAGCTTACGTCCCTTCCTATTTATTTAGGAACATAGCTGGCAGAGAATCTAGAATACTTGATTCCTTGTGGCTACTCAGGAATCATGTGTTTTTTAATTTGATGGTATTGCAAATGTTTAATTTTAAGTGAGGATGTAAGTGATTTATCAGTGGAAGATGGATGCAGAGACTGTGATAAAGAACAACATTTAATAGGTCACATTTTAAGGCTTAATTAATGTGACAAGGTCCATCTTAGAAGCTTTCATGCCTAATGTTTAAAAAGAATAAGAAGCCTACAAGAACTTAAGCAAATGCTTCTGAGCATGTCGCTACCTTTGTTGGACGAGGTTAATGAATCCCATCCTTTATTTGCTTTTCTTTGTTGTCTCTTCAGAGACTCATTGCTGGAAGACATCGAGCCTTATGGAACCGTCAGAGGTAAAGAGCAGCCAAGGGTTTGAGAAGTGTCAGAGCATTAATTAGCTCCAAACTCCTGAATCTCCACTGAGCTAATGACAGTTGCTCAATCCCAGGATGATGTGGAAAGTTTAATAGTGGCATTATAGTTAAAGCACAGAACTGGGAGGCAAGAATTGCAGCTTCTTCTCTAACCACCAGCACCTGTGTGCAACCTTGAACAAACCATTAGATTTCACTGCTCATTTTCTATGTAAAATGGAAATAATTGTGCTCATAGGACTATTCTTAAGCTAACTTCACCTCCATGTGTGAACCACTTTGGGATCTTCAGGTTAGAGAAACCACTGAACTGTAAAATATCATTTAAAATATGTATTTTACTGGATACACTTAAAATAAGTATTCCCTGTACCAGTAAAAAATAGAATTCTGAGTGTACTAATTCTAAGTGATTTAATCATTGCCTTGAAATGTAGAAATGTTGTTTGCAAAGGATTTTTCAGTTCAGCTGCTATAAAGAACAGACCATACAGCAGCATTTCAAACTGCTTTGCCTAGAATATATGTTATCAGTAAACTACTCTTTTACAGGATTATTTTGCAACATTTTGCATTGTGTATACTAGAAGTATGTTTCTGAAAACACAGCTTCAAACATGTTAAAAGATATGTGTGCGCATGTATATACTTTTAATTCTACACAAACATGCACAGCATTTCTGTTCTAAACGAAACAAATGTAATTTCAGTAATGACATTCATTATCTGAGTAACTTATCCTCAGTAAAGGTGACATGTTGCAGAAGAACAAAGCACAGAGCTGATCTGGCTTTGGTTAATTCCTGTTTAATCAGAAATCACTACTGGAGCTGTGTTTATCCTAGTATCACTCTACCAAACAGCAATTCTCCCTAAAGACATTTGCTCTGTTGATCATGGATTTAAACTCTGCAAAGTTTTGATTTGTGTAACACGTATCAGTTTCAGTAAGTTTTCATGTAAAAAAAAAAAATTATTGTTATATTTAATATGTATGACCCTAAGATTTTTCCTTTCAAACTTAATTTGCCTATTTAAATAGTTTCACTTAGTCTTCCTACAGTATTTTGCACCACAACTTCTCTGCTGGTCTCAGGTGTTTCTTCTAGGACCTTTCTACTAGCACAAGTAGCAAGCACTTAGCAAACATTAACTGAAAGCTTCAAATATAATTTGCTTTCTCATTTCATTAGAAAATTCAAATTTAGACTCCTACCTAGAAAAAAGAAAGTGCAGTCTTTGGGCAATCATCAGTTAAACTTTGAATTAACTGGAGCTGAAGGCAGGTCAAAATCATAGAGAAGTTCATAGCCTCTGCCTGAGGCTAACAAAAAATATATAAATATATATATATAGAGAGAGAGCGCACGCGCAAAAACAAATAAACAAACAAACAAAAAAAAATGAAAAACACTGCCCAACAGTTTGACCTTACTACATTTCCAGGAACGTGATGGTCTAGTGCCTGGCTCCAAAAGAGTCTTACTGCTGTCAAAATGCTAGTAGCAGACCCATACCCCTAATCAATGTAAATAAAGGTAAATATGGGTCAATATACAAGCTATAAAGCAACATCAGTATTTTTCTGCTGGAAACAGGAAGACAGACAAGCTGTAGTTTTTCCCCAAACTATGTTTTCTGGGTCCTATTACAGAATGACTGTTCATATGTACATTTCAACCTGAAGGCAACAATAAATCACCACATAGGTGCAAGAGGTATTCTACAGTTTTGTGAGGGCTCCCCCTTTTTGCAGCAGAAAAGCTCTAGAGAAATTTCCTATACCCCATCATACAACACAGACTTGAGAAAGCTGCAGAACTTACACCTTTGCAGACAAGGAATTACAAAGCCACCCTGGGACTGCTATGAGTTGCACGCTACTCACCAGGTAGGATAACACTGAGTCGGCGTCAAAGACCCCTCAATAAGAGGAGTATCCTTACTTTGCATGTCAGGAGCAGACAGCATCACACAAGCTCTTTGTGCCAGGTGACAGCTACAGGCACGCTGGTGTAAAACCCTCCAAGCGAGGGGGTTTTTCAATCTGAGAATAGGAGACAACTGCCAACACACCTATCTGCTGCAGGTCAGAGAGCAACATGCAGCTGTCTGTAACACCCAGAGCTCTCCAGCCACGGAGCCTGCTGCACCTATCCATCCACAAAGCCCCCAGCACATAAACCACTCTCCTTTCTAGACTGCAAGCCTATTTAATCTGTCACCTGGGACTAAGACTTTAGCTGATACCCAACACCTGTGTCATCTTACAGCCTTGGCCAACTGCTCATCCAGGGCTTTAAAGATCAAGAAACTCTGCTATCCTGCTCATCATATAAAAAGAGTGCATGTTTTAATAACTGCCAGCTTTTGATGTACTTGGTTGAGCAGTATGCTTAGAGAACACACAACCCAAACCACTGGTGAGGGGTTTGCTTTACACCAAGCAAGCTGAGAGGAGAGAAATGGAAACTGTCAGAAATTTCCTGAATCAGGCATACAGCATTATCTTTATGCAATGTGACTTTGTCTCAGACTGAAATAGGGCACAGCTGAATTCGTAAATAGCCCAGTATTCACCTCTCTGTCCTTGTGTAAATTAAAACATGAACCTTTTGAACAACAATTCTTGTGTCATCTGCAATCTTTTCTGGAGGCTCCATGTGGAGCCACCTTGGCAGGTGACTGAGAGCCTCCTAACTCCCGACTTTAGCTCAACGTCTACCCCGTTATTTTACATCTTCCCTCCCCTTCTTAACTCCCTAACAAAATGACACCTGCCAGATGAACAAAACGAACCACTTACCCCAAACCAATAATAATGCAGTACATGTTACACATCAGTCAAGGAATAGCTGGTTCTAACTCATCTTTTAAAGCTCTATGCCATGGCTGATAGTAGGAAAATACAATATTACTACACAGTAGTTAAAGTCTACTGCAAATGTAATATACAAAGAGAAGGAAGAGCCTAATAAAAAAAAGTTAAGAGAGGTAACTCTCACAAAACATTAAAATATGATACGCCCACATGGTCATAAACTCAACTAATTTGCACACACAATGCAAAGCCACATGCAAACACACTTCTGCTAACAAGGTGACATTGTTGTTGGAAAGAGATTCCATAGTGTGCTATTGAGCTTTTCTATGCCTATTTTTTTCCATCAATATATACAAAAATTTATTTTAAAATCATAAGGGCTGTTATTTTTTAAACATTATTTATTAGTAAGGCTTTCCAAAATTACACACAAACAAGATTGCTGAGGAGTAAATCATAATGCTTGATTTAAGGGATTTTTGCCATGCAACATGTTGGGCATGAAGGCAACTAATAGCCAGTGATGAGATATGGTGAAAATAAATTAGGAATATATCCACAGGAAAGATTTTTGTAGATACATACATGAAGTTTCTGCAGGAAAATACAAGTGCACGATTTGGTGGATTTTAAAAATTAAACTAGCTGGGAAATCCTTATTTCCTTTGCCAGCTTTTAAAATGCTCGCCTTTTAAGTGGAAAGTTGCAGTAGCCATTCTGGTGTCAACTGTGACAGCAACCTATCTCAGCACATGCAATGTTCACCATCAGCTGTTCTTATGATATACTGGATATTTTTTGAGTTGAGCATGAATTACAAAACATTATAGTACAAATGTGTATGTAATTCTTGGAGAACTGACATACTTGCCATTATTATTTGTACTGCTGTCCATGCTCCAGCCATGCTCAAGGCTCCATTTTACCTACAAAGGAGAAGGTATCTGCCTCCAGTAGCTTCTGGTCCAGGACAGTGATTTTATAGACAGTAATTTTTCTAAGCTTCTTTGCTAAACTTTGTTTATTTTATTGTTATTTCATTTTCCTATTCCACCTATGTCCTGTTTTTGCCACCTGCTGTATCTCATCCAGTATATAATTTACAAACCTCTGTGATGGAGACAATCTTCACGTTACTGTTTTGTAGACAAAGTGTTCTGGTCCTAGATAGGAACTAAGCTATAGTATGATATACTATAACTTACATATACAATGATTATATTCTTCATCCCAATTTAAAATTAAACCTAGCAGAATTATAGGCAAGTTATCTGACCTGACTCTCAATGGTCACTGAGAGCCCAGGGTATTTCCAAATGCACTCATTCGTATTTGCAGAATAAACAGTCACTGCCAAGAGCAAATGGTATCTTGTAGCTAGCGAAATGGGGGGAATGGAAGGCTGCTCCTTCTGTTTAAGTCATTTGGAAAGTTGCCACTGCTACAACCAGGCTGAGATTTCATGCTAGGCTTTAAATGTGAATGACCGACTCTGTGACAGAGGAGAAGCCATGTATTTTTGGCGTTTGTGGGCTCAGTTGCAGAAACAGGCAAATTCAAGACCATACTGCAGAAGTGACACTGCCTCAAAGGTGAGTTTTCCTGGGGAAAAAAAGGGTCTGAGTTTCCCTTTGCCATACAGCCACCAGCAGATTCCATAACAAAACAGGGCAGAGAAACGTATCTAATACATCTTTTTTTAAAAAAGAGGACTTAAAACTTCCACCCAGATGCCTTGGGCTGCAATGTTTCTACCGAGCATGCTTAACAAACAGGTATTCTACTTGTATTTGTCTGTGCCAAATCGTGAACACTGTAAGCAATCCTAAACTGTATCTTGATAATTATCTTTCTTTTTCTCATTCATACCCTGACTTATGTATGATTTATAATATTTCTACTGGGAAAGCTTCCCAGACAAGTAAGCTTCCCCTTGTGAGGTTTTGCACATTGCCGTTTGGAGGCATCTTTCTACTTTTACTATGGTAATATTTTCTGTATCGATTTTCAACCTCGTTGTTCCTGGAAATTGTCTGAGTAATAATTTTAAAGACATTAAAGAGCTGCTGGTATTTCATGGAAAAGCCTGACAAACATTCCATTAAAACCTGTGCTGCTGATAACTCGTCAGAAAGCTCACTTCTCTACTTCCTTCCCTTTATTACAGACTTGACCACCTGAAGTCAAGTTCTTAATTTCTAAATATTTGATTGGCTCCAATTCCTCCTGTTTATATTCTTCCCAGGAGAAGATGCTGAGTTGGACAGAGATGAAGAACAAGACGCTTTTAACTTCGTCATTTGTAGTGTTTAACTCAAGATATCCTAAAATGGCCTGAGCTGCAACAAGCTCTCAAGCTTTCTCCATGTCGAGCTCATGTTGAGACCCCTTCCCATACAGAATGGAAAAGAACTAGCAGCTTATTGGCTCAGCTTACATTAAGGAAGAAAATATAAAAAGGAGATGGCAAAAATTAGCAGCGTAATTTCCACTTCATATTAAGGACTTTTTCAGACATTTTCCACTTGGAGTTACCATCATTATCTGCTTTCATTTATCATTCACATGCTAGCCATAAAGTGATGAAGTACTCAAGTTTTTCTCTATACATATTTTTTACCTGTTACTTTCATATGTACAACAAATTAGCTACATTTTCATTCAGTTCTTTTCATAAGCACATTGAGTTTAAACAGAAAATATTCAGATTACATGGATTAATTAGATGTTTTATTAAAAAAACAGGAAAATGAGTTGCAGAGTATAATAAAAAACACAGCAGGCTTTGACTTTCTGCCTGGAAGCTGTTTAAAAAAATAATAATAATTAAGAAGGAAATGAACAGTATACTGTATCCTATGCATAAATCAGAGATATTAAAGGCAAATATTTGCTTTTAGGTTATGATGAACTCAGATTTATACATAAAAAATGGACTTGAGATGTTAATTTAGCTAAATATGAGCTCTAATCAGTCATTCCTCCTGCATCATCTTCCATGGCCATGCATAATAATAGTAGAGGTGTTCATACTGTAATGCAACCTTTCACTGTAAGGCAGAGCCTGAGGATGTTTTTCCCCTTATCCTTGAATCCCCTTTGCACAGCCCTAAGCCCCATCACACATTTAGAAGGAACAGTTCAAAAACTAGATGGAGTATAATAAATTAATCTGGACTTAGTGGGTGGATAAAAGGTCCAGCAGGGGATTGTTACAGACCCTGGGGACAAGAAGAGAGAGGAAAATGGAATATTGCACAATGACATTAGTAAGACAAATAGAGATAATACTCTGTGTGCATGTACATGTGTGTGTGTGTGTGCATGCACACGTGTGTGCCTGTCTACGGAAAGTGGTGGGGGAAGGGTGACTTCAGCATTCTTAGCCTTGAATCATCTTAATATAATAAAGATTGAATACTGCTAGCCTACTTGCAGAGACCCAGTGAAGAAGTGTTTCTACATCTGCCCTTAAATTGTCACACAAAACCAAATCATAGACACAGGAATCCCTGCAGCCCAAAGAGAACAGCATTAGCAAGTCTCCACCCTTAGGTATGAATTTCCCTGATCAGATTAGTTAAAAAAAGGAAGCTGTGTGCAAACTGAATCAAGTTACTGTGATACAACTTTTTAATAGGAAATACAAGAATGTATTATTGCCCCTTTGAAAGGACTTTAAGACAAACAGATCAACATAGGTGTTAAATACAGGAAACCACGTTTGTTCTTATGCATACTGTTAAACACACTACTAGTGCCGTTCCAATGCTGAGAGCCGGGAAAGGGCTGCACTGTAACCTGGGCTTAGTCAGTATTACCACCTTTCCAAGGCAAAATTAGATGATATGGAATAAAAATGCCTGTGTTTTGCCCTCAAGCTGTGGGACTAGGCAGAAGGGCCTCAGCTCTGCAGTGGTTTCTCACTTTTGCACAGGTTTGTGCTACATGCTATGAACCACCTTCAGATGGGACAGCTAGGTAAACACGCAGTCTTATAGTGGATGCATCACAGAATGCAAGGAAATACCCAGCAAAGTGGAGAGCAAGGAAGGAAGGAAAGGGTTGGAATAGATTGAGAATCTCATTGACAAAAGCCTATAAACTGCTTTGGCAAAGTCATTTCTGATGATCCATTGAAATTTGTACTTAAAATACTAAACGTATGAATAAAATGTTCCTGTCTTGAATCTATGTTTATTCATCAAAACCCGATATGCATTACCTCCTCTGGAACTGAAATGAAACAAAACTTTAATGTCATCCAAAAATGTACCTAAATATCAGTTGTTTCTCATTCCTTTTTTCCATGCGGACTGTAAGCAAGGGCTTTCCATAGCTCATGTAGCAGAGCTAGGTCATTGCACATTGTATCAAGGAACACAGATGTCAGTGCTTCCCGTT
Source organism: Rhea pennata (assembly GCF_028389875.1). Classification (NCBI taxonomy): domain Eukaryota; kingdom Metazoa; phylum Chordata; class Aves; order Rheiformes; family Rheidae; genus Rhea; species Rhea pennata. The sequence continues at coordinate 14,927,560 of NC_084673.1, read as the reverse complement.
TTGCCTTTTGGGGCAGGATTCTAGCTGATATCCTCAGATGTATCCAAGGAGTGAGATAACTGCATTGGGAGCTTCTCCCTCTGCTGTGCAAGGATCTGAGAAAATATAATACTGCTGTTGAAGTCCCCTCTAACATTGCTTGCAATGAATTTTCTTCTCGCAGCTCTCTTCAGAGCTGTTGATGAATGAGGAGGGTTTCCAGGAGAAAGCCTGTTGGCATGCCTGGAGCTCCCTGGGACATGGCTCCTATTCCGCTCGTGCCCATCCTTTTCCAGCAAAATTCCATCCACATGGCAGACTTCTACTTTTTGAAGAGGTATTTCCAAGTAGGAGTCTAGCTTTAGTTTAAAGTCATCTTTTTTACACACTCTTAGAAAGCACATCTGCAATGAAATCCTTGGAGCGCAAGAAGTACATATGGTTATTGGCTGAAATTTATACTGGACTCCCAATGGTCTATTTTTATCTAGTGATCTCAGAGTAGACAATTTGGGATGTTGCACAACATCTAATAGTTCTAAAGCAAAGAAAGCTGCAATACAGCTTTCTAAGTTAAAAACCCAAATATGATGGTGGACTGACAATGCCTAACTGGTTGAGGAATTGTAAAAGAAACAGCTAAAGAACAGGAAAGTTTGTTACCCAGAAAGGTGTATTAGCAACAGAAGTAAATCAGCACTCGTATTTAGAGGAGAGAGCTGAAAGAAAAACAAACAAGCCCACAGCTATCAGGTCTTCAGCCAATATCCTAGAAAACTTCCAAAATTTGGAGATATGGAACTAACTGGACAGTTAAAAATGTTTCCAGGACCTGCAGACAGAGTTCATTTTGCAGGGATAGCAGCTTCCTTCAACTGCTGTGGTTACACCTGGCTTTGCAGTGGAGTGTACTCAGGACTGAAGTTATAATACAACTTTCATTAGTATCTCTATTCCTGCATACCTTTTAATCACAAAACACAAGAAAAACACAAATAACATTTTTCCTATTCATTTGTTTGTAAATATGTTTCAGATAAAGCTGTTCTGATATCTTATGACTCTTTGTCCAGACTGCACAGGCTATTCAGTGTCAATTATTCAAATCCCTAGGACAAGTATTACAATAGATAGAAATAATGTATGAATAGGACAGAAATGATGATGGAAGGGCTGAGGATTTAATAAATGGAAATTCTGATTGAGCTGAAAGCATGAATGAGAAGGCACTGAACCTACAGCTCCACTAATGGGGAGCACAGGATCATGAAGAACTGAGGGGAAACGCTGCATGTGCCCCCCCACCTCCCCCAAGGATTTATCCCTGTGCTCTGAACACTGGACACCCTGTCGGGTAAGCTACTAGAGCTGCCAACTTACAGATGATACATAAGACCGACAACATAATCATCTGTGGCATTAAAGATCCTGTAGCACTTTTTGTAAGAGAGAAGGAATTAGCCACAGTGAACTGGTCTCATTTCAGTCTGTATAATTCTGCCCACCTAAGATTCCCCTGCAGTTTCTGCTGGGGAAAAAAACAGGTATTCTCTTGCTGCGAATGGTTCTCCTAGAACATCTCAGATACAGCTGCAGTGATCTTGTGCTTAAGTCTGAATATCAAACTGTTAAATTTGCAAAGCACTTTGAGATCATTTATTCTAAAATGTAAGACCATTACTGCAGACATCTCAAAGGACTGTATAATCCACCCTATATGTTCCAGTTACTAGGCACAAAAGAATAAACTGAGAATTTGGTTTCTGATTCCTCACCCTTTTTCCCTCTGCCTATTTTTACGCTTTTGAAATCTAAGTCATATGGTTGTTTAAACATTTTGAGGGATGTTTAATAAACATAACATGCCTCCACTTGTTTTGCATTTTAATAGCAATGCAGTAGCAGTAATACACTTCCAAAAATATAATGCATGCAATTATATAGGTACTTAAGTGCTAACTTTTTGTCAGGTATATATATTAAATCCCTTTTGTTCAAAAGCAAAAACTTTCCTTTTGGTTTTGCTTCTCCGTATTATGGCCCTCTGACCGTTTGTTTTTCAGGTGGCATGTCCGGCAGACACACAGCAGCTTTTCGATTGGAGCTATTAGGAATGGCATCCTTGCAGCTGCATCACTGTAGCAAGTGCCAGTGGAAATCTTTTAGTGACAGCTGACAAGTGCCTGCGGAGACGGTCACATTGTTGATCTGATGTTCCCTTTCTTTCTTAAAGATAATTTCAATATGAGGGATCTGATCCTTACTCTTCACACATATGTACATTACTTCAGAGACATTTCTGCTTATATATTTTTGTTTTTCCTCTTACATCCTTTTCTTAATTTCTTCTATGCTGTTTCACATTCCAGTGTACTTACAGACAGGGCTGTAACTTGCCTATGTACAGGACGTGTTTGCCCACTGGACTACGTTCTCTTCTAATCATGTATCTGGTGGTTGTGACCAGGCTACTTTGCCCCAGACAACGGACATGACAGAAGACTATCACAGAATAGCAACTGCTGAGAACATCAGTGCTGAGAGCGAAAATGGCCAAACGTTGCTAACGCTTAAGGTTTGGTTTAGTATTTTAAAGTCCCCAAGTACTGCAGTGGTCTGTCTAGTGTTTTATTTTGACCCATTTTAAATACTGTGTGTCTATTACAGGAATAGACCTTCATTAATCTGCTCTGAAGGTCTTAAAAATTAAATTAAATCTCACTAGTAAAGATTCAAATAACAAATTGGCAGTTTTCATTCTAAGGGATACAATTTATGTTGCTTTAATGCTTCTGATTTTGGTCCATCACCGTCTCCCTCACCAGGTGCAGGTAACATTTCACGCCTTTTTATTCTGAGGGAAATGGCATGACCAGGAAAGATTAATTCCAGAACCTGGCCCAAAACTGCACTTTCACAAATGAAAGGGCTCACGTTAACTTCAGTAGAGCACAGATCACCCTATATTTTTTTAAGGAAAAACATTTATTTTCTGCAATACATTGACAATACTAAATTGTTTTATGTTTATGCTAAATAACATAACTTCCTTGTGTCTTTCTGATGTTAATATCCGTAACTCTATGGTTGTATTTGGCTCCTGTATTTGGTTCAGTTAGTCAGTATAGCTGACAAGCATTATTACAGATTTAATGGTTAGGACCTAAAGAGACCATAATCAGAAGTTTTCTGCCAGTACCTTACAGGTGTAGGAATGATAGACTCGAGCAACTCAGCTTATACCGGAAACTGTGGAAGGACATGAGGTAAAACACTAGCTCCAGTGAAGGATCTAGTTCAGTGTACTTACTGTGTGCTGGTATTAGTCAGTTATTATGTTATTAAATCCTCTCTAATTATTATCTGAAGCTTTTCATAAATAGCTTTTTGCAAAATGGATCTTATCTTAAAATTTAATTTATTGGATGTTTACAGGCTTAAAAAAAGCGATTTTATGATACAAAACCAGAATGACTTCCTTTTTAAATAAGTCCAATTGGTGCTGTAATTGAGATGAGCATGCTATTTTTTTTCACACAATAATCTGATATGGGACTTTCTTTTCTCAAGAGACTTGCTTGATCTGCTCTTTATAGACATTCAGTCTCTGTAAATATGCTTTTGGTTTCTTTATCAGTAATAGTATTAGACCTGAATGCTTTAGTATACACTATAGCAGGATATTAAAGGGCTTTCAATATATGTTTTAGACAAACTAGTCTAATAGAAATGAACACACATTGAAGGATATTCTTTAGAAGCAGACAGTACCATTTACAAGGACTTTCTTCCACCATTTAATTCTTACATTTTTAGAGAAACTTACGTTGCTTTTTCTATGTTGTTTTTTCTCTGTCATTTACCATTTCTTCCTGCTTGTACTTTGCTACCTAACCACCTGACTATCTGGGTTGCCATGGGAAGGACTGTAATGCCATAAATTCAGAGAAGAGATTTTTTTTTTTTTTTTTTTTAGTTCTTACACAATCATTAGCACAGATTAGCTCCTTTCATAAGGGTGTGCTGGCACTACAGCAGAATTGTAAAATATTCCATTTTGGAAAAGATACAGCAAAAAATACTTGACATGCCTCACAACGAGGCCCCAACCTACACAGGCAAAACCCAAAGCTTCCCAACTTGTAGATACCTGACTGTTTGAGAACTGAGCAAAATTATGGGCACTTATCCACCCAGTCTTACAGTGGCTAATGGGAATACTGGAAATCATTAAAAAAAATGAGACTCCACCCCCAACCCCAACCCCAAACCCTCCTGGATGCCGCAGGGGATTTGTAATACAATACAAAGATTTTCGTTTTTAAGCTACTGGTTAAATCCACCACAGGTTAGTAGTGACTTAAACCTGTTGCTTTCTAAAATCTCTAAAGTGTGGTCTGCCCCAAAGGAGCCAGTGGTCTCAGCTCGGCCGCTAGTGCCACGCTCTCCGCAGCAGAGCGAGAAGGGGCTCCGCAGCCGGTGCAAGCACGCACGCGCCGGGAGGGAGCTCGCTGGCACGGCCAAGGGCAGCACAGCTACCAACAACAGGCCCTCCAAGCACTGCACTGTAAGCAACAGACCCGGGTTTGTTCTGCAAACACTTTTTCAGCCACAAAATAAATGTTTCTGTGGAAAATGGCCTCCGAAAGTCACATCCGCTGAAAGGAAGGGGAATGCACCACTGGAGTATGGCCGGAGCAGAATCACACCCTGTATAATGTAATCCAGCTTCCTCACCAATATCCAGACAAACGCATTTACATCTCAGAACCGGTTCCCTACATGCTATTCACCGCGTGCGTGCGTTAGTGCACTGCCACACAGCGCCTGCATTCGGAAGACCCCGTCAGACTTTGGGGCTCAGGCCGACTGCCTCCAGACGCAGCTCCCACACTCCCACGGCGGCAGAGGCAAGGCCCTAGCTGGTAACTGCAAGGAACGCAATCCAGCCTCTGCTTCTGCCGCTGTATTAATCCTCCAAAGCTGACACGGGTAACAACTTATTTTGACCAATAATCAACAGCGATACGACTCAGAAGACACAGGGAGCAGATGTGCAAAGCTGTGAGAGCCAAGTGCAAAGAGGCACTGTCCGGACTGCAGCCGCACGTTAATCTCACGTTTAGCCGGTAGCCGTGTGCTGAGCTACTCTGTCCAATACTTTGCATGTGGATTGGCTTGTTATTCACTTCTCCCCCTGTTGGAAGGCAGACTAACCTGTGGGGGAAGTGTTGGAAAACAATTACAGTATACTGAAATGGTCATACAAGTACAGCATACTGCAATACTCTACATAATTTATTAGGTGCTACTACATTCACTGGCACTCACACGACAAAGATTTTAACAAGACTGACAAATAGGACAACATCTGCATTTCTGTAAGAGCATTCGAGATGAAAATTTAAAATTAAACCAAAAGCACACTTACTACAGTGCAAATACTGAAATCATGTGGTCTGCCTCAACTCTCGATATATTATATTAACACATATCGTTGCCAAAATAAAACACAAATGTTTGTTAAAGCAGCAGTCAATTGCTTGTCATTTTTAAAAATAAATATTTAATATATTTTTCAAAACCAATCCAATATTACCCTGAATTTTCATGCATCATTTCATTTTTTATGTGCATACATTCTGCACACAAGGTCAATTAACTGGCAAATATAATTATTTTACAAACATAGCAAGCTGCAGCTATTATAAATAACAACTTATTTGCATATTTCCTCATTTCTGAAGGGAATGGCAATGTTATGGGTCTGAAAAGCCTTGTGAATGTAATATAGTGAGATTATTATTTTAAAGTTCGCTATTTCTTAGATTAAAATCAGTAAGTAGAAGCTGGTTTGCAGATTTCAGAACTTGCTCATCTGCATCTTGAAAATGTAACAGAACTGAAAGCTGCAAGCTTTATTGTTAAACTAAGTAATTCTGTTGCTCTTTGTAAATGAAACAGAAAACAGATATATGTGAATATATCACACACTTCAGCCTAAATGAGCTTTTCAAATTGTAAATGAATATCACTGTTAGTAGTCACCTTCACAGTATTCCCAAAGTTTGAGCTCTGAGCTGTTTCTGAGTGAATTTTGCAAAGGATTTGGGAAAACATGACTCACGAGATTTTAATACTGGCAGACAAAGACCCCTTTCTGATTCTATTTTTGAATCCCAGGGTCTCTTTCCATAAGGAAGATATTTGGGACCTGAGGACAATAGAACACGGCTGTAAGGATGATTTCTTTTAAAAGGAGAAATCAAAGGGCAGCACTTCTAACGTGCACTATATATTGCAATCTCTTTGTCTGAGTATTGAAGAACTGGTTGGTACTAGCATGCTGTGCTGAAACTGCATGGCTATAGAGGTTTTCCTAGACATATTTCTTGATGACAACTGCATGCTGTTGGATTTGTTTCAGTGCCTGTGAATCTGTGAGCCATGTATGCTGTGTTCTATTTGCCACTACACCGGAAAAAATATTTAGCGATTTTATGGCAAGAAGAATGCCTCATTTAGGCTGATCTTGGTACACGAGATGATTTGTATTTTGACATGCTGAGTTTCAGGCACTTTGAAAAGACAACACGGGGTGAACTGGAGATTTATTCCCCATCCCCAATACAATTCACGGGCATTGGGGTGCTCCTACCGAGACCTACCAATGGGAGCTGACAGTGGCACGCAGTACGTTGGACACATTCGAAAGCTTGCTGTAAAGAAAACGGAGCAGTCTACGCCTGGCAGGGAGGAAAATCGATGACTCGGCACTTGGCAGTGGTGAGCAGCAGGACGCTGGGGCTGAATGCTGAGTCATTGATTCCCCTCGCGAGGAGCAGCAGCTGCTCCATTCCCGCTGCAGAGAGCCCTCTTGCCAGGCAGCCGGAGAAGGACCAAGCGTGTCAGCAGGCTTTACTGTCACTAAAGCAAGGGGATTAACTGACAAGACATCCAACTTACCTATTTTTGTTTTTACAATTTCGAAGTTGCCTCTCGGCTAGGACATCTGAGAAGACACACACGTCACGGCCTGACATCCAACAGCGCAAACAGCTTCACAGGCCCAAACGGTACTGGCACAACGGATGTGTGAACATACCCCAAGCCTTCGGCTTCTTTTCCTACTAGGATGCATGTATTTCCTGAACTCAGGTCAAGCAGAGTATGTCAACCAAGGAGGTTCAGATAGCTTCTGAGAAGGTAGGCTCCCACTCAGCACAACGCTTGACATGAGGAAGCTTACATGTTTAAAGTTGGGCATACGTGTAAATATTGGGGTGAACTGGGCTCTTCTCCTATGCCATGCTTTCAATGCATTTTATGATGTGATGTATGGTATGGCCAAAGACCAAAAAGTAGTTGTAGTTTATCATTTCATGAAAATAAAAGGTAACAGGTAAAACAGGTGAGACTGCACTGAATAGCTGCAATAAAAGTACAGCTGGAGCAGGTTATTACAAATCTCAGCATTTGATGATATGTACATATTTCTTAACATGTTCTTTTTATGTTGTTTATATTACCATAATTATTACTTAATAAGTTAATGTGTTTATGTATCTGTTTGAACTGATCTTTGAGGAAACAGTTTACAGAAGGAGTCAAAAGAGAAGAAGGGGCTGTCATGAGATTAAAGCTGTCTCTCTGGATTAAAATTGACTGAAATACACTATTTATAGCCTGGCACTTCACTGTTGGGAGCAAGGCTGAGTTTCTTCATTTCAGGTTCCATTCATCAGAGACTGTAAGAGGTTCTGCCTCAAAAAATACTCACAGAAAAAGTCAGAGGTCAGGTTTCTCTGCTTGAACTGGTATTTCAGCAAAACCTCACGTGGCCAGCCACAAAACCCATTTTCCCTCAACTCAGAGTGTTTTTCCTTCATGAAAATGAGTCTCTTCACCACAGTTCAGGCCTGGATTCAGCAGGGCCTGTAACTGGTAAACTGATTTTTCCTAGTTAATTCAACTGCAGATTGGAAACTCCTCTTTGTTAACTGGCTCGCCTTTCTCAGCAGGCACAAATCCATTTAAATTCATTTGCTTTTCAAAGCAGTCTCATCTCCTGTCTTCAGTGAGTCCTTGTTAGAGCTCTGTCAAACTCACTGGTTTTGGTTTACATACCTTTAGAAAAGTCTGTATCAGCTACAACTCAGGTTGTAACATTTGTAAGTTTATGAACTCTGAAATTTGAGACAAAGATTATTGCCAGCACCTTTCCTTTGCCTCATCTCCCTAAACTTTTAAAAGCCCTCAACCGTTCTGCTATGCCTAGGGGCAGCTGAGTAGGCTCCTCCTCATCCTAACAGTTGCATTAACAGAGAAGCTTTCAAGGATAACTGCTGCTCCTCAGGGAGCCCCAGGAAGAGGAGCAGGAAAGAGTGCTCTCGTTCTTTTATTCCTTTGCACAGCTGGGGTCTGAAGTATCCTAAGCTGTGCTAAACAACTGCTAGCTTAAGAAACAAGTCTTTGAAATCAGATTGTCAGCTCTATTGTAGTTAATGAGCCATATAACATCTTAAATCATACACATATCACTTTCTGTAAAATTGATGAACAAGGGTATAAAGAATACAAAAGAGAAGTAACAAATAGACTGTAAACTATAATGTGACCCTGTCCCATTTCTGAGTTTCTTAGGTAAAATCTACATGGATGGAAACTGGTGGATCTCCCCCATCAACAGCTGCAACTGATGCAAGCAGCAGCGTTCTTAAAATTCTCTTTTTAATTTGTCAATGATTTTAGTAAAATGCTCGGTTTGCAACGGAAGGCCAGATCCTGCTGTTGGCTGGTGGCAATGTGACGTCTCATTTGGTATGAAGCAGAACCTAACTCAAATGAAAAATAAAAAATATGACATAACCTACACAATATCATTATTGATTGGAAGCTAAGGAACACAGAACTCAGGATGGAATTCAGAGAGAACAGAATATGCAGCGTGTAAAATATTTTTAAAATTTATAAAACTGATAAAGAGAGAGATGTGACAAGCTACTCATGTAAGTAATAAATTTTCAATAAAAATGACGCACATTGGGAGACATAGCCCAAGTTTTGGATAACAAGAACTTTCATTAAAGAGAAGTTCCAATGAACAAGATCCTGCTCAGTTTAGATCATATCTACCTAATAAAATTAAAGATTTAGTCATAATTAATATAGATTCAGCCATTTACCTAATTAAAATGAACTGGGTAGAAAGAATTGATTATACATTTCCTTATAAATGAAAATAAACATACAAATTAATGTTCTTCCAAAGATAATGCATAATGTTAATGCTTTGAAGATAAAAATCTCACATTATTTTTGTCATAAGATCCTTACTGATTAGAAAAAATGTACATGATTACAATTAGTAAGTAAAATCTTCTAAATCAGCATATGAGTTGATGGAGTTATGACAACTTAGACTATCTGAGAATCTCCTCCTTATCTTCAGCCAATAAGAAGCATAAAATCAACAGTTGTAAAGAGAAACCTTAGAGCCACTAACTATCAAACAAAATCTATTTCAGGTGAAAAATACAAACAAATGACAACATTGCATAGAGTATCACCATAACTGGTACTCTGGAAGCCTCAGTATACTTGAAGGAACTACACCTATGGAAAAATAAATAAATAAATAAAAGGTTTTCCATACTGGTGAGAAGTTCTGACAGAGGGTTAAAATGTCCCTGAACTCTAAATCAGATTAAATCACTTGAAAACAGATTTTGTTACAGGATTGCCAATATTTTTTAAGGCTTCTTAAGCAAGAAGTATTCCAAAGCAGTCTCTTGGTGTCCCATGTGAAGATGGAAAGCCGAGCTAAGATGCCACTTTTCCAGCATTCTCACTTTATCAGATAACATACCAAAGGTAGCTGCTTACTTGCATATTTATAATGGACAGGAAATCCCAAGGATATGGCATTATGGTATAAAACAAAACAAAAAATGAGGTTACTGCTTTCAAATCTCATTAAAGTTTGAACTTGGGGGAAAGACTGAGTCACTTTATTCCCAACAGTTCTAGAGAAAGCCAGTACAAGCAATAGCTTCTGCAGCTAGAAATGGTCATATTTCTTCTCCATACATTAGAAAAGGACAAATGAGTTTACATAATTTCTGTCACTCTAATTAATCTGGAATGCCAAATGTGAGAAATATTTCTAAAGGAAATATTAACTTTATTATTGCACTTTTGCTATTCTCTTTTTGTACTTTTAAAAGTAGAAGCAGCAGATAGAAATTAAAAAAAATGAAATGCTATGGGGGTATGTAACCCCATAAGCATAGCAGGCTGCCCCTAAACAGAGTAACAACTGAAGTTCTGGTATATTAAGTGTAACTTTTCAGGTTCTGTCCCTGAAAATAAAACTAAAGAGTATTCAAGAGCAGCACCAAATAGCCTTCTTTCTGGAAACAGAAGATATCCTTAAATTATATTCCACTAGCTCTCAAATGTTCAGAGAAACAGCTGTTCAGTTTTATGCCATATCACTACACTATCCTTATTGCAAAAGATAGAGACCTTGCATAATCAACATACTTTCCTGACACGTCCTGCTACTGCTCCCATTCTCATACTGGTAATGGGAACTGCTACATTGGCAGCACTTCTGTTTTACCGAATATGCTGAGCATTATTTGCTAGAACAGATTTTCACAGACGGAGTCTCATGGATATTGCTGGACAGAGCTATCAGATTCCTTCTTTACTAAAGACAGCATTATAGTTTGAATTAAAGACATCTGATCAATATTAAAGCTTGTAGATTAGTTTGCTGATATAGGCCAGAAATTTAGCTGATGTAAACTAGTATGGTTATAACATCTTCAGCAGAAATATTCTGGATTAACATCAACATGTAATCTGTCCTTGAAGACTACAATATAGCAATGGAATAAGCTGGTATGCACCTTTTTTGAACTGATTTTAACTTGTAATTTTTCATTTTCTCTAGATGGAGAGAAAGCCATTTGAAGCTAATGTCCTGGTGCAGATCAGAACTGAATGCAGCTCAGCGTGCATTCACTGGATGTGCTCCATCCTGCAGAAAACCCTCTCCCCCACCCAACAAGCCCAGTATGTAGGACAGAGAGCATACAGTATTATTTCATCTTCTCTCTCTTTTTAAAACCTTTTTTCAAGCGTTTCTGCTCCTCTGTATATGTTTGTGTGCATGTGTTCCTACCCCTCCTCTTTCACTGCTGGTCTCTGCAGGGCAGCAGAAGTGCTTCGCGGGCGCAGGGCAGCCGTGTAAAACTGACTGCCATTCTAGTCAAATTGCTTCAGCAGCCATTCCATGTGTAAAGCACTTTACAGAGAAGGAAGCTTTTTAGACCTTAAGTCTCCCAAAATCTATTCTTCTACAACCACGAGGTCCCTGTGAAATCAGAGAGGTTTCGAGAACTCAAGTGAGGTAGAATTTGGCTTGGAACCTAGAGGGGGAAAAAAGCCTGTTAAGATGTGGCAGTCTGTTTCCCCCTTTCTCCCTCTTAGCACAGGAGACTCACAGAAGGAGTGAGGAGTTTTCTTTTCTTTCTGGAGAAGGAAAGTCTTCACCTAAGAACTTCAAGGAGGTTGTACATAGAAGCACTGGAACAACTTTTCACTGCTTCCTACTGCCTGAAACCTAAGTGCAGTATTCTTTGAAAATGAAAGGGAAGCAAGAGAAGTAAAATGATCTCGTTCCATCCAGGTAATTTGTTTCGTGTTAGACAGACTTGCTATATTGTCCAATGATAAGTACAGCTATCTTTTTCAGTCTTCTGCTGTTTACTATTTATATTTTTCTATGACCTAACATAACTTATGCTTGACCCTTAATTTAGTAGGTGCTGTACCTTTAAATCTTTCAGGACGTGCAAGAGCAGGAAGTAATTTTTACTTAATTTGCTGAAGATGGCATAGAGGACAAACATACATGTTCTTGTTTAGATGTTCCCTTTAATCTAGAATGAAGGTCATTCTGAATGAAAATACGTGATTGCTGTTTGCACGCAGAAAAAACAGCAGCCTTCCATGCAGCCAAGGCAACATCAGCCTGGTCAGATGTTCAGCACAATAAATATCTCTTTTTAATACACATTCAGATTCAACAGTATCTCATTGGATATTTGCTCACAAAGGCTTCAAGGCCACCATTAAACAAAATACAGGACAAAGGAAGGCTATGACTAATTTACAAGTGTTCTAATGTCATCATCAGACAGGCTACCTAGCTGCAATCGTTAGCCATACCAAGTACCCTGCTGTTCACACCCTAGTAAGAAATACCTTTATTTTCCATGTTGCTTTCAGTTGTCCTTTTCAAGAAATTGCCTGCCTCTCATGATAGATTTTAGATCCACAAGCTCCTACCTAACCTTGGAAGTGTTTTTATATAAGATGAGAATGGCATCTTTTTCATTGAAAAGAAACCTGGTACCTTGAATTTAGACAAAATAAATACAAAAATATTTTTTATTTGTATTAGAAGAAGAGATCTGGTGTGTTTTGAGACTGTCTTGTTACCCATCTGTTCAACTATGCACCTTGTTGGGATCCCAGGAAATAGCTGCCTGGCATGGTCAGTGAGGCTGCTAGGCAGGAAACCCAAATGCAGCCAATTAGTAAGTCAAACATGTAATCTCTGAAAAATGCATGAAGCAGGTGAGCTGCACAGCTGGGGACTATGCCATCCAGAGAGAAGTCACCCTGCTAGATAACTCTGGCAGCTGGCTAACTAAAGAGTGGGCCATCCTACATGTCAAGACTATGGCTGAAGCTTTGGGAAGCCAGGAGAGTATGACTGGAAGCTTAGACCAGGGATCAGAAGGGAAACGAGTCAAGCAGAGAGATTCCTAAAGCCACTATGTATCTTTACTAACAGATCACAGGGTATTATAAAACAGGACGGAAGGACCCTCAAGAATAAATCTTGTCCCTACCCTACGACACAATGAACTATACCCTTGTCATTCCTGACGGGCATTTTTTTAACCTCAACCTAAAAACTAAAGGTATAGCCTCTACAATCTTCACAGACAATCAATGTTTAACTATTTTTATTGTCCAAGAAAGCTTTTGCCTAACGCCTGACCAAACTTTTCTTCTTGCACTTTAATCACTTTCTGTGCTGTCTACAAGATTACTCCCTTTGCCTTTGCATCAGCTTTTTACGTCTTTGAAGACTGTTATCATGTCTCTTCTCAGTATTTTATTCTGTAGTCTAAACAACCCCAAACCTTGTAATCTTTTTTCATAGATCACTATATTGCTCTGTATTGGTCCTTTCTTCCATGAAGTGTAAGACTCAACACCGAACTCAGCTAAGGCCTTTGCATGGCTGTAAAATGGAAGGAATACTTTATGCATTTTGCAGACTACGTTCCTGCTTGTACAGCTAAATATGATTTTTCCCCTTTTTTTTCAAACTGGCACAGGACTGCATTCATGTTCAAATTGTAATCAGCAACAATCCTTTTTTTCCTCAAGACTGTAAATTAGTCAGTTGTCTCTCATGTATTTGCTTCTATAAATGATTCTTCTTGTCTAAGAACAGAAACTGGAGCTGCCTTTAATTGCATCCTGTTTTTTTCAGACCATTGCTCTAATCTGTCAAGATCACTTGGAATTCTGATCGTGTTCTCCTCCATATTTGGAGCCTTCCCAGCTTTGTGCCATCCGCAAATTTAATAAGTACACTCTTTATTCTATCACTGAAGTCGCTAATGAAAATATTTAACAATATCAGGCTCAGGGTAGACCCCTGTGGAGCCACATTTGATATATCCTTCTCTATTTACAACAAACCACTGGTAACTATTCTTTAACTTTGGCTTTTCAGCTCATTTTGCTAACACACCATTGCAGCTTCTTCTACATTCTGTGTTTCTAGCTTGTTTATAACAATTTTGTGTGAAAGAAGAATGTTTCAAAGCATCTCTAAAGCTAGGAACTATAACTAAGAGGTGTTTGGTAGAAATACTATTCCTAGTCTCCTAGTACCTTCATGCCTTCAAAGAGCACAGCTACCTGAGTAGTTTTACACCCATGGGCTATCGTCCCTCCATCTGCTCCTGTATTTAGAGAATGTGCATCCAAGTTAAAAACACTGAGGTGATACAGAAATTCATGGTCTTTGGAATGGTATTCAGTACAGAAATCAACAAGTTACAGAGGCATGCTACCTTTGAGTTTATTCCTACACACCCTGGAAAAACCTTCTTTTAGCTAAAGATGCCTGTTCCCAACCTATAATTGCAGATGGATTCTGTAGGTATGTGCAAATAAATTATTACCTCCCAACCAGTTCATCCAATCTAGCCAGTTCCATCAGTTTTAACTCTTTCACCTCCACCAGTGCTTGAGAAAGGGAGTATCCAGACCCATACCTTATGTATGAGCTTGGCCCAGTTGGGTGATCAAAGGAAGGAATGTTGGCCTGAATTTCCTCAGTTATGTGCATTACATTAGGCCCTTATCGTTACTTTGATGTAAGTTTTTTGTGGTTTAATTATATAGTAAGAAGAATTCTTAGGTAAGCCAAGGAGATCTGTCCTTATGACTCAACCACCTACTTTCTGGCCAGCTGACTGTACATTTAATTAATGTCTTAAGCATCGGTTCTGTAGGCCTACCCCAGGCAAATCTCCCATCAAAGTGAATGGGAGTTACCATCTGTGCAGGGCTGAACACAGAGTCAATAGGATAGCACTGCAAGTTTGGGCAAAGAGTCAATAGTTATGAATTTTTTAGTAATGCTGTTAAAGTGCTCTTAGATTAAAATACTCCTTTAGTTTAAAGATACTAGTTCTCTCCTTAACTACTACATTTGAGAGTAGTTTGAGAGCAGCGTATTGCTGAAAACATTAAGAGAGGTAATTTTCATTCACCTTTGAATTTGTATTCCTTCCTCTGTGTAGGGAGATTTGAGCCTGCTGAAAAAATCTGATAGATGCTGCATATACGTTATCACATCAACTGCAACTGCACAGAAAAAAGTTACTCTTTCGGACACAGATATTTGTGCGCTAAAGCCCACAGTTTTAAAGATACCTTCTGGACAATGCCTAAAGGCAATAGATCTGTTTTGTAATGTTTAACAATAGCCTAGCATTTTACTCATTGAAGTCAATGAGAAGTCTGTTCTAACTTAGGGAAAAATAGGCTATTGCTCAGTACTTTTGAAACACTGTTCTAATAATAATAATTTGACGTATTAAGTATATCATCCATTACTAATGCATATGGGTATGAGAACTGTTCAGTGTGTTTATTTTAAAAAAACAATGAAATTAGATTGCATACCCTGCATACCCTCAGAAATGTAATTTGGATTGACAAATTCAACATGCTTTGTCTAAGAAGGCAATAAACTTAGTCTCCAAACACGATGGCTGCAAGAAGCAGCGCTAAACTGCTCCTATGATTCAGAGAAGAGCAGAAATTTACAGAAAAGAAAACCAATGACAGTGAGTTGTCCAGAAAAAACAAACAAACAAAAATTTCCCCTGGAAACATACAAAAATTGTATCTGACACACCACAAAATAAACCTGCTCTTAAGCAGGAATAAATGATGTTGTTTTATTTTCTGGAACAACAGACATTAAAGATTCTTCCTGATGAAAATGATCAAACAATAAATTCAATTTTTAGAATAAAGTTTTCTCTTTATTGTGCTTCATTTTAGGGAGAGGGTGGCAGAGGAGAACTTAAGAATCTGGTTATCTTTAAAGAAGGTTTTCAGCCTAATGCTTTAAGCAGTGAACTGTGCTGGGTAGAAATCTATCTTGTACTTGTCACATCTATATTAAATTATCTACTTTTTTCATTTTACAAGGGGAGACGTGAGCAGAACATTACTCAGCTGTCAGGATACAGGACTGTGCTGCTGAACAGAGTACAAGTGAATATATTTTACAGAGCTGCAAATCGAGCACAAAGATACCAGAGGAGGGATTTGTGTCACCAGTTTTACCTACTGTGATTCCTGGAAGGCTGTTTTCAGTAGGTTTTGTTTTGACTTCTTTTTGCTGTGATGATATTTAAATCTGATCAATGGCCCTTTCTTGGGCAAAAACAGTGTCTCTTGACTACAACATCACAGATAAGGACTGGAAAAATATTTGTAGCTATAACAAACTGTGAGATGATGGATGTAAAGACACCATGATGACTTGTGCAGACCTTACTACTTAAAGAGTAGTAAAGAACTACTCTTGCAACTCAGTTTTTAGTATGTTTTGCAAGTATTCTGGCTCATTACCTTAACACATAGTGGGTTATAACAATATTAAGAGATACTCTGAGAACATTATGGAGATATCATTCATCCTTTCCCAGGCTACAGGAGATAAAACAGAAAGATAAATCCACAAATCTTCCTGATACTTTTTCACATTTGTCTTGCAAGCTGACCTTAGGGGTCTTAGACTTTGCTATCATCAATTTCCCCATTTAAAGGAATAAAAATATAAAAGAAAAACTTATATTCCTTGTAAGGATAATTCTAAAAACATAAAATAATACCAACTCTCTAGGGTTTAAAACTGACAGAAGGCTAGGCTTGAATGCTATCTCAGGCTGAACTGTGATTGTAGTGGATGGTCAAGGGATACGTGTGCGGATGGCTAAATGCTGGATTATAAAAAAGGAATGGGAAAACCAAGCTAGTTTCTGTGCCTACCACTTCCATCGACAATATTTTGTGTCACCAGTCATTCTCATGCATTTCCCTTGCTATCAGAGCAGTAACTTCTAATTCTGAATACAAAAAGTTGAATGAGGGCTTGTTTGCATGAGCAAATTACTGTATAATAAAAATAGTATGTCAATTTATGGGATGTTAGCAAATTTGCAATGTGCGGATATACTCAGTATACTGGAAAGTAACCTCCTCCCTTGGTGTTTATTGCTCACTGAAAACATCCGTATGGGATGATAGTACCATTTAGCTAGTGCAGTCTATATTTATAGCCTAATATATCATACCGTAAGTTTATAATACAGATAAACCTCATGACACAAATAGAGGAATAAAGTAATAGAAAAAGTAGATTATTCCATTAAAAAAGCAAACAGTCAAAAAGGAAAAATATCAACCCTAAGACACTCTGCATAAAAATACAGACAGTCCAGCCTTTACATACTCCTAACTCGCTGTGTATGAAGAGATGGACATTAGCTATTTGCCAAAAACAGGCTGAAACTAGAATCTGCAAATTCTGTCACCAAAGGTGCAAGAGATGCACATGATGCAAATTCCCAGCTCATTTTCGGTGGGAAAAACACTAGATCAGCTGCCAAAATGAGTGCAATCTCCGGTATCATTAGAAAGCGCTGAACTTAGCCTATGTCACCATCTCTCTCCTCTGCTCAGTCCCATTTCCTCTCCTTTCAGCAGCTGCGCTTCATGTGGCATTTGGTTACACACAAGCCTGCTCAGCTCTCGTTTGATCTTGTTCGTTTACCTTAGTCATGTTATACGCACTAAATCTATTTTCCAGCTTATGACAAGTGCTTCCATTATTTTTTTCTTTCCCTTCCAGCATCCTAAGCATCTTAAATGCTGGCCACAGAAATGCTACCATTTCTTTAGTTCCCATTTTCTATGTTAATATTAATATTATACACAGATTTATGGGTAATTTTGAGTTTTAAAGTTCACCAGGTTTTTTGCAGTTCCTTAGTGATGCACTGAATACCAGGACATGTAGAATTTTTACATTATTTGAACAACTTCTGGATAGAGAAAAGGCATACTGACAATATTAATATGTACCAAATCTATGCAGTTTATCTCAGCTAGGGGTAAGTCCCTTGCTAAGTTGTAGCAAAATAATTTGAGAAGGTAAAATAGGATACAGTACATCTCTTCCTCAGACAGATTTTCTTGGGAGGACAAATAAAATTTCATCATAGCCCCATAATAAGTGTCAGTCAGTCTGTGCTTATGCCCACTGCTGCAAGGCCTCCCTTGAGCCCACTGGGCTGAGGATGTTGCTAGCCCCACCCCAGTGTGATGAGTTCTTCTTCTTCTGGAACGACACTAATATTCTCTGAAAATATTAACCCTCAACCTCCCAGCTTTGACCTGTGACAATAGCAAGTCTCGTGGATGCCCTTCTCATTTAGCTGTATTCAAAGATGGAAGAGCAAACAAAGCCAAAACAAATTCAGAGGCTTACACGAACTGACCAGAAGCCAAAGTGTTTCCTAAAAAGCATGTTCTTTTGTACTGTTGAACATCCTGGACTACTAATAAATTCACAATGAGACTAAAAGGTGCTTATTTCAGCAGGACAAGGATAGACCCTTATACTTTTTATAAATATAGACACATATTTTACAAAAGTTATGCATAACGACTAATATCACTCTGCACCCTCTCCAGCAACCTACTGAAAATGCCAAATAGGATGCAATTGGTCCTTGTATCACACTTTGGGACCTCCATGACAAACACCTCCACTCATTTACAGTGTGAATGCTAAACTGCTAATAATCAGCACAGTACTCTAATAAAAGCAGCATCACTATATGTTTCAGAGTGACTTCCATATATGAGTGTTTTTCAAAGTGTATTTCAGAATTACATAGCAGATCTCATTCAGACACGGACTGGCTTGACTTTGGTGGCAGCAGGACCTGGACTCTGAGACCCTACATAGTTTCCAGTTGAGAAGCAGCAAGCTTTTTCAAGAACCTTGCTCTGAAACTTACGATTTCAGATCTTTCAAGTTCCTTCTACCGCAGTCAGACAAAACTATTGAAAAGTAAGAATGCTAAAGATCTACTTTGATGTTAACCTTTTGTCCAAGATGGTTTTCTTAATGTTTGATTTTTCTTCCTTCCTATGAGTTTCTTTACCTTTAGTAACTTTTTATCAGCTGCTAGAATCTGGACTGCCAGAACTCCGCCTGTCTTCCTGAAGTGCTGTGTTAAAGCTCTGTAGGCTTGTATGACACTAATCCCCCATGCATACATGTCTTGACACCCATCCTAAAATTTCCCAGCAATTGCCTTACTTCAAGACTCCTAGGAAAATTCATTTAGAGTTTGTGTGTCTTTTCACTATTATTTTCACTGTAAGGTGAAATAATATAAATGCCTTGCCCCTACATGACTGAGACATGCAATGAAAAACAAAAGGCCAATAGCAAGAATTAAGAGAAAGATGAAAATACTGAGATAGCATTGTTAACCGGATGACCTAAAAAACTCTCATCCGATACTGATTCTTTAATTCTTTCAGTAAATAACCTCAAAACAATTTTTTTAAAAAATTGATAAGTAATAAAAATTGGGTCAGCTGATGCAGCTGAACTACAAGTGACTTACTCTTTATATTCTGTCCTCCTGACATTCTTGTTTTGCTTTATATCCCAATGTTATTTTCTTAACTCACATAACTTGTTCTGGAAAAGGACTGTATTTTTACTCTTCATTAAAATACCATACACACCTACTTACTTATTCAATAAATAATAGAAAGAGTTCTAATGATGAAGGAAATCTGGTAACATAATGTTTATGAACTCTACCTGAAATTGAGGAGCAACCAAGATAAACTCTGAAAAGTACAAGTTTCCTATGAGGAGAAAAGTATTTTTTATCTATAAACCTCCTGAAGTTGAAAGGTACTGACTGAAAATGTCACAGAGGGACAGTCTGTGTTCGAAGGAGATTGCCTTAACTAAAGGGGTATTTGAAGACAGGCAGCTTAGAATCCTGCCAGCACACAGCCAAATCCTAAATAATAATTGTAAGTGTTGAAAGACAGAGAAAATTGAGTTGACTGTTCTTTCTAAATATGCCCATTTTTTGAGCTAAAGCAGAGGGTTTGCTCTTGAAATGCGGCTGCAAGTTTGTGCACATTTCATTGTTACGTTTGTGACCGTAAAGCTGAAACTAGTCCACCAGATGGAGGGCAGGAAAAGAGATAATTAACCTTCCTAAGTGCCCTGGCATGGTGATATTGGTCCTGGAAATTAAAGGAAGGGGAGCTGAAAGATCACACTTTTAACTAATGGTGTCAAATAGAAAATCTGTGCCAGGAGATGCACCGAGGATGGCGACTGGAGCCTGGCCAGTGGCTGCGGAGAGGCTCAGAAGCACAGTCAGCACGCCTGCAGATGTACTTACAGCCCAGTAAATGTCGAACTCCAGGAATGTTACCAGAGCTGTGAAACAGTCCTTACCAGTAGTGCTGCTTGTACATATGCACAACAAAACTGCTGTCCAAATGTGGAATATTAACAACACTTTGAAATAGGTGTTTGGATGCTTCCAGTCGATGTTTCCAAAGAGAACTGATTAATCTGAGCACACCCTTTTCTGAAGTTACAGATCATTTGTGAAGTTCACATTCCACAGCAAACTATGGATCTGAACATTCCCAAATATTTCTAATTCCAGAAAATTTGAACTGTAATGTAAAGTCATTGATTTTATACTGAGTCACAGAATTACTTTTTACTACATAATCATCAGGTATCCATCTCTTTTTTTAGATTTCTTTAATAAAATTGATAAATTTCTAACACAGAAAGAAAACTGAGGGGAAACAATGTTCTGGATAATCTAAAATCGAGAAGCCATCATGTCTCAATATTACTGTAGAGCTCTTCTTCCTGCACAGTACTGTTTATGTTGCTCTGGGCCAGCCTCCACAGATGGAGGCTGCTCTGGATAGTCCCTGTCATATCTCAGTTACAAACTTGGCCAAATTCAGCCTCAGACAACTTCATAAACAATTACATTAGGTAATGCATTTGCATAGCCCTACCGGTATCGATATGTTTGATACTGAAATCTCACATGTGCCCTTTGTTCAAAAATCATTAGTGATTGTAATTTTGTCCCAGGCTGTGCACTGGCTACTCAGACACCATGCAGAACCCATGCCTGGGCCATCTGCAAATATATTTGAACAAGGAAGTTCTGAGCAGCTGCCAAAAAGCAGACTATCAGTAGAATAATACATTTGCTCAAAGAGGATGAAAATTTGCAACCACAAAAATAAACCTAACATCACGGGCACCATTATGCTAGTGAGGTGGTATAGTAAATGTGTGTTGACTGTTTCTGCTGACTCTGACACCAAATAATAAAGTGTCTGCTTCTGTGTGAGTAGGACAAAGTCCCTCTTCTAAAAACAAATTAAAAAAAAATCACGTCAAATTACTAGGCAATATATCTGGCCATTTTTATTTTTTTAGGCAAGAAAGAAGAAAGGTTTTGATAATGAAAAAAAAATTAACAGAATTTTTCTTAGACGTTCCTGATAAAATAAAGCTATATTACTTTTTGAGCTTCATTTCTTTTATCGCTACCTATAACTGTTTCATCAGGTTTTAATCACACATATGTATCTGCAACAGTACTGACAGGAGAATGACTTCTATATGTGCTTTATTTTTTCCAGAGGAGGGAGACTGAGGCCTAAAGCCATGATTTTTTCTTCATGTCTGTGTGCAACATATCTCAAGGACAGAGCACTGGACTGTAAACAAAAGGGACAGCTGTAAGGTCATGAACATTCCTGGAAGCCTATTATGCACAAATACAATGTGGAAAGAATATGGAAATGGGACTGAGCTTTAGCAATATTCATTTTACACTGAGTTTTACATGTTCCTAAGAACTCAAGCTATTTCAGATTTTATTAGATCTTTGTGTTGTATCATTTAATGTATTACAAAGCAGCTACAGGGAAGGAGTGTAGGGGAAGAGCACAGATCTCACGGTACTGCATAATATAACCTTCTTAAGTCTAAATTTTTTTTTTAATTTATTGAAATAAAAAAACAATATAAAAATGGGAGTTTCAGTGACAGCTATAAAGCATCGTATTGAGACAAATGAGGAGGTATTAATTGAAAAGAGAAAAGAAACATTATCTATTTGTTTCTAGGGTATTTTAGGCATATAATCTTCCATTTTGCTTCCATGCTGTCCGATTGTCTTTACACAGATCCTTTTCTACTCACTCTCTAAATAAAAAAGAAAAAAAACCAGTTTGAATAGCCTTGAATTTAAGAAAGTGCCATGACTCCAGGAAAGGGCAAAAATCCTTTGCAGTATACTGTTCTTCTTTTTTTTTCACGAGATAATATTTTCAAGACATGTTTTTCCCTGCTTATTGTGCTTACACAGACTTTTTGGTGGTGCTCCAATTGAAAAATGTCTGCATGTGCAGTTCTAGAAACCTTTTCAGAGATGTAAATCATTAAAGACACAGTGTCTCAAAACCATACAGTTGCAGTGAAAAACAAAATCCCTGTTGGCTGCTGTTCATGACAGAGTTATATGTTGCTTTTTTCTCGTCTTCATTAAAATTTTCACAGGAAAATCATTCTTTGCGGTCCCTCTTCCATATCAAATGCTCAGCCATCCAAACCAATACCTCCTCATGCAAGAGGTTAATATGGTGGCTGGGATAAAATTAAATGGATAGTCCAGAATTCATCATTTTTTGGTTTATCACTTGGTCTTTGGCCTTGCAACTGCACGTATAAAATACATAATCCTTGCACATTATTTTTCTGGATATTATGTGCTAAGAATGGCACAAAGTCAAGTTCAAAAAATTCTCCACCTGCTCCTAATAACTTCTCCTTCCTAACTAATCCTTTATAGCCTCAGAGAAGAGATAGGCCTCATAGTAGGCCCTGGAGGTCAACAAGCTTGAATTTCACTGGAGCAGCAGTGGCAGCAAATTCCACAATTAAGAACCAGTACAGGAATGTCATAGTCCCAAGGGACTTCAGGTTGGACTCAAAGGCATGAAAGCCCTTCTGGTTAAAAATCAGCACCTTGAATTATCCCTCTGTGCTAGCTGGAGATCAGTGACCCTTATAGCTCAGACGTATGATATCTCTGAACACTGAGCTAATACTTCTTTGCTGCTACAGCATTAAGTCTGTATGGCAGGCGTATGCCATGGTGCCGAGAATGCTGGAGGACAGCAACTCTTCTGTCCCAGTTCCTCCATGACTGAACAAGTGGCTCAAGGAATACAGTGTTGTTTCTGTAAGAGCTGAACAGTGAGAAGTGATCTGAGATAGTCTTCAGCAGATGGGAAATCAGGCAGAGAACACATTTCTCACTGAAGTGCTCTACCTTTCTCCTTCAATGTGGTTTTAATAAATCCTTTTCTGTTCTACAGATCTCCTTAAGAAATCCAAACATCACATGCAGAAGCTAAGTATTTTGGTGACACTTGCCTTTAATATCTACTCAATGCAATGAATCTAATCTTTTGCAGCAGCTCTGCATCATTCCCAATAAAAGGTGATCAGTATGCCAACTACAGAGTAAAAGGGAGTAAGTAGCAAAGAAGGTCTGAGCGCCAACAGCTACCACCCTGCCAGACAGGTTCACAGCCCATTAGGAGAAAGAAATACAAAATGTTCCATTTGTATGTTCTTGTTTATATTAAAGTAAAAGCTCTGGAGAATAACTTAAGAACAGACTCTGCTAGGGCTACAGTGAATCTGAACAGTTAGGAATTTTAAGAAAAAGGAGAAGAAAGGAATGAAAAGAAAAATGGAAAGAGAAGCAGACAGATAGAGAGGGAGAGAAGGAGAGGAAAGGAATAAGTATAACTCAACAAAAGACATGGATCCAGAAACAGAGTTGGGCAGCCAAGTATGAATCCACCTCTCCACCTCAGCTAATTCCAGCAGACATTGGCCAACAGTCATAGAGAACACAACTGATCTTGGCACCACAACTAAGTTTGCTTATTTTAGAGTGTTTCTACACTGCAATGAGATGCAAACGTGCTTTAAGGATGTCAGAGACATGAGGCTTATTTTTCCTTTTCTTTTAATTGTACAAATGTATTTAATGAAGCCAAAATAAATAAGCATTCTCCTCCATCTCTTTGGGAACACTCTGCTAATACACCAAAGCACTGAGGCAATCCTAGTGGATCTACTTGCAAAGCAGTTCCTGTTTTATTTGCTCTCCGCGTTAAAGAGTCCAGTGCCACAGGACTTGGCAGGTCGACAGCGTTCACTATATACCATGAGGAACTGGCTATTTATTCCTTCCCAGGATACAACATTGGTACAGTGCTTGAATTCTCTCTCCTCCCAGATTCAGTACTAAAACGATGCCTCAGGATGACATTAACAGACACTGCTGTGGCACATGAAAACTTCCAGTGTTTACTCTGATTGTATTCCTCGCAATAACAATATAGTTAATAAATTCACCTGAAGTCTCCACTAGAATTTTCATTTCCAATTTTAAGCTGTTTTGAAGCATTCCTGTGCACTTTACAACAGTTGCTGTCTTTCATCACAAATGCAATTTCATTTAAGAGTGGAACAGTATAATCCCTGTAGGTCCTAGAAATACTGTATACTACATATTAACTGAAGTTCGGAAATCTCCTTAAGATCATTAGCTGAAAGCAATTTAAAAGTTTAAATATAATATATGCATAAATATATTTATTTCATCTCTTAAAAAAGAATTGGGATGTGTGCTGGCAAGCAATTGATCTTAGAATCTGCACTGTTTCCTTGTCAGGTCAATAGAAAAGGATTTTCTCTGCAGATATTTGAAACACACTGCCACTAAATCCTATGCAAAATCTGGAATGCATTAGTCCTACATGTGTTCACATTTTCTGTATCACAAAAATAGCTAATTACATAGCATTGTTAGCATTGCTTATTTATTTATAACTGTATGACTTCGATGCTCTGCTGCCTATCAGATTCCAAAATTGAGCGTGTTATCTTTACACACAGAATGGATTCAGCATGGGCACCTGCTTGTTAATGCAGATACCTGAACAACTAGGAGCTGGACTGAAGCCATCTCTACTCATTTCATGTACAGAATATACTAATCTTATTTTGTATCATACTCCAGGTTATTATGAAACGCATGGGCTAAATCCTGTAGTGTTATAACTGCCAAATCTCCACAGGCTTCAGTGGAGCAATGCTAATTTACACCAGCTGAAGACCTGGACACATTTTTAAATTTCTAATGAAAGTTGCCTCAACACTTCAACATTGGGATCATTGAGTGCTGCGTCACTGTGTGGGCAGTATGTGGAACAAAAGGGTTTTCTTTAATACATGCTGAAAATGGAAACTATCATTAGCAATGATGTTCTGACTGCGAGGCATTTTTCAGCAACAACTTTTGCAGAGGGAAGTGAAGAGCCCTGCACTACTGCTGAATGCAGCAGGTTTCCGAGCACCGTTGCCACGCGCAAGCCAATAACTGTTACTCAGCCTCTACTCACACCTCAGAGAAACACATACCAAAGGGAGATGTTCACCTCATATTTTCTCGTGACAATATTTATCATGAAAAAGGTCTTAGGGGATTAGACATATGTATATGTGTGTCTATGTATTGTACAGTAGTTACAGGCATATGTGTGCAGATCGTTTCACTCACGGCTAAATTGAAATCATTCCTGGAACAGAACAAAACAATTATTTAATATTTGAGAGTAAAATTTTGCTGCAGCTTTAGGAAGTGGAGTAAAATTTCACTACGGGTTTTAGGAAGCAAGGAATACTACAGCTAATCTAAATTGTAGCTTGGCAGAAGGTAGTTATCCTTGAGAAGATGCTTCCTAAAAGCAACTCCTTTCTTAAAAACTGTTCCATCCTATAATAGTCTCTGAAATACATATACCTACAAATATACAAAAGGCCTTTTTAGTGAAGAATGCCACGTACTCTGCTTCTTAATTTATAATGCAAATGGTTAAAAGATGGTCTCTTGTTTTAAATTAAGCTCAGAATAACATAAACATGAAAGGGCCATTGTCTAATTTAAAGCACAGACTACTGTCTGAAAACTTCTAGCAGCTCTTATTTGTCTTATATTGTACCTCCTTCTTGCATATATTTTAAGCCTTTGAGAATTTTGAGCACACTCGATTTCTGCTGTTTGTATACATCTTTTACATAGCCAAGCAAAAGTGAAAATGTTTTTAAAAATGGGTATAAAATCACAGAAAGTTCAGTGGATTCAGCAGCAGCTGCTGAACAAGCTACTTTTGTACTCTTTTAAAGAAAAGTTTTCAGATAAGTTAGGTCCCATTTAGGTGAATATAGATTTGTTGGAAAAGTATTTAATAAAGCAGAAATGCTCAAATAGCATATCCTACTGCACATATCTCTTTAAGAAGAAGTTCTGTGGTAGAGACAACATTTGTCTGATGTGGCAGTCCTTCTCTCCGTTCCTGTTTGCACGTTTGTTACAGGGCTGCAGCAAAACGACAGCTAATGAATAAGAACCCACCTTATTTCCAGCAGTGACTATGCGATCCGTCCTCCTACTGTCTTGCTCTAACAAATACGATTTTTAACTATAGGCCAAGGTACTGGCTAATTCTGAATCTAAATACAGGTTTCTTCAGCAAATCTTCTACATCAGCAGCAACAAAATGCACACATGCTGCACATGTGACTTTGCACTTACATTTTCAATTTAACAAAAATAGAATCCCTATGTGTTTGAATGTACAGTTCCCACTTTATTTCTAAATTTGGGACATTAGATTATTGTTGGAAGCATCTCACACTACAGGAGAATGGAAGGGAAAAGGACAATGTCTAACTGTAAAGTCGTGATTGTGGAGGAGTTTTTTTTACTCGGTGTTCTGCAGAAAGCTCTTTTGTGGCATTGCAGAATGCCTTGATTTGTTGCATGTTACTGCAAGGTGAAAGAAAGCCTCATCATCTGATCACCACTGTATCCTTACAAGCCCTGAAGATAAAGTATGGAAAAATCTATAACTGCAATGTTATGTCTGTTGCTGCTGCACTCTTTACTAATCAATCAACGCCTCTCGACAAAGCTCTTTCAGCCTCCTCCTATAGCAGTTAGACCTATAATCAGCTCTACAAAAACAGTTCGGAGATGCGTCCTTTGTGCTTCTGTGTGATTTACATATACTAAAAAAATCATTCAGCATGCTCTTCATTACATGTTATGTAGTATAAAATGCACCATATCAGTGTGTTATAATCACAGCCATTACTTAAATAGGCTAAAACGTCTTTAACGTTCTAAAGTAAATTTCACTATTAAGACCAAACGGATTAGATCATCGTTTCCATATTTCCTTTGTAAGTAACACACAACTTTTTTAATAACTCACTGACCTTCCTGTGCATGCACGGTAGGACTAGTGTTTTGTAACACAAGTGACTGTTCTAACAATTTGTAAATACTCCTATCTGATACACAGACACCTTCTGACTAATTTTTGATAATGAAAAAGAACTTTCTGTATTTTACAAAATTATTCTCAACAGTCAACTACTTCACTGTTTGAACAACAGTCATCAGTGGAGCAAAAAGCATTTCCTGCTGCATCAATACAAGCTTCAGCTGCTGCCATTATCATGCTATTTCAGACACTATGCTATCCCACGGCACATATTGATTTACTCGTGTTTCCCTCACTATGGTTCTCAAGAGGCCTGTCTCACCTGTGTTTAGCCCAGTCATTTTCACCCCCTACTGTTTAAATAAAAATTCAGAGTCAGGAAGGCTAGCACTGTAGCTAGCGACTGCACATAGTGTTTTACTTAGCTCTTTTGTAGATGAACAGTCTGGAGGGGAAGGGGCAAGGAGCCTTCTGTTCATCAGCTTGTCCATCCTTTACATCTAACATAGCCCCTGTAGAGGAGGGTTATCAGTACTCTGTGTCAGCTGTGCAAAGACTCTCAAAGAAAGTCATCTGTTAAGGACTCAGGTAAAGATTTATTTGGAAAGCTTTCTATGTGAGGCCAGCGAGGTGGATGCAACGGATAAGAACACTGGTGAGGAGGTTAAGTCCCAGGTGCTCTACTTGCTTTTAGGGCAGGAGCAAAGCTTACAGTGTGCTGGCTTGCACAGCCCTCTAGAAAAGATACGTAGGGAAAAGACAGTTTGGTCACTGATATGTTGCCTGATCCTTGCAGAATTGTTGTAAGCTAATGAAATTTTATTCTTAGTTAACATCTTACACATAAGCTTTTCTAAAGATGTCAGCATGGTAAGAGATTATTTCTGTCACAGATAAACAACTCAGCCAAACTTCTGCCTGCTGTATAAGATGATAAAAGAAGACAACTCTACACAAAACAAAACATAATATGAAAATATATCATGCGCACAATATGCATTATGCTTTCTACAGATAACCTGTTTGTTAGGCATTTTGATAACAAAAGTAAAACCCAGGATTTGTCTAAAACTGAGACACCATCTTTGAATATATACATTTGGTTCCTCCTTGTCCCTACTTCTAGCTTCTTAGAACAAGCCTTGATCAAGAAAAAAGCAAAAAAGTTAGAAAGTACATAACTGATAGTAAAAGCACAGAGGGTTGCTTCTCTGTAGTTTCATATCACATCTATTATGACACTACCTGAGAGTCTAGTAAACGAACGTGCCTGGTGAGGTGAAGATGCTCAGGGATTTACTTTCCTTTTGAGAAGCTCACAATGGGACACATTCTTCTCTAGCAAATGAGTTCTTAGGAACCAACATCGGGTACAATGGCATAAATTATCTCCATTGTGATTCTTCCATCTGGAGGGTAATGCTACTATCAAGGGTAGCTCAAATCCATGCGGTTTATGAACTCATAGCAAAAGCATGTGTTGCAAAGCTAGAATCTAATCCTCCAGACACTTCATTTGCCTGTATCATTTATTAGCAGAAACAAAGCCCCCAAAATGTCCTTTTCACCCACCACTTTCAGTTTCCAAGTGATATCTATCATTTTGATTGTAAAAGCTTTTCAATGATTATTAGAAAAGGAGTGATATAGACTGCTTAGAGGCATACCATAGACAGAATACTCCATTTAAGGAAAGGGGTCAAAAATTGAGAAAGTGGGCAACTAGGGAAGAAAATCTTTCTAAATCATTGCCAATCTTCCCTTCATTACAGCAAGGATCTTAATCTAAATCCTGATCTGAATAGATCAGAATTTTGCAGAAATCTGAAACTAACTCTTTGTTTTGCAGTTCAGGTCCGTACATACTGATGCAAACACAATATCTGAGTTTTGGTTCAACTTCATTTATGCCCATGTTATCTTCACAATATGTCTTGGGCTGTATAAAGAGAAGCGTAGCAACGATTCTCCCTGAGGGTGAGCTATATTGGATGTAACATGCTCCATATATTTGCATTCAGTAGCATGGCATGACATACACACAACAGTATTAACAAATCTCATTGGACAAGTCTGGAAACCACAACAGATGCTGGCAATCACAGAGGCAGTGTTGAAGTGTAGCCTCACATATTATCTTCACCCTCTGTACTGTTACGTTGAATTCTGACAAGGAACTGACCTTCAATAAGGTTCTTTGGATAGATACACTCAAAAGATGTTTTCTGCTTGTTTGCTATCAAATAAATGTTTTTTAATGTTTATATGTTTCAACAAAGATATCTTTAATTACCCAATTCCAGTTTCACTGGGAGTCTTGTTAATTTAGAGCTAAGAAATTGATAGCTGCTTAACATGCTTATTTTTGGAGAAATGAATAGACAGTTCAAGTAAATGGAAGTTTGAATTCTGTCCGTGACCCTTTTGTTTCCTGTCAGGCAGAACTGGAACTTCCTCTTCTTAGGAGAAGGTTCTCAAACACTGGCAAGATTAGTTCTCCACAGGTGCAAAACATTCCCCGCAAACTAAAGTAGCAGACCTAGAGACTTGTCTTGATGCTGTACAATTTAGCTGTTTAAGCTAAAGGCTCTCACTAGCTTAGCAAAGTAATAATAACAGGAGACAAATGCTCATCAGTAATACGAACAGTGGATGATTCAGAAGAAGTTCACCTCTCTGTTACTACAGAAAATAAACAGAATGTGCTGCAGGCCTGCAAAGTCTGTGCTGGATGGGATCACTTGGTCTCCAGAGGTTAGTTACGATTTGTAGACTAGAACTCTTATAAAATTATCTTTTAAAAATCAGCGTATTTGCACAGCCAATACAGAAATCAAGCTGATTTGAGAACATACCTGAATATGATACCATAAATGTGCATCCGCATTGTTTTTATTTACTTATTAATTTGAAAGTTTGGCATACTGCTGCAGGTGTTTATATGACTGACTTGTTAGCCTATACTAACTTGGTTTGCATTTCATTTTTGGCTTGCAGATCTTAAGCGTGTAGTTAACACCCTTCCTTTCTTCTACCCTCCCTAGCGCCCCCCCTTTTTCTTCACTCCCTCCCCAACCCTTACCTCTTCTCTCTTCCCATCTCTCAGGAGCAAATGCTAGCGGAATTTATATTCACCATCTTGTCACATGACAGACATCTATTTTTCACTTGTCAGACTGGCCAAAATTGAAGCAAAAGTGTGTTAGTATGACAGTCAACTCATGCAGATCCTCTGGGTCAAATCTTCATCAAAAGATGGGTATAACAAACATGCTTGAAAGTTTTTAAATTAAAAATAGTTAGCCTCAGATACAAGCGAATAAATTTCTGCATACACTTTAAAGCTATTTTAAAACTAGCACAAGACACAGCATGAGTACAACTACAAGCAAACTAGGAAATCAATAGTCACATAATGATGTCTCCCTTTTTTAAGAAATCTATCTGCAAAAAGAAAAGTGAAAGTGTCTAATGCTTTATCCTCCACTAAAGAGCTAAAAATTTACATGTCTTGCCAGTTCAAATAGGACCTACTATGTTTTAATATATTCATATATTTTTCCTAGATAAATCGATAACAAGCAGCCATTCCCCAAGGTGAAAATATACATTAAGAGGGAAAGAGACCAGGCCAAAACACCTCTCTCCTTTATTTAAAAAGTAGTAGAAGTAATAGTGGTGATTTTCCTTGCTTGAAATACATGTAGGTGCATTTTATCTCTGGTGAAAAATCTGTACACAATGTAACAGTGTTAAAGAAGTCAACTGACACTCCTCCCTGTTTGATAACACGAGTCTTACTTTCCCATTATTGATTCTTCCACGTAAGTGGCCTGTGTAGAACATAACATGCTGCTTAGATTATGCTCCACAATGCTGAAGCCAGAGTGAACCCAGTAAGCAAAAGGTTTCCAGCTGCATAAACAATCATACCCTGCTTACTGCCTGATATAATATAAGAATGAAACAGCTGTATTAGCCTTGGCAGAAAATTTTTTCAGACACAACTGCACTTGATTTATATAGGGAATCCATGAACATAAGGCTAGATATAAATTTCTAGAGGCTGAGATAGGTCAGATCCACTGTATCTACTGCTTCTGCTATGTGAAATCAGGGTAATGGATGGTAAAACAGCAGCAGTGTGAGACTGGATGCTTTCTGCCCCCATACCATACAGTATAATAACTTTATTTAAGATAAGATGGTTATTTTTGCCCTCCTACTAAAAACATAGTGCAATTCTCAGAGATCAAGAGATCAGAAGGGATTTTCATATTTTAAGATACACAAATCACTGAAATGAATATGACTTCAGTTTTAGTTAGATTGAACCAGATTTGGGTGCATGAGTTCTGCCACTCTCTAGCCCTGAGGACCTTGTTCTGTCCACACTCTGCTGTATCTTCTCCCTGCTATTCCCCTCCAGCCCCTCTGCTCTTGTCTCCACAGCTGCACAACCATCTCTAAATGATGCAGGAGTATAATTTCATAGATTACCGATAAAATCGTGAAGCCAAACTTCCTAATACGTTTAGCCATATCTTCAAATTTTATGGATCCTGGTTTTCACAGAAGACAATTCTCCTCAATATTCCTAGTGTCTCCAAGAACACAGAGAAACAAGTGATTATTCACATTAAATTCAAAGAACTTTCCTTATATAACAAAATGTTTAAGAATATTCTTCTAATGAACAAAAGTAATAGTATTTACTTTGTCATAAGACCACAGACTAAAGCTAAAATAGCAAAAGACAGTTTATAGGCAGTAATTTTTGTGACCTGTGTAAAGGCTATAAAAGCAACAGAGGGATCAGGGATCTTATGAAAGTTTAAACATACTAAAAGAGAAGCGCTTCAAAGCTCAAAGATTCTAACAACACAGAGGGAGTCTACTTGCTGCTTGCTGCTTGCATGCACAAAAATACATCTAAAACAAAATCAAGTTACAGCAGTTAATATTTGAAAAAAATAGAAGCTAATTTCAAAAGAAATTTAAATCACTGTATTTTATAGACATACCAAGCCATAGAGATAAATTCCAGGAATGAATTATCCATAGAAAACACTGCAGAGTGGGTGAAGCACCTGGAAGCATTACCTGCTCTCAGAGAAAGTATATTCAACTCAATGAATCAGTAAGCCTGATCCCACAAGGCAACTTCTTTGTTCTCTTACGCAATGCACATTTAAGCCCACTCTGCAAGATTCAGGCTTTGGTTCCAGTATTTTAAAAGTGGCCAACTGTGTGCAACACATAGAATGCCATTCTGGCAGTCAGGAGCCCCAGGTTCTGTTCCCGTGTTGGCCACCTGGTTGCGATGGGTCTTGGGCACATCACCCAATCTTGCAGTCTTCAGTTTGCCAGTCTGCAACATGAGTATGATAGTATTTATTACACAAGTATATTTCTTATAATAAATACTATTATAAATAACAATATTTATTATTATGAGTATAATAGTATTTATTACAGGAATAAAATATTAAGATTGAATGTTTGTAGCATTTGAAAGTCTCAGATGAAAAATATTGTAATGCAATGCATTAAATGCTTAAGATGATGAAGCATGAAGAATTTCTTTAAGTTATTCTAAGCTTTTGATAAGATCCGTTTTAAAACCCATTTTGTCAAATTTGAACAGATATTTAGAAAAAAAGCTTTTGGGGTAAAGTTTCTAATTCCTTTTAGATCATCTGTTCTTACCAAGTTTTCCTCATTTGCAAGAATGGGAGAGCAATGAAATTACAAGCAACAAAAGTCAGAGTATACCATAGATGTGTACAAACCCCACCAGTTTACAAGCTGTAAAAGCTTCCATTCAAAAAGGAAGGCAACCTGCCACATGCTGCAAAAGCAACCCATTTTGATAAAATGCATGCCTTTGTGAATCATAAGCAGACTTTCTACAAAACTGTCTCTTTTTCTCCTGATTCCCTGCAGACGTGTGCAATTTTCACTGCCTGTCAGTTTATCAAAAAGACCAGAGCATCAAATTTCAGCTCTGGATTGTCAGGTCTGATCCCTATTTCCTTTCAAATTCCAAAATACTGACACATTGATTGGAGTTCATAGTGTCAGACAACAGCACTTAAGAGACATTTTTGCTAAAATATAGCTTCTGATCTATCTTTTATGTTTTTTTTTCCTTTTGCAGCCTCAAGAGTATTGATCTGGGACTCATTTATATATGATTTGCACAAAGTAGCAGGCAATTCGCTCAAACAAAACAGTTCTTTTGTATAACCTTTTAAATGGGGGCCCATCAAAGGGGGTTTATCTAGCTTATTTAGTTTGCGGAGACATCCCCCTAACACTTCCAAGAATTGCCTGTATTTAAGTTCCCAAATGCTAGAAAGTGAGATCTAAAACCAGAGCTCACAGCTATACAGAGTGCTCAGTGCGTTGCAAAGTTCTGGCATATTAGCATCATGTAAAAGTTGGGACTCCATAGCAACAAAAATTTTTATATACATAAACACGCACATACTCTGATAATACTGGTTATTATCTGTAAAGGCTCTTCAGTAAATACATGAGCACAGCAGATCTTCACCATCTGATATTATCTGAGAATAATGTCATCAATATACTATTTTGAATCAGACACAGACTCCTCTAAATCATTAAACTTTAAGCCACCCAACCAGTCATCCTGTCTCCTCAAAAATAGCAACAGATATTTGGTAGTGTTCACCTTCCTAAAAATGTTACTGTTACTTTGTCCTTTTTCACTGCAGATCTCAACATTTTGTTGGAAAGCGAGTATGCGTGCATTTCAGAGGTAGCTGCTGTGCTTGGCGGTACTGCAGCAGTTGCACTACTTGCATAACTATGGATTTTGAAACACACGAAGCCATAATCACGTACATTGTAATTTAATGTAATGGGTTAATTTGATTCTCCCTCAAGGGTGGAAGCTAGAGAATGCTACAGTGCTTCTCCAAAGAACTCTTCATTTAGCAAGATCATTCCATTATTAGTTCAGTCACACTCTAAATAAGCCCAATTTTCCTTCTCAAAAAATGTAAGTTTCTTCTTACAGTCTTTTTTTTTCCCCAGTAGATTTAGTAATATAAGTAGATGTTTGGCAATGATGTAGAGTGGGAGAGTTGTTGCTACCTTGCCTTTAGGGAACCCACTTTTTTTTTAATTCTGTTTATTTAAAATACAGCATTCCTCAAAGGTAACTTTTGTATATATAACATATATGCGGGTGTGTGTATAAATTACAAAGAGTATGTGTGTATTTTTTTATATACACACACACACACACACACATATATATATATACACAAATATTTTGTATATTATGCGTGTGTATATACATGCATATGTACTTTTATATATATATATATATACACACACACACATTATTTATACATACATACACAAACACACACACACGTAAACATTTTGGAGAAAAATCAGTTATTTCTTGGGTAGCTGCTAAGGAAGCAGAAAAGGAAATATCTATTTCATCATATTCTTGGCTAGGCCTCTTCTGCTTCATAGACAAAAATTTTCAAGGTTGCTTTCAAGTTGTGGTCACACATATGAGAAAGACAGCCAGTACTAATGGGACAAAAGCCTCTGAAAGTTTCTTAATAAAATTTGAAAGGACGGAGGCGTTAGAGTATATGGGAAATACTACAGTGATTGAATTGAAATCAGAGATCAACCCATCAGCAATCCTTAGTACTTCCAAAGAAGAAAAAGCAAAATCCAAAATAGTATCAAATATATCAGCTAAATTCAGATGTTAATACAAACACTAATTTATCTATGCACAAACTACCTATTATAAGCTAAGGACTCATTAAGAAAGCTATTTGAAAGTTATATGAATTTTAGAGCTTTCACATTTAAAGCTTTCAGTTTCTAAATAGTGAGAAGTCCTCCTTTCTCGCTCATGTTTTGTACCATCCTTGTATTTTACTTTCTATTCATACTAATTTAAGAGAGTTTTAAAACATGGATTTAAAAGAATATTAGGAAGAATTTCTAGGGGAAAAAAACCCAACAAAATAATACATCTGTTCTAACTGCTAAAATCCTAAACCTCAAAAAGGAGAAATACCTCTGTCAATCATTTGAACTGTAGATGGAGAAAGATATTTTACGTGCAACTCAAACACATCATGCAGCTAAGGGACAGATACACAAAATACTGAAGAGCAGATCAAGAAACTGTACTGCTGGCAACGTCTAGAGTATGTGGGACCCAGGACTGCACAGTGAACTGCAGTTCGAAGCACAGATTTCCTTCTGCAAAAACTGACCTACATTTACAGAGATGAAGTTGCCATTTGTTCATCTTACTGAAAGGAATATCTGTTTTTAGGCTTCCATATGATACTAGTTATATCCAGAATAGTGATGTATGTAACAAGGAAACTAGGAAAAGTAAATATCTAATTATAAGCAAGTATGAAACCTTTCTTTTTACTATACTGAATTTGTGTATCATGTGTATATACCATGTAATTCATATGTACATATAGCTACAGTCGCATACCCTAGCTAAAAGAAAAGAGCTAGTTTTTATTTTTAGGCATGAGGGAAGTTGTGAAAGCTATTATGGATAGAACAGATTCCTTCTGCTTTTTGATACATTTTTTGCTTTTAGAGGATCTAAAATATTTTGCTTCTATGTCAATATGGAATGGAAAGATAAACAGATGAATGGTAGTACAAATGTGTGATATCTGTCACGATGCTTTCCATCTATTACAGAATTCTAACTATTTTTACCTAAGTAAATCAGCTGGTAAGCACTTGCCCATAAAGGTAAGAATGCGTTCAGCTAAATGAACAGTAGTTATGAAACTTTCAACATTATTACTTCTGATCCATTAGCACCTGAATTCCAAGTCAAGATCAGAGTAGAAGTCTTGCTTCTAAATAATTTACAATTCATTTACTTAATATCAAAGAAAAATCAAGACGCACAGAAGCTGAGTGACCTGCTAAGGGTCATAAAGTAGCTCAACAGCAGAGACAGTTAAAGAGCCCAGGGAGACTCAGTCCACTTCTCTTCTTCCTGTACCTTTTACACTACAACACACGGAGCTCAATTTTCTGCCTGTGTTACACTCTATCAGGTAAAAATATAATCCAGTAACACATTCATAGAATACATTCTGTTTGAATTAATGGGCACTGTTATTTCAACTGAGAGAATTCTAACATTTATTTTTAGTAGAACAAAATAGAATTTGTAGTAAATCACACTATGAGAAAAACATCATTTAAGTAAATCTAAAACATTTCTAATTGCTTTAAAAGAAAAAAGAAAAAAAAAAACAGAGCAGAAGGCTACCTTCCTAACTTCATAATTCTCAGTGTCAGGTTTCTAGATTCAGAAATTCATTACTATTGTGCTTCAAGACAGCAGGTAAGAGGAAGCTATGAAAACTCTTAGACTGTGAATATCCCAAAAGGCAGAAGAATCTTTTGTCATGTATGTCACATACATGAGTTGGGATATGAGGTCCTTATATAGCATAAGAAGCATAAGCCAGCTGCATGTGAGCTGGTCAAGAAGTTGGATACCTTTATTTGTAGGGAGATGGAGAAACATAGGAATTAACAATTGTGCAGAACCAAAAAACATTCACTAAAAGCATATCCTAAGCTTCCCTGGACTCACCACACTGAGACCAAGCTCTTCCTTGCTGCACTGGTTGTCAGGGATTGCTGTTTATGTCCCGGCCTTCTCTGTCATCTGTAAAGCACTTACACTGCAAAGTGCTGGACTCAGGATCAGCTGGCAGAGCTGGTTTTTCTGTGCCTGACTTAAAGCGCAGAGAAGATGTTTCAGATCTGTTTCCAGACAGGTCACAAGTAAAGCTACCACAAGCTTCAATCAGATTAGGATTTTGCCTATGTATCTTTATAAATAGAGCGGGATTAAATAAACCTGTAACACAGTTTTCTATGCTATTAGAAAAGAAGGACCTGCTAGCAGAAGAGCAGGCAGTAATGTTATGTCAGCTGTCCATCTAAACCAATCGTTACTTGGCAGTAGTGCCTCACTGAAAATGGCCAGCGAGCTGGGAAGTGGGCACCATGCCATTCCAGCAGATGGGCAGGGGTCTGAGGCAGCCAAGAGACCGTGTATGTGTGTCAAGTGAGGGTACTTAGGGCAGGCTTCCCAGCTGGGAATATCCACATGGTTCCCCATCCTAAGCTTGCACTTGGAAAAAGAAACTCGCCACCACTAATCCAGCTCAGCTGGATTAAGTCTGAAGGAAAAAGAACAGCTTCCATGATCACTTCAGACTCAGGAAAGCAGGGTGTCTGGAGCAGAGAAAGGCCTATTTCTGCCTTCTCTTTTGTATTTTTGGGGAACGCCCACAAGGAAAACTCTGTTCTGACCAGCTTCTGCCTGGATAGGTAATAAAGGAGCCACTGTCTTCAGCTGAGGAGGGCCTTTACCCATTTTTTGCTGTAGATATGCACAAGTAATATTACTCTTACCAAGCCCCATACTTTATTAAATAACCAGCTTAAGTGTCAATAATTCTGTCTGTTTTTTTTCTGCTACAACTTTGGTTTTACAGTATTTTGGTATGCATAAAGTACTGCAGGCATTCCAGCACAAAACGATCAGTAGGACTACACCAGGGTAAGTCAGGGCAGAACGTGCATCTTTAACCAAAGGACAGAAATGATTAATTACATTTAATTTGTTTTAGTGCATATGTTATCCCACTGAAAAGGATGCCATATATAACAACCAGACATTTATCATCTCATATGTAAAACAATACCCATGTTCAGGACTAGTTATACTTACATACTAAAGTTTAGTAATTCTAGGTCAATCATGACCATGGATTTTAACAACTAATTTTCATTACACTTCTAAGAAGAAAGAGGCATTATCTCCATACCTCTCCATTACTATATGAAAAACTAATACCACAAGCAGCTTCAAGGACTTGCTTACATTGGATGAAAGAAACGGAAATCATCTCAGAATTACAGCTAGGAAGTTTCTGGTTCCTAATTTTGTGGCAAACCACTAGATCTTAACTCACAGTTTTTAAGGGCTGAAGGAATAATTTTATGATTACTAGGATTATAGCTCATGTAATTTATGCTACAGGGAAAAAACAGTCATCCTGAAAGGTTAGAAAGCACAGGACTGTATTGGCAAAGGGATTTGTAGGGTTTAAAACAATGGGTTTCCAGGGTAAGAGAGGCTGGACGCTACAGTGGACACACAGAAAGCACATTAACAGAAAAACTGACTGCACGGCGCTTGCAGTTCTTTGCAGTCTTCTGAGTTCATGGAATGTATCTAGTCCAAAGTGATCAGGAAAAAAAAATATTGCATTCATGTTTTCATTAGTATGAAATTATCACTTTTGTATGAAGAGTTCCTTAAGATTTCTCTGGGCAGAGCCTGTTGCAGGCTCTTAAGTAGGTAACATACATTCCAACAACAAACGATGTTCTGCTCTTACTTAATTACTAAAAGCCATCTTAAATTCAACATAGTGACCTCTCACTAACATCTACTTCAGGTAAGAAAAAATAGGCAGAAATAAACTTGGTATTATTTAATAACAGAAGTACCACGCAGCAATCCTTAAACCTGTTAAAAGTAAAACTCAACAATTTAGGCTGTGTATTAGCTGCAATATATTTTGTAACAGTTATGACTGGTCCAATATAGCCAAAGCTATGCTTTTATGCCTTCACTCCTCAGTTTTAATAGCCTACATGTCCACATCCTGATGATTAGCTCTCATTTTCTGTGATATGCCAAAGGAAGTGTATTTTTGGCACATCTGAATTTTTTTCATCAGTGCAAGTCATTCTGCAAAAGCAGTTTTTAGACAAAATATTAAGCCACAAGCAGTAACAGAACACTAGCTTTTAACGTAAGGACAACCCATCCTCTTTAAACATGGATTGATGAACTGGGGAATACAGAATGCTTTTCGATTTGCTTGTCTATAAGTGGTTCTGCATACAGAACATAACAACACGAGCTTTGTGAAGCTCTCAAAAATGAGAAAAGCATGTTGTGTTCTATCTCATTTCTATGTAAAATTAATGAAAATAAAGCAATGCACTTCCCATGCATAATGAATAACCATGCCAAACTATATCAACTTTTTCAGACTTTTCCTCTAGAGGGCTTTTAAATGAGGTCAACAGCAAACATATCTTTACATTTGATCTAAGAGTGAGCAGCACAGAGTAATAGAGCTTGTCCACGCAAAGCACAATAACAAGCTTCTTGATTTTGATGATGAAAAATAGAATACTAAATACTACCCCTGTATTTGTACCAGATACGGATTTCACAGACTTGGTTACAGAGAGAAGACAGGACTGTGAGTAGAGACACGCAGCCCCCATTAACAATGCTGAAAAGATCAATGCTAGCTAAGCACAAGAATGACAACCCCATATGTCAGATTCAGTAGGACCAGCAGCATGTGCCTCCTGAGGGAGAATATTATTTCGCTGAGGAGTTTCAAAGAATCAGGTGAAATGCTCACATTCTACCTTAGAAACTAATAATTAACATTCCATCTTAACAACACAGCAACACCAGCATGGCTGCGATAAGAAAAAAGCAGCTCACACTTCAGGGCCTTATTAAGTGAAACTACCGTAACAGCTCACATTCTGTTTTCCTGGTTGGAAGCAGACCCATTCAGAGTAACTCTATTGAATATTACACTTTTTCCCGGTCCATGCAAAGACCCTATATCCTGGCTGTGATATAGAGACCACACTCTAGAAGTAAAACAATATACAGCAAATGCACTGTGTATCACAGAGCTCATTCTTGCTGTGCTTAAAACAAACGAACTACTGGTTTTGTTACTTTATAAATGTGCTTTTGTTTTTAATATATATACAAGAGGAACAAGCTCCTCTAAAGAAATTATTGGTAGCATTCTGGAGAGCTCTCATACCTTGGTATCTCCTTCTTGAATTTTCATCATCTCTGCTAACTCCTCTTCACACTCAACGGCCTCGTGTTGCTACGACCCAGTAAAGTAATATATGTGGAAGGACCAGGGATCCTTCCCAGACTGTCCTACAATCCCTTTACCCACTGCTGCTTTGCAACCATAACAGACTGGCACAGGCTGTTTCATAATCCCCATTTAGGGCACACTGCAGTATCCCTTCTGCTGAGTGACTGCACTGAGTGGACATATACATAGACCGGCTACCTCTACCTTCCTCCACTAGCTGCAGATTCGCTGTGCAGGAGTAAGTTTGGAACGTGTTGCGATTCACACCCCTGAAGCAAGATAACTGGAGCAGTCACCTGGAGTCTCCAGGCTCAGCAGTAACCTCTCCTGGAAGGATGAACGGCCTCTTTGGCAGCAGTGTAACTCCTTGCAGCGCAGCTGAGTGGAGAGCAATTTTTCTCTCAGAAATCTTACAAAAGATTCTGTTGTAGACATATTATTGACAGAACTAACCTAATTAAGAATCAATCTCGTACACCAATGAAGCTACAATTAAAAGATAACATCCTTACTTACAATTTTCCTTGTTATGGGTCTATTCTTTTTTCACTAATTGTACTACTACTGTTCAGCAGTAGTAGTGCAATTTCATCATTAATGAAATTTTCAGCAGAGCTTATAATATCTGATATCATTTGAAACCATACTGTTCTAGGCACTGTAAAACACGTTCTAAGTCCCTTATCCTGGAGATCTTGCAAGCTAAATAGATTAAATGTATGATGAGAGAAATGAAGTATTCCTATCCTTGTTTTTCAACATGTAGAACACAGTTACCAATAGAGTGGTCTTACATGGAGTCTGGCATCAACCTGAAATCTCCAAAGCTCTATGCTAATATTTTAAAAACAAAAAGATAACTGCTTTTAGAATATATTAAAACTTGTTCTTTTTACCATTGAAATGTTTCAATTTTCAAAATCTCCTCTGCTTCTGTAAGAACCTTCTAGCTCCTTAGTTTTGCTACTTTTAGATTTAACTGGCAATGACCCATGATTTTTCATCAATCAGTAAATTTTTGAAAAATTAAAAGAAAAAACCTACCATTAAGTTCAGTATTTCTTTTTGTGTCTAAGCAGATATAAAGATGGATTGTTTCTCTGCACCTTTTTGTATGACATGGATAGATCAAACTAGGAATGAGGATCAGCCAGGCCACCAAAACTTTGAACATACCTTGATTACAAACACAGATAGAGCTGTTTGCCCTTTGTTTGGATGAGATGACATTACTCCTCCTGTAATGCATAATCCTCGAATGGGAGCATCGCAATATCCTGCTCAGATCTCATCAAACTTCATTTTTTTCCCTTTGCTTGTATGATTTAAGGCTCACTCGGGAAAATGTGTTTCCTATGCTTGAAATTCTGATATGTATTAAAATTACGAAACAAACGAATAAATACAAACAGAGAAAAACCCTTTTTCCTTTATCTCAGCTCCTAGCACATAGGGTCTATTCAGCCAGACTATTCACAGCCACTGTTACAAATGATGTCGAAAGCACAGTATTTTTATGTTGTTATTCAGAACAATCATTCAAGAACAGGTGTTTCAACTTCCCACTTCACCATTAAATTGAAAACTTTGGAATATATTTTAAGTTACATTTGTCTATTTAGAACTTGATAAAGAAATTTGTATAATAAATTTTAACATATTCAGGCCTGCTATTAAAAGTAAACATAAACCATACAACAATAATTGCTGCTTAGAGATGTGAACTACAATGCCGTATCTCTTTCCCAGATGTTCTTCTCATCTATATATCAGCATTTCCCCCCCATAACGACTTCATATAGTTTCACTGTTTAACTTATACATGCTAATTATGACAAAAATTAGTAACAACTAGTGATACTTCAGTGGTCCAGCTACATAAACAGTTATGATAGGCAAGAAGGGATTTGGAAGGAAAAAAAATCTTGAAATTCCTGAAGAAGCTGCAGCTATACAAATTGTTCACAATCTCAGCAGTCTGGATGCAATTTAGGGAATGTGGGTTCAGCCCCCAAAGTGGGCAGAACCTACCGGGAGGAGGGAATGGCTAGGCTAAGTGATCACTAATTTGGGCCCTCCAAGGTAATTTATATTATAGTAATTACAGTTTAGATTCCCTTGCTGTTCTATTTACAAAATCTATTAACCTATGAACTTTCTCTCAAGTTTGCACACAATTGTTTTCAGTTGTGTTAGACATACATTTCATTTCCTTTCAAATGAAAGCAGTTGCTGGGGAAGTCATTTCTAATAATAACTAATAGTATTTGGAGCCTGAGAAGCAGATACATACTTTAAGACAATCTGTGCTGTGTTGTGTAAATATACTGGAGATATATCTTTGTGATCCCTCAGCCTTCAACTGAACTTTTGCTAATATCCTTGTTTTTGTTTGTATTGATTTTGCTTTAAGTGCAGCCTGCCATATGTTTTTCATTTAGTTGAAGATAAAATGATGGGCAAAACCTTGCTGTAAATTATAGCGGTGCAAACAAAGAACATGTTTAGACCCTATACACTCATATTTGTCTTTTATTAAATCAATTTTAATGACATTTTAATAGGTAAGTGTAGTAACTCTTATACTTTGTGTGGGCACATTATAAAGGCAAGCATGAATAGCAATGGGTGTCTGGAGCTCTACTGTAGCTGCAACAACATGCTATCTCTGTCCACACAGGAATACAGATCTTTACATATCCTAGTCAGTGAGTCATTAACAAGAAGTTTGTTTTGATCTACGATTGAATGACTCTGGAAAAAATACCATTGTTTTTTATATCTAGATTGGAAAATCATGTCTTAATATTTGTATTGAACACTGTTACAGCACGTTAGGATTCAGAGAACGTTGCTTTTAGTGGACACATCTTTCATGCTGAGAGCAATCATTCATATATGGAATGCTCATCATGTGTAATAGATAACAAAATACCCGAACTATTTCTCCAGATAGCACAGAAATGAGGGAAA
Organism: Rhea pennata; assembly: GCF_028389875.1. Lineage (NCBI taxonomy): Eukaryota > Metazoa > Chordata > Aves > Rheiformes > Rheidae > Rhea > Rhea pennata. The sequence continues at coordinate 14,884,451 of NC_084673.1, read as the reverse complement.
AAAGTTTTCATAAACAGTTTGTCCATAAAGTAGAGTAAGGAGCATAGTTAATATTGTGTGAGAAAAAAAAAATTCTCCCAAAGAAAGAGAAGTAAATTAATCTGAGAATTTGCTGCTCTCAGGAGTTGAAAAAAGGCAACCTGGATGCTAATTTCTGGAAAAAGGGGCAGGTGCTAGACCGCATAAAGAGCACACTCCTTCTCACAGCCACGAGGAAATACAGCATAGAAGGAATTAATGAGTATATTGGACACAAGGGAATAAAATAACATAAACATCCGCAGAGAACTAAGTTCCAGAACTGGTCTTAATTTGTTACAGACTTGGCTGCTGGAGTCTAGTGCCTCTTCTGTGGGACTAGCCCTTGTGAAGAGAGATGTTTTGCATCAGGCACGCATATAGCTGCGTCTATACATGAATACATTCATTTATATAATTAATACAAAGAATACTGAGATATGTGCACACTGAGGGAGATATTGCCTTTCTGTTGTGGGATATACGACAGAATATTTCATACTTGGCTCCAGATTCATATTAGGCAGATATGAATTTTATTCACAAATAACATGACAAGATCTCTACATAAAATAAAGATTTAATAAAAATTCCAGTACAACGAGCTATCTTTCAAGTTAGTATTTTCTGCTGAGAACCTGAATATGCTTTTTTGAATTTGTATCACTAAAAACAAACTGCATGTTCATTTATATAATTGATACAAAGAAATGACCATCTGCCACCCTCAAGACACCTGCAGATTGGTCTTTTTCCAACTAATCCTAGACAATGATATAGGAATATCAGTTTTAACATCATATGACTAAAAATCAACCACTGAGCCACCCAGAATCACTGGGAGAAAAAGTAGTGTGCACCTATTTCTTTAACCAATTTTACACTTTTGTCTCCTCCAGATTGCTAGTAAGTTCAGAATCAGTGCATTAGATATGTTAATCAGATCCTTAACTGATGATGCTGTTAAAGCTTCCTACCAGTAACACTTTATGGGATGTAATATAATACATAAGCAGAGATACATTTTCAACCAAAAACCTAAGATAATTGACTTCTGCTAAAACTACATGTCCCTTGTCAATCTGAATCCAGTTACTGATACATAGTCGCTAACCAGTATGTAAATTCATGTAATGATGATTGAGAGCATCTTATTTAAATGCTGATTATATAGTAATCACTCTCAATTTTCTGGTATATAGATTCCATTGCCTAGGGTTGGCTTAAGATTACTATTAGGAAGAGGAGAAAGTTTGTATAATTAGTTTAAGTTATTTCAAATTATGATTAAAACACTTTATTTTGATTAACATGGGCAGAGCATATGTCATAATATATATGGCATATCTGTTGTTCCATCCTCATAAAGGATTTGTTTTCACAGAGGACAGATCTCTCTTCAAGAGTGAGTGATGCTCGCTAAAGATGCAGAGAAGACATGCACCCTGAAACAGAAATGAGTTAGTAGGTCGAAGTGATTTTATGCGAGTCCTGAAGCAGCAGTCTCTCTGAAGAGGAACACTTACAGTGAGTGCTCAGAGATACAGAAAAGAAAATGCACTCCTGATAACTCAGCAACAAGCATCTCGCAGGCTACTCTTCTCTCTTCAGTAAGCCACTAGACGTTGTTAACAGAAAAACAAAAGACATCTCCGAGGGATGATTTGAAACAGCACAGAACTATAGTTTTCAAATAATTCTTGCCATTTCTCTCATAAATTAATGGCAGATTTTATCGGACTAAAACTCCCCCCCCAAAACAAATAACTCCCCCCCACACACACACGCATACTATATATTTTTGAAACTTTCCTTTTAGTTTTAGCTACCTTCTGGCAAAACCCAGAATGCTATAAAATATGACTTCTAGTTTTCCAGGGTTTTGTTAACAATAACTTATTACTTATACTCTTTAAGTTTATATAAAATATATTTATATAGAAAAACAATTCTGACTTGCAAGAAAATACATTTTTAGTATTGTGTAAATATTTAGCTTTTGATTAGAAAATAGGTAGAGAATTGTAAAGGCATTGGGTAAGAACATTCATCTGTAAATTATGGAACTAGTTTAGTTACTTATTTACCAAACCACTGCAAAAAACTCACCCAGCAATAATAATTATGATGTGTCAGCTGAGAAAAAAAGAAAACACTAGTTCATCTTGTTTTACTGTTACTAAAGGACTAGTGTGCAGAAGAATTTCTTTTCCTCCCCCAGGAGGTTATAACATGCTACTATTCTTCTTCAGCAGCAAGTATCAGTGGCAGCAGCTATGACAGTGCTGGCAGAGCTTAGTCTCTACCTACTGCCTCTCCTTTTTCTCTCTCATTTCAGAGTACTAATTCATATAATATGTATGTATGCATATATACATATATATATATATATATATATATTTAGATATATCTATGTAAACATATAGCACATAATACACACAAAATTATCAACAAATGAAATAAACTGTCAAAATTAGTTTTAAAAGCATTTCTACTGAAATATTTGCTCTTCACAAGCTGCTATTTCACCAAGTTTTTTTCACGAATTACGTGCACATCCTTGAACAATTATAGTTTACAAGTGGCCATATTTTCTGCAAGAGCAATGTAAACTATGTTTCACTAACAGTAAAGACATTTTTTTGCTGAGGCTATGGAAACATCTACTCTGTAACTTCTGGGGTAGTCTAAAATGATTCTAGCATTTAAACCTATTCTTAAAGATGCTTCAGAGATGTGTACAAGCTGCATCAGTTGCCTTGGGCAGCAGGAAACCTATCTTTCTTCTCTGCTTGATCTCAGACTGTGCATACTGTGTAGTATCATTATTAGATATCAAGAACAAGTGTGATTTTCCCCCTTGGTGTGAAAAAAAACATACAATTATTTAGTCTCCAAACCTATAATATAGGCTAGAGCAGGAACCTATCTGTTAGGATACCTTCAAATGTATAATTTCCATTTATTCCCTGCTGGTAATGTTATTTCTTATCTCCTGTCTGCCCCGCCTAGTATCACGTATGAAAGGGTATTAAGTAAAATAAATAAATAAATGTATGGGTGAATGGATGGATAGAGGGAGCATTCCTCACTGTAAGAACATACTAACAAAAATCCAAAACATAACTTACCAGCCTCCAGACTTCTGGAACCACACCATAACATCTAATAAATGTTTTTTAATATACTTTGACTGGGAAATAGTAGTGATAAATATATTGTATCTCTGACCAGTATTTTATGGATGACCATCCTGTCACAACACTAGAGACAGAATAGTAAATTCACTGTTCCTTCATTTGCAGTCTTGTTACATGCAAGAAAGAATTATATAAAACTCCAACTTAAATTCATCTCTAGATTCAGCACCACTTTTTAGCAGAGCTAGTGCTCAGTTTAGAATATTTTAAGGACAAATCTTGTCTTATACCACGTAGGAAAATCTTTTCATTTCTCTGCTCTCCAGTGAAAATAGTTCAGATATTCTTATGTTCAAAATGAAAACTCCTAAGACCGAGTGTCAGCCAAAGTGGCTGTTTTTATTACCAGTGAATCAGTTAGCCTCTCTGATTGTATTACAGATAACAAGCACATTCAATTTGAACTACTATCCAAATATGAAATATGCTACTAGTGACATTGGTTCTAGGATACTTCCCACCTGACAGAACCCACGTGCACAGCTTTCATCAAAACTGCAGAGTACTGTGTGTGGCATCTGACCCTACCCACTTCAGAAGGATCCAGCCAGTGAAGGATAATGAAACAACATAACTATAAAATGTCTCATTTTGCATTCAAATGAAAGTGTGAGAGATGAGCCAGCACAATCTCTTTTTATAATTTTACTTACCAGTCTGCCCTTGCAAGTGTCTCAAAATCACTTAGTGCAGTAAGATCCTGAAATCTGAAGACCAAGTGCCCCATTTAGCTATAGCTAATTAGTCCACACATCCTGCAATGCAAAAATATAATTGACTCTGTGTATAAAACTATTTGGGGGGAGCCAGTGCATTTGCATGCTAATACAAGGAACTGTTAGCACCCTACATTATACATGGGATATTAAAAAGGTGCCAATTATGAAGAAGGGGTGTACTGCATTATAAACCAACTGCGTTGTGCAACTAATTGCTCTACACGCTGTATAATCCAAAAATATAATTGACCCTGTCTGTAAAGCTATTTTGGGGAACAAGAAATCATTAGCATGCCAAAACCAAGTGCCAGTTACAAAGAGGGGAGTATGACCACTGCGACCATCTGCCTCCTATATGAGTGATCTACACTTTCTGGAAAAAAACAAAAAACAAAAAAATCCCCTCTTTTTTACTGTTGTCCCAAATAAAAACAGGGCTCATGGGATTTTATGTATAGGGCATTTGCAGTATTCTGTAGAAGCGGAATATCTTTCAAAGGATTCTTCTGTTCAGATTGAAATGCTGCCAGCTAGGACCACTGTCAATTGGAGCACTATGTCTTTGTTTACTGTGTTGGGGTGGCAGTGATTTTTTTCTAGGGCTGCTCCTTACTTCCACCTGGAGAAAGGGTTCCTCCACATAAACACATGCAGAAAGTCCATTAGTCAGGCAACATGCTAACTTCTTCTATTAAAGCAACAACGTTAGTGAATTACTTAGGGTAATGGCTGTCTGTGTACTCAGGAATGACAACAACAGGACAGATGTTGCAGTTTATACATCCCAACCCTTTGTGAATAATCAGCTGTACCACATAAATATCCAAGATCTTTCTATTATGGTTTGTCTTCAGTATGCATAAAATGGTTCAAAAAATTTCATGTCTATAGCACTTATGTACTTGCATGATCCACAGATATCTATGTTTACAGTATTTTTCTTTGTCCAGATTTCTTATATACTAAGACATTATTGAGAAAATGCACATTCTTCACTACTTAATTACTCTTGGAGTAAATTGTAGGAAAGTAATTCCATTAGGTTGTACCATTACAGCAGCTCCTGACAAGTGCTCCAGGTTTACTTTCCTGATATTATATATTCTGGCAATACAGTAATACTAATGTCTTCTGAAAAAATGGACACCGAATATCCACTAAAAGACAAGTGAAATATAAAATCAAAAAGAATCAGATCATGCACCATCTTTTTTTCAGAGATTCACATGGGGCCTCGTAAGTAGACAAGTCTTCTCCTGCCTACGCTTTGTAATACAACAGACAACTGGAAGAAAGTTTATGAAGTGTGCCTCATTTATCCTCTGGCTTTGGGGATTTCCCAACACGTATTGCTCATGTGAAATAAATTCTGCAGTCTGCATTAGGGAATTGTGACTCTGGGGCTTTGATCCACAGACTTCCATTAGTGTTGGGTACAAGCCAGTAAAATCCTTGATGAAAAAGCCAATGAATAAACTTCTTGTAAAGAGGTTTATACATGTAGAGAGGTAAGTTCCTATCTGTAAATATTATTTCATTAAACCTAAACATCTGTTCTACTGTGGAGTATAAGTAATTTCATTCCATCAAATTCTGCCTGGTTATATTTATTTGCTCTTTGTACAAATTATTGAATAGTTTAAATAACTCTGGTGTGAATATAGTTCAACTATCTTTCTAGAGAATGTCTCTAATAGCACATTTCACTCATTCTTTAGTAGTTTTTCACTTTAAACATATCTCTAACTAATTTAATTTTATAATATTTCAGAATAGACATGTATCCCTGTACTCTTCTTGGAATGTTCGCTTGAATTTTCTATCTAGCTAAACAGAAACTGATGGACTGAGTCAGCAAGGGAAAAAAAAAACAAAAAGAAAAAAAAATGTAGTCAGCCAGGATTTTCTTCAAACAATATTCTTCAAATAAATAAATCAATAATTAGCGAACAAAGTGTCACAGAAGATACCGTCTGGCTACTGAACAACCTGGGCATGAGGCTTTGTCCTCTGTCGCAGTCCCCACTCTGACACACACATTTACACTTCCTTGATTCCCTGCGTCAGGAGAAAGAGCACATCAAGCTGAAGTTTGCCCTTACATTATACAGCAGTAATTTAATAATCTGTCTTATTTACCAAGGTAATTGTCCAGCATTCCCTACGCCCTCCATATTCATAAAATTTTACAATAAAAGATTTTACAAATGGCATATGTGGCTGTCATTAGAAATGCACGGTAAATGGCAATTTTTGTTCCTTAATTCACTTGTCTTCTAGTCTACTGGGATGTAGTGGAATATAATGCTTTCCTACCTTGTATTTCACAGTCAATAGAAGTCAATGTTAGCCCAGTCATTTTTATTTATGAACTTATCAACTGTAGCAATAAAGACAACTTAGAAGCTGTAACCACTACGAACAATGAATGTGATCTTTTCAATCTAAAGACTAAACAGATTTAGGCACATAATGCAGCCCTACCTAACTCCTTTCTGGTTATTAAGGGACACCGCTTTTTTTCTTTTTGTTCTCTTTCTGTTCTTTTCTGGTAATACTAGAAACTGCATGACAAAACACCCGGGAAAATCCAGCGTCTGAAGTAGAGAATAAATACAGATTCCTGATGATGCAATCATTATTCTTCTGAAAACCACCAGGATTCCTAGTTAGCACTTAACTACATTTATTTTGAGAGATTAGTGTAAAGAGCAAGTGGCTAGACCTGACGACAGAGAACTGTGTTGCCTTTACTTTGATACATGTTCTTCTGTTTCCTCTAATTGCAACAGTGTCTATATCTAATGTAGCTGCACAACCAGTACCTGGCGTCCTCATCAGTTTTCAGCTTTGATAGTTCATAAATACCATTTACGGTATCACATCTCACATAGACAACATGTTAACAAAAATGATTTTTTTTCCACTATAAATCTTTCTTTAAACTTCAGCCTCCTTTCTAAAATACAGTATAAGCAGCTTTAAAACTTCAGTTACTGTGTTCTAAAATACAACTACTATTTTATAGCCCCATTTAAAAAATTTTTGCAGGAACCATGGCCTTTTAAATAATAACAAATTTTAAAAAGTAGATGTTTATACAAAACCTCTCTTCTTTAGAATGAAAAGCTGGTATGTTCGCATGGGTCAGGACAACCCATTAGCTATATGAAACGGATTCTCAGAACCCCTCAAATAATGCCTAACAGCCTAGCATAGTTTGCAACAAGTACCACAGCTGAACAATATGAAAAATATGAATAGAAAATATGAATAGCTGACAAATAATCCTTTTTTTGTTGCCTTAAGTCCATTACCTCACTGAGATGAGTATTTGACTTTCAACACACAATTTAAAAAAGTTATTTTTTGTGTTTCTGCTGCATCTGCTTCACTGATTGGTGTCAGCTGAGGTAAAATTTTAGTCTTGTCTTTATTTAACAGGATTTTGCAATGGCTAGCAGATGCTAAGCTACTGTGTCAAGCAAGCACAGTTCAGGCAAAGATGACAACCATATCACAAACAAATGTTTGTCAGAAAAATCATGTGACATGAGTATTCAATATACTTCTCATTCTGCATTTCTAAAACCTTGAAAACTGTAAGTGGAGAACAAGAACTTTATGATATAATTCTTTTCTTTGTGCTCTTACACAGGCAACATAAGTTGTTAGAGCTGCAGAGGGATAAAATCAGGAACAAGTATGGAAATAATCAGGCCCTTTGCATTTAAAAATACACTTATTATAGGAAATATCTTAGGTTCTAAGACTTAAAACAACAAATAGTAAGTTGATGGTCACACACTATGCATCCTCATAATTCACTGACTATATCTCAGACAGTCTAGGTCATAAAATGAAGTGAAAGCACAAATTTCTGTTAGAAATAGCCTCTTTCTTAGCATGATTCAGTTTGCCACCACTGTCTTGTGATTACGTAACAGAATAAAAGTCAACATTTTGAGAAAGGTAGTCACAGCGCTCAGCACTTTCTGGTAGCTTTGGCTGGGTCCAGCCCAAGCCGCCAGCTTAGAAGAGGCTTCCACGACCAGCAAAAGCTGCCCCGACCATCCAGCCAGCCAGCACAGCTCCGGCCTGGCCGCCACCACCCCCCTGTTCTGCTCCTGAATTGCCCCCAGGCAGAGTCTGCCACCAGGGAAAACTGTGCTGGACTCTGTATCGGCTTTGTATTTGGGACAAATGTCTTCCTGCAGCCACATCAGGAGACCAGGTTCATTTCACCTGACCTAAACTGTTTCTGAAGCAATATCTCCAGGGGTGAAAGGTTGTGAATTAATATACTCAATGCAACACTTGACCTGTTCCTTTCTTCCTTTTTTTTTCCTCCTTCACTCTTTCTAAGAGCTATCTTTGCTCATTTATGCTGTTTTTTAATATGCTTGGTAGTCAAATGGGGGAGAGGTAAAGAATGTAGGTGATGAGTCTGTAAAAACCTTAATTTTCCTAGAACTTTAAGGGAAATAAATGGTAACTTGATTTATTCCCTCATTCATAGAATATGAAATATCAAGAAAGAAAAGACAGCAGTAACCATCCACCCTACTGTCTCAACACAGGTCAGAGGACGATGCAAAAAAAATAAGTTTACAATAGGTGTTAAATAAGCTATGATATATAGGCTATCTCTTTGTTAAATAAAACATTAATACCTAATTCTAGATTAGCTAGAAAACACATGAAAGGCCTCAATCACCCCACTGAACTAGAAAAAGTAACAGAAAAAAAAGTTCCAGAAGTTTAACCAGATCTTGATGCAAAGGCTCAGAGGTCAGAGGTAGCTCTGATTGACAAGATCAGGATTTTGATCAGATACCAGCAGAAGTCACCTGTGCAGTGTCCAGCGGTCATGAATGCATCCTTCTGCAGCTAAGCTTTCATTATTTATGTCTCAGTGGACATGCAGACATCTTACTGCTAAATGTCATCTTGATTCAGCTAGTCATACCATGTGCTTATGAATTTTATTAGTCATTGGTTGGCTTGTTATACACAGTGTAACAAAGTCCTCCCTCAGTATTCTTCAGAGGATAAATTATGGAACTTGAAGACTCTTTCCTTCAAACATTTTCTCCAATCATTGAATCAATCTTCAGACAAAAATCTTTTAAAATTACAGACAACCAAAACTGCCATCACTGTTTGACAGTGGTCTCAATACCACAATATAAAGTCCTTTCCCTAACTCCTTTGCATTAACTCTACAGTGTTACTATTCACAGCATCTTAATAGAAGCTCCTCCCGAATTGTGCAGCAACAATAGTTTACAGGTTTTGATTTCACAAACAAGTTATGTATTCCACCAAAAAATACAGTCTAGTTATTTCCCAGCTCTCAGCTGTGCCAACAAAAGAGCTTCTGAGGCTACATACCCAGCCACATCATGAAACTGATCCAGCTTAGGACTAACTTACCAAAAAATGGACAGCCTTGACTTGGACGACCACAAGGCCATTACCAATAGAAAGAACAGGGAGAGCCTTCCTTCAAGAGCAACAAGGGCTTGCAGTGTCTTAACATGATCATTAAACTTCACCTTTGAATAATTTTATACAGATTACATTCCTTGTTCCAAACTATACAACTTTGTAACTTTGCATTCATCTGTACTAACTAAATTGAATAGATATAACCATCTGTATGGGCCAAGTTTAGAGTAACTCAAGTTGTTCTTCATGGATGATTACATGATGATCTGCCATCCTGACAATTATTACATCACCCTTAGGTGATTTTAAATCCAATGATTTTAAATCCATCATTCACATCCAAAAATGTTGTATGAAGTCAGGCCTCCTCCATTCTCTGCACAACTGCGGTCGAGGCACCCTTGTTCAAATGATGATACCCCATTAACAACTACTTTTTGATATCTGTTGGCTAGCTAGCACTTAATCCATTTAAGATGGGCTTTATTGATATTGTGGAGTGTTAATTTTTTATCAGAATGTCACATAGTAATAAGTCAAACGCTGTACAAAAGCCTAAGTATATTACATTTACATACACATTAGAAGTCCACCATTTTATCACCACAGTTTTACAACCTGGGCTTCCAAAGATGCTAAATTCTGTTCTATTTTTTGACATACCATGTCCAAGTTTTCAACCTTGAACAGTAACTGAAAAAAATGGAAATTAAATAATTTACCAGTTTCAGATTCTAACCAGTAAATTGCTGTGAATTTGTAACCACACTATCATTTTCATTGTGCTACACTGGCCATTTAGGTGAATGATAACCCAGGAGACAGCACCATGCAGGGCTAGCAAACAAGTAAATCATTTAGATTGCACACTGCTTTCAACTGAAAAAGGAGCAGTAAATCTGTCTTGCCATTGCCTTCTCTTTTGTTGAATTTTCAGGATGGTGCAGTCTTCTTATTAAAACAAATAAAAAAAATCTACAGATTTAATTTATTGTCTAGGTTTTGCGCATAATGACTAAGGCTGACCAATACAAGTCAATGTGCTAGAAGAATAGGTTTAGTCATTTAAGATCATGCCAAATATAACATACAGATAGTTTTAACCACACGAAGAGAAAATTCTAGTTAAAGAATGGCACCATCTAATGGGTTTTGTTTTAACTGCAAGTTCTCTAAATAAAAAGCTCCAAGTTGCAAGGGAGAAAAATGCCCTTATGTAACTATTTTGCTCACCTGCCTCTCCACGTGTAATAGACATACAGGAAAAAAAAAAAAAAAAAAAAAAAAAAAAAAAAAAAAGGAAATCGTGCTAGCTTAAAATGTAAATCTGGATTACTTACTTATACAGTAGATGGAACTGGAGTTTATTTCAAACCATGCCTGTGTTACTTCCAAGATAAACATATTAATACAAATAAAATCTATGTATGCAAACAGGGTAATATTTTCTATATACATAAAACCCAGCATATCATATTTTTATAGCTTATCACTTATTTTTACATAATTTTAGCTGAACAAAATACATGCCTTGAGATGTCTTGCACATTATAATATTACACTTATTTGCAAAGCATGTTTGGAAAGACATACTTTGTACAGTTCATTGGCAGCTTTTGTTTTGATTTTGCTTGTTTGGCTATAAATTAGAGTAGGTAAGAAATAATCAAGGCTCATAAATTTCATTCATATCTGCTGGTCAATTACTGTATGATACTTAAGATCACTAATTTCCCCCGTTTTCTCTGTAAGTACTGAAACGCTAATATTTTAATCTTTTATTAGGATGTCACAAAGACTAATTAGTCTTCTACATGTATTAAGAGCTAAAAACATATATTTTCCTACGAAAAAATACTATTACAGAAATTTTACAGTAAGAAATATACTGACCAGCATTTATGTATAGAATAGATAAAATACACAGAAATCTTCATTTGGCTATTAACCACAGAAGCACAATTGCCATTTAGACACTAAAAAACCCTAGTTTTATAGAAGACACTTAAGAGTGAACGGCTCTACCATTCGCTACCACTCCATCAATTTAACATAGCTAGAACAGTTTAAACATAAGAAAAAACATTTTCACTGTGAGGGTGGTCAAGCAGAGGAGCAGGTTGCCTGGAGAGACTGTGGAGTCTCCAGCCCTGGAGATACCGAAAACCTGATGGGAGCGGCCCTGAGCAACCTGCTGTGGCTGAGCCGAGTTGAGCAGGGCTGCCCGTGCTCAGAGGTGCCGGCCAGCCTCGGCCTTCTCCACTTCTGTGATTTTATGATCATCTGCATGTTTGTTGCTGCTTTTGAAATAAAACTACCTAAAACCCAACACAGTATTACATTGTATTTATCTCCAAATCTTGTGGTTATCTTCCAAATCTTCTGAAGATTTAGAGAAGCTCCTCTCTTGTAAATATTTAGTATAATATCTGAGCCTAGCTAGGGAGTGAACAACTGGAAAGTCTTAATACTGAATCTGGAACAAACTTAATGGCTCTAGAGACAAACTAAACATAATGAAAATGTCTTAAGTCACTGCAGTGGAATTTCGTCATAGCTGGTATAATCCATACTACAGAGTTTTTTTCATCTACAAAAATAGCCCTATGTATAAAAGTGAAGTAGAAAAATTTAAAGATAGATCTATAAAATACTTAAGCTCATCTTAAATGCTGAAAATGTGCTTTTAAAAAAAAGTTTTATGAAATGAGAAAACAATTTTTCAAAATAGTGAAGTACAAAATTGAGTGATAATGGAAAAAGATATGATTATTGCATACACCTCAGACCCTCCCTTTACTGCCTTTGAGAAACGCACTCAAAGCATCTCCTAGCTGCATTTTCCTCCATACAGAATTTCACATGTTACACTCACGCACAGATAATCAGTTATTTTTATGAATACTGCTGGTTTACATCCTATTCATACCACTAATGCAAAGGCATTTGCTGACTTAGCTACAATTCGTTTGTTCCCTTTTACGATCATGGCATGAATCTGCAATGAAGTGCAGCTGGTTCTGAACCGATTTTTAAGAAGCAAGATGTATATGAATACATAGGCTTCAGAAAACTCACAACACCACAATACTGCATTTCTGTGAGATCCTGCCCTTTAAATGTTGAAGACAGCCTTGTAAAACTGGATCCTGAGTACCGCTTTGAGATTCATACTTCAGAGAGGCAGTAATGCATTTTCCCAACTTCCAGAAAACAGAGAAATTGAAATTTCTGCTATAAAAGAAAACTTCAGCTGCATCTTACAAACAGGGAGCCATTGCTGCTTGTGGCAGACACTTTGAACAGTTGTGATTAGTCAGTTAGGGTATATGAAGACCAAAAACTGCACAGAAAAGATTTAACACAGGAGACAGCCTGAAATTATTATTGTAAGAGCAGACACAGTATTCAAACATAAAATGTTTTTAAAAATAATAAAAAAAAAATAATTTCACTTTACTAGAAGTAGCTGTCTGCAGAGAAAAACAAACCTAAAAGGATTAAATATTGAATCAGACTCATACATTATAACTTTGTACGTATTTTGAGGTCTGTTCAGACTACAGATTCTTGCCATTCGAATACAAAAGCCCTCTGGCAAAATTCAAGTCTAAATGTAGCTTTAGTTCTCATTTACAAGCATAGTTGTAGAAGGAAGAAACAGAAGCAACAGCCTCAGGCACTGACAACAGATTCCTTCCAGTTGGAAGACCCATGCATGTAAGGTAAGCTGCTTTAGATAAGGCAAGCAGAGTCTCGCAATTACTGTTGGGAACCTCTTTGAACAATCAACGATTGCCATGAGATACATACTGGGGAAATGGGAAGAGAGCTGTAGAAACATAAACTGGCAGGTCAGACCACAAAGAGTAAGTAAGAGCAGTCTAAAGATCACATGGGAATGTACAAATACAAAACAAAAGCTGCTCTTTTCAGAAAAGTAGTCAATTACGTTATTTAAATGCGCGAGAAATACAGACTAGCTAAAACATGGAAAGAAACCACCAAGCGTGCCGAGAGAAGCAGCCTTCTTTGAGCAGATTTTATGCTTACAAACGAATATATCCCCAAATACTTATCTAGCCATATCTTTTAAAATATTCTTATCAATTTATTCCCATCATTGTCCTTGATAATTTTTTCGCGTCTTTTCTGCTATAAAAGAAAGTCAGATCAGCCGTGAATTACATACTCCTCAAGCTGTACTCTTGCTTGGACGCAGAGATTCCATTGTGCTCGACAGCAGCTCAGAAAGTCTCAGAGCTTCAGTGCTGTTTATACAGTATCAAAGCCACATGTAAGTGGAGGTGGAGCAAGAAGTACTGTCTTTCTGCATTTTGACTTCACTCCACTACACCCTATGACTTTGATAAAGGTAAATCATGGTGAGAAACTTATTGTTCCTCTTCAAACTAACCTCCCACAGCTCAGATCATTCTTATTTTTTTCCTCTCTGTGAAAACAGCAGCATCTTGGCCATTTACTGTATCTTGCTTTTTATACTCCTGTCTCCACAGCACATCACAGTACTGCAGGTCACATATCGCTTCCTGGGGGAATACGATGGGTGGTTCAGCGCTACAATAGAGACAGTTGCTCCAGGTCACAGCTGAGGTACACTAACAAAACAGCTCATGAGAGAGCATACTAGGCTTCTCATCAAAGGCTTGTCATCAAACTGTTAGTCCTTCTGAGATTAGGAGCATTAACACTCACAGCGAAAAGGAGAGCTATTGTGAAAGGTTCAGCTCCCTTACTTAGCTGTCCCTCATTAAAATGTTAAGCATATATTCCTTGGTTCTTTTCAGTTCAAGTCTGCAAAAGTAAAACTGTCTTTCTTTCTCTTCTTCCTGAGTTATCGGCCTGATATCAATATGTTTAATCTTTATATATTTTTTCTTCCAAATAACAGATACATAGCATCAACAAAAAAAATCATACCATTTACCAACATCTGATGGGTGGCTGTTAAAGGAAACTGAAGATGTTATTACTATGCAGTTGCTCTCTGGTAATATCCTGAAGCTAAAAAAATGTGTTATGGCAGAAACATGGAATAAAACCTGTGAGATTAGCAACAGATCCTCAGTTTTCTTCTCTCCAAAATTGAATCTTCTTCTTTGTATCACATTCTCCAAATATTGTACCATTGCCAGCTTTTATTTCTTTGACTCCGTATGGCTGAGAAAAAGGGAGATGAAATGTAGATTCCAAAAATGGGTCAGAACAGAAGAGTAGCATAAAAACAGTAGTGGGAGAATGGCAGTAGTTGCAAAAGAATGTCGGCTATCTTAGCTCAGCTTAAGAGAAATAGGATGGTAAATCACCTACTAGTCCCTGACAAAAATGCTTTAATAGCCATTCTTCGTAATAGAAGGAAAGACACATTTCCACTGAAATCATGCAAGAAAAACAAGGCTGACGATAACCTAACTTCTCTGAATGCTTAGGGTTAGTGTATACAATAACGAGAGTAACTGCAAGAATGGACGGGAATATTTTTTTGTATGTGAGGAAATAAGTGTTTGGATAATAGCTAAATATTAGACTAGCATTAAAATAAGGGAAAAATATTTCAGATTGACCACATTTGTACAGGTAGCAGAAGACAGAATTCAGATACAAATGCAGAAGCTTTATAGACTGTCTTGTGTTTAGTGGAAATATTTGTAGAGATGTATCCTTTATGCTGACCTTGAAATGGGCCTTTACTGAAATTTTTCCTAGTCCTTTCATACATCCACCAAAGATGAGAGCAAAGAACAGACCTTTTAAACAAATAACACACTTTCTACCTAAATCAGCCCTAGCTAACTGGACAATCCTCATCCAGGGGTTCAATCATCTACTTTTGCAAATATTATCTATTCCGCTCTATAAATTATCATCTTTGCTGTTCCCAGTTCTTTAGAAACATGTCACATTGTATTGAAGCGTTAAACAGAGAAACAAACAAAAAGGTTCACATTGAAAGGAAAATGCAGTTTAGCAGGGTATTTGCAGTACAACACTTCTGAGTACCTATTCACTGGTCTCTCACGATCTGGACTTGCCATCTGGCTTAATGACACCTGACTCAGCTTCCTCAGTGTCTCAGTCTAGTACTCAATTAGTAGAAGGACCAAAACAGTACATTCTTCACAAGTGTGAGGTAGGGCATAGCTACCCAAATGAAGACAAAGTTCCTGCCTCAGTGAGCATGTTTTGAGATTTGATGAACTTAATGTCTGGAAAGCATTTTCACTGCTTAGTTTAAAGTCAGTAGCTAAGTGAAAAACTATTCTGTTTTAACAATACTGTCTGTGGGAAGATACACAATTAGAAAACTTATTCCTCTCACTAGCTAGTGTCACTTTGATAGTGCAAGAAACACCATCCTGCATTTTAATCACAACTGGTTAGCATGCCTTAGAAAAATAATCACAGAGCTCCTTGGAACTACAGGTATTTCCAAACTTAGTTTGCTCTGGTGCCACTGAATCACACTCTGGCATAAGGCAGAGATCTGAAAACACTTTAATTTTCCACTTGTCACAGATTTACGCCTGTCTTTCTAGTGAATCAGACAGGAGAGATTCTCTATGCATGTATGTCAATGAAGTGCTTCACCACCCATGGCTTCCTCTTGAGGTCCCAGGAGCTGTGAGGACTGTGCACATCTGTGTAGAGCAGAGACGAACAGCTTATTCAAGTAAAGAACATCTACACAAGTTTGCTACTACCCAGCAGGAAGGGATAGTTCTTCCAACTCAGCCACCCCTCCTAAATGCATGTGTTCATAGCTCCACATGCAACCCTTAAACCTACATATCTTGCCTGGCTCCATACAGCCTCCTGGACTCATCAGATGCTCAGCTCGGGAAAGAACAGAGAGGGGGACAGATGCCAGAAAATGATGGCAACACCTTGCTGCCAGCAAGCACTATTTGACCATATCTCACTCAAGAGTAATGGGACAGTGGCAGAAGCAGCAACACTTCCGACTAGGCTCTGTAAACTCTTTTTGGACAGCATATCACTTTGAAGATCCTAGTGTGCTGTTGATGGCTTCTGTACTTAATTTGGAAACTGCACTACTTTACTGCTCGCACATAGATCTTTTACTAGTGACTGCCCCAATAACTAGTGATATGCAATCTTTAGAAAAAGTCATTCAGTCATGATTTGTTACTTGAACTTTTTTCCTCAGAGTACTTCTGAAAGTTTCCTCCCAATCAGTCTCTCTAGTAAAAGAATCTCTTTTCCCCTCAGTTTTTGGCCTTTTGTATTTTTATACCAACTACTCTTCCATGGTATTCTATGGCTTTATAACACATTAATCTTTTGACCACTTAAGCAGGGGAAAATACTTTTCCTTAATATAAAGGATGCCATTCTAACAAATGTCTGTGCAGATCTGATAATCCTCCCAGTACAGAAAATGGATCATATCTACACAAATCAGAACACTAACAGTTTCTCAGCAGCCAACCTATTGTTTCCCCTCCACTTTCTATATTTTGCATTATACTGATCCTGTACACTTTCTCCAGAGTACCCTGTTATCTTAACTGTTCTCCCTTTTTTCTAAGTGCTCTCTCTCCAAACAGCTCTCCAACTCACCTTCCTCCTCATGGTCTCATGATAATGATGCTATGTAAGTAATTAAGTACTTCTGTGGATTTAACATGAGTTAATACTACAACGAATACAGCAAAGCTGAAAGACAGTTCAGTGATGCTATCTGTCTCTCTTTCGCATCCCTGCATGCTCTGAACTATCCAGTAGCTCTGCTGACTGACAAGAAATGAAGCAGATCTTATAATTTATCTTTATCAGTACTGTCTATAATATCTTTATCAATCAGTACTGTCTATACAATTTCTTTTAAGCAGTCATTTTAATTAACAAAGTTTCAGTCTCCACACACCACATTTCTTGGCTATAAGTGGATTTTCAAAACAACTTCTGTGTTGAATTTTTTTCTATAGATTAACAAGGAATAGAAACAATAAACATTCACTTTAGACTTGCAAAACTATTACAGCACAGCTAGCTGAAAAAAATAGCGAAGCAGGCACAGAGTATACTCGGTGCTTACCAATTTGGGGCTGTTAAGATTCAGGATTTCTAGTGGCAGAGTTTTCAGAAAGTTGATATGGCATCCAAGAAAATGATTAGACAGAAGTAAATAGTTTTAGAGCAGGTTTACATTAAATATCTGTCTTAAATTCTCATTATTGAAACAAAAATTTGGCAGAAAGGCTGACTTCCTGTATAGATTTATAAATAAACCATCTGTGACTCTGAGCAGAGAAAAAGCATTTCATAAGAGGAAAAAATAGATTACAAGATTATAGTTTCAGATCATTCATAGCAAACTTACAGCAATTAATGTTCAGTATCGTACCATTACAAATGCAGCAGGTCTCAGAGGATTCTGGGTATCTGGAAGTCACTGTATTCATATCCCAGGAAATACTAAGTTTACAGTGAGTGAATTTTGAACCAAAGATAGAGAACACTAACTGTTCCTGCAGTTCTCCATCCACGCGCCTTTCTTCTAGTAGACGTATGTGCATCCAGGTATCATTCCAGTAAGCAATCAAATACCAAGAAGGATGAGACAGAAGAACACCCATGCAGAAACTTGTATCATGTTTACAAGTTTTCAGCTAGTCCCATTGTGTAGCAGATATCAAACACAATTCACTAATGACTAAGCCTCTTTGTAGTGCCTTTTCATCTCTCTTTTACAGAAGTTATTGATGCCAAAGGAGTTAAAAAAAAAAAAAAGAGCAGTATGTTTAAAGTATAACATCCTCATCAAGAATAAAGTTCTGCACAAGATAGTACATTGTATTTACAGTAATCTTGTTATGTGTACAACTGTAGATATTACACGAAGATCACCAGAAGCCAGAAATCTTAAAAATATACAAGTTTTACCTTTCTTTTAATAGTATCCCATGGCATACAAGACATTTTAAACAAAACTGAGCTGTGAATCTTAGTTTGTTTTTTACAGTTCCTAGCAGAATTCTAAAGACAGTCTGATAATCAGCAAACAAGATGTTAATCCATTTTTGTTGAGCAGCCCAGAGTGTCGCTGAACAGGCAGCTCTTTCACCCTGAATTTTAATCACTCAGGACTGTATTAAGAGAGGATAATCCTCTATGTAATATATATATAAAAGTAACTGGGATATATCATAATGGTGCCCGCTTAAGCTGATTCTATACCTCTCACATCTGAATTTCCCACTAACTCTATGCTAGCATTAGCAGCAAAAGTAAAGAGATAAAAGATAAAGCAGGCAACATAAGCATAATGAAGGCCATGATATTGACTTATGCCATGGAAAATGATATTGACTTAGGCCATGAAAATTGACTTATGGCACTTTAAATGCAGTTCTGAAAACTTCTGAAAACTTTGTTTACGTGAAGTTTCACTCCTACACCATCTTCTCTGAATTAAACTTCAGTGGGTTTTCTTCTGTGATCATCAGCTCTAATAATCAGGCACTACAAAATGGTTCTGCTCTACTTGTGCTGTGGTGATTACAGAGATGCCTGGCAGACTGTATACAGATCACTGTATGTATGTAATACTGGTGGAAAGGGGTAGGAGATTATTGATTTATTTTCCACAACCTTTTTGTTCCTTTACTCCCAACGGGACAATTTTGCAGTGGCATAACTCAGGGTTTGCACACCCCATTATATAAGTCTGGAAGGAGCTAAAGGGCTGTTGGGTACCTATTCAGCCTCTCCTGGAGGCAAACAACAGACTTCAAAGGAGCAACTAAAAAGGAAGAGCCCACCTTAATTAGTGCTTAGAAGGGGAGCAGACTTGCTGGAAAAATCAAGGATGACGGCTCCCCGTCAGAGTCCCCTGTCGGAAAGGTAGGCCTGGCAAAGGCCATTTGCTTGTTTGGCTGCCACTGTTTGACTTAAGCACGCCTCAGTCCTGGCAGAAGAGAGGCTTTTTGATATTAATCACTTGCAGAACGAGAGAGAGGATCTGCTATCAATTCACCCTAGAAGCAAAACAGAACAAAACAGAACTGTTCCTGTACGTCTAGGCTGAACTTCACGTACACCAATGGAAACAGGGCTTGCACATCCCTGGGGCAGAAGGTTAGGCCCTCTCCCCCCGTGGGCTGGTGAAGGACGAGGAGGGAAGCCCCGCAAAGACCCCGCCGGCCTGCGCGAGGGACACCACGGAGCACGGTCCCTGCTAGGCACGTGGCTCCGCAGGCTCTAAAGAATCATGACGATTCAGGAGACGTTTCTCTATATTAACAGTGAGCGCACTGCAAAGGGCTTTAAACAACAACCTTGTGCGACTTCTGTGCTCTTCTAACAGAAGTCTGAAACTTTTTAAGTAAAAAGCAAGCATTTTTTTTAGGTAAGTTGCTTACTTTTTACCTAAAAATCATCAGAAGTGAAATCTGTCCCTCAGTGACTTGCTTGTGAGGGAAGAAGATAGGGTTCTACAACAAAACTTGCTTTCATAATAAGCTCATAAATAAATGCTTGTTTAATAAAGGACGGACAAATAAAATCTGGATTTCTCCTACAGAACTCACAGTTCACAGAACTGTGAACCACACAGATGCTGCATTTGCCTCTTTGCAGGTCAACTTCCCCAAAACAACAAGCTTTTTCAAAAAATTTAAGGAATAATTGAAAGATAACCATGATCAGTTTTAATGAATACAGGAAAATACAACTATATATTAACTGTCTTTAGCAGAAAAGATTATGAGAAAACATTGTTCCAGAAGAAACTCGTAATAAACAATCTCTCTACTAAAATAAAAGAATATTTTCTGCTAAAACGTTTTTA
This sequence comes from Rhea pennata, assembly GCF_028389875.1. Taxonomy (NCBI): domain Eukaryota; kingdom Metazoa; phylum Chordata; class Aves; order Rheiformes; family Rheidae; genus Rhea; species Rhea pennata. Next base: position 14,864,229 of record NC_084673.1, on the reverse strand, counting down.
CGTATGTGTGGGTATAAATACATCTATTTAAATAAAAAAAATGTTGCCCTCTTTTTGTTATCATCAATTTTAATTTCCTCTCTCTCCACCTCACCATCCTCAGATCAAAGTTAGGCTAACTATAAACACTGGTAGTAATAGAATATATCACTTGTGTATAGGGACCTCCAGCACCAGCACTTTCTCTTAGAACCTTTTGAATTTCCTGGTTGCATCTTGCTGTGCTGGAAATAAAGCAGATTGATTTGTCATAATACCCAGGAGAATATAAGGCATTGGTAGCTGAGGAAGGGAGCGCACAAGCTTTGGAGACATTAAAATAACAGAAACAAGAGCTTAAGAATTGCATCCATACAGCCTCTTCCACTTCCTATATTATAAAACCTACTCACGTCTAGAGGATACCACTTTGTTTTCAAAGACCAAATGAAGTGTACAGTCAGATTTATTATATGCTTCAAAAAAAGATATGTTCTCTAAATAAGGAACCCATGCTCAAATGCACAGTAAAACAAATGTACAATTTTCCTATTTCACATTCTTCACTGAGGATCACACAGCGGCGCACAAGCCTTTCTATGCAGGTTAACTCATAGATGGGAAAATATAAAACTAACGTTAACAATAGAAATCTATAAACCCTCAGAACAGAGACTTTAAAAGCAAGCAGAATTAAGAGTGGCTGCTCACCACAGGGTAACCGGGAAAAAAATTTCTAAGGATGGAGAAATTGTGGTGAGATTGTCTGTTTCTTCTTCATCTTAGGACTAACCAAGCAGGACACGATCAAAGTATTATGAAGAAATAAAGAATGCAATAGACAAATAACACTATACATGGGAACTGCCATCTTTCCCAAAATGTATTATAAGCTTTTGACAATTAGAGACCTTCTGTAGAAATACTCAGCTCCTGGGTTTTAAAATACAATGAATTAAATCTAATTTAGAAACATCTGGTCTTTCTGTTTAAAAAAAAAAAAAAGCATGTAGAAAAGCATCCTGAACTAAATAAGATAAATGAAAGACAGAATGAGGTGAGTACCATCAAAACTGAACAAATTATTATAACTTCATTTAGTTCAACCTGTTCAGACTGACATTAAAACATACCCTAAAAGTAAATGGAAAAGACAATTTCTTATTCTATATTAGGTTCAACTGTTTCAAATGGATAGAATATCTTTATATTATTATGAAAAACTATTATTTATTTTGCATTAAATTTTAACTTTATCCATTGCTTATATTAAATATGTCACAGAGAAAAAAGAGTGAGCACATTAGAAATAAAGATAGCCATTAAACATCTGTCTTTGGAAGAGCTACCTAAAATGTAAAGCTAAAATTTCTAATTTTAAAAATAGATTTGTTTTTCTGCTTAATGAAATTAATGTAACACTAATAGGAGTATTACTAGAGATTTCATTAAAATCTCTACTTTTACTCTCCTAGTTATGTATCAGTTGGAAATCTACTGTCTTTCAGAGGCATTACGACTCCTACAGAACTTGATACAGGCATATAAATCAAGGACTTACGCCTTACTGAAAAAGTGCTTCAGGATCCCTTTGCCAGTTTTGTAAAGCTAGGAATATTAAGTGCAGTACTTGGCAAAGTTGCATCTCAGGTCATTAGAATTCATGTAGCTAAAAATCTCAACACACTTTCAGCTGAATACAGCATTGATTCCCAAACTCTTTGCTCCCATAGACCCTTGTCAATTCTGAATATTTCTTGAAGCCACTAAGCACACTTCATACTAACATTTTAACTGGAGACAGATCAGCTTCAAACTCTCCCTGACAGCATAGCCGGGATCCCAGGTGTGTGCTGTCTCATTCTCTAGAGCTAGGCAATCTTTAAACCTTAAACCTTAAGAGATGTTTTCTAAACAACTTTGAGCATGGTTAAGAGTGAAAATTTTAGTTGCCTTCCTGAGGAAGTCCTTTCCATTGTGGTCTACATTCAAATGCTTCTGAATTCAAAGTCAGACTAGACTTTGCAATGGTCTTTACATAGAGCAAGGTCAGAAATAACCTTGAAGTGGCAGAATTATTATTATTATTATTCCTTTCAGCTCTGTTTGCATTTCTCTCCCCTGTATTCTTGTAAAGTGCATTCGTACAGACACACACACACACAATCAAATACAGAAGCAGAAAGAAAAGTGAAAATACACACAATACACCAATACCATCAAACTCTAGTAAAAACCACACAATTCACATTTGATGAAAAAAATCAGATCAATGTAAAATTTCTTTTAACATTTTTGTTAGATGCTTGTTACTTCAGATTACAAATTCTATAGAACTCTTGAAATATTTCTTTTCATTAATCATATATTTGAATGCATTCAGAGCATCTCTTGAAAGTATAGACATGCTAGACCTACAGTCTGCCTAACAACAATCAGTAACTACAAAGAGGCAACAACAAGATAAAACTAATTAATGCAAAGGATCCTTATGATACAGTTCATTCAGTGCCATGGCCTACTGAGCAACAACTAAAGGCCCAGTAACTCTAACAGAGCCCTCCAGAAATATTTCAATCCCAAATCCTACCTTTGAACACGTGGGATAGGAGACAATCATTGCAGTGTACCCTTAAAATGAACAAATCCACTCTCAAATTCCAGAGCTAGGGTATCTTCAGCTGTAAGATACCACAGTTCAAATATCCGCTCTCATATACAAAATTACTGTTGTCTTAGGAAGATGGAATCTGTATGGTATCAAGCTCAAAACACTTGATATATTTAGTCTGATAGGTAACCATGTTACATTTCACTAGAAGTTGAATTACAGGGAACAAAAAGCTTCACCGACCCCCCTATTGCTTTTTAAGTAGAATCTTACATAACTAAATGAAACTGAATAACAAATTGGCAGGCCTACAACTTTTTTTCAGGGGAAGTTATTATTCAGGCATTTCTTCTAGTTGCTCTCTTTCCATAATGAGTATTTCTTCAGGCTGCTCTAGGTTGAAGTTAAGTCAATCAGTTCTCCTCCAAATCTCATTATAATTCAGAGAATTGTTAATCTCTGTTAGCCAGACTGGTTAACATGAAGACATACATGTGAACATCAACAGTTTACTGAAAATATTGTAAAACTTATCCCTGCATTTGTCCTGCTAATAATCTATACACAGAGAAAGGGAGGGATGTAGAGATGGTGTGATACCACTCACACCTAAAATTTGGAGAATAAGCGCAGAGATTGTTTAGTTGAACTCTGTATGATTTCTCAGAAAGAAGAAAGGAAGTCACTCCAAAACAATCTTCCCTCTCCTTCCAAAGGAAGGCCAGTACTACAGGCAGGTATGAGCACTGAGGCAGTGCTAGGGGAATGGCACACATATAATCAGTAACTAGGGTATTAACTACTAAGCTATGGCTAGTACGATGCCTACATCACACATGAACCGATCAAGATGAAAGAAATATGTAGATTCTAGGTATTGCCATCTATCCACAGTTACAATAATATTCCTACATGTGCTGCAGTTCAGAGATAGTAATCAGGGAAGTCTTCCATTACTGACAAGCAGTGTAAAGCCCTACAGATTCTACCATCACCTCTGCAAAAGAGCATATGCAGGCATCTGCACAGTCTTCCTCCACTGATGATCAGAAATTCTATTTTTGCTTTTATTCCATCTCAAATCTTAATGCTATGCCCTCAATATATCCATGCCCATCTGCACATCACTATACCTATGCTCCATCTGCTTTACAATACTTAATACTCTTTCATGACCTTACTTCCCTATTACTCTACATTTACTGGAAAGTCAAGAAATTGAATTGAAATACAACTTTCCAAGAGATAAAAATGACAAAGGCAATTAGGGAACTCATTCTGTGCCACTAAAATTACTACTCAAGCTGGATGAAGACAAATAAAATGAAGATGAGCTGTTGACGGACATTATATATAACCTAAGAGCAAAGTACAAAAGATTATGACCATCATTGGAGGTTTACTACCACAGAACTGTAGAAAGGTATATAGTCTGAAGGAAAATACATTGGCTCTACCACTTGGGCAAAAAATCATTACTTCTGTCCCTCAGTTTCCATTAGTGAAAAACTGACAGAATTTGAAAAAGTTAATCTCACATAGGTACTTGAGGATTTAGTGATAAGTGATATTCTTAGTCACCAGTAACAGATACTAACTGCAGAATTCTGTGAAAGTTAACATTTACTTAAGAAGCACTGTATGGTAGACACAGGCCCATAGGCAAATATGTAAAATATTACTATAATACCTCCTCACTACAGGTGAGCAGCTGTCTCCCCTCCATGTTCAGAGTAACCTGTATTTCCCATGAATAACCACAATTCTTAATTACAAAATGATGACTTAGTCAATGAACCTGCACTCTGAGCACAAAATCCTTCTTTACACAGTATGTGCCTCCTTTGTGATTTCAAAGACATCGTAAAGGTAGAAGAGTGTGAAGATCAACAGTCAGTAAACAGTCAAAAGGTTTTCTGATGATGAATAACCACCTTTGAAGTGGTCTACTTCAAAATTGTTATTTCTGGAATCTCAAGCATGAACTCTGAAAAACAGCCAGACTATGCATTTCTATTCAGTGGCAACAAAAGTCAGCTAATTTGGTACCAAGTACCAGAGGATATTATTGTTTAGGTATGGGCTTTATCTCATAGTTTAGGGAAAATCTGCCAAATTCCAAAAGTTATTTCCTTATTATTAAGGAGAATTTTAGAAGTAGAGGGAGGCATAGTGTTAGCGTGCAGTTCTCTGATACTTTTTTTTCCATTAGAATGAAAATGTCTTCTTTGGAAAATATGCTTAAGTACTGAATAGATTCATTAGTCTTTTCCATTTGATCTTAATTTGATGAAACAGACATTAAATGGATGTCATATTATACTGAATGCAGTTTTAACAATAGGTTCATTCATCCATTGTAGTAACTAAGAAAAGGTCCTTATATTAAAATAGCTTAAAATTTCAAAGAAGCATCTCAAAAGGTGATTAGCCTACACTTTAGTTAAAAAAAAAAATCTTGTGATAGCCACTTTAATTTTTTTCCTTAAAAAGTAATCAAAATACATTTGTGCATCGCAACACTATTAGGAGGCCCCTGCAAAATCACACCGCATAAATTACAAAACGAGCTTTTTCAATAGTAAACAGAGCTGTGCACTAATCATGATGATGTCTTCTTAATCCCTAAAGCAAAGCAGAGCAAAATGCATCTTTAAAATGTTCAAGAACTGTTACTTTTTCTCTTTCAGCTGTACTGCAGTGCTATGAGCTTAAATTTCTACCATTGCGTTGCCTCAGGCAATAAATCTCTGAACATAAATGCTTTTATCCTTTCAATTTAGGTAAGAGGATTTCTTTTTTTCATAATACCAATGTCCATTTTCCAGTCTCCAAAATAATGGCATTTGTAGTTTGGTCTTAACTGTAGCTACACAAGAACCTGTGAGATATTAAACAGGTAAATGAAAACCGACTGCTCTAAAAAGGACTGGCTGAGAATTTAGGCATTTGTTTGCTGAATAAATACCTGAAATTGTTACCTACTGCAAATGCTTTCATAAGGGTCAAATAGTAACTTTCTTGTTTGTAACACTGGTATTTCAAGTAATACCATAATGCATTATACACTAATTGAATCACATTATTTTACTGCCATGGCTATATTAACTTCTTAAACTCTTAGATATGGAATATATAGACCTTTATATATCTGCTAATAAATACAGGAAGAATTCAGTCTCTGAATAAAATTGCACAGTATTATTTTCAAACTTCCTATCACGCAGTCTTAGTATAATTTATTACCACCAGTAAGAAACACCTTTAAACCTTTGTCGTACTATCCAAATAAATAGTTATCTATGAGAATGAGATGAATCACAAAATAGCAAAAATGGACAAAGCATATTGATAAGAAAAATGCTGATTAAAATACTAAGTGGCTTTTAGAAGTATTGGTTATACCCAATTCTATTCATTTTTTACTGAATTAGTCCTAGGATGAGTGTCTGAACACTAAGGCTATACAATACTAAGTAGCAAATTCATTCTTCTTTTATATACTTGGAGTTAGTTATGTTTTTGCAGTCTAATGTATTTCAAAATAAAAAACACAGAAGTCATCAAAATGGCTTTGATTGGTAAGCTTGATTTGAGTGGAATGATCTGTCATTGCTATTTAAATTAAAATATTCATGATGTATTATTTTAGGAAAGACATTCCTAAAAATGTTCTATTGCTTACCAGTATTTAAATATGCATATGTTAGTACTCTGTCAAATACTGCAGCTACTCCATGATAAAGAACGCATGCAAATGCTTTTAGTTTTGTTTATTTGTAAGTTTATTTCATGTTTTTAAGTTTGCAGGCAATGTGCTCTGCTCTTCATCATACAAAATCATTTGATTGGAAAGATTAAGAAACAAAATAGGACCTGGAAACAAATACCCTACTAACATTATTACCAAAGTCATGGAACTCTCTCCCTCTTTGTTCAAGAAAAACATACGATTATAATACAAGGAGGTTTTATTAATGTGTTTATAACCAGCAATTACAGCCACTAATGGAAGAGAAGATTTGATCCGCACTCTAGCCAAAGCACAATTCAAAGGTAAGACTGTGTCCTGCATCTGTTAGACCTATAGCTCTCCTCCTCCCAAGAACAGTAACATTACTTGTACCCACTCTATGTGCTATATTTAAATGGCAATAAGCTCTCAAATAGATGGCACCATTAAGATCCGAACAGTTACTTGTCATAGTATGCAAAAAAGGAAATTTTCTCATCTGCATATATACTACTTAGAGACTGTACTAACAGAGGTAAATCTCAATTAAACATCACTACATCATTTTTTTCCAAAGGTTGCAAACCTTCTATGTGATTTTTATTGTGCCTAGGGGAATGCATGAAAAATTATATACACTGCCAAATGTATAACTAGAAAAACTGCCTTGAAGTGGGTGGGGAGTTTAGATCTTGGCAGCTGCTGCGTAATCAGGGCTCAAAAGCTTTTACAAAAGCTAAAATAAATTAAGTCTTGTTACTGAAGTTGATTGATTCTAGGAGTTATTTTCCTGCAGACATTGTAAGACATTCAGCTTTTCAGACAGCATTCACTGTGGTTACTACCCAGAGTGGGATATAGGCAGTATGTGCACTGAAAAGGAACAATTCACAAAAGCACAAGACATTTGAAATAATGCAGAGTCCACACTTTCAAAAGCATGAAATGTATCTAAGAACTGAAATTCTGTCTATTTGTAGTTTGCTTTATAATTTTTAAAATGTAAATCTTGTGAATCAAACAGGTCATGAAAGTCTAGAAGACTAACTGCCAAGGGCAACATGGATGTGCAATGCAGCTTTACAAACCGATATCTGTAATGGCATAGCTATCAAACTATATCTGAATAAAATCTGAACCTGGGTGATCAGACAGAATTTGGACAGAAAAACAGTCACATAGAGCTTCTGAAGAATTTCTCAGCATCAAACAGATTCAAGTTTCTTTCTTCTGCTTTGGTATTAAAACCAAATAGAAATAAAAATAACTAAACACAATCAAGAACAAGTGCTTTTTGAAAACAGAAAATGGATCTCCTCCTGAATAATGGATTATAATTTTGTATGTCTAAATCATGTATTTAATTTTCAGGTGTTTCCTGTGGTTCATATTGAGTCATATACCAACATGCATTCAAATCAAGTTTCTAAAATATCTCATTTTTAAGTATGATAAGAAATGCATAACAACTCTCCCAAGGAAGATTCCACAATATAATTGAAACACCCACATAACACTTTTTTTTCCTTGTAAATAGAGACCTATGATTAAAGTTGAGCTCCCACGGTTTTGATACATACAAGCATGCATTACACACACTGTCTCAGCAGGCACTCATTACACAGTCACAGCAAAGAAAAAGTAAATGCCTCACTGAACAAGGAGGAAGGGAGAGATTTTTCACTAGCTCTATCAGAAGGTAATAACAACTTAGAGAAAAGAGGACTTACTGCATACTCCTTTTCTGTCTCTGATTGGGGAATATTTCCTGATAATAAATAGCTATAACAGTACTTCAGTTAAAAATTTTCTGGAAGCTATAAACTTCACGAATTCCTCACCATTCAAAGAGTAACTACATCAGTATATAAAATTAACTAGGTAATGTAAAACCTGGGTAAATTATTAATTCAAGTTAAGCCAGAAATAATAACCGGTCCTTTAATATTTTGGGGGTAAAATGATAAATGTTCAATTACTCTAGACACACAGTTGGCAAAAGCCAGAATTAATCCAGGAGACATGGTCTGGTTCTTTACAATATTTTTGTTCTACGGATGATGTGAATTAACCCATTGGTTTCAGATACCACAAATAAATACACATTATATCAAGACACATACTTAAAAGCAGGTTACTTTTATGTTCCGTCCTTTTTTTTTTTTTCCAAAGCACACTATACACATTATCTTTAAGACACTGCCTCAGGTCTGTGGCAGAATACATGCTTCATGTATTCTGTATTGTTGCACTCGCTCACTTTTAAAGTAACTGTATTTACCTCATTCCCCTTATTATTTGAGACATGTTAAGTGGAAACCTTTCCTCAGTATGCCAACAGTTATAAAGACATCCAAGCTAAACACAGCTCTTGTGCAGGGCTGTATTCCTCTTCAGCTTAATTCATTTGATCTTTCCTCTAGTTCAAAACCATGAAAGTCTGAACCACAGATATCCCATGCTGAGAGTTAGACCTGAGTTAGAAAGTTACCCTTGTCTGGCAATAAAGGTTTCATTTATTTTCCCACTTTGCATAAAATGAACACAATTTTTTTCTCAAAAACACAGGTGAAGCTAACCTCCTTGTAGACTACCCAAGAATACAGTGTTTAGGACATTGGTCTGATGTGAGAAAAAGATTCAAGCCCTAACTCAAATAACATATTCATCATTTATAAAAACACAGAGGTCTCAGCAGCAGAGACTTGGCAAAGCTGCTGTCAGAGCAGACAAGCAGAAAGCTGTCATGGCACGCGGGTCACGTCACAGGCACGAGCCTGGCGTTTCCACGCTGCCCGGCAGTGAGCTCCTTTTGAACGCATTCTTCAATCTTGCAAAGAAACCGGCACTGATAAGTTTCTATGGAAGCTTTTCAAACAATATTACTCACTTTTACACTATCATTCAGTCCCACACTTAAACATATATCCTTAGTGGACTTCCTAATCCATTTTTAAAGGTGCATTTTCAAAGAGGTTCATCTCTCATTTAAAACAGAAGTCTCATTCTTAACAAAAGTGGCTCTTACACGCCTGCAAAGAGTTCTGATTTTGAGAGATCTGACTAATAAGAAATCTAATTAGATAATTCCTGATTAGTAAAACTAGAATCATGTAGCAATACGGGGGCTTGCACCACCTGAAACCAAGGCAATTAGTAAGAAAATAGAAAAGGGCTCATTCTTCTGTAAGCAACCGAGATAAAAAGGGCACCAACGTGACACATCTTCAAGAATGTAGTTTTAAAAAGATGCAATAGTGACTTAATACAGTAAGTACTGTACTTCACACTCTAGTATCTACACACAAGCCCCATATGGGTGCTGCATACACCTATACCTGAGGAAAGAATTTGTTTTTAAGGATGTAAATACAGATGATTTCTTTAAATTAATAAAGTATGTAGTGGATGTCAAAAACCAATTGTACAGAAAATAAAACTTTGTTAGTTTTAATGTTATCTGCACCATTTTTCACACAAATTTTTAAATTAGTCTGTGGGCATTCTGAAGGTTAAAGAACAATGAACTTTGAGAAGGTAATGATGAATTCAATGTGAAGAATAACATAAATCATAAGCTTGCCAGAGGCAAGGCAAAAAGCATTAAAAAAAATCATGCTAAATAAAAATTTGTTAGGTTAAAGTAAAGGTAAGAAAGAAACGGTAAGAACTAAAGCTGAGACTAAAAAAAAATACACATCCGTAATAGTATTTTTGGTTGAAAAGCTTGAACCGAAGGAATTGAATACAAAGGGTGCAGTGATGGGCAAGTTAAGGAAGCATTTAGCAGCAAGTCAAAGACAACTCTAAATGTTGGAGGGGGTGCCCTGAAAACATGCTTCAGGAAGAGCAAATGCTGCCCAGCACACCAGGAATGCCCTCTATTCTTACAATTGTTCTACGAGTTCTTCCACTTCCATTTTAACACCACTAGAACCACATAGATGGGGCTAAGACAAATACTCTAAAAGAAGAATAGCACTGCCTTCACACTATTTTGTTATTGAGCCAAATTCTATTATGAAACTCCAACTACCTAGTTTTAGACTGGAACAGGGCCAGGCTCCAGGCTCTCCATCTGAAAGAGGCCCTATATTCAGTGTACAGCAAGTCTGACACCATAGCTACCAAATTTATGCAAAGTGTATGTTCTACACATGAGCACCAAGTCAAGCATTTAAATAACTTTACTTTCAGTTTTAGGATGACATTATCCAATGCAACTGATTAGAAAGTATCTAACACAGCTATTTCATTTTTAGCATTTTTCTTCCTTATCAGGGTTGAATTTTTTTGCTGCTAACATTATACACACAGGCACTACTGAATAATGCCTCTAAGGGAAAGAAAGCTTCAAAAATCATAGGCTTTTTGGTGCCTGTTCCTGATGGCTTTAACTTCCTGCTCAAAAGCAAACCTTAGTCTTCCTCTTATTAATAACATAATTAGAGAATAATTTATTTCACCAATCTTAGCCCTAGAATAACTATGCTATAATCTTAGAATGACTTAGATTGGAAAGGGCCATTAAAAATCATCTGGTCCAAGCATCCTGCTCAAAACAGGGCTAGCGTTACGTCAAGTTGTCCAGTGCCAGTCCTGGCAAGTTTCGAATAACTCCAAGAATGGAGATTCCTCAGCCTCTCTGGACATTATAATATGTATATAGATATATAAAACAAATTTAGCTAGCGTTGGACTAAATACTACAGAGCTTGCTCACTGAGATTATTTGCATGAGTAAATCACAGAAGATTTGGCTCATTATCTATACACATATTCCGTAACTATTGTAGACAGAGAGTAGGAATAAAGTAAATCTATTCTAGCTCCATAATGTAATTTTAAAGTTGTAACTAAGCACTGTCAAATGGAAAGAAGGTAATACAATTATTAGTGTGTTGCAAGGCGATTAGATTTACATGATGACTGTGGCTTTGATTAAATGTTGGGGAAGAGGGGAAGGAAAGAATCCTGTAAAATACAGAATCCTCTAAGTCTCACTGATGGCTTCATCAGTTTTATACTTTGCGCTCACAGCTTTAGCTTAGCTTGGTAAAATATGCAATTTTTTTCATCACTGAAAACACTGTACAGCTACAAATCACAGATTTGTGGATTCTCACTGTGCATCTCTCAAGTATAACTTTGAAAATAAGACTTAGGAAAACTTAGGAAAAATTTTCAGTAGATACAGTAGCCTTAAAAATATATTTCTGTCTATTCCTTCATATGCAGTTTGCTGAAATAACATCATCAACTTTATCCCCATGAACAGACAACACTTCTAGAACTGAAAAAATTCTTTTATGGTCCACATCTGGTGTGGGCTTTCTGATGAAATACATTTCTCAAAGAATTTCAGTTTACAAATAACAAGATGACTGCAAATTCCTTAATTGACTAAGAAAAAGGGTATGGGGTACAATATAAGAAAAATACATTGTGTTCTGTGAATATAACAATAACATATGAAATAAAAAATATGAAATCAAGAAAACCACAGTTTCTATCTCAGAGGTACTAAACATATTTTTATGTTTATGCAAATACACAGTTTACTTGCAATAAGGTTGTCCTATTTCATGAAATAGTTTGTATGCCAATACTGTACTACTGAAAAACTGTCCCTCCTTCTCAAGCTCCTTTATACATGCTTACTCAGTTATTGAATTACCACACAAAAAACTCACCTTGGAAATAAACAGCAATGCGGTTTCAAGTAAAAATATGTAATTATTTTTAAATATCACAAATGATACATTATCAAAATAAAGAATCGGAAAATTTTGCTTTGATTAAACATAGGAAAAAAAATACTTATTTCATGCAAGTAGGCTAAAAAGTGCCTAGAAGAACTCAAATGGTTTAAAAAGTACTAATTAAATCCATTCTTACCACTTTGAAATGAAACTGGAAGAGAAGGGAATGCAGCATCAGCATATTATCCACTGAGTCTAGGTTGCCTTATTCACTGTAAATACACTAATTTCTCTGCCATATGTGAAGAACAGTGTTTCATTATATACATTTTTAGGAACACGAAGCCTAAACACTACGAAGTGCCTTGGATAGAGTCTCACCAAAATGTGAATGCTGTTAATACTCTACAGGTTTTTCAAGGTAACATCACATCCATTCATTTTCCTAAGACATCCTACTGGTCAGCTTCCTACATTTGTAATTTACAGCCAGTCATTTACAAAGATCAAAGGCAGCTGTATCATGCCAAACACAGTATTTTCACATTATCTCTTACCAGAAACCTTTTACCAGAAATTATTTCTGGCATATAAATGTTCTGGTGCATTAGTCTGGCATTACTAGTCAATTACAAGCACTTGTCTACTTGTAACTCAGTAACTACCTCAGGTAATTAACTAAGACAATACAAAACAGATTGTGTTTCTCTGTTCATCAAAACATGGAAATTTTTTTTAAGGTATTTGGGGTGAAAGCACATAAATCTCTTAAAACATTTAGTTTCAATAAAACATTTTATAAATTTTCAGATGATTCAGGATAACAGAGTAGTATTTGCCCAATATGATGCAACTAAAGGAGCTGACCCTCATGTATTGCCTCAAAACCTCATGTCACAGAATGGAAAAGCATAAGAAGAGCCAAAATTAAATACTGAAGCCTTATGTGACTGAGAACTCATCTCTAAAAAGAATGTGCTTTCCAGGAACATTAATATTACTCTTGCTCTGTGTAATTCTTAGAACAATTGTAGAATTCTAAAACCAGGCAGCTGTTGTCCATATCTTTTCAACAAATCCTCCCACTATCTTTCACTGAAATCTGATTTGTCCAAACATAGCAGATTCTATGTTAAAAACACTGAATTAAGTGAATTGATAAATGAAGAGAATAGTTCAAAATATTTATTTTAAATAGTAGTTATTAGTAATTCATTGTTAAATTACAAGCTGATACTGTGGGGAAAACAGAGACATTTGTTGGAAGCATGAAAATTAATTTGTGCATTTGCAAAGGTACCCAAGCCTACAGAATCAAATTAGGGGAGGATACAAAATTTGGATGGACTGTAAACACATGATTTGGGACTGATCAAAATGAAGAAAAGGACTGTATGAATTTTTAATAAAAAACAAATGCATATGTAGGTCCAGAGATGCCACACTTGTATAGGTTTATATGTAGCTAAAAGCAGAAATAACTGGAAAACAATGACTAACTAGTCTCGGGAAGATCTGTAAGTACCTGAGGAGATATACCAATTAGTATAATGTATAATAAAAGAGCAATGTGTATGTGTGTCTGTCTTATCTGGCATGAATCAGACTGCCACTGCACACTTGTAGGCCCACACAATTAAAATGACATGATGGAAAGAGTTTAAAAAAAAAAAAAAAAGCAGCAGTAAAAATAATACAAAGATCAGATGGCTTATTAGTTTAGATGAAAGAAAATGAGACAGTTCTTGTGTTAGTGGTCTTTAAGATGTGAAAAAGTTTTACATACAAGAGAGCACATCTTAAGTCCAGTTAACTGCAACCAGACATATGGATTAATCTCCTAAAAGAAGAAAAAAAGAATAAAAATCTAATAACCATAAAATATTCAGGATAACTTTGGCTTAACAGTCTATAAATAATTATTAAAGAATAATAGTGTTAATAAAGACTTTGGCTAATAAGCTGCAAGCTAGGAATCATATAAGAGAACCTTCTACTCAGACCAGTTTGAGAAAGATGTACATGGGTAATTTATGTTAAGAATATCCATTATATTCAAGCAGATTTAAAACGTATATCCAGATTAGAGGTGACGTGAGCACTGGAAATAATTTCACACCTGAAGCCACAAGATGGAAGAACTTAAATTCAACTATCTTAAAATGAAGGAATTTTTTTTCATTTTGACTTTAAATGCCATGATTTAGCAATCTGTGATCTGAAAACCATAGCTGAAAACACACTTTGAAACAATTTTGAAGTAAGTTTTACAAGATAGCCTGTTTTTATTTGGGAGACAGCTAACCTAAAAAGTAGTTTCTTTTATGTTTCCAAAGGATGTAAAACAAAGTCTTCCTTCTGCTTTGATGTTTTCACAAACAAAAAACGTAAGAAAATGCCAGCAAGATGCTACAATTAAAAGAATATGAGCAAATGAATCTCAATAGTGACCTACTGAAAACTTACAGTATTTCTTTAGCTTAGTTACAGCTTAGTTAATTTGTCCATTAAAACACTGTAACTTGTTTTCTTACAGTATGAGGATAATGACAGCAGTACCAGCGACTTTTTCCTCTTTTCTTTACAGATGCAAACAACTTTGGAGGCACCAGTTGAAGTTAGACCACATGTTGGTTCCACAACTGCTACTAATAAAACCTTGATGCTAAATCCCCTGGTATTAACTTGCTGATAGGAACAGCTCCAGATCTTCCACTGAGGCCATATGTGCAGGACATAATACTCCAAAAAAACCACAACCCTGTAGTCTGTTGAACCAGCAAGTTTTGATCACTATTACAGCTGGATTTTTATGTGCTAATTAGTTTCACAAATTCAGCATTTGTGCATTTAAACAGATTCCTCCACAGGACAAACAACCAAAGTCACACAGGCAGAGTCACAGCAATTGCTTTTGGTTTTCTTGGCCTTTTACTGCTGGACTCCTCACAGTGGCTTTTACTTGTCTTCAGAGCAGTCTATTCACTCCAAAGCAACTGTCTGGTTCTCTGACCTCAGTAAATTGATAAAGCATTTCACGTTATAGATGGTATACACAGCTATATTGTTACATGGCTACACCTTCCCCCCACACACTTATTGAGATTTCTCTGCACTGCTGAGTTGTCTATACAAAACCACAGATAGCGTCTCAAGGGTACCTCCTTGAGGTAATCAATTCAGACAGATCTACATGTACTCTCTGCCTAACGAGGATATAGCTCTCATTTAAATATGTTGCTCTAGCATTGCAGTTCCAACACTTCGTTTCATAATCCAGAAGCCATGGGTATGTGTACGCAGACCAGCACAGACAGGCTCCTCTGTGCCAATTTCTAAGCTGGCTAGACAAAAGACAACTCAAGTCCAGAAGCCTTTTAGTGTTGCCTGCTCAGAAATACCCCTAACTAGTAAACCCTGCTAAAAAGGTGATGTGACTAAAGCACTAGATAAGGGATAAGTACTGTAACACCTTACTTTCCAAAGCCTCCATGCATTCATAGCTCCTTTGGGATAAACGGCAGCTACAGGTCATTCTCATTTCTGCGATAAGACTGCTTGTCTTCTAGTGCTTCTGCTCTCTATCTGTACATCAGGATTAGACATCTCAGACAAATAGGACTGTTGAAAATACGTCCGTTAATGTTCCGGAGATAATTTCACAATAAGCTATTGGGAGATACATAAGTATAAAAGACTGTTATAATTTCTTAGTTAGATCTATTATCTTCTTTCCTATGGTTAGCAACCAGATTACAATCCCAAAACCATTCTGCTGAGCATTGCTACCTACTATTTTTTGCTCTGTGTTTTAAAATTAATCCTCTCCAGTTCTGGTCTAGACTGCCACCATCAGCATTGCTACATATCCCACCAGGCAGCTACAGTGATGATTTATTATTTAATGACAGCAATGTGGCAGAAGTGCTGGCATAACGTTTCTTAATATCTATTAAAAGTTCAATAAAACAATCTGCTGAAGGTCTTCTGGTTTCACTGATGTACAAAGACATTTTCTAGAGATAATACAGCAGCTTACACAGTAGAAAGTACGAATCTCAGTAGGAACCTTCTACGCTTTATTTCAAATCTGTCAACATTTTTCACAAATCTCTGAAGAAACTATTCACTGTTCTTCTCTCCCCTAAAGACCTCAAAATTAAATAAACTTAATATAGAAAGGCATTCTAAAGGACTTAGAATAAAAAAAATGCAAGTAGTAATAAAAACAGCTGAACATGTTAGGTTTTTTAATGCATCTCACTACATCTCCTTTTCACTTTGCATAAAACAGTGTATTAAGCTTAAGGACATAATTCCAATAAAGATACACAAACATCTGCATAGCAACTTGCATTCTGCATGCAGCCCATATACCTGTAAATGGACCTGGGAGGCATCTATCTTCAGTACACAGATTCATAGTTTGCAGCAACATAACACACACTAAGCAGGCACTACAGACATCATACTCCAATCTAGAAGTCACAGAACTAGCCACAAGGAAAAACACATTTCTGTCACCCAAGCAGTAACTATAAAAGATGAAATTATCATCCAGCAGTAGGGAAAATTATGATCACAGAAATTAGGACTTCATAAGAGTAAGGCCAATACTCTTGACTCATTGTCAGAAGAATTAAAACTGACTATCAGTAGCACTACATTCAGAACAAAATGCAAAACATTCTTCTCCTGCGTAACTTGTTACAAATCAACTGTTCTTGCAAATAGAAACTCTCTATTCTGCTGAAATATTTTTCCTGTCTTCTGGAAAGCAAGAAAAAGAGAGATATATGTATATATATTTAAACTTGCATGTACACAGACACTCCGAAGGCAGTCAGATCCTAAAACAACGAGCATAAAACAGTGAAAATAAAAACCTTAAACTCCAGATTTCACCCTTCTTAGGCCCAACTAATTCTATGCATTCTAGTCAGTCATATAAAAAGAATCCACAACTATCTAGGAATGAACATTTTGTTTGACTATTCATCAGATATTTGCCATCCTAACAAGCCTCTGTTGTTATCTGTCTAACGGAATATCTTTTTAATTATAGATACATACTCAAAATGAAGGGAATTTTTCTGATATAAGTAACTTTCAATATGGTACTGTTATGGTGTTTTTGGACTTGCAAAATTACTAGATTCCCATACCTTAGCTTTCCCATCTGTAATATGAAAATGGTAAAAGATATTCTGCCCAGATAGCAAAAGTAAATAATCTGTAATTTATAACTCATAAATTAACAATTCTAAACCCAGCTAAGAACTTGAACAAGGATTTTGATCTAAACAGAAAACAGAACTGGTATATTCTATTTTTTAGCACTGATCAGTCAACCCAAACATATTATGGTTACCATGCAAGTTTTGTTTAGAATGCAAGAATAAAAATACCTCTTCAGGTATGGTAGCAGCATTAAAGAACGCCAGTATCTTCCTGGGGAGTCATGCACAATATGAATGCTCTTAAATCAACTGTTTTTATTCACTAAACAAATCCCCAAGACATTGAATTAGTCATAACATTTATCTAGTCTTCAGCCAATTTAACATGGAAATTTTTAAAGCACCGTGTTCCTGTTTGGTGACCTAGTCTGACTGCCCTATTTACTGGCTCATGCACCCCTCAAGAGGGGTATGTGCTGGTCTGTATTTATATTTTACAAATTAAAGCATCCTGGAGAGTGGAAGCTCAGTGGGAATCAGGAGATTCTCTCTCACACAGGCACGACGCAGCTGATCACGGGCACCTTGCCTGCATGCAGGCAGGAGCTCCCAGCTCTGTGCGAGGTGAGGCTCAGGGCAGCTGGCAGCAGCTGCCTCCATGCGAGACGCCGTGGCTCCCGGCTCCCAGCTTTTGGCCCGCTGCCGGCCCTCTGTGCCTCCTGCACTGCGCCTGCTGATGCATCATCTTTCATACCTGCGTGGCAGGTTGTTAACCCCTGCTTTAGTGTTCTCAGCGTAAATTGTATTTTAAACATAGTTTCCTTGTGACAAAGCAAATATGATTAAGAGTCTAAAGATAAGTACAAATCTCTGGTGCACTTGCTCTTTTACTCTAGGATTTAGCAACTTGGATTGATCAAAGTATCACATCTCCCTCTCCACTAATTCCCTCTCTTATTCTTTTTCAATATAATACTTTTAATTTACTGAAGAACGATCCAGAAGAAAGCATTTCATTTTCTTCCTGTTCCTAATCTGCCCCAGTAATTACAATGCTTTTTTTAGCTTGAGGTACCTATAGCTTTATAGGCTCCACATATAGGATTTGGGAACACACTGACAACTGAGAATTTTCAGCCAGGAGATCATTGATAAAATACAAGTTGCCAAAAGCTAAGCTCTCTCTCTTTATCTGATGACAACTTTTAGCTGAAGCAGTCAATCTGTCACTAAACAAACAGACTATCCATACACAGACAACACATTAAGTTCTGCAACGACAGAAGTGATGTTCCTAATCCAGAAACAGGAGTCCCTTGAACCATAATAATTGTTTCCAAATGAAATCAGTATTTACATAGCACAATTTTTTTTATTTTGCACTTTCCTTGACTTCAGGGAGACTACATGAGGAATAAATCAATGGAATAGATCATCCATGAGTTTAATTAATACATTATTTTGAGGTATTTCTCTCTGTCATATAGCATCGCATCTATAGCATTCATAAATTATATCGTCAACCTTGATGGCAAATATTTTTAAATTGTCTTAAGGTCTTGGATGCTACATTCCATTTTAAATAATAAGAACTGAGTGCCCAAAGCTGGCAGGCAGATTCACAAATGCTAGGTTCCGGACACAATTCACAATAAGTAGAAAAAAAAAGGGGGGCTTGTGCAGAGCTCTTTTTTCAACCATTTATAGTCTAATTGATAGTCTTGTTTGGTTTTAAAAAGCAGGGGGAAAGGAGGTTGTATTATGTCAGGTTGAGAAAAATACTAAAACCACTGCCTTCAGCCCTGTGAAAGGATGCCAAAGCATTGAAGACATCTATTCTCAGAGTAACATTGCAAGGCATTCAGATAGTTCAGCTGTCACTGACACCAACAGGACCACAGAGTATTCCAAACCTGCAGAAACAGCTCTTGAAAGAGAGCCTTTAATCACTTTGGTAATAAGAACGGAGAAAATCTATGAATTCAGACTGACAAACTACATTTTTAAGCATGATGTGACGTATGCAGCCATAGTTTAATGACAGTATCCCCAGAGGAAATCCCTAGAACAAAACCAGGCACATTCTTGAGGAAGTTTAGCAAGAGCTCTGATAAACCTATGGTCTCTCTATTGTACTCTCTACTAGTTCTCTGTACTCTCTACTAGAAATCTACTTGAGAATCATAAATGTTACAAAATGGGGTCCATTTTGTAACAACAAAAACTAGCTGTCTATTGGCAATTCTAAAAGGTTTCTCCCTGTCCATTCTAATCTTCCTAGTATAGATAAGTAGAACTCATTCAAACAAAATTAGAGAGAATCCAGTAATGTTTTTTTATTTACCATATATCTCTTAGGCCTTTAAGAACGTGAGTTGTCCACACACTGATGGAGTCAGTCCAGGAGTGCTGAGCATTAGAATGATTACTGACCCAAAAGACAGCACAATTTTGTCCTAAATAGAAAATACGTAATTTACTACAAAACAAGAACAAAATTTAATACACTACTTCCGTACACTTTGGATATTCCAAAGCATCTAGCTGAATTATATAAAGGTCATTATCATACTGCTTATTAGGTTAAATATAATAAGAAGTGAGAAATATGATTGAATGGGGGGAAAAAAAACCCTGAAAATGGCTCTTAATCTTTTTTTTGTCTTATTTTCCACTTTTGTTTAGAAAGAGAACATGTGAAGATCTTAAAAAACAAAACAAAACTCCTTAAAACTACCTGACTTGTACCGTTCAGTGGATTGTTGATGTGAAATACAATTACACGGTTCATACTAGGTCTGACTCGGATGCATCTGACATATTAAGTCTGCACAATATTCCACATGCATTTTTGACAGTGTAATACAAACACATGCAGATGTGCTTTTAAAACTTTCAAGCGGCAATTTTTCTTTTTTTTAAACTTCCTGATGCCAACAAGTTTCTCTTTCTTATTCTTTCCATTTTTCATTAACAAAACCCTTTAGCTATCCAATACTAATTGTAATAATATCAATTATGTTGGGTCAAATACAGTTATATTTGTTTTATATATATTTATAGCAATGAATATGAAAGCAAAATGACAGTCTTGTACTGAGAATATAACACGGAAGTTGCAATCACAGGAAATTAATAAGTATTTAAATTTTCTTTCTTTTTTTTTTGTGAAAATATCAGGACTTATTCTTTATAAATTGATCAAAAGATTTCAAGATTCCTTTAGAGCCATCACAGACAGAAAGCTAAGTGGCATACACACTGACAGAGTCTTCCATCTTTAGGTTTCAGCACACTTTCAACTCAGGTTGCTGCAATCATATGCTCAAATACACTAAAATTTGCAAACTCTATATTTAAAAAAAAAAACAAACTTTACATACACTTACTATACATCACTGTTCTAGTTTGCACTGTTTTATGCTTATGATTAATACATATAAAAGGTAAGGTAGCAGGCCTGAAATAGGACTGAAATAGCCAGAATTTCCTAGAACTGCATTAGGTATTTATCAAGATCAATGGCTCCATGACAGTATTTTAGACAGGTCACCTCAACAAGGCGTCAGTGAGAACACCAAGTTGAGGAACAGATCTTATTCTGAAGTCATGCTGACAACATTAACACACTGTGCTGCACAGAATAAATACATTCTAAAGCTTTGTAAAAAACGCTAACAGCATTAAAAAGAGAAGAAACAGTACATTTCAAAAGGCAAAGAGCAAAACAAATTTAGAAAGAAACTATATTTATAGATGTCATAGTGGGAGATTAAACCAGAAAAATCATAACTTTAAAAACTTGATAGCACCCTTTTAACAAGTATCATATCTTGCGTTAGAGTTAGATGGTTCTTGGAATGCAATCCATAATTTTAACTAACAGTCTTCTGCAAAAAAATTGCAATAAACCTTTTGTTGGAGTCTTCTAAGATATGTTCATAAGATATACAGCAACTCTGAATTTCTCTAGATCCTAATTCATCATACTAAGTCAACTTCTAAATAGACTATGCAAAGATGACTGTCTAAAAAGGTACAGAATTCTTATCTCTACATTATGTCTTGACTGTGGCAGTCTAGTCTCTGTACAGAGTATCTTTGAAAAAAAGGCAAAGGACATTATGATTCCCACATTATAACTATACAAACATTAACAATTACCTACTAATTCTGCTTTGGAAATGTTAGAGTGTAACTTTATTTGAACAGGAACTGTGAAACCCACTTCTACATTTGCTTAGCTGGATATAAAGATCATTATTAACACCCTGAAAGCAAGCCAGGCTATATAAATGACAGAGAACAAAGCTCTGCAACCCTACTAAACTTTTTCTGAATTTATAACCATACTAAGAAATCTACCTAAGTCTTAGGTATTAGGTATTATGAGTAAGTTTTCTGAATGTTCTGAAGAACTATTACACTTTCTGGCCGGTATTAATGGACAGTGGAAACTCCTAAAACAAATGGTGACATTTTGATCGCAATTCAGAGGTCCAGATAGTGCTTTATAATACACTAACAACATAATCTCACACCAGAAAACACAGAACAGATTAAACAGTTGTAATAATTGCCTCTTGTTGATGTCAAAAAGATAGCTGTGAATAATGAAAATTTTGCACACAGATAGAATGAATTTAAGCTTAAAAAATTTAAATAGCATCTCTAGTCTTAGTTAATACTTTTGAATAGATTTCCTATGTGACCTTAGATAGATGATTTGATTGTTTACTGCTTCTTTACTCTATGCCACCTTGTGTCAGAAACTGTCTTCTTGGGATGGGTCTGAAATTTTTAAAATTGATTAGAAACTTTAAGCTACACATCCAATTGAAATTAAATGGAGTTTTTTGAGGAAAAAAATCACCTTAGAACACTTTTATAAAAACAAGAGCACACTGGACCAAGTTTTTCTGCACTCCACTGAAGGGGACAGTTGCATTAGCAGAGCCAAGTTAATATGACTGCCTGATATGCATTCAGCCCATTCGGAGAGCAGACCAAGGAGCCTGCTGGATTACTATCCGCCCACACAGTTCTAAAAAAACTCCATATGCATTGCTACTGCAGAGCAACTCTGATATTAATTTTGATTTCTAGACACCTCTGTAGCACAAACTGCACATGTA
Source organism: Rhea pennata (assembly GCF_028389875.1). NCBI lineage: Eukaryota > Metazoa > Chordata > Aves > Rheiformes > Rheidae > Rhea > Rhea pennata. Next base: position 14,841,889 of record NC_084673.1, on the reverse strand, counting down.
TAAATACATAAATAATTTTGCCCTGTCTTACGTACACCACATAGATCCGCAAATGTTTTCCAAAATGATAGTTTTCAAAATTATTAAATTATTAAATTCTATTGCACTGAATGAAACCAGGGCCTGTACAATGTAATGAAAGAATATAACAAAGTTATCTTTATGGATCATGTGATAGCAATCTGAATCTTCAATGCATGAACAGAAATCACACAGAAAATCTAGGAAGATAATACTGTGGCTGAACAGGTGCAATAAAAGTACTTTACTGAAAGAAAAGCAATCTTTTTTTTTTCCTCTATAACATTTTTTCCTTAAGTTTATGACTTGTCAAATGCTGTCCTTTGGAACACTACACAGGAACGACAGAATGGCTTGAAATTTTTTAGAATGCGTGGAAGGTCCTTGCGCTGAGCTCTCATGCCTGACACTTGGACATTTCTGAACCTGCAAGGAATCTAAGACCCAATGTCATGACCTGAGACTTCTGCAATGACTTGATCTTCCAACTGCTGCTTCCTTAGTAGCTATTGCTAGCTTCCTAGGCCACTTGGCAATTCCACGTGTGCACGTGGCAGAGGCCGGGGTATATCAACGGGAAATCAGCATGCCAGTATTATTTCCAAACAGACATCCAGGCAAAGGTCTACCAAGCCCCCAGCAGCGTCCCAACTGAAACCATGGCTTCCAATCCCTGTATTTAAACACACTCAAAATGCAAACCATAACTATCTGCTGTTCATGAGCAATCTACAGAAGCACTGAAAAACAAGGCGCATAGAAACTATCAGTCCCTTCCCAAATGCTCTTTGGGCAGACTGGTTCTTGAAGCAAACAAATGAATGCTTCTCCAAACTCATGGATAAGAAAAGTTGTGGACAAAGCTTTAAATGTTAAAGTAAAGGCAAAAAGATTAAAAAAAATAAGCTGAAACAAAGAAAATAGATAAAAAGTAGCTGCTGATAGACAGAGGGGAAAGAAATACTCTCCAACTATCCTAATATTCAGTAGTGGAGAAAGGAAACAGGAGATGGCCAAAAAGACAAGTATTTTTAAAGGCTTACTTATAGATGCTTAAACATTATTAATTCTTTTCTTATAAGAACAACTGTCTTTTCTGAGCCTGCTCTGCAAGTCTCAGTAATACTTATTCCCAAAGAACAGATAAGTGCAGGGGCAAAGCCAGGAAGGAGCAGGATAGCTCAAATACTATAAAAAGCAGATGATAATGATGTTTCAACTATTAATAACTTAAATTAACATTCAGTTTTTAACATTTAGTTTTTAACATTCATTCTTGCATCATCCAACAAAGACGGCTGATACAAAGCAGGAAAATAAAAGGCAAAAAGGGGGGAAAAATGAACAGAAAATAAAAATCCTGTCTATTGTCCCAGGCATACTTGGTTTTTAAGAACAGTTTAGTTCAGTGTTTCACTCCCCATGGATTGCTTAACTGAACTTGTAACTAGAAGACAGCACACTTTAAGAAGGTCCCATGTTATTTCCAGAAACTGTTATTTGAGTTACACATCCTCTAGATTATACAAATCACTCCATTTTTTAGTATGTACAGACACTTTTAAAATATAGGATATTCCAGCTTATATTTTATGTATGTATTTGTATACATACATAAACATACATACAGGCATGTACATATCTTGTTTAAGGCAACAGGACATACATGCATGCATACAAGTGAAATTGGACACACTGCGTGTAACAGTACTCTTCCAAATACAGCAAAGGATCACATAAAACAGTGCTTATTTGCCTCAAGAGGACTGATTATTTCCTGTGTTTCTCCAGGAAATTTCCTTATTATAGCTTGGTCTTTCAGGTGTGTTTGAGAATTTGGGTAAGGACACTTCCTATGCTGCAGAAAGCAATAGTAAGAAAGAGTCCTTAAGGATGTCTGCACAGCTTGTGAAGGCCACAAGCCCGTTATCCTCTTTTACGACATTAACTGTGCATTTCAAGAGCCAAATAGTATCTACTAGACTAAAATTCATACAGACTGGTTTGTCTGCATGCCAAGTAAACATGCAATGATGGATCAGTCAAGTTATCCTTACACAAATCACTCCTTCATATATATTGCGCTCTGTGCCTACCATAGAAAACTATGCTGGCAGGCTACTAAAGCCTGAACTCTAAAATTCTACAGCTGGCATTTTAAAAACATTTTTTATTCAATGATCTAAAAGCTCTTCACAAAGTAGAGCTAGTTTAATGATCTCTTCTTACTTCCAAGGTACAGAAAGGCAAATGTTATGCTCAATGTCCGGATCAAATTCCACAATTAGTATTTTAGTAACACTGTAGTGTCACACTCATAGATCACTAATAAAAGATACTGCTACTGAAATTGCACATAGCTACCTTACCCTCAGTGTCTCCCTATTTTCATTTTTAGCTGCATACTTTCAGGTTACATCTGTTTTTAGCATGTCATTTAAATAACCTGAGATAACTACATCTGTTGAAGAAAGTTAAAATAATCTTTTGACTCTTTTATTAAAAAAAAAATAAATTATAAGGATTGAAACTTCTGATTTCTTCCCAGTATGCCATCTCTATGAACAGGTTACTTGTATAGTGTCATACAATAAATTTGTTTTTATTCATTTTTCCTTTCTGGCACTAACACTAGAATAATTTAAATAAAAAGATCAGGTCCTAAAAGATCATGATTACAACATACATTTTTGCTACTGACAGGAACTAGTGTTGCTGCCCATAAGCTAATTTTCTAGCAATATAATTTTATTTATTCACTGCAAACATAAACAGAAAGGAATATAACACTCATTTTTAATAAAACTTTGCATAATTAAACATGGACAGATAAAGAATTGAATCTAGTCCCAGTGAATGTAAAGCTATTTTTCAGTGGTTCTTCTGTGCAGACAATTTTGAAAATGCTTCTACATAAAGTGATTTTGAAAGGCTAGTTCTCTACATGCCATATATTTTTCCAGAAGATCCATCTTTTGAGCACAAACTTCTTGTTCTTTTGACTTGACTCAAAGGAAATAAATGGAACCACATGTTTATGTGAATAAGGTAAGCTGGATTCAGCCCTTAGCACTTCTAGCTCTAAATAACTATTTTCAGATAAACACAATCAGAACGGAGTTTAAATAACTACTAGAAAACAAGATACATTTTAAGAGATGCTAAAACTCACTCAGATGAGCAACTGAAGCATCACCCTGGTGTAAACAGAAATGGATATGATACTACAACAGTGAAATAACAAGAAATTTTGCTAATGATTTTTGGAAAAATGCAAATTAAGGCTGATATTAGTAACAAACAGTAGAATACCTTTATTAATAACTTTCCTTGGAAGTAAGATGATTTATTATAACTATGTTATGCAACATATGCACAATACAACTAAAAAGAACATTAATTAATCAAGTAGTTGGTTGTGCTCGTAATTTGACTAAAAATTGTGGTGTTGCAGAACGTGGCTTGGAGTTGGGAAGCATGCATATGAAAACAGACCAGTGCTTAGGAGCTATTTGTTTATTCTTTTGTTTCTGAAATTGCACAGGAAATTACCACCTGTCTGTGGGAACTGGCAAATATTAGAAAAAAATAATTAAAATAAATTTGAAATGGAAGCAGGCATTTAACAAAACAAACAGAATACAATTGCAGCACATAAGGTACTAGGGAGGTTCAGTGTATTTATTTGTAACAATACCATGTAGTATAGGTGACAATGAGTGTTTCTGATATCTTGTAATGTTTAAAATTGGTACAACAGCTTTAAACAGGAAGAGAATGTGTAATGAGCTATATACAAGTAAATTTTGTAGACCCTCCACAGTCCTACAGTCCTTCACATCAACATGATTCCACAGCTTTTGAGGTTAAAACAGAGTGTGATTTTATATGTTAAATACTGGGAAAAGAAACATTTTACATGGGGGAATATAAAGCTGAAAAACTTAGTTACATTCCATTTGCTCTGTGCCGTTTTCACGGGCACTAACAGCACTTGTGTGTCTACTCTCTTCAACTCTGCCAGAATTGATATATCAGACTTCAAGCAGATTTAAATATTTATATCTAGAATTCTATTTTCAGGCTCTGCACAGATTTAACTGCATTTAGTTTTAACTCTGGTGATTTCTGTATACATGCTAAACGCAAGAATGCCAGATGCTCAAATGGGACAGAGGATTATTATTACTTATTTAGTTATACAGATCCATTCCTCACGTGTCCAGATGCATGAAGAGGAAGTAGAGAAAAGACACCCTCCCAGAGGGCTAACACCTCCTCCTGATGAGACTTGCAGTGAGGGAGTCACAGGTTATGAGTTCCAGAAATGACTCTATGACTGATTCATTCTGCAAACTTTTGTCAGCATCCTCATCAGTGATCACATGAATTAAAAACGCTCAGATTTTCACAGGCTAAACTTATGTACTCACATTCTAAAATTTTGGTCTTCCTTCTAATTAATGTTTGCAAAATGAGTCAGAACACTTAAGGAAAATATACTGTAGAATATGAGAATAAATGTAAAAAACCAAAACTGCTAAGAAAAAACCCTCAAAGACGACTGAAATTTTGATTTATATACATTACTTTCCTACTAGGAAGACTTCCTTCAAAGGAGTTTGACTACATAAATGCCACCCCAGACATTAAAATTCTACCAGCCACATAAGGTGATAAAATAATTACAGCAAAAGACACTGCCAATAGCTTATTGACACAGCACTGAAAAGGAGTAATGCACAGATTAAACATAAAGTGTAAATGAGTATAACGAGACTATGAACATACATCTTTAAGTAAAAGATCAAACTTTTGATAAACTTAGGTTAGAAAAAAAATCCTTAAACGTGAGAAAGTTAAGAAATAACAAAATAACATAACAAAATTGAAAAACTAAGATATGAACTAAACTTTCAAAAAAGCAGAGATACTGAATTTACTATCATAGTACTTGAATTTAAATTTTATAGAAATCCTAGAAGTCAACACCACAGCCCACTACAGGCACTTCAAGTTAGTATCACAGCCTGAATTCTGAATCAGAAAACAATACCTCAATCAACCTGTCACACAGCCTGAGTTTCTTCTTTCTTTAAAATAAATGTATTCTTAGTTTTGCATACTGCGACTTCTGCCATTAATATCTGACCAGCATCTAGACAAAACCGCTTGCATCAATGTGAATGACACTATATAAACAATAATGAACACAGAATATTGGACCAGACCTGTCAATCTAGAAGACTATTCTCTGATTTTACGACTTTTGCCAAGTCCATAAACAGGAGCCATAATAAATACTTGGAATGAAATGATAGCTCATAGCAACACATTTCTGATCAACAGAATGCTGATCCGTAACAGCAAGCGATACCAGAATTTAGCTCGAGCTAAATTCTGGAAATGGATTTCAATTCACAAGTACAATGCTTTAATAAAGTAGAAGAAAGTAAGTAATGTTGTAAGACTTTGCTTTGCTAGGTGATCATATAAATCAATTGTTTGAGAAAGCCCATTAGGTGCGCAGTAAATCACTGTTGCCATAAAAGAGAATAGAATTTGCTGCTAAGCAAGTATTCACTCTCCATCTCTGTCAGAAAGAGTCTAGGTACAACACAGAGCCAATGTGATATCATGGTTGTAAGTGACAGTGGACAAACACTTTTGAAAAAGTGTAACTGGACAACAAGGATCTACTTAAGGCCGAAAGTGCGTGCATGGGTAGACCTTAAATTATACAATGCATGTGGGACAGGGTCAGTCTGGTACTCACACAGACAGTACATATGGGCTGCATCTACATTAGTGTTTTAGTTCAGATCAGCAGCTTCTGAAGCAAAGTACTGAAGGATTTGAAGCTGACCCCATGCACTCAGATCAGAGCTAGTCTGATCCCCTGAAATACATATACTGTAAATGCCAGGTTCTCAGCACCAGCTACACACCAACAGCACTATGGTAGTTTCTAATGCAAACACAAAGAATCAGTCTAACAAATGTAGAAAACCAAAAAGAAAGTACTAGCAAGAACAGTGTTTTACAGTTCTGTTACAAAACTCCACTCTGCACCTAACAGTGAATAGAGGATTACAACCACATAAGCATTAAAATTTCATTGAAAATTATAGAATTAAGAGCATTACTATTGATATTTCATTATTTGTTGTTTACTGTCATTTCTAGATCATATTTTTATGTGACAAAAATGAACAGCATGATCTTTATGTTCAGGTATGCTGTGATACAGTCTACAAGAGAGTTCTAGGGCACAGTTCTGATCTCACTGTATTAATTTCAACAAAATGCTTTGGATTTATTTTAAAATCATTAAAGAAATCACAATGATGCTCCAGAGAGAAGGAAGCAGCAAAAACTTCTCATAGTAACAAATTTTCATTAGCTCTCATCACATCCAGAGACAATAATTGCATCATTCTTTTATTACATGAACTGAAGTATGTAGTAATGTGAAGCTCCATACAGACAACAATAGTTTTCTATTACCCAAGAGAGGAGGGGTAGTCCCATAGTCTATTGTACTGTACAGGTGTCAGTGTCCTCCTTCCCTTTAATGCAAAAGAATTAAATATGAATCTATCTCATGTAGATATTTAATTTTACAAATAATTAACAGTTCCGACTACTAAAATCACTTATTGTGCATGTCCTAATCATTAGTGTTTCTGACATAGAAGGGCAACAGTGTTTTCTCCAAAGAAATGGTACAAGTTGTTAAAAAAAACGGTGACCAAGCAGGGTTTGAAAATGTTTGCATCACTCAGCTGAAACATCTATAGTTAGAACTTCAGAAGTCTACAAGATCTGTTCTGCGGGTCATGGTGCCACCTAGGGGAAAGCTGAAAAGGACCAAGAAGCATAGTTACTGAGCAGACGGTAGCATTATGTCAATGAAACTCAAAATTTGGTCTAGTTCACAAAACTATGAAACAAAGAATACATATTAAGGTTTGAAGAAGGGAAAAAAAGTGCTATTTAAGAGCTCAGCTCTATGTTGAGCTTTGTGCTTTAGTGATATGATACAAGGTCTTTTACAAAAGTTATTTCACAATGATGTGGATATAAGTTTTCAATTCGAAGTATGTTTTTGATAATAAAACGTGTTCAGGTTTTTGACCAAAAAAGCTTTATTTTGTTTAAATTTCTGCCTGATGATGTATTAAAGATAAAGTTCATCTGATGTCTTGATTAACGATTAAAATAAAATATGGAATACTTCAGCGTACATTTAGATCAACACTATGGAAATAACTGATAAAATGCAAAGTATGCCTAAATAAAGGTAAAACACTTCACATCATTACAAGTGCACATTTACTGCACATGAAAACACACTGTATTTACTAAAGGAGACAACAGGGAAGTGGAAACTAAGATTCCTGACACTGAAAAAAGCATTCAGGCCCAGTATATTTGAGATATCCCTGAAAACAAAAGAAAGCACAGAGAAACTATGAGATGATGTATTTTAAAATACGACCTAAAATTTCAATACATACATAAAAGAAAAAACATATCCATAGCAGTCATAAGAGATTAGACACAGATAAAATGGTTATGAGTGCAGCAAAATCCACAAAACTCATTAAGGTAACACACATACACATGATTATTAGAATGAGCAAGACATAGCTGAACTATCTACTTTAAGATCTTATATAACTCTACAAACAGTTTTTAACACTGCACAGCTATAGATTTAGGCTTTATAAATTCTTCTAAACATCATGATAATAAACACGCGTACCAACTCTATAGAGACAACATACAGATATCTATGTGGACATTTGTGTTATATGTTTCCATTTTATCTCAAATACTTTTAGATGTTAAGAGCAGAAAAAGTAACCAGTGTCAGTTACCAGTTAGAAGAAACATTTTTTCCACGAGTTGTTTAATAAAGTCGTTCCCTATAATACAATTGCCCATTTCTTGCTCTCTTCTTTAACACAACTTACGTTGCCCAGATATCTAGAAAAGGAAAAAAGACGAAGAAGAATTAGACTGACCCTCGAGATCGGAGAACCTTTCTCAGTGAAGACAGTGTTTGCAAATTTCCACTGAATTCAGAAAAGGAAACATTTGCATTTTCCATTTTTATTAGAGTGTTTTATCAATAATTAATAAAAAAGTAAGGTTTTGATTACATAAGAACATACAGGACCAGTTTGGAAATGCACTTATTTCTGCACATAAGTTCTTTTTCTTGTCATTCTTGCCAGGAATATCTTCTGCGATTAATTCAAAATGCTGAGACAATTTGTTTTCTCCTCTTTCTTTAAGTGCTTTCAGATGAGAGAGAATCAAAAGGTACTTATCCAAACACAGTACAAATTGATGAAGAATTCCTAGACATAGAAACTCTCCTATAAGACAAATGTTACTAAGTAAACAGAGGAATCCACTTATATTATAGCTACTACTGGTACTGCAAACTTTCCAGCTATTACAAACAGCCCTAAACAATCTTTCAAAACTTTCTGTAACATCTTGCATTTGAAAAGACATGAAGGGAAACAATTATGAAGCTGGTTTCTTTTATAGCAGGAATGCAGGTACAGTTAAAAAAAAATCAATATTTTAGAGGGCATGAACCTTGGTTGTGGATCCGTAGCCATACAAGGATGCTGATCAGTCTTATCTTTAAAATGTTTTATGCAGCTGCACATTGCATTCAGAGTTGCCTGTGGAATAGGACATAATAATCAGCAGGGGAAGGAGAGCTCATTACGATGAGCTCTCCTTCCCGTGCAGATTACCTCAGCGTGAAGCACGTATCTCAACCAAAAAAAGATTGCTACTGAGTGCTACACAAGATGATTTTAAATCAGCTAGCCTGGTGTTCAGCCTGTATTTACAACCTTCTTCTAACCTTCAGAACAGCAGAAGGATCAAGATAATCTCTTAATATTAGCAACCTAAAAGTTTAGGAACAAATCACTAAGTAGATAAAACTCATTCATAGACCTGTCAAGTCTCATGCTCACACACTGACTCCCAATTCACATATGAAAAATTCAGCAGCAAGAACTGATGTAAAAGGGCCAAGGCAGGACATTTCATATGTTGGGGAGAGAGCATCCAGCACACTGGACAATACTGAGAAGAAACTTCCATTCAAAAAAGTACAAATAAAGTGATACCTCATATACAGATTTATAGTCTTTAAATAACATACAAAAATATGCATAACTGCAGGAGATAAAGACATTTGCCTATAAGATATCAAGGACTCCCACTGGACATAACAGGCCAACTAATAACATTAGTGTTTGGACAACTTTTTAATCAGAATGCAGTATTCTGGAAAGTAATAACGATTTGTTTGTCTCCTTGTCTCAATTAGGTAAGAAAATCAGGGACTTGTGGCAACTTTTTAGTACTAACATTGCTGTAAAGTCAGAGAGTGGAATCTCAGAGATTCCACATTGCTGTAAAGTCAGAAAGCATCACCAAAAGAAACACACACTCACCTAGCTATCAGGTATTTCCATTCTTGTCTGAGATAAATGATGATCCTTTCACAAATCACACTATTTGCAATGAAATGACTGAAAACCCCTTGGCTATTATGGAAGTTCCAGGATTTAACTCCCACACAAGATTTTGATCTCAAAATCTTCCTGTTACTACATTGCATGGACTGAGAATGTCTAGATGTGGCATGTGAATTGCTAGCTTTCTTCCACTGCACACACTGCAGAACTATACATGCAAAGCGTACAATTAAAGGTGTACCCACAGTATAAACATATCTCAAATATGTCTCTGCCAAAAATTCCTATGTATATACTCTAGAAAAGTGAATGTCTCTCACAGCCACAGGAAGATCTGAACAGTGTGAGGAGTTTCAGCCTAAGTTGCTATTACATGAGCAGAAGTTGTTTTAAGTGTTAATTCACCTGACCCCCACAAAAGGATCCTTCTTATACTTCTCTCTCTCAAAATTCACCTTTGTCCAGCCTACATGCTTCCACATCTGCAAAGTACCTGATAAAAAGATGTGTACGCAAGTATTTTCTGAAAACATTTATTCTGTCTGTATTCAAGAATTTGAAGACAGAGGCACTCAGCTGCTCAAATAGCAGACTAAACTAAATGGAAAAGAACAACTGTCATATTCAAAGCACATTAAGTTTGTTCTTCATTTCTGTCAATATGCCAGAAAGTTTCTTTGTATTCTTTGACCAATAAATGTATTTTTTCTGGACAGAAGACCTCTCTTTCATAATGCCCCTGGATTTGGTTTATAGAGTTAATTCTAAAACAGGAAAGTAAAGTTTTATTATATCACTACAGCACACCTCATTTTCACATGGCACTACCTACATTAATATTGACAACACAGGAGAAAGTTTTCAGTGAATTTTTTTCTATACAGTAACTGTGATATAGAAAAGGAGTTATTAAATCAGAAAAAATACTGGTAAATTAATACTAAGACTTTTTAAAGTCTTAGTTTTACTAATTCATTCTAATACAAAAGGCAGTATATTTAATTGTAAACAAATACAAAACGCTAATGCTTGCGCTCTACTTTGTAAAGCCACATCAAGAGATTCTTGCACTCATCTTTGCTTCACATGTGCAAACATTTTCATCGGATATTTAGGGATTATGTTGTGAACAGGATCCGTGAATTGATCAATGTTAAAAATAACTCTGAAGAGTAGAAAATAACTTAAAGTATGGGAACCGCACCCTTTTGCCATAGTTTCACTTCAGCTAGCAGCAAATGACAGAGAGATTAAGAAACAGAGTAAAACAAATGGAAAGGAAGGGAAACAGAGAAGGTTAGTAGAACTCCTCAAGATGGTATCACTGCCAAATGAATATTGAATCACAGCCTCACACTTCACCAGTGTTTGGTGTTCTAAGAGCAGCAAATAGCTATGAATGTTCATATGTCAACGTGTCATAGCTTCTGGTGAATGCTGATAATTAAATAGCAAACTCTTGCCTTTCAATATGTTTATTTGCATTTCATGTTTTATTAACAGCTGAAAATTCAGTTTTGACCTCCAGTGTCCTGGAACATACTCTGGCATAACTTTACCCACTTCCGAAATGAAGATTATACTGTAACTAAGTATTACACATCTTGACCTGATTTTGACCTGAGATATCCCAGGACATATTGCTGTGTATGGAAACATGTAAAATCAGCTACTAAGTAGATTTGACAAGAACCACAGCAGTGCTTGCCTATCTAGATGAGATCAGACCTGAATCCTTATAAATGATGTACTAGGCATTGTTTTTGCTGCACAGATGCAGTAACACATTCCAATTACGGAAACTGCACAATTTTTATTCTACCATAAAATTAAAATAAGAGATACTAGGAGATACAGTAAGGAAAGCCCATTTAGAGATACTGAAACAAAGTACACTTTACAGAAGTATACAGCAAACTTGTAGAATTTCCTGTTGTTGAGATTATTGTGTCTGATACTGTGCCAAAATTACATAATTTGAAATTGGTGTTAGCATGTCAGAGCCACAGTGGCCAAAACAATTACAAGGATCTAAGATCTTAAGCATAAGTTGATCATATCCTAAGATTAGAATTTTCTTTTTCATATTCGCCATTGCACAATTGAAATCATGATCTTGCATCCTGAGGAAACCTAAAGTCAGTTTACTATTCATCACTTGTAAGACTGAAGACATACAAATATTGACTATTTGAGGTCTTTTGGGGGCGCTGCTGCAAATTGCTTTTCAGTCTTCTAATGAATCATCATGTATTAGACAAGGTTTCTACAACTTAAATATGCTAGTTTTCTGACATGAGAATTTCAACATATTTGTTCACTTTTTGTAGTGCACAGATTTCTTGTTATTCACATTTCATTTAGAACTGTTAGACTTGAGAATTTAAACACCTTGGAGATTTTCTCTTAAGTCATGAAAAATATATTCTACTTACAAGATTGAACATACGATACAAATCCCAGCATAAGTTACACTGAAGTAACCCAAATTTGATACTTGGAGAAAAAATTCTGGCCTGTACTCTCCCTGAATAAGCAACTTCCATGTATGCAGAAATTATGTAGTGGAAAAAGTACAAAAGCAAATACCAAAAAAAGCAGAAAAACTCATTGAATACTTGCAACCCTGAAGAACCTATTGAATCTGTTTAACTAACCATGCACATCCAGTAAGACAGAAATAGCTTAAAGTTAAAGACATTTAAGATAATAACCCTTTAAAAATTACAATGACCTTAAATTTATTTCACCTATTATTTTCTCTTGCCATCTATTATTTTTTCTTGTCATTATGGCATTGTAAAAAGGATTAGAATGACACCATCTAGGACACTTTGAACACATTAGAACTATGCAGGAAAAAAATAATGAAAACAGTCAGAATTTCTGAAAATGGCAATAAGGAAAACAAAGTCTCAGCAGTTAAACTCTTACTAGATATAAAATAATTTAGAATACAAAACATTCACTACAGATTACATTTGAAGTATATAGCAAAAGCAACTATCACAAGAACTGCCCAAGGGGCTTACATTAGAAAAGAATCATCCAACTCTGCTATCCAGTGCTGTTACACACTGCTAAGATGACTGCTAAAGTTTCACCTGCAAACACCTATTATTCATGAGGACAAGATTCTGGGCAAGAAATATTGCGTTGATCTTACCTTCTGCTGTGTGAAGCTCCTCTGCCTTTCTGGAAGACAGGTTCTTCAGAGAACTACAGGAACAGCCCATCTCACTTTATGCAGAGCTCTAGCAGATCACAGCTCTCTTTCCACTTCTGAGTTCCTGCAATTTTTTAAATTTTTTCACACGTTTAACAGGAAAAAAATGAAACCACTGAAATCACGATTTGATTACTTCTACTGCAAAATCATTCCTTCTTGTGAATACTTTTTCCTCCTCCCTCTTTTTCAAAGATGCTACATGCAAGGAAAAATCTCCCTAGTTACAAACTTCACATGCTTGCAACCCTTTGCTCGGGGTCAGTGAACAAGCTGCCTCAGGAAAGTCACTTTATTTTTCCACTCATTTTGGAATGGAACTATGTTAAAATACATACACTGATGTAAAATATATTTTGGTTATGCCGGTTAAGTTGAACAAACATACTGGAGCCATACATCTATTTCAATCCTCCTCTTCTACCAGCTACCTCGGTTTTGCGGTGCTCAGCAGGCCTTCGTGTATTCCTGCTGCCTATCTCAAGGGACAGCCTGCCGGGGATCACAGCAAAAGCAGCAAAGACAACCCTCCAAACACCCTCGCCAGAACAACCGTGCCATTCAGAATACTTCTGTTAGAAATGCTGAAGGCGGCAGCGCAGAGGCGCTTTGTAAAGGGCCCGGCACACAACGAGGTTCCCCTACGCGAGCGGGGCCGGCACAGCCCGCCCGGCAGGCTCCGTCCCGCTCCCGGGCGGGCGGGCAGGGACGTGCCACGCGCCTGCCATCCCGCCGGCTCATCTGGACAGTCGGCGTGACGCCCAAATGCAGTATTTTAGCAGTATTTCAACCACTTTACTGGAAGCTCATTTTCAAATCCCACACATAACCGCATCCCCTTGATGTAGTTTTGGGATACACGACAGGAAAATAACATGAAAGAGAGAAACAAACAAAATAATGATATATTGAACCCACGAGCTGTGTGTTTTGTCACTAGTTCCTTTGTCCGTTTCCACCACGTTTTTCCCTCAGGCTCCCTCTTTCCGATTCCTGCCTTCTCGCTCTCCGCCCCAGCCGCCTGCCCCGTCCCGCACTAAGGCTCCAGCCTGCCCCTCGGTTCTTCCTCGCTGCCTGCTCGCATGGCGCCGCGGTTTCTCTTTTCCTTCCCGCGAGGAGCCCGCGGACGAGCCGCCCCGGCCGGGCCGGGCCGGGCCGGGCCGGGCCGCGCCGCGCCGCGCCGCGCCGCGCCGCCCGCCCCTGCCGAGGCCGAGGCGGGGTCCGCAGCGCCTTCCTGCCGCCATTTTAGCTTCCGAGGGCGCGGGCCGCCAGCCGCAGCTCGTTACTGAGCTGCGGGGCGGGGGGCGGCCGCGGTCACCGGCTCGTGCGCACCCGGGAGCCGCCTCCTCCCCTCCCCGGGGGGCGCCGCCCGTGAGGAAACGGCCCTTGCCGCGAGGGAGAGCGCGGGGGCGGCGGTACGGCGGGCCGGCCTCCTCCTTCCCCCCGCCCGCCGCTGGGAGGGGGCCGCGGCGGCGGCGGCGGCGGCGGCGGGCGCGTTTGCGAGCGCGCAGACGCGCGGCGCCGGGCAGGGCTGCGCGGCCTCGGGGCGGCGGGGCGCGGCGCCTCCTGCCTTTGCGCGGCCGAAGCCGCTTCCGAGGATGAAGTTCGGCTGTGTCTCCTTCCGGCAGCCCTACGCGGGCCTGGTTTTGAACGGGCTCAAAACTGTGGAGACCCGCTGGCGCCCCTGGCTCGCGGCCTACGAGGGCCGCACCGTGGCGGTTCACGTCGCGCTGCGGGACTGGGAGGGCGGCAGCTGGAGAGCCATACTGCTGGAGAGGCGCGGCGTGAGCCCGCGGCGGCTCCGGCGCCTGCTGCAGAGAGGGGAGCGGTTCGGCAGAGGCGTCGTGGCAGGTAAGCAGCCGCGGGTCGCGGCGCTTCGCCCGGCGGGCCGCCCTGCCCGGGCGGGCCCGCGGCGGGTGCAGCTGCGAGGGGAGAGCGTCTCCGCGCTGCCCGGCCGCTCGCTTGGGGCTGCGGGGCCCCTCTTCTCTCTAAAGCACGTTCAGACCCCTGCTAAAGGTTTAAAATGCAGCAGCTCTAAAATCTGCACGAGAAATAACGCTGATTTGTGCCACCTTGTCATACAGTAAGATAATATAAATGAGGTTGGCTAGTTTCATCCTGTGAAATATGGCAACTCCACGTTTTTGCATTTTGAGCTTATGAACTCTTGCTGAAATCATTTTACAGTACTCGTGTAGTTTAAGTGAAGTCATCATGTCGTATTGCTTTGCATGTCTAATGTATTAGACTATTATGTAAATAAAGCTCATTTCAGTTCTACAAATGCTACAAGTGCCACCGATGCTCAGAGGCTCTTTCGCTACTCCTGCAGCGTAGGAGAGTGGTGTTTCTTTGCTTGTGTTGTGCTGAAATGTAATGTAGTAGCCATACTGTGTAAAACTTAAAGTTTGTGTCCACCACTCATTTTGTACTTTTTTCTTGAGTATCAATTTGCTTGTCATACATTCTGTCTCCTCATTTGAGTATTTCTTGCTGTTCCTGCAAAATAAATTATTTTTATCACACGTACCAGAAAATTGTTCCAGTTCTATAGTTCTGAAAATTGTTAGGTGCTAAGTAATATTAAGACCAAGATTTCTAACCTTAGTGTAAATTGAATGTTAAACCAGAGTAGCTATAAAAGCTTCTTTGATCTTTATCAACGTTAAATAATATAAAAATTCAATAAAATAAATCTTACAAAAGCAAAAAGGGATCCAGAGAACAGGAATATCCATATACTTTAAAGATCTTAAAATTTAATAAAATGGTGTCTGGATAATGAGCAGATAATAGTTTTATTTTTAAAGAAGCTGTTTCAAGGCCGGCTGTAGCTCACGAGTTTTCAATAGCAGCTCTCCAAGAAGCAGACTTCTTTTGACAGAATTGTATCTCACTGGATTGGGGATCTTATAACTGCATGCTTCAACAGTTCTTTACCTAACTTCAGTCATACAGTAGTGATTGACACTTTTTTGAGGTGTGCATATTTGAAACTATGTTCTTCTGATAACATAAATTAGCTGTTTTGTATGTAATTTGGGAGGTTTACTTTTGGAAAAACTTTTCTAGAAGGTCAACCAACCAGATTTTTTCATTTTATAATACAGGATTAATTGACATTGGAGAGACATCCCTGTATCCAGAGAATTTACCTCCTGAAAAGGTTTTGGAGCTGGAAAACAAAGCTGTCCTCAGTAATCTAGAGCAGAAATACTTGACCGTTGTTTCAAATCCACGCTGGCTGCTAGAACCAATTCCTGCCAGAGGGAGCAGAGGTGTATGGCAGGTAGACATCCCTGAAGAACTGATCCCTCCAGAATCATAGGAGTGCCCCATGCTATATTTTTCTATTTAAGTAAGAACTTCTGATTTACCACTCAGAATGCTGAATGCAAGTGAATTATTTAGGATTGCCTTCCAAAGGTAATTGTCTGAAGTAGGAAATATATTTGTCGAACTGCCGTTTTGAGACAAAATAATGAAGATCTCACACTTATGACCAGTACTGGAAAGTAGTTATTATTTAGATTTTTCATGTATAAACAACTGTAAATAAATGTGACTTTAATACATGGTTGGTGTATTTTATGCCAATTTAAAATGTGACTAAATACAGGCATGTTACATGATGCACATGTATGTGATTCCATAAGGAAGAAAGTTATAGGATCCTATATTAAAAAAAAAAAAGATTTGAGAGCAAGCTTTCACCATTAATATGTTATCTGTCTTACAGCTCATTCCTACTCCACATTTGTGACATGATAGAGAAGGAAAGCATTTGAGATGATAAAGCTAGTCCAGGTGGCTTCTCTAATCGGGGCAGAAATTTATGTGATGGGGTCTGTGCATGGGCTGTCATGAATCTACTGTAATTTTAAAAAATTCCACAGAAGGCTCTCATGCATAGATTGGGTATGCTGCATGTACATATGTTGAGAGGGAGCAGCCTGCAGTATATGACTCTGGGAACTGACAGTGAGCCTTTGTAGAAAGACATTTGTCAGAAAGAAGCTTGTACAAAATAACATTATTTCTCATTTAAGATGGGAAATACTCATTTTTAAAATATTAAGAAAGTGTTAAAAGTCATGAAGAAAAGCCACTAATTATGGCAGTTTTAGAATTTTTCCAAAATGGGAATTACAATGAAAATTACTGAATTACGATGAAAATTCATTTTGACTCTCTGGAGTGTTTCTTTACATTCAGTGGCCTGGTAGTTAAAGTGCCAGGATACCTAAGTTCAAATTTCTGTTCTGTCTTAGAGCAGTTTTCATTGCAGATATCTTTGATCTAGTAGCAGCTATAACCAGGGTTTCCCATGTTCAAGTTACGTGAAGTAAAATGAGTCTCATTCTTCTTTCCCCCAAATACCCCTGGAGAAACCCATGCAACAAATGGAATGTTTAGTTGAAAAAAAGAATGTTTTTCCATATAAGATATCAGTAAAATCTCAATTAGCCAAAATTGTTGCAATCAACAGTATCAAAACCAGCATCTTTTATCTTCCAAATCACCTTAGTTTTACATTTCTTGTTGGTTTAGTTATCACAGAATTTTGAATCTCTTTTATTAGCATAGATTGGGGGTAACTTAACTTGTACGTGTCAGTTATGACATGTGAAAGTGTTGCTTCTAAATTTTTTACCATATAGTAAAATGGTTTTAGTAATTATTTTTCTTCATTTTTCTAAAATATAGGAAAACAACTGATTTTGTAGAATCAGCTCCAGCATAAACTATGATAACAATGTTATATAGTATTAGGTTTGGCAAGATTCTGCTCTGCACGGGTAACTTCAAATGTAGGTTTATAGTAGAGAAAAAACAATTAAAAAAAACTTTTTAGATTTGAACTGCTAAAAGAAAGGTCCTGTATTTCACTAGAAAGTATTATAAAATTAGGCCATTAAGGGTAATGCTAATGACCTCAGTCAGTGGCTTTTATGTTAAAGACTGGCACTCAAAGACTGGCACTCAAGCTTCTAGATAGTAGTACTTCACTGTGGCATTGAAAAAAGTTGGCAACACATCTCCATTCAGCAGTCAAAATTTAGTTTCTTCCTACAACTTTGAATATGAGATGTGATTATTTTTTGTTAGTGTACTTTTTCCTATATGATTAATGATGAAATCTTTCATGAGAACAACTTTACAGTCTATTTAATTCCAGTTTTAGTTTATGGAGTGGTACTGTTCAACTTCTAAGAAAATCTGAAAGTGACTTCATGAACATCGTTGAGCTCTCTGCTATCAATGTAAAGCAATGACTAGTATCCCCATTTTAAGTGAAAATTAAGGT
Organism: Rhea pennata; assembly: GCF_028389875.1. NCBI lineage: Eukaryota > Metazoa > Chordata > Aves > Rheiformes > Rheidae > Rhea > Rhea pennata. The sequence continues at coordinate 14,823,816 of NC_084673.1, read as the reverse complement.
AAAGAGGATGGTGAATTGTTAGCATATCCGTGGTAACTACAAGTAGATCTCAGAGTTGTTGAATCAAAAAGTGTATCACACCACCTTGTTTTTATTATATCAACTTTTGATATAATCATGTCCAAGCTATGCGTGGAGAGATGTTCTTGACAAAAATAAGACAGAGCTAATAGAGTAGTATCAATGACAAAGTTGCTGCTTAACTCTTGATTCTCAGCTGTCCTTTTGTATGTGAAATAAAAAATAATGATAAAGGATGGCTAGATATTGACAAAGGGAGAGCTATTTTATCAGCTACCAAATATATGGCTAGATATTCCTCTAAGGAACCTTTGAAAATGATGGCATAATACTTGGTTCAAGCAGATGATGTTACAGTTCACAAAAAAGCCAGCATACTGTGCTGCTGTTGAGAATACTCAGATGTTTATTTGCTGACATGAAAAGTATATGAAGTAGTAATTTGTGTAGCTTTTCAAGATAATGCATTTCACCAATAAATCTGTGTAAGATAGAGATAAGCATGTGCTTTTCATAAGTACTTCTTGAAAATATGAGTTAGAATCAGGTGTTGGGATGGCAGGGTAGGAGACGAATGAGAAGAAACAATTGAAAATTGTCTTCCTGTGAATTTATTTTTTTCCTGTAGTAAATTGGAAGCCTGCAGTAAAAGGATTTTATACTTGTACCTTATTCCTATACCTTAGTTTTGTTTTCTTTGATTAAAATTATTGCTTTGAATTCAGTGGTTCCACTTTAAGGCAGGAAAAACTCTTATGGGTAAAAATAATGAGAGTTTTCTGGTAATTTGCTTTATCACCATTAGATAAATAATGACAATGTGGGCAGAGGAAAACAAAGGTGAGAAAATTCTAGTACAGCAAGCTGGCAAGCATTCATTGCTGCTAAATCTGAATGTGTAGATTCATATATGGGATGCCCAGCTATAGGATCAGATCTTGCCAAATGATTAGGAAGGAAAAGATGATGATAATTCAAAGCACCAAATGCCATACCTTCTAGCCAGATTTAGGTGAGCATATGTGTATGGATCAAAGTGGTAGATCTTGTCTTTTTTGACTTCGTAGTCAACCTTGCTTTGTTCCTGTGAGCCCTTTCCCATGAAAGTCACGAGACATACTGTAAGTGGCTGTTGACCCTGTTTTTCTGAAGTGGCACAGAAGTAGAATTGCATGAGCTTCAAAGTTCATTATTTTCTATTCTTGTAAGCCTTTTCTGTCAAGATAGCTGAGTAAGTTTTTAGTTTGATAGTATTTCTCAGTTCTCACTTGCTGATAGCTTTTTTTGGTTGTTTTGTAGGGAATGTGAGAATCAATTTGCCATTTAGGCTGAAGTAGCTCAGCTGGGAGAGTGTTAGACTGAAGATATGAAGGTCCCTGATTCAAGCCCAGGCTTAAGCAAGGGGAGTCCTTCTCTGGAGATATTCAAAGCCTGCCTGGATGCAACCCTGTCTAACATTCTCTAGGTGACCCTGCTTAAACTGAAGGGTTGAACTAGATGATCTCAAGAGGTCCCTTCCAACCTTACTGATTCTGTGATTTGCTTCTGTTACACAAATGCACATTCTGAAGTATCCAAAGAGCTTACCCATGGCTTTCATACCACTGTTGTCAGATTCTCAGGCCACAGTATAACTTATTTTTCCTTTTTTCATTACTATTAACAGATAAATAATAGCTTCTGATACTTGATAGTAACTGTAACAAAAGAAAACAGATTATTGTAGAGTATATCAATTCTAAAATAGCTTTATGTGACTATGCAGCTGTGCTGCTTTTGAAAAACAGCCTTTTCAAGTTGTGTTCTCAGCATTCTATTTTACAGGCCAAAATTTGCCATAACATCTACTCAGCATAGCTCTGTGTTTCCATTTACATAAAAACCAACTGATTCAATCTTTTTCTTATCTTGCATGTAAATTAATTCTACTGTTACCATAAAAAAAGCTTGAAGAACCTATTCAGTCAGGTTTCTGCAAGTCCTGGAAAGCAAATAGTTACCATTATCAGTATGTATATTATAATCTTTCTAGGTTTTATATGCAAAAATAAAAACATAATCTTTTACAGTTTAAGCAGATGCAAGTCATCATCTCAAATCTTTGGTCAGATATCTCAGCTAAACATTTCTGGCCTTCTCAAGGAAGAGGAGGGGATGGGGGGAAGGAAAAAAGAAAGAAGAGTGCAGCTTCATTGCTCTGTCTCTGAACTGCAGGAGAAACACTTGCATCCATTGATTGCACTAGCATAGGAAAGTGCAGAATGGCAGCAGAATTAGTAGCAGAGTTAACTCAAGCAAGATGACAACCCAGAAATAAGTCCTGGTGAAGAAGGGAATGGAGTGACCACAATCTATCTTCCTGGTAAAATCTATGAAATTAACTGAAAGAATGATAGAGAGTTGAATGGAGATGGAGAGCTGTGGAAGTTAGGAAAATCTAGGTGAGGCTTTGAAGTTGAGACCTATCTCCTAGCAGAAACCTTATAGCTTACAGAAAGCATATCTGTCTATACCACTATTAGAGCTAGTGTTCTTGGATTGGGTGCAAAATAATTAAGATTTACACAGGGAACTAAAGGTAGGAAAAATGTCTGTATCTGGGATAGCCAGTAGCCTATACAACTGTTCAAAGTCTTCAGCTTCTTCCTGGACAAGATCAGCTGAAGTCAACATAAGGAATTCAAGTCCAGTAAAATAGATTTTACTATGGTTAGTACTTAAAAAGTAGATTTTCTCTGAAGCAACCAAATTACATCCATATCAACACATCACTGATTACATATCTTTATTTTGGCACAACTGGATAAGATACTGCCTCTAATCTAAGAGTAGAGCCCCTTTTCAGAGTAAAGTAGGAGAGGAAAAAAAGTTACTTTAATGGTTAGGAACACATTCTTTATATAGAAATCACTAAATGTGGTATGTTGCCAATTTTTCTAGATCTTCAGTCACATTTGTTGGCAAAATTTTTAGTTATTTACATTTCAAATAATCTTAGTGGAAGTTTTTTCTTACCTGTTTTTTTGTTTAGTGTCACATCATCTATTGGTGTTCCTGCAATGTTTAAAAGTTTAAAAATCTGTAACTCCAAGTAACAGTTTTTTATAGGCATTCAACAACATCACAATAGTGAACGTGCAAACCATCATAACAGGACCTTCTTCAAAAATATAGCATCACAATAAGAAAACTAAATTATGTACCTAAAATGTAAGCATTTTACATTACTTTGTGTATAAAAAGTAATATGTTCTTATGTATCAGTAGAAATATATATAGCATATTTTTATATAAGTATATGTAACAATAATATACTTGAGACACACAAAAATACTTGTTAGGTTAGAAGACTGAATGCTAAGGATATATCGAGTCTTCGGACTCATTTATGTTTGTGAATTAAGTTCACAAATAGTGCTTGAAAGTCATTACCATTTGAAGGATACATAGAATAAGTTTGCGTCCATTCAGTTGTCGACTGTCTACTTAATAGAAGCCAGCTATCTCCTTCTGCGGAAAGGCAGGACTTCGACTTGACCATAGTGAGCTACTCCTGTTTGTGGAAATAATTCTCCCCAAAGAAGCTTGGATTATATTTGTCATGTATAAATACTTGGATTTTTGCCATATCTTGTTTTGGCTGGTCCTATTCTGTATTGAATTAGAACTTTGTTTTCAGTGGCATTCAACTGGATCTATTTCAATACAATGGTGGAAGCATTTTAAGAGTAAGATAATTCAAAGCAAATCATTTCTCAGTAGAGATAACATTTAACAAGGAGGCCACAAAAGCTGGCTGCCCACCTAAGGCTGGGGAGCCAGGAGCTGAGCATTGGTGACCCAGCAAGCAGGGCCAGGGTCTCACCAGCCTGTCCCACAGTACCTGAGCAAGGGAATGCCATCCCCTAGCCTGGGGATCACAGCCAGGTTCAGCCTGGAGCCCGCGTTCACAGCAAGCTCCTCACAATGAGGCTGACTGATCAGGACTCAAGCTGTTGTGATGGGCAGATCCAAGGTCGAGCCAGGTGCCCAGCCTGGGGGAGCTGGGCCAGCAGGCCTGCAGCCAGGCAGGGCACAGCTGTGTCTGACCTGGAGCCCAGAGCGAGGAGAGTAGTACACCCCCCACTCCCAAGCTGAGCTTAAATAGGCTCCTAGGCGTGGTCAGGGGTGGGTGGAGGCCCCAGGTGAGGTTGGTCAGGGCCATCAGGCTGTTAGTGCTCTCTAGACCCAGCACAAACGGTCCTGTGACTGGATCTGCTCAACTGCAGACTTAACAATTCTGCGCTGACCCTCTGACCTTTAAATTACCTATAAAGTTGTGATGCATTTCACACTTCTTGTTTGCATAGTAGTTTGTCTTTTTTTTCATATAAAATATAAATATTGAAGTTGCCTGCAGTAGTCGTCTGTGTAGCTAAACACAAAACATACAGCTGGATACACTGTTTATGACACAAAATTTAATCCTAGTTTTATCTGATCTTCAAAACACTTTAGGCTTTGTTTAGAGACTGTTTTATATTTTACTATTAATGATAAGCATTGCTCTTCATTGCACAGCAAGGGATCAGTGCTGCACACCTGACGCAGACAACAGTCCCTTAGAGGCCAGTCATTTTTTGTCTGAGAAAGGATTGAATAAGTGGTCCTCAGCTGAACCTAATTAGGTGTTTCTGGGAAACACCTACATAAAAAGGTGAAGCCACTTTGTCCTAAAGTCAAGATAGCCCCCCCCCCCCAAAAAAAAAAATTGGGGAAGTAATAATTTCAAATCTAATATTTCAGAATAATCATTATTAAGCCAGATTGATTAGAGATGCCAGAGTATGGAACTCCCACAATGATTTTGAATTCTTGAATATGAAATAATAATAATGTAGTGCTGTTTATTTCTAGAAGAGATTCTGTTCCAGCTCTTAGTTTTAAAAGCATATCTTTTAAGAACACTTAAAAAAAAAAGTGTACTCATGTAATTTGATCACTCTCTCAAATCAGTTGGAACCTGTTCCCATTACAGAAGTCAGTAGCTTTACTGTTAATTTCATTAAGCAAGAGGCTGGACCTGTAGTTATGTTACACATGTAGCTACAATGAAAATAGAGGAAATGGTTTCAATACTTGAAATTTTATTTCAGAGATCCTAGAACAGTAGCATCTTTTTCAAGTTATTTGATACAATATGGTAATTTCTAAATCCCTTTCCATTTCTTTTTTTTAACAAGCGTATACCTTCTGATCAACAAAAATGAATGACACCAATCTCTTTTCGCTTTGGTCTGTTGATCTTGTAGTTCTTTTATCTTAGGACTTGATTTAGGACATCTTTCAATGATCAGATTGTACTGTGTAGCACTGCATGTTTACCCTGAACTTAAGAATTTGTAATCTTATTTCTTATCATAGTTAATATAAATCACTGTGAAGTGATCCTCCATGGCACGTGTTACAAGTCTGCTATCACACCCAAAAAAATCCACTGTACTGTGAAAAGGAAAGGGATCATGAGTAGCATCTGGTATAAATGCTTCAGTTAAACCTTGGTCTCTCAACTAAGTCTTAGTAAATGCTTTTATCAGAGATTATTCCTTCAACAACAGAATAATGGATTCTCCCCCCCACACACAGAGTAGAGCCTTGGCTCTGTGACACCACTGCATCGCAAAAAGAGTTCCGGTACTTCTAAGCTCTTTATACCCTGGCACACCCTCTGGAAGAACTCTGTCTCTTACCCTGCTCTTACTCTCTACTGCTAAGAATCTAAGCTTGATTGTTGTGAAAAATTAAATTACTTGTAGATCAGTTACTTTTTGAAAGTAACTTCTTCAGCAGTTGAAAACTATTTAACCTAAAATTCCATTGTATAAATAAGACAAGACAATTGGGAAATATTTATTTATTATTCAGGTAGTTTAATTGCATATTTGTTAGAATTCATTCCCTTGGCATATGCAATCTTTTTTTTTTTAATAGCTATTTATCTATGATATCCTGTGTATTCAGGAGTTTTGGGTCCAACCCCTTTGCCTGCAGGTGCACTATTTGAAGTACAGTTGCAATTAGGGCAATGATGGTATGTTGGATTTCGGTGGTGAGATGATCTTGACATAGAAATAGCAGAGGCTGCTGCAATCATAGGCATTGAAAACCATGGGTTACAAAAGGGAAGCAGACTAGCCCAGTGAGCTTGCATAGCTGATAAATCTGGATACATGGATGGAAAGGCAGGAAGTCCCATAACAGGTCTAAAAGGACTGTTTGGTACAGGAGGTATAACATGGTATAGTGAAGTAGAAGATGTAGCGGCATCAGTATCTTGTATGCCGGCTCGAGCATGGCTGCTCTGCTGCGCTAAATGGAATGGGGCCAGCTGATTTAACTCATCCCTGTCCTCTACTGCAGCAGGGTCTGACAGGTTCAGTGAGGCTGTGCAGGAGGATATGTAACCACTTTTGATTCGAGTAGTTGCTTTAGCAAGTCCCTTGGTAATTGTGGACTTCCTTGGTGCAGATATCGGTGTGGTCTCCTTTGGAGCTGCTGTGAACAAATCCTTCTCCTCTGCAGAAGTAGGTCCTAATGCAGATTGAACATCATGGCTTCTTCCCTCACTTCTCAGGCGGTTTTCATTAAAATCTTGATTCAGTGAGAATGCAGCTGATGGTTTACTTTTTATGCCAACTCTTCGCTTACACCTTATTAGCAGGTGGGGATAACCTCTCTTAAAATTTGGGTTATAATAGAACTGTAACTAAAGAAGGCAAAGGAGAGAATTAATTGCTACCATTTCAAGATTCAAAAACACAAAGCTATGATAACTAAGAATTTTAATCACAAAAGACAAACACTGATATTAAAAACAGATATCAGGGTCATTTTAAAGCTAACATTTAGGCTGAATAAAATTTTAATATACAGTTCTGTTAAGCAATAATTATCCTTGGGTTTTAGCTGTTTTGGAGCATAGGATTTTCCAAAGTTTAAAATTTGATTTAGAAACCTAAACACCACTAATTTTCAGGAAGAAGTAGAGAATGAATACTAAGGTATGATGCTGATGTGTATCTTCTTAGGATTTAGCAAATCATCAGGACAGCCATTTTAAATCTGGTACAACATAGGCAATAAGAACAAAAAAAAAAAAAACCTATGAGCATGATAAGAAAACTTTTTTCCCCCATATAGTTAAAGTAATTGGAAATAACCAGAATTTTTTTCAGCATCATTTTTACTACTCAAAAATATTACCTCAAATTCTTGCAAATACCTCAGAAATGAATTAAAATCATATTTTTTTTTTACATCCTCATCTTCTAAATTGTAAGGACTTTTTTGTACATAAAAATATATCACACTGGGATATTCTAAGTTACTTCATGCTTAGAGAAACTGCCATACCTTGCTAAAAGCAGAAGCTGCATTTTCTTCTGCTAGAAATTCAGCAAGCGAGGCAGATCTTTGAAAATCTTGTCGCATTTTGCTAAATCCATAAAGGTTAAGTTGGCGAATGAAACTTTTCATGCAGTCAGTTTCAAAAATTCTCAGAGGTCCTCTCCTTTCTAGCACCTCCTTTCTGAAGAGCTCTTCATCAATCACTACATAGTTCCCATCATCGTCCCACCAAATTGACTTAAACTGATCACTTTCAACAATTTTCCAGAGTTTCTTCGGAAAGGTGAGGAATGAAAAATCATTGGCTTTGGCGGAGCTATCCTCAGAGAGATTAAGACGTGCTCTTTTTGCCCAGGGTCCATCATTCAAAGCCTGAAACGCATTTTCTTCTGTTACAGATCTTAAGGCAGAATCACAAGCTGCTGTTTTATCATGTACTGGAGTGACAGAAGAAATTGAGATTACAGAATCAACTAGTTTATCCCGAACAGAAACACAGGATGTTTCTGCTAAAGAGATATCCATTTCAGATTCTTTTTTCTTGCTTTGACTAGATTTTTCAGATGTAGCCATTTGCACTACTTCCTGCTGCTAGACAGCAAGATAAAATAAAATGATGCTAGCTTACTGCGAACTTCAGTAGCGAGTTCTACAACATCATAATGATACCCACGTTGTCTTGCCATGACATCACAAAATAGTGGGGTTTCCTAGCAAAATGAAGCAGTAGCAAAATTGCTGAATAAAAGTTGTTTTTCATTTATAAAGCTACAGATGTTTTTGACTCAATAGTCAAACAGTAAGTAAAACTTAGTCTGAATTTAATATATAATGATAGGACAATGCTGCATCCAGTTGCACCTAGTAGCTGGTCCACAATGAAGAGTATGGAAGTTTAAAGCATTAGGAAGTGACAGAGTTCTGAAATGTTTGGGTTAGGTACCTTTCACAAATGCAGAGGTGTCCATGCAGTCTCTACTCATGTCATTTAGATGTTAACTGTAAAGAAACATGATTCAGAGTATTTAAGCTACCTGAACTGTTAGTTCACATAAATGCAAAGTGCAGCTGTAGTTACGTAGGAGTATCAGGCATCTGCTGTTATTGGCAAAGAGCATCCGCTAGAAAAGAGGAAGGTAGTCTTAAAAAGCAGGGAAAGGCTTGGAGAGGAGGAGGATTCATCCAGTCGTCTACTTTTCCACTTTTTCCTCAAGTGGTAAAGAAATGTATAACAAAATCAGAAATTACAACTTTCCATAGGAAAAGCAGAAAGGAGTGAAAGCTAATAGACAAGGACTTGACATTTACCTCCTTTCTAGGGACTGTATGGGAAGTCAGCCTATGCCTTTTCACTATAGTAATGCAATGGAGAAGCATCCTCCCTAAAGAGGATCCTTTTCCCTACATCTGCTGCAAGGCACCAATGACTCACTTCCTATCACAAGCTGGGATTTAGAGCAACCTGTTGACAGAAATTAGCTACAAATAGAGTAACTGAAGGAAGGAAGTACCTCAACATTGAGCCAGCTCTATTTCTCACTGTTATATACTCTCTAGGAGTGAATGGCTTGTATCTTTTCTTCCCAAAGCGATGAGGGTATCAAATACCTCAACTAATAGTTACAAGATAGTAAAGAATAGTCTATGTAATTTAAGGAAGAGTTTAGTTTGAAATTCAAGAGACAGTAATGGAAAGCAACTCAAGAGATTCACCAGTCCATCCTCCTGCCAGGCTCAGCAAGTAGATGCTCTTCCTTACCACCGTTTGACCTATTTTTAGACCTCCAGTAGCCACTCCACAGCCTCAGCAGATAATCTGTTCCTGAGTGTACTGCATAGATAAGACATGAAACTTTAAGAAAATAAAGGTAATGCATTATGTATTTCAAAGACTAATTTCTCAAAAGGATCTGGAGTCAGGGCTGTCAAAGCTCATCTTTCTTTAAATGCAAAAATGCTGTATCAACATGGATCTGTTCATATTTTAAACAGTTTAATCATTTACACTGAACTTATCTAACAACTTGGTATTAATTACCAGATTTATTTATACCAGCTAACAGCTGCAAGACTTATAACTAATGTTATAAGCATAGACTACACACATCATACAAGAAACAGTTTATTAAACAGCTGAAACACTGGGAGAATGGTGTGTGTGTCGCTTAAGGAAAATTAAAACATGAAGCTAGAAAAGCAACACTTAGCCCCCCCAGACAGTGCAAAAGTTGAAATATTTACACAATAATTTACATAGCTAACAACAACAACGAAGAAAAAGTATAACAGCTTACCTTGTATTTTGTTTAAAAAAAAAAAAAAAAAAAAAAAAAAAAAAAAAAGCTTTCAAGTCTTGCCCGAGAAGCACAACACATAGGAATGCCTGTGCAGTTAAGATAATGATTGTAGCCAAATAGAAAGAAGTGAAGAGATACTACACTAAAACATACCCACGGAACTTAAACTTGAAAATCAAGTGTACATTTAAGACTTGAAAGGCATCTGTAATAGCACAGGCATTTCATACAATGTTTTTAAAAAAATACTTTTACATAATATTTATACTGTACAGGACTAGACTTTTAAACAGAATATATTACACTGCTAAAATGTTCATATAAATACTATACAGCCAAGTGTGTAACCAATCCATTGGGAAAGTTCACAAATTAAACAGCCATTTATTTCTACAGGGAAGTGTCAAAATGCTTAGAAAATTTAGGTGAAGAAAAATGAGTCTCATCTGCTGGCAACTCTTTTACAAAACCAGAAGTCTTCAATACCCTGTTCAGTACAAATGATGTCTCCATCTCTGGATTAGCATTTTTAAAATTAATGATTTCATACATTTTTGTATGAAGTTTGTTTCCATCTGTGAACCTTACTAGAACTAGTGTTCCCACTTTGATTTGCTTCCATACGATTTTATACAAACATGTAAAGCTCTCAAATTATATTAAAAATCTCCAATTTCTATAATACAAGCCACTGATTCACAAATACCTATTTTTAAGTAATCAGGACAAGGCATGAGATGAAATACATTTGTCTGTTGATTCCCAGTTCCAGCATAATAAGCTGTTGTCATCTTAGTCTGGCATATCAATGTTTAACTTGGGAGGTGGAATCACATATTTTCCAGGACTCTGTGTAATGACTACTCCAGTCTTTTTTCGGAACATTGGTGCAATTTTTGGTGGTTCTGGAACCGGTGTTTCTTCTGCTTCCTCGTTATCTTCATGATGAAGATCATACGAAATATTTCCATATTCTCGTAAGAATGGAAAAATTTCAAGCAGAAACTGACAGAAGTCTTTTCGAATTCCAAACCACCCTTAAAGAAAAAATACCAGAAGGGAGTTAAATTTTAACTAGTCAGACTAAACAGTCCTTTATTTTAAGAGATTATGTAGCTTACTCTTCATATTAACAGCTGTAAAATTTCTGCTAGAATTGCTTTTCAGTGCATTGCTTATACCTGTGGTATAACAGCATTACAATTCAGATTATGATGTGAAATAGATTGCAGCTATACCACAACAGCAAGAATCCCTTCAATTTCACTTGTTAAGCAGCATCAGGTCACATCAATACACAGAAAGTGCACAAGAGGCCTTACATCTCCCCAGCAATGAGGGTCACATGGACACACGTTTCATGTCAGCTTTTATTTCATATGTGGAGAATACAATAGAAGGGACACAGTGCCATAGGCTTCACAGATTAGTACCACATGCTCAGCATTCCACAAATACTTGTGGTATTAGCTAAACATGACATGATAATGGAAGTACATCATCTTTGGTATTAGCTGCGCTACCTAAAAGCCAGTATACCAAGTGTGTCTGTTTTAAGTAAATGGTACTGGTAATTCAGTAGATGGCACTCTTCTATTAACCAAAGTGCAGTGTTACAAGGAGTAGCCTACCCACTGAGTCAAATCTTTCACACTAAACAAAGCTAACGTATTAAGTATTTCCCGGGGAAGATCCCATTCAACATCTCTGTGCAGAGATTACACTTTACAATCAATTGGTGTATTTCATGTAACACTTTAAATGCAGATTTTCATGTAAGTCTTCTGAAGCTCATTTCAGACAAGTAATTTTATTTAAAAACAGTTTTGAGTTCTTACTAACTCTTGAAAAGCCTTATCTCCGTATCTTCTGTAAAGATTAAATGGACTCTTAAATTCTCAACAGCATTCAGTTTAATAAAATCTCCAATACTAGTTTTCCATACAAGAACAGTACAACTGTAAACAGAATGCGTGAAGATAAGCTTACCTATAATCCAAGAAAGAAGTTCTTAATACTTCACAATTAGAGCAAAACCAAAGTGAATTTATAAAACAAAAACCACAGCTGTTTCCTTTCAACTCTGAAAGGTCAGAATTATTTTTTATTGCCTTGTCAACAACAGTAACTGCAATGTAGACAGGAAGAGTGACTCATCTGCACTGCTTCAAAAATGTTAGAAGCTTCAAAGCAGATACACCCCTTCTGGCAATGCTTTGGGTGAAAGGCAAGAATGCAGGCCTAGTAAATCTATACTTAACTATCCAGGCAAATGAAGTCAAAACTAAGCAGCACATTTGGCTAAAGAGGAAAAAAAATACCATTTCAGGCTACTGGGACAAGTCCTAGCTATAGATGGTAGCTGCTACACTATTTTCAGAACCCAGGGGAGAAAGATCCTGTCATGCCCCTTGAGTATGAACCCCATGGAACTACAGAAGGATAAAAGGCTGAGCTACAAGAAAAAACTCATTGGGAATACCTGAGTCCAAGTAGAAAACAAGTTCTTATATCAATTAAAAAACACTATGAACACTGAAAGCATTAAAATTATCTCAGCAGAAGAGTAACAGGTGCATCTGTCTAGTAATTCTTCTATGAGAGAATATACCAACATCAACCCTTTTTTGGGAACAATAAATCTTACAGATACATTTAAGTCTTAAATTTCAATCTGAGGGTAATGCAATTTTACCTGGAAAAAACTATAAAATACTTACAGTGATTTCCTCCTTTTTGTCCAAATGTTGTTGCCATTAAAGTTATCAATGAAAGCCAAAGAGGGACAAATATAGGTATAAAAGAGAAGGAATTATGCCCATCCAGCCTGTGTACTAGTAAAATCTAATAGGGAGAAAAAATGAATTATACTGTGTCAGTTTTGTTATAATACCCATCTCCAAGCTTAACATCTATGATCTGATCATAGATGGAGTCCCTTCCAACCTTACTGATTCTATGAGCTCAGATCTTTAATTTTACACATTTATGAAAAACAGCCTTTGCAGAAACATGATGTTTCAATAATTATACTCAAAAAGCTGTTCAAGAATAACTCCAAAACACCAAACAATTCCTGGTTTTCCTTCATGTATGCAGTTAAGATTTTATTCCAAAACAAAAAGCAGCATCCTCAATTTAGCAAACTTTCAAAAAGAGACAGAGCAACATCTACTCACCGAAAAAAAGAACAAGATACATGAAACTTGTACATTTGCCTACCTCAAACGTGAGAAGTGGAACTACAATCGTCATCCAGCTGACAGCCATTGTTATGTGTGTCCTCCTTTGTTCAGCAATCACATCCATTGAGCGCAAGAACAGAACAGACCATACAATGTAATAGAGCACTACTAGACACAGGAAGGACATCAAGATCCACAAAGGAACACAAACAACCTGAAAAAGAAAAAAGTTAATTCCTTTTTTCCCCACTGAAATATTTTAACAAATAGATTTTTTTTTATTAAGCAATTTCACATATTATTAGTCTAAATGAAGAAAGTAATTTAAGTGTACTGCTCTGTAACTAATTATCTCTAACAAAAAGAAAAGCTTCACAAGTCATGTGCACTGTTACAAGCCATATAACTCTCCCCTGGCCTCCTTCATAAGCTCTGTAAACCTGTCAAGCTGAAACAGTTCAGTGTTCTGTAAACATAGTTCAACATGAATAAAATGTCTGATTTTTGAGTGGGCTCAAACAGTATTTGAAACTGTCTTTAGCAAGTATTTTCTGCAGTAGACACCTTACTTGAAGCAGTTTAAGTGAGATCCTTTTCCTAATTTTTAGGAAAACAGACAGGACAGTCACAACCATGCCAGACTGTCAAGCTTCACAGATGTTTACAAAAACCCAGATGCAGAAATAGGGCTTTCGTATTGTAAAGCCACTTGGAAAAATAGATCTCAGCGTATTTTGACACTAATTACTCCGATGGTAAGTAGATTTACATGCATGCTAATACAATAAGTTATTTACTATGCACTATTTGCCCAACATGCTAACTCAATCATTTTTTGTGACTGATTTACTGTTCTATTTGGAAATTCCTTTAGAATTTCTTTTTCAACTACTGATCAGAAAATAATTATAGTTGACAGCACACCTCTCTCCCCCTGAAGAATGAAATGCTATGCTCTCTTACCCAAAGAGCAGCCTCTGATCTCCATGACTCCTGAGTGAAACACAAGACCTTCAGTGAAGGGTTGTTAAATGAGCAAAAATGGGATCAAGACTCTGATCAGAGTAATTGTTTCCTACAGTCAATATCTATTAAATTCAGCATTTAGGAACAAAGTTAAGAAGAAAATCACTTTTTACGTACAAGCCATGGCCATCTGATGATCTCGTCTAATCTGAGTGCAATAAATATGAACTGTAGAATATTGACTGAACACAAGATTTCCAGCTAGAAAGAGAAGAGATATTAGAATTCACTCTTAGCATTATAAATCTATTTACAAGATAGTAAAAGAATCTGTCAAAAGACTGGAGGCTCTGATCCCAATACTGTAATGATGAGAGGTAGATGTCTCAACGAAAGTCCCTCCTTGTCTTTAGTGGGTGATTCTGAGCACTTAAACTCTCTAGAGAATAAGCAGCTATCCTAAATTAAGGTAAGCACTGAAAATTTCCCTTCTTGCCGTGCATAGTGGTTAGAATAAAGATACTGGAGAAATGCAGACTGGGGAAAGAAATCTAGCATATAGCAGAGAAATAAAAAAGCCAAAGTGATCAATTAAAAAAAAAAATCAGACACAAAGGATCTAGATCAATTAAAAAAAAAATCAGACACAAAGGATCTAGAATCAAATTAAAAACTATTTTCTTCAGATAACAAATAGGTATATTTAAATTAACAACTAAGAAAGTCATTAAATTTAAATTAGCAATGTTTGTCTTTACTTTAAAAATAACTTTTAGTAGTTGTAGTAATACATTACACACTTCTGTTAGTTGATGAAAGTTTACATGGATTTAACTAGGAGTGGAACAGTTTCAGAGTTCCTAACTCAGGAAAAAAACACAAACATGCTAGTGAAATTCAAAAGCCAAACTGAATCACTTTACAATATAATTGAGAACACCTTTAAATTATGCTGAAGACATTTAGTTTATTAGGCAATATGCAAAAGTAATAGCTTTTATAAAAAACACCAATGAAAGCCTTTCATGTGTCCTATCATCACTATTACAATTAACTTGGAATTATACTAAAAAAATAAGTTTGTGATTAGCTCAGAGAAAGCCAAATAGTGAAATACCATAAGACTTAGATTCTGTTTCTAAAAGTTTATGGGACAACCTTATGCGGATAGGAATTTCAAAGATCAAACAAAATGATTCTCTGAAATGACTAACTGAAGCCTTTAAATACTTCCTATTTTAAACAAACATGTAGGCATATAAGGCATCTTTGAAATCTGTTTCTCAGAAGTCAGAAACTAGAAGCTCCTTTACACCAACTTATACATGATTGCATATTACATTCTCTTGGTTAATTGCCTTTGAAATTTATAGCACAGGAAGTAAAAAAAAAAAGGCTCTGGACCAAAGTCTTCATGATCAAAGTACAAATAACATTAAAAAAAGACTGGAAAAGCTGTATTTAAAATATTTTTGTACCACTAGCTTTCTCAGAAGATCAGAACACCACAGGAAACACTCAAAACAGAAAATCAACCAACCAGAAAAGTGCAAGAATGATGGAGTTGCAGGAAAGAGGGGAGAAAAATCAGAGGATGGATTGTTGTAAAGAGTTTTTAATAATCAAGTTAACATTTGAGGTACATATGGCAAGAGCATATGCATTTGGAGTGATTAGGCTCAAAACTTAATGAATTCAATATGCCTTAAATAAATACTGCTTTATTGATTAAAAAAAAAATACAACCAAAGAAAGCTGCTTCTGAGCTCACCATGATATCCACAGGACTCACCATATAGTGGTCACCTAATTAGTTTCAGAACAGGCACAAGCAGACAAGTATTTTCAAATGTAATGAGTAGTTGTTCAGCTATCATTGTTTTCATAACTATTTCATTACTCATGCCAACAATCAAAATCCTGAATTAAAAACAGGCCCTTATGTTGTTAGCAAATGACAGGAAAAAAAGTGAAGTCTTCCCAAAGTAGGAAGTAGAGCAGCACAGACTGAAGATGACAAGAGTGGAAAAAGATGAGTTGGCAGTTCAACTGTATAACTTTATTTTCTTTAGGAGATAGCTGTTGCCTTTTAGAGGTGAATAGATTACATTTTTTTTCTATCAATACTTTGCAGCTGTGCAGTCATCCTGCAAATCAACTGGTAATCAAGCATCTAATGGAAGACAACTACTTTCACACAGATTTTATTTTCAGAATTTTACATTTAAGAAGGTTCAACAGAACTCTGCAAAATGAAATTAAGTATTTCTAAATCAACAGCTCAAGGCATCAGTTTACAACTGCCATCCTGAAAGTCACTTAATTTCTCTTCTCCCTCATAGACAGTAAATTCAGTATATGTTAACATTAGGATATATCCGTTTGAAATGAATACCTCATTTGTGTATCAGATTTTCAATCAACATAGGGGTGGTTTCTGAAAATAGGGCAAAATTCCTAGAATATTCCAAAAAATGCTAAGCTTATTGCAAAATGTTACTAGGGTTGCCACTCTTTCCTCTTCCTGGGTATTTCTTGCTAGTTAGAAAGGAAATGAGGTAGAAAATAGAAATAAGTTACTGTTTTGCTCCTACCAACAGCATTCCCAGACTAAAAATTAAGCACACAGCTTGGGAAGGTAAAAAATTTAACTCTTATCTATTCTGCAAGTATTGTCCCTAGGGAGAAGTGAACCAACTGAGGAATTTTCCTTAGCAATTTCAGTTTAAGTGTTCAATATTAGTCCATATTGCAGAGTTTGTGGTGAGTTTTTAAAAATACATTCAAAAATAAAAAGGCAAGTTTAAAATATGCTGCAATTGGCAAATGGTAAAAGTAGAAAAGTTTAGAAAAAAAATATTTCCAATCCCACTGATCCAAATCCCATTGATTTCCAGTCCCATTGATCCCAATTCTACTGATACAGTCATCCACAGTACATATTACTGAGGGGTGAGCTCTAACCAAACAGATGCTGAGTCTTGCATTGTCCCAATTTTTATACCTAACAAATGAGGCATTACCTCCAAAGATCTGTCATGTCGAAATCCCCACACACAAGCCGCAACTGACACTGGAGATACAAAGAATAATGGCATGAAGACCAGAAGCCAAAAATGGGTTCCTCTTTCGATCCTGTCACACACCAGAACTTCAAACATCAGTAGTAGCAGGTGGATGCCTACTGCAATTAACATAGCTTTGAACTCCACACATGTTTCTCCTTCTGCTCTAAAGAGAGGTTAAGGAAGCATTCAATTTACTTGTCAGTAAGGAAGCACACTATCACACATCCTAAGACATTGCTTACAAGAGTTCTAAGTTTCAGAAATTAAATTGTCTTTTAATAAGCATATACTTTTGGCTTAACCAGCCACTATTAAGATACAGTGCTGATAACAGTAATTCCTGCCCATTAAGCTGTATGCACATTTGAAGTATTTTTATCCAGAGAGAAAGGCCAAAAGGATTTTGGCGAGTTGAAAATCTTCTGAAAATTCCATTGCTGGGCAGCTAAAACAGGATTTCTGTGTTACTACCAAGGCTCTCAGATACCATGAAGACTGCCAGGAAATAAGCCAAGACTAAATCTACCTACTTGGCTTCTATCCAAGCATTCATTGAATCAAATCTTTGCATAGAACATCTTTATTCACATAAATCAGCATATTCCAACAGAATATCATCTATTACTAAGCAGTAAATTATCTTTAAAGTGACAGCACACATAGAAACCATACTTTTTCCTACACAAGCAGAATCAATACTAGAGGGGTGAGCAAGGCAGTTTCTTGGGCATAGATCTGAACTGCACAACAGAATGTATATGAGATCTGAGCACAAACTTTTTTATTTACTATTTACCACATTGGAAAAACACATGCAGTTTATTACATGAAAGATGGTGGGGATTTTTTCATAGCATGTTCAGATTCACATCCCATTATCATATTACTCACATTCCCCCCCTCAAATGTCAGCACTGTTATATTTAAAGGTCTGAAAACCATTGTACCCTAGGCTGGTAATTAAGAGATGGCTGTTACACAACTTTGACAAAAGTGAAAACAAAATTACAGAATTTGTTACCATAAGCATTTTACTTTGCAAACATTACATACTTGCATATATTACTATTTTAAGCTATTTGAATATTTCTTGTAAAACTACAGCTGAAGTCTGAAAATATTTTCTATGTTCACTGCATATGGAAGAACCACCAAATACTCATCCGTATGTTCACTGAGGTTATACAAACATCAAGGAGGAAAAAAAATCTTCAGGCTGATCTGTACATTTGGGGATGTTGATTTAGAAAATAATCTAGATAAATATAGTACATTTCTAATGCATATGAGAATTCTACATAGCTTATACTAAAGTATTTTAAACTTTGTAACAGAAAGGCAATCATTTCTTGAGAAGTCTTAAGTTCCCCAAAAATGATATTGCTAAAGCTTGCAATACACTTAAAAACAGTATGAAAAATCCATAGCTATATAAAGCTATGTTTGTATATGCTATAGGTTACAATAATTTTAAATAGCATCCAAAAGGTTTGTTCTCAACATATTAGCATATTTATTTTTCAAAATCTATTTATGAGTTTGATTCAGTATGGAAAACATTATGTTGCTTGTGTTTTGGGTAACGAATACCCTCAACTTACCGATACTGTGGGTTTCGGGCCCATACACCTGTTCCCACTGAGGCACCGACAATCACCATTAACTTCCATAGCCATATTGGAGCAAATACAGCCCAGTAACTCCACTGAATTTTGTCATCCAGACGTAAGGAGAGCAACACAGAAAAAAGCAGCAGACAGGCATAAATAAGAAATTTGCTATAAAAAAAAAAAAAAAGAAAATACGGAGTTAGAGTTCAAGGCATACAATTTCACACAAGCTTTTCAGAGAAGAAAAAAAAAACCAGCCACAACTAAAATTTAATCAGGACACTGCTTAACAGAAAATGCACGTCTCAAGTTTCTTTGCAAACAATTAAATATGTTCTGAAGAATTAAATATTCCATCATAAATTAGCATATGTCACCTCTCCCACTTACAGAATCACTACTTCAAGGAAACGCATCAAAAGCATTCTTGCATGACAAACTTAATGAATGGGCTTCTAAAAATAGTTCCCTCCCACAAGAATCCAGTCAGAAGCTGTATTATTAGAGACTCAGAAATCCATGTGACAGCAGCACCCGGGCACCGTATTCAGCGTTCTTTTGCACAAATTAAAGAGTTACTTTAAAAATAGCATAGATAAAGTTTTAAAAGTTAATTCTGAACATCTAAAATTGACTACAGATGAAAAAAATAACTTGCATATCTTGACATAGCAGATACTATAATGGTCATTCCATACAATGGAATAAGCTAGGTCACTAGCCTTTTAAACATACTTAAACCAACAACATTATAGCAAAACAAGCTTAAACTTTCAACGAAGTTACTGATTATACTGTGAAATTACTTTCTAACTGAAATACGTAAGATGGTGCTTATAAATTTGAGATAGTTATGTTGGTACACTTTATAAACTAATCAATCTAAGAACGAATAAATATTTTTAGAATACTTGAGAACAATGGCACAGCAATTGTTTGTACCACCCAAAGTCAGACAAAATAACTATATAGTACATGACTTCCTCACACTGCAAGAAGGAAAAAGTCATTCACACCTAAAGCACCCTTCACCTCAGTATCACAGAGTGCTTTATAAAACACATATTTGGACTTCAACATCACCTCAGTAAAGTAATTGTATGTGTTTTAAATCATGGATAACCTAAGGATCAGAGCAAATACTTGCTACACAGTAAAGCAGAACAGTCAGGAACAGTATGCTTACTCCCACAGCATAATTCAAACTACCCACTTTCTCTCTTACCAAATAATGATAAAATATTCAGCTCAGCATTGCCTGGTTTAGATAGCAAGCTACTTTGTTCAGCACAAATGTTTCAGCTGCCCTTTAACAGCGAAATACAGTTTTATTGTGTTTCCTAGCACGCTTGACATGTCAATGCAGAACACCCTTCACAGCAGCAAAGAGATTCTTTAAGTTGCTAGGCTATTCACACATTTTCAAAATTTAATATTTTTGTAATTTGTAAGCTTTCCATTGCCCCTCAATAAACACACAAATAAAACACCACTGGGGAGCACTGAATGGTCCAGTAAACATTGAAACGTTTAACATGAGTATTGCAGTTGTGTGTAGAGAATTAAAATTTGCTCACTCATCATTTAGACTGCATTCAAGTAAATTGCAAACACCACTTATCAACAAAAAACCTTAAAAGCTTCTGGAACTTTTCGTCTTACTTTTTTATTTCATTGAACCAGGTACTGCATACATATTTCAGCTGTTTATTTCAACCTCTCGGCAACAACATATTTCCTGAGGCACTTGTTAATCTTCAGTTTGTCTAGACGACTGAACACAGCTTTTTCAGAGTGTGATTATGATCACTGAAGGCCTCTTTCATGAGCAAGATTTTCCAGGACTTCCAGCATTCCATACCATCCTGCACAACTTACTTCGAGGACTTTATTCTGTGCTCTTTTTACAACAATAGAACCTGTAAAATTCAACTCACTCTCTCAGCTTCTATTAAAATTGTATACCTTTGTAAACTCTTAGCAAGAGAGCACAAGCTCACATTGTGGTAACTGTGCATTTTTCTTTTTCTTTTTCTTTTTTTTTTTTTTTTAAGAGGGGGGATGCTTGTTTATAAAAGTGAGTCATAAGCCCAGAATAAAGAATCACCATCAGTAATTCTCTGTGTCTAGACTAGGATTGTTAAGTGTAACACTTTCATGCCTGCAGAAGAATGAGCCTTCACTGTATGCTAAACATCTGTAAAAAAGTAAAAAGCAATCTTACTTTCTAGTTTAAAGCTTTATATCTGAAATCATCAAGTTGAAAAATTAAAAAAATAAAAGGATTTGGAATAATTTAGGAAAACACATATAAAAGATACTTGCAACTTTTCAATATCAATAAGAAAAAAACCCTCTTTCTTCGAGTATAGGTCTGCCACCTTTCACGTGGTAGTTTTTTTCCTAAACACGAGATTTCTGGCAAAATAAGGATAACCAGGGGGAATCGATAGCCTGAAATCCGTCCTGGAAACCAGGTAACTAAACCCTGCCCACATGCTCACGGCGACACCGACAGCGTCGACAGGGCAAGCACCAAGCGTACGCGCGTTCAGGGGGAGCCGCGCAGAGCCGGAGCGCCCGGACCCCTCGCCGCTCCCCACACGAAGCCGTCGGGGCTGGAGCCTTTCACCGCTGCGCCACGCGACCCTGGAACCCGCCGCGTCCGTAACGCCCGCGGCTACCGGCCGTGGGAGCAGAGGTTGGCCGCGCCCACAAACGGGCCGCCCGCGCCCCTCAAGCCCGTCTCTGCCGGCGAGGCCCCGCTCGGGGCCGCCAGGCCCCGCTCCGGGCGGCGAGGGCCGCGCCCTGCCGCTGCCCGGGCCCCCGGGGCGCCCTGCGAGCCGCGGCGCGGCCTCACCTGGGGTTGAAATCCTGGAACAAGCCCCGCAGGTTCATGGCGGCTCCACCTCCCCCTCAGCCGCTCTACAGGGCGCGCATGGCGCGGCCGCCGCCACCGCCGCCGGGGTCGGAGCCTGGCCTCGCCGCCGCCGGAACCGGACAGCGCCGCCACACCGCGCACGCGCGCCACCCAGCCCCGCCCTCTGCCGGGAAACGCCAGTCGCCGCCGCCCGGCCTCATGTGCCGCCAGCGCGCATGCTCGCGCGCCGGCGCGTGCGCACCGGCAAGCGGCCCGGCGGGTGGGCGGGGTGCGCGCGGCGGGCGCGTAAGAGCCGGCGCCCCGCCCCGCCCCGCCCCGCGCTCTGGGGCGCGCGGGGGTGGGGCCGCTGCGGGCGTCTGAGCGGTGGGAGGTGGCGAGACAGCGCGGCCCTCTGCGGGGAGCTGAGGCGGGCGCGGGGCTGTGGCACCGCGCGCTTGGTGCTTCGGTTTCAACGACAGTTGCTGTGCTCAATCGCAGGTTGAAAGCTTTAAAAAGCACCTGTGAAAAATGGCAGGTAGCTCTGCGTACAGTGTTTTGGGGGGTTAGCGTGGTCTTTTCTAGCTTACGTTCAAGGTCCTTGTGATGACTGGTGCAATTCTGCCCCTTTACTGGAAGGAAAAGAAAAACATACAGTGTACCCTGCTTTATGGTGAAAAACAGTGTCTCCATGCTTTGTTGACTTCCCCCTGTGTTCGGTTTGTGCCTCGGAAAGCCTGCGGGTCGTAAGGCGTGAGCCCAGGCCCTTGTCGCAGGGCTTGCTGCAGAGAGCTGTGAGGTGACACCCCCAGGGTGCCAAGAATGTTTATCTTGAGTTATGTAATTTCCTTTTAAATTTGCTATTGGGTTTCATAAGCTAAGCACTGAGGTTATTTAAAAAATGCAGGCTTAGACAATCTGTTCTGATTTTGCTCAAACTGCAGTATTTGTTATTTATTTACTTGTGTTTTAGCTCACACCTGAGTAGGCTTACATTGCCTTGCCTTGCAGGTGTTGATAGATGTCCTCATCGACCACTCCCTGGATGGTTAGCGAAGCCAGGCCCAAGGGATCTGGAGGCAGGTTTTGTCTGTGATTCTGCCACTTAATTTCTGGTGCAGCTTGTGACATGGCAGCTGTCATAGCATCTTTATAGCATGAAATCATGTATTAATTGGACAGATATGTCATGAGTGTCTGGCTGTCTTTAGATAACTTCCTGTTGAGTGATAGTGGCATTAAGCCATCATTGTATCAAACAGGCTAGTCTGACATTACAATAAATATGACCAAAGGCTGCTGGAAGAGAAGATACTGCAAAAAATAAAAAGGTAGGAGATGCAGGAAGTGGTTCTGGAGGTAAGTATGCTACCTGCTATGGGCTTAGCTTCTAGGTAGTAGAAATAGCGGTAGCAGTAGGCAATTCTTGGGCCGATCTTCATATTTGTAGGCTTATCAGAGTAATGCCAATGGATGTGCCCCTCTCAAACCACCCTTTCTATGGGTAATACTCCTTTGCCTATTCATACTGGAAACATTCATTTTACTATATATATTATGCTGCTTTTTAGGGAATTTCTCTGTTGTTTACATATAGTACTTCTTTAAATTTATCTCCAGGAAATTTTCTAGGAAATTTCTATATTCAGTATCTCCATTCAACAGTTCATCCTCTGGTAAATCTAATCTCTTTAGAGGTGCAGAACAGATGTTCACTTCTGAAGTTTTTGAGTACTTCCCTGCAAGTTGCTTGAAGAAATAGAAAAAGTTATTTGCTATTTAGCCTTCTGTCCTGTACCTTGGCTTGTATACATGCCTGTCGACTTGTATACAGTGAAGTACAAGAGTAACATGGAGAAGCAGGGCAGTTTATATGCCAGCAGTCTTTTCAGCTGTGTTGTTATCAATAGTTCCTCTTCTGTGGATGTGATTTCAAGAGTTTGGTTATGGCTTATTATTGGAGAATGGTTGCTTCAGTAATACATTTCCTTGTTACTGCAGTAGGTCAGTGTGTACAGTAAGGGGGGGGGAAGCAAAAGCAAAATGTAAAAGGAAAAAGAAAAGGTGTATGTGTGGAAGGCGTCACTTCTGAAAAGGTTCAGAACTGCTATCGTCATACATTCTGTAATTGATTACATCAGTCTTTTAAATTTTCCTGCATCAGAATAAATGTTGAAAACCATGGAGAAAAAAGCTTCAGAGGTGATTAAATATTCAAGAAAAAAGATACAGAGAGTTGAGTCTGTTTCAGAGATGTTGAGATCACTTTGTTATGTTGTGTAAGTACTTTGATGAAGAGAAAATATTAGATACTAAAAGACTCTTCAGCCTAGCCAGGAAAGACATAACAAGAATCAAGATGAGAACTTAAGCTAAACAAATTCTGGTTAGAAAGGAGATAGGGATGTGTAGGGGGTTCTTAATAAGTAAAAGTAATTAGCCAATGGGAACAAATGATACTGAGAAACATGAGATTTTTAATTTTCTTAAATGAAGTGTGGATGCCTTTCCAGAAGATAGATTCCATGATTAATCAAACCCAAGTGAATGGGCTTGTCAGTAACAAGGATTATGAAGTTATATAGCAGATCAGAATAGATTATGTGATAACTTTTTATAGGGATAGATTATCTCATGATTCTTTCTGAATTTAAAATCCCTTTCCTTACTAATTAAGATTACATTTCAAGTGAAATACTAATAGAAGAAATTCAATCATATCTTTAGCCCTAGCTTCTACAGGAAAATGAAGAAAGTAAATGATAAGTCTTCATTTAGTGCTAACAGGGCTGCTAATTTATACCAGCTAGGAATCTAGGCCTATGTGCAATGTAGTGATTTATTAAAAGCCAAAACTACATATAGCCCTTGAAAATATTTATTAGCAAGTACAAACCTACTCAAAAATGTGCTGCATCTGGAAATACTCACTGGCAAATTGTAGGTGCAATTTTAACCTTGTTGGCAACAACACAAATACATGACAGACTTCCACACCAGGAGGCCTAGATTTCTGCATAATATATTCTGCTCTGGTAAGGCAAGGGTATGTCAAAGGGTAAGAGAATGCAAGGACATCTCCGTGCAAATAATGGGAGAGGGGAGGATGTGTGAGAGGACTGGTAAGCAATCAAATGAGAGAAGTGTAAAAAATATAATGGAAGAAGGCAGAAGAAAGGAAAGACTGATGAGGTGAAAAATGTCAAAGGACTTGCAGGCTAGAGAGTACACCAATTTCTAAGGAAACAAAGAACTATCAGGGCTGTCCTGGTAGTGATCTAAATAAAAAGGCTTAAAAAATTGAAGATTAGAGTTTTGCTTTTCATTGTACTTTTCCAAAAGTTGAGCCTTGCTGATTTGGAGAAAGAGAACAATTACAGTATATTTATTCAGATAAAATATATCTGCTGCAACACATAAAGAAGCTACCAGACAAGATAGTACCTGTGGGCATTATCTTCAGCCAGATGTAATCATAAAGCAAAGGCAAAATAATATTAACAAGAAATTATCTCAACTCGAGAACTGTTAATAATTTAGAAGTCTAATAAAACAGCATGCTGATCCTAAGAATATTCATGAAGGGCTGTAGGAGTAAATCAAGAAAGATTTCTTCTGCAGTTATGTTTGGCTGACTGCCCAGGCAGTAAAATAGTTTCCACAAGGGACAAAGAACTAGAAAAGAAATACTGAGCTACAGAAAACATGATAAAGCTTTAAAAATGGACAACTACATAGAAGGAAAACAGCTCTTTTGGATCCAACCTGTGGGTGCTCCAGCTGAGAAAAACTCTGCTCACTTCATGTGCAACTGCTTTTTCCCTAAAGAAATACATAGCAAATTTAAACCTCTGTAAAACAGACTGCCCCCCCTTCTTTCCTCCTGAGGAAAGTTTAAGATCTGGCTGCTTAGGAGCTGCTTTTGGATCTGGAAGACATGCTGGGTTACATTTTTCTGTCTGTAAAATACCGGTGTTCTCCCACCAAGCAACAGAGCCAGGCTCGGTGGGGAAGTGGTGCGTGTAGGAGCAATGGCAGAGGGCAGAGAAATGTTGTCTGTGGTGAAGGCACTGCAGGTGGAACTGGAATTGAGAAGAAGCCTGAGGGCCCCAATAGGACTTGGGGGGAGGGGGGTCTGGTGGTTGCTGGGGTCAGCTGACCCTCTGGTATATTTGCAGGGATGTGAACAGCAACCACATCTGAGTGTAGATGCCCTGCTGCCAGGCCTGGGTGCTGCTCACAGGTGCTTCCCAGGCCTGTGGGTATTCACACCCTGGGAATCACTGCCTTGTGCTTTGCTGCCAAAAGTCTGGGAGCTGGCACCTATCTACAGTTTATCTAGTTTATTTGCAAACCTGGAGCCAGGTGAAGTGGGGTTTTTTTTCTACTTGACTGTTAAGTTTCTCTTTGTGGCTTTTAACCTACTGCTATGTGTTTTATTTGCAGCTTGGAAATTTTATAAGGAAACTCCCAGTCTGCAGAGCTGCCATGGGATTTTAGACACAAAGGACATGGTATGAAGCAGTTTGCGTTGTGGCTGGTGCAGGATATGTGCTCATTTCAATTTTGCCTTCTAACAACTGAGATCAAAATGATGCAAATGGCAGTGGTGTGCAGACAGCAGACCCTGATGTCACCTCCATTCAACAGTTCATCCTCTGGTAAATCTAATAACATAGAAATAAGTGATTTATTTTTCTTATCTTCACAATTAATCCACATCTTCCCAATGCCATCCAAAAGTTGATAGTACTGTGAAAAAAACACTGGTATTTACAGTAATAGATCTGTATTAAAGCAATGAGAAAACAATAGCAATGTTCCCTGCCCTCAGATAAGCCAAAAATAGTTCCCCCCCCCCCCTGCTTGATTTCTCTGAGGTTTATGATGATCTGTTTGCTGTTTTTCAGGCTGGTAGGAGATATGCTATTAAAAGATACATTTTTGGATTAATTGTTATCTTATTTTTTCCTTTAAATTGTATGTTGAAGTTGTGACTTTCAGATAGTAGCATGAAACTTTTACTGTATCATTAGCTGTGATAAAATTCCAATTAAATTCATTGTTAAATTCAGGTGACAGACACATGAATCACTGTTTCAAGTGCGATTGTATGTGTACTAATTTGTCTGCCTGAAAACCATATTTCTTCTGTTTTCTATGTACCACTGTATTTTGCCACAGGCATAGATACATTAACCATTAACACCTGTATTTGCTTAGCCGTGCTAGTTTTAGTTAGACTGGCAGCCTTTCCTCCGCAACAAATGAAAAGCCGATTAAAACTATCACTTACGAAAAATGCATAATACCAGCAGCAGTGTCATTGCTGTGCCATGCACATTCACTTGTATGCATGTGCGCTCAGTCAAGGTTCAATGTCTGGCATGATTAAGCCCAGAATTAGAAGGACTGTCAGCCTGGAAGGCTCAGTTGAACCCAGCTGCCAAAAGATTATGGAAGAGGGCTTATTCCATATGGATTCTGTAACTTCAAAACAGTTCCTTTAAGTTCACTTGGAAGTGGCTGAGAAAGGTATAAATCATGGGGCAGCTGTATTTTTGAGTGTGTATGGTGGGGGGGGCATATGAGAATGGTTTCCTAGTGTAGGTGCTGAAGGATGCAGTAGTGTAGTCACATGAGAATTGCCTTTCATGATAATCTGATGCAAAACTGTGGGCAGAAGCCGTGTTACTGCTGTTTAGAGATGTTTAAGCTTACCATGAAAGTGAAGGAAATAGGATGGTATACTTTATATGCAAAAGATCTGCCAGAAAAGAAAAACTCCTATGAAACTATATATCCAAAAAGGCAAAATTTAAATGTATTATCTCTTTACTTCATAATTATATGCTTTGTCTTCTGAGAAAGGCTAGGTAAAAATGTGTGTATATATGTACTCAGAATTGTTTACCTTCACAACAGGATTTGCTTTACTTGCCTAAGAGAACCTCCACAACACCTACCTGAGGAGTAATAGTTGCTAGACTGAATTTGCTAGATAGATAATGTGCACTCAAATGGAATAATTTGAAATGCCTGTGCTGCTAGATACATAGTTTCACTGGTAGTTCTATCTGCTTCAATAAGTTCAGCTGAAGATTATTGTAGAGTTCAGTGTTTCACCTTTTAGAAAAGAAGGCCTTGATTGCTACTTTCTTAAATTCTTGAGTGAGGTTTACAGAAGACTTAATTTTTTGTTTTATTGGATCTATTGTGTAATGGACACAGGTGTGAGCTTTTAAGCAGAAAACTATAGGTACTTAGAGTTGAGGGAAAGGTGGTAGAAATATAAAACAGCTGTGTGAGAAGAATCTGTCTCTTCTTGACCTCTTGTTTTTTATTTAGAATTAGTGCTGCCCTAGTCATTGTCTTACCATATCCTGTGGCTGAAAAAGAAAACATGTGAGGATCTTCCCATACTTGCCTATTTAATTGCATGTGTTAAAGGGGGCGTGTGTGTGAATAAATATATAGCCATTGCATTCCTGTGTACCTAAAATGAACTTTTATAGAGGAGATTGAAGGGTGTTCAAGAGGCTGGAAGTTCTGAGAAAGGTCAAGGTTCACAGTGAGGATTATTGATTCATTATTGATCTTGAGCAAAAGTTACACAATGAATTGTCCCTTCCACAAAGCTTTGATCTACCTGGAATCTCCTGATGTGGTAAGTGCTAATTGACTTTCTCCCTCAGCTTTACTGCTTTGACAAACACAGTTGTCAAAGAGGGGGTGGGTATGCCCTTGTGCGTGGGAAGAACAATGATTGGTTCCTTTTGTGTTCTTTTATTTAAAATAGTAACTGTGCAGAAAATACATACAGACGTCTGGGTAATATTGAACTGTTAGTATATAAGCTGTTCTTAGTGTCCAAAATGTTTTTAAGAACTTTACTGACTTTTATTTATGCTCACAATAAATCTCTATCAGCAGATTTAAATTAAAATGTAAACTGGCATGGCTAAGAAATAAGTGCAAGTTTTGTTCTGCAAACTTTGTCCAAATCACTAGTAAAAGCACAGATGGATAAGAGTCTGCTCTCAGGGAACAGAATGGTGATCTTAACCCAAGGGGCTGCTGAGGAGCATACAAGTCTTCTGGTCCCTCAACTATGCCATCTTAGTTTGAGGCACATTTTAACTGCAAAGGGAGCTCATGTGACTGGGATTTGCAAGCCTGTTCCAAGTTAGAATTTCATCTACAGTCCTAGGGCTGTTGCTAGAAGAGGCTTCTGAAGATTCCTTCCACTGTTTTTGTTACTGTAGTAGGGCTCCTACTAAATTTTGAGTTTGTTCTGGGCAAAACAAAGACATTCAGGGAAACGATGCAGGACAATCAGCCCTGACAAAGTCCCCACTAGTAGCCTTTTCTTATTGACCAAACTTTGTTTAGGAAGTATGTTTTGAATCTAACTTAATCCTAATTTGAGGCCCTTTGTTGTATGATTTTGTGTGGTCTATCTTGGCGTAACATTTGTGGTGCAAATAGAAGTCATCTTTTAGAAAATGTTTGACTAGGAGAATGAACATCTCATGTTTAGAACCATTAGTGCATATAATGCATGAAATGCTCTAGAAAAGAAAAATACAATGTTGGTTCTTCAATTATGTTGCCCCGCTAGATAAATATGTGGAGAAGTGTAGAGATTTTAAGGAGTTGAAACAGGAAAAGTTTGGGAGAACAGCTAGAGGAGGAAGTGAGAGGAGACAAGTTAGGTCTGGGAGGAAGGATAGTAAGTAGTAAGAAAACCTTTTCTTTTTTTCTTTTTTTTTTTTTTAACTTCATGTGTATTTATGTACCCTGTCCATTTAAGACTTGTTTATTCCTTTGATTTAACTGAGAGAAGGAAATATTGACTCAATGTCACAGAATGTAAAGTTGGATAGCTGCTGATGTATGAGTATTTTGGGAAAGTGACAGGATCAATAATCCTTTTAACATTTCAGGATTCAAAGACTGCTTGTTTAATACTAATGAGAAAGTTAACATAAATATGGAGTGTTATACAGGTAGGCTACAATTGGTCTCAGACATTCAGAGCATATAGATATTTACTGTTACCTACCTATGGTACCCACCTACAGTAATAGAATCTGATCCATCCCCTGCTTGAGTCAGCTGAAGTTTATTTGCTTTCTAGAGCAGGTTAGAGCTTCACTTTCCATGCAATATCTGTATCTCTCTTCTAATGTTGCCCAGATAGTGACTCATAACCTATTTTTATTCAAAATTTAAAACATTCAGCTTCTCAGTTTTCTTTCAACTTCTTTCTAGTAAAATAAAATGAATTTCAGTATTGCAAGAATCTGTTTCCATTGACCCAGAGAAGTAGTTAGCATCATGGCCATCCTACTTTTGTCCAAGGCAAAGCTGACTTTCCACTTTTACCTCTGAGGAACCTCTGCTGCTGTATCCGCACAGAGAGAAGATATGTACTGCATGACCAGCCACTGAGAATTATTAGCCATTGCTATCACTTCCTTATTGCTTGCAAGGAGTGGCTGAAATCTGAGGGGTCCACTCTGAACAGTTTTGACTACCCCAACAGACTCTGCAAGTGTTTTGTTACTGACTGTAATGGGAGAAGGGATGTAAGTGCTTTCTTTGCAGATGTAGAAAATAATGTCTAATATGCAATTAGATTGTAATGAAAAATGATATATATGTGCTAAGTAATTATTTATGAATATATATTCCTAAAGTTCTGCCAATATGCATTTATTTGCTACACTGATAATACCAGTAATAATGCAAGTGCTGTTTTGTCATCCATGCAACAACTCTCTTGTGAGCTAATGAAACTTTCTAGCTGTTCAAGATAGCTTTTTTTTTTTTTTTTTTTTTTTTTTGCTAAAGAAAATAAATCAATACTCCTCAATATGAAGACATTTTGATATTGATATCTATTTTTTCTAGCTGGTAAAGTATGTTTAAGGTTTTGATGTTTTTAATGGAAAACATTCAAATAAATTATTTCCAGTGCTAATGTTAATTGAAAATATAATGGCTGTCATAGAGCCATGTGTTGCCTGTTGCACGCCAGTGCCAGTTCTGTTTATCTGTCCCTGGAAAGCCCAGAGCAATATGGTAGTCTTGCCACAAAAAAGGCAGAATGTGGGAAATTTTAGAGTAAGCCTCCAGATATTATCTTGGCCTTCCTTGGAAGATGTTACCTCAGGAAAGCACAGGCTAAATACTGTATTTTTGGCTTGAAGTAAGATAATTAGTGACAGGGATTTCTGGGACTTCCTTGTATTTTTTGGTGGTCTCAAGTTTCTCAAGTGCTATGTCTAGGTACTGCAGTTACAACTGTGATATTGAGCAGAGAATTGGGCAGCGAGGAAAAGTCAAGCTGTTGTCTAACCTTAAAGAATTTGAAGATTTCTCTTATGTTTATTTTATACTCTTTTAAATGAAAGGGAGAGGGAAAGAATATGGGGAGGAGATAAAAAAGCAGTAAGTCTTCTGCTCTTTGTTAAGACTTCCTGTCTGCTACTGGTTGTGTCTTCAACACTAGGAACTGAATTGAATCTCCTAAGATAGCTTACATTGGTGACTAAACAGATACCCTTGTTCTGACAAAAGAAGGAAATAGTCTCTTCAGGAAAGACCAAAGACAGATTTTTAGCTCCAAGAGAAGGAGGGTCTTTAGAAAGCTCTGGGTGAAAAGAAAAATTTAGATTTTTTTTGCTATCAACGGCACTGAGAGATGTTAGTGATGCAAGTTCCTACCTTTCTGAGACAAATAGCAATTCTCCTATGCCTGCCCCTATGCCTGAATAAGTGTTGTGGATGCCAAAGCTAATACATGTGTCAGTATATTAACTGTATCATGAGTGCTCAAAATTATTGATACTTGCAGTGATACCTCGATTGCCATTGGAGCAGGTGGAGTACAGCATGATTGTCTACCAGCATTTCTATTCTTGGTATAACTGCTATACCGGATGATCCTTCAGGTCCCCCAGCATTGGATATTCTAGCACAGTGGTCAACCAAACAACCCCTGAAGTTGCTTTGTGCTGCTGCTTTCTGGGGATTGAGGTGGCAGCTTGATGTGGCTCCTTCAAAAATCAGTGGTGGCATCCTTATTTAGTCGAGGTGAGGTCTACCTCCGTTGGAGGACACAAGTCAGCCTAACCCGAGTTTAGATTTCCTTAGTTTGATCAGTGTGTGTTATACCATCAAGTGTTTCAAGTGATTCTTTATTAAAAGTAAACAGATCCAGGAACTAAGGAGATTTGATCTTTGATTACTTTAATGGCTTTTCCTAACAGTGTCACTATGTGGTTTGTTTCTTGATATTCCTGATACATTCCTTAGTTTTTGCTTTTCATTAAATCATGGTTGAACTTTGTTCAAGTTAGCACAGGGCTGACTTTCATATTTTCTTTCAGCTCACGCTTTGTTCTTGTTTTAGTTGCCAAAAGCAGCAGTCATCCAAATTCTGAACACAGCTAACCAAAGTGTAGATTTTCTGTCCTACAATAGTTTATAACTGCAATTAACAAAATATTTTTTTAAATAACAATGTCACAATTCTTTGGTATTTTTAAGAACTTTAATGTTTATGACCAGGAAAAATACACTTGCAACAGAAATGTCCTTATCTAAATAGAAAAACATTTATGTCACAGTGTTTTTGAATAACAGGTGGGATAAAATTTACCACTGAGAGAACAAAATACACTAAGTAGTTTAGATAATAAAAGTATTATATCTTTGTTTTCCTATGTTTAAATGTTGCATTTTAATACATTAAGCTGTAAGCATGATTGTAGAGATAGAATATTTGATAGAAAATTTATTAATAGTAATCTACACCATTAATACCAATTCTAATGCCATCACCTCAGTTCAGTGTAAAGTAATTATTTCTATAACTTGTATTCTTATCATTGAAATATAGAGGTGTCTAACAGGAAGCATCTATCCAATCAATTTACAAATTAAAATACAATTTTACTGTTGTTTTCTTTAGATTTGGTATGATTTTTTGTCAACTTCCACATCTTTTAAATATCATGATCATTATTACCTAAAATTTGTAAGTAATGCATCAGAAAATATTGATTCATTAAAATTCAAACATTTCAAATTGTCTTATCCTTTTTAGAGGAAAATATACTTCTGGTATATTTAAATTCAGTAAACTCTCTCCCTTTTTTTCTGTAATGCTCATTTTAAGTAACTTTCTTGTCTAAGTGACCTGATTTGTTTCAGACAACTCTGGAAAAGGAACTTCACTTAGAGGGGCAAACAGCAAGTTCCAACTCTACTTGATTGGTCCTGCATGCTAATGAAGAGAAAGGAATTTGAGGTTTCATGTGAAGTTACCAGGTCAAGAGAGAGACTGACTTTTCATTCATTGTGAAAACTACAAGCTCTAGTTGCAAAACTTTTGTATTAAGGAAATCTGCTAGGAATGAAATTTTCATGAAGAAGGAAAAGGTCGGTGAGATAGGAGGACTGATTGTGACTATCAGATCATGTCTAGAGAAACTGGGGACAGTTCTGCATGTAAGACTAAAATTCCAACTATTTGCATTCTTCCCTTTTTAAGTAAAGGCATCTACTAATTTTACCTAAAGCATTTTTCAGATTAAGAATTTTAGTACTGTGATAGGTCAGGTTCTCCAGGAATCTCAAGAACCTGCATGTGCAGATAACATTGACTTCAAATGAGATTTGTCTGCGGCTCCTTTAGGCTTCTTTCAGGAGTCAAGCTAGATAACAAGATGAATGCTTAAATGCTACCAAAACAAGTAACAGTTTTAGCATTTTGTATACAAGAGGTGAATTCAATTCAGCATGCCTTGCAGCCTTGTAGTAATTTGCAGCAGTACGCCATGAGTTTAAAATGTTGACATCCTGATGTGGTAACATCGTGCAACTCATATGTTATCCAGTGCTGCAGGGCAGTGATAAATCAGGCTTCGTCTTAGCAGTAATTAGATACAACATAGCTTATTCTGAAATATATTCAAGGAAAAGGATGAGGTTAAACTTCAATGATTGTAGCAAATTTACATGGCTGTTGTGGAGAAGATATTAACCAGCTACTTGCTGCATGTCATTCTTTGACAAGAGCCTACTTATATCTCTCCACACTGAAAAGCTACACATAAGGTCTGAAGAGGAAGTAATACAACTCACTTAACTCTGTTCATCATTTCAGCTATGAATTGTGAAACCAATTGTTAACAAAACTGGATGGGAGACTGAAAGTGATTTTGAAAAGGTCAAAGACATGAGCTTTTTACCTTGGTTTCAGGTCTGAGATCTACCAGCAAGATAACTTTTGAGACTGTCTAGAGGCTGTTAATATTAAAGATGAGAAAGACAGAAAGCTCCAGCTCAGTGGCCTTCAGTAAGGGGGACAGCATCAGGTCATCTATCTGCCTTGGGCTTTCAGCATTACAAAAGTATGTCATTTGTTTGTTTCCTAGTTTGGTATTGTAGGGACCATACAAATATCTTATATGAAAAACACTAAAGTGTTTTAAAACATTGCTATTGTTGCAAAACAATCTCCAATTAGGTGACCACATACTGCTTTTTCTCACAGAATTCCTGCAGTAAGTTAGGGTTGTCTGGTGAAGCATAATCTTGTGTATGTTTTTTGTCCCAGAAGGTGAAAGGTGTGCTGTGAATGAGGTAAAGAATTTCAGGAAAAGAATGAATGGTATGCTTTTTGTCAATTGAATTTTACCCTGTGTTTGTGCTGCACTTCTGCTGTGAGTGCAAGCCATCTATGTTGGGCTTCACAGGTCCTTTTCAACTTTGTATTTCTTACCCACTGTGTTTGAGATCCTGAGATATGATCTATAAAAGTGCTGATCACTCACACCTACAGGAGTGATCTGATCACTCATACCTACAAGGAGATATGATTTTTTTAAAAACCTGTATTAGAGGGTTATGTAACAATGTGAAAAAGTTTGGAAAATCAGCTTCTAGATGAGGAAAATGGGTGGCCCATTTTGGCCTTCATCTGAGTTCTCCCTGTCCTTTACTCCAGTTTTTCATCACATGGATGTTGGGAAAACTGACATGACTGTGGTAGAGTTTGTGGAAACAAACAGTTCAAAGGACTGCAATAGCATGCAAGAAATGAGGCATGATTTTAAAGAGTACTGTTTGTCCTGGGCCCCAAATGGGGTCAGACTGTGGGGAGAAATTGGGTGTAGTAACGTCCTTGAAGATGGTCATGTGTGCAAGGTAAATTCAGTTCTGCTGTTTACTTCTAGGCACTTCAATTGTATCTTAGTACTCTTTTCATTAAGACGTCTGTGCTTGTGGTTCCTTCAAGCCTAAATTTTTATCAAAGCAAATGTGTTAAAACAGTCTCTACCCCCTTCACAGAATGATTAACTGATGATGATGATAAGCTTCTATCCTGTATGTGGACCAGCATTCATGGAACACTGAAACCCATCAGCAAGATTCTCAGACAGCAGAGCAATGGTAAGACTCCAGTACCTCAGTTCTCTTTCAGACTTCATTTGAAGTGGCTTGTTAAATATAGACATTTTATCCTATTTTCTTCCTAATCACGAGTCCAACCCTTTAGTTCAATCTACCTATTTTTGGTTTGCATGGGTCCTCATTCCTCTCTCCATGGCTTTTTAGTCAGTCTTTCTGTCTTCCCTGCTCATTATAGTCTTCAAGTCCCTCAACATTCTCTGCCCTGCTGGCTTTTAGAAGCTGATAGAAATATTGCCAATAGTGTGGTATTGCAGAGGGGGTAACCTGATCACAGCTGCTCCCCCTTTAACAGCTTGAGTACCTTGTGATTGCCCAGAATGGCAGGCATGCATCTGCAAGAAAAATTCTGCCAGCTGAGGTTGCAGTTTCTACTCAGCATGTGCAAAGTGTTTTCTTTTTTTTTCTTTTTTTTTTTTTTTTTAAGATGGCTTATAACATTACTATGTTCATCAAAGTTGACAGCTAAATCAATGCTTATTTTTGGTTGCTGATATTTTTGAAGTTAAAACTTCTGCTCAGTTTCAGCTTTTAAGACCTGCAGGGGCTTTGTTTCTGTTTTACTCTTCTGATCTTCTAGTTACGATTTCTGGTGAATTTTGGAGTCTATATCCTGCTGTGCCCCCAAATGGCTACTTTCTTCTAGGAAGCTTGTCTTCTGAACTTTAAAACTCCTAGGGCATTTCTGAACAAAGCTGGCTCGTGCTTTTTTGTGCTGTGACTTAACCTGATGCGTGGAAGGTGCTTTAACTAAAAAGTGATCAGAGATATTTGACCTGAATAAACATGTAATCAGTGCATTTATCCCTCTGCATTTTTTTTTACTTGCATCATTTGGACCATTAAATGCTATTGCCAAATTCTGGAGAAAGAGCTTTTGAAAAGGGCATGCTAGTTTGAGCTGCTCATCAAATGCAGATCCTGCAAGACTCCTCTCATTGACTCAAAAGTAAATGATGGCATCTGGAATGTTGCAGAAAGGACTAATTGAACCTTGTTGAAGCATCATGCTTAAGGGTGCTGAAGTAGACTCAGCAGAGAGCCTTTGGGATCTAGTACAATTGATAGCAATTATAGTAGGAGATAGGATACAGATTGGACAAATATTTTTTCTGGGTTCTGTCTCCATTTATAGTAATTGCAAAGAATGATTCTACATTATCATTCTGTTATCAGACATAGTGGAAATTATTACACCCTGCATTCACACTCATGATAGTGCCTGTTTCTGAATACCTTGTGGATTTATCTTGATCTGTTAGGCACTAAATTCTGTAAGCTGACTTGAGAGCCATGTTTCCAGTATTTCTTGTGGACCAGAAGCAGCCTGCTGTAGGGGTTGTTGACTACCAGGGGTCATGCCTGGCCTGTTGGTGGGGCTGCTTTGGGAGATCCAGGTCATTTTCAGCACATGAGGAAGCATGGATCATAGGCAGCTGCAATCAGTTTGCATAGCTTTGTGCAAACTATATATTCCCATAATTTGGGAACTACTGGCTTAGAAGCATAGCCACTCTGCTGCTGTTAATACAGTAAACTCATGCAGTAGTGCAGGAAATAGTCACAGTGGCTACAAACAAATTATTTTCTGCTTCTGAACCTTCTACATCAGAGACCTATTCCCGAAGATGAGCTGTGAATAAGGAGGCGGTGAAAAAAGAATGGAACAATCTGATCTTGACAGAAGACATTGTTTGCTATTATGATTGCTACTTCTGTGCTTTTGTTGGTTTCACTACTGTTGCCTTTTATCAAGGATGATAACAGGTGTCATTAAAGAATACTAAAGAGAAGCAAGCCTTTGCTAATTTTTCAAAGGCCTTATCCAAACTTTGAGCAGCTTTTATTGTGCCCAATTACAGATCCCCTACTAATCCTCCCCTGTGACATTTGCTTTGCGTTCCACAGTTTGCATGCGCATGGGAGCAGGATCTGTCTTAGTGGGAATCATTCTTCTCCTGCTTTATAAACAGAATGATACCACACAAAATATCACCTTAGCCTGAACAAAGTGTACTTTGGTGTCCTTGTCATAAAGTGCTAATTGCAAGGTTTTAATGTTTGAAATGGTGAGTTGCTTAACAGAAGGTGACCTCTGTTAACAGTACCTGAATACTGATGAGCTTATTCACTTCTCCTCTGAGGCAATTTTAACGATGGGAATATACGGTCAGCTAGATTTCAGTATTAACAATAAATGGAGGTCAGATTTTTGAAAAAAAAAATAATTACACTGAGGATGCTGTCTAAAATACCCTCTAAGAGCTGCAGTGATTATTAATCCAGAATACCAAATGAAAGAATAGTTTGTAAATGTTTAAATATTACGTCAGTCTTTGCCAGAGACCTGCATTAAAGAATTCAGTAGCATTGCCTAACATCTTGTTTGCACAGGTTTTCCCTGTTTTCAGAGCTTCTCTCTTTATTGTACTCACAGTGTAGCTTGAGAAATTGCCTGTGTCAATATGCATGTGCATAAAGCTGTTTCTCAGGGGCTGTGCTGCAGTGTGCT
Organism: Rhea pennata; assembly: GCF_028389875.1. Classification (NCBI taxonomy): domain Eukaryota; kingdom Metazoa; phylum Chordata; class Aves; order Rheiformes; family Rheidae; genus Rhea; species Rhea pennata. Next base: position 14,786,429 of record NC_084673.1, on the reverse strand, counting down.
TGTGTGCCTTCAAGAAGTTCTTGGGCAAGTGCAATCTCTTTGAGGATCACCTAAACTGTAGAGGTGTTTGCTAGAATGGCAGTGGGGAGGGCCAGGAAGTCTCTGGTTCTTCGGTACACCCAGCCCTTCTCTGGCCAGCACATCAGAGCAGGAGCTGGCAGTACTTAATTTGCATGTTTGTAGGCCAGACAGGAAACAGGAGAAGCTGTGACTGAGGCGTGCTGTTGATTCAGTACTTCTTGTGGTGGTACAGCATGTGCCTCACCCAGTGCTCTGTACTTTGAAGTAGTGTCTTAGAAATGACTCTGATAACGTGTTTGGCAGAGATCGTTGTATGAGATCACTTGTGTAGGACTTGGGAGAGTGTGGTAGGGCTGTATGACTCACTTCAGCCAAAGGAAAATGATTGTATGAAATGAAGGCTCATGAAAATGCAGTTTAGAGATTTATCAACATTACAGTTCAAGCATAGTGGTTCAGGCAGATCCATACTGTGACAGGTACTTCACTTACTCACCAAATGTGCTAGAAAAGGCTGCAGTTACTAATGCAGTATTAATGCTTTTCAAATGTCTTTCTCATTTTTGGCATAGTAACTTTCTTACGTAGCAATAAACCTTTGTTTAGTACATAAAGCAAAATGGAAAGTATCAGTTTTTTATTTTTCAAATCAGTTTGGAGATAAATGGTTTCTGGCAATTGAAGCTTTATGTAGTGGTTAGTCAAGTCTTTTCTATAATGCACAAAAAAAATAGCTGATATTTGCCATTTGTGATTAATTATATTGATTCACAGAGGACAGCATGGTTCTGTGAGAGTTTGAGTGAACTGATCAGTTCCAGCCATTTGTTTGGGAAGACATACCTTCTTAGAGTGACTTGATGTGTAATGTAGAGGCAAATTCCTTAGATTTGCTAATTATATGGTGTTTGGAGTTACTGCTTTGAGCCAAATGCAACTTCTCTTTGCAGTACAAGTGGTACAGCAGAGATGACAAAGTTCATCACATACTTTGTAGAGTAAAATAAAATTATTTTTCTTCTGATACTTGCATTAATTTCTTTGTAACACCTCCTCGTTAGATGCCGACTTTTGGGATTATTATCAGCTGAGGTAACTTTTTTTGGCTCAAGAACTTTGAATGCTAAGAAAAGTGCAATTTCCCAATGAAACTGAGGAAATCCTCCTTTTAGGAAAAAGAATGTATGTGGGAACTTTCCTGAAAGCATCCCCAAGTATGTAAATGCTACCTTATGGGATCTGCTATGGGTCTGATAATACAACCATTTATTACAGATTTATTTGCATTAGTAGGATTTTCTCACTAACAAGATTACTGTGCTGAATTTCCGTTATCTTTTAACTCGAGTCTGTCAGGGATGCTGATGTTTTGAGATACTCTGCCTTATGGTATTATCCATGTGTGTTAATAGCACTTATGCAAGCATTACTGTGGACCCCAAAACCTTCAGTATATGCCACAGCATATTGTTAAGCCATGTCAAATTTGATGCTCAGTGTTGGTGATAACTGGAGGAGGCTTGCATCCATGTGGGCTTCCAGTGCTTCTAGCAGAATGGTTGTGAAGGAATGTTTTGAGATGTCTCCAGTTCAGACAGGGCTTGGTTTTAAGCTTTCCCATGACATTCCTGACTAATCACACCTAAAATGGTGTTTTATTTCAGGAGCTGAATGACAGGCAAGTGAGCTATCCATGTAGCCAGAGCAGAGTGGACATCTGGGATGTGGGACCTCACAGATCATCACAATCCATCAGAGATACTGTTAGGGCCCTGATTTTGGTGTTTGCAGTCACTTGGCTGGCATCGTTTCAGTTTATTCTTTAGCATCAGAAGTTGGGTGCTGTTTGAAATTTTTTTTTTATCTGTATAATTTGTTCTTCTAGTGGATTGAGCTTGAGTTGATTGCTAAATACTCATGTTAGGCAAACCAGGAAATCCATATCAAGTACCGCTTAACATATTTACATTTGTGAGACAGCCTTTATGGTAATTAAGGACATGTGCAATAGCAGAATAATTCTTTGCTTCTTCAGTCAGAAGTCTCCAAATGAAAATGACAGAAGTGTCATTTGGGGACACACTGCTAAATAAATTTCCAGCTATCAGCTGATCTATCCTAGGACAGTTGCTGGTACTTATAAGGTACAGAGTTTACAGATAAAATTAGTTCCAAAATATGCAATCAAATATACTGAACAATATTCAATATTCATGACTTGATTGCGTATAGTATGCTCTATATTAACTGATTCCCCCCCACCCACCGCCAGTTCTTGATTTGGTTTGGGCACTTCCAATATGCATAGAAAAGAAATGTAAGAACCATGAAAGAATAAACTTCACTGTAGAAGTCCAGAAAAAATAATTTGTTGAATGTATATGCACATAACATATGCATATGGACTTTTGAACTATACCTCCCAGAGAACAATAGGATTGTGGCAGACTATTTTAGCTACTGTTCTTGTAAGATGGATAAGCTTATGTTGAGTGCATAACTGAAGCTTGAAAACATGTTTACTTATAGAGCAGAGAAAGAGGCTATCACCACCCCCTTCTCCTGAGGTGTTTAGGTAAAGCAAATCTGTTATAGCAAACTAAGGCATTCAGTATTGTTTGCAAACATCTGAAAACATTTATCTTTTTAGTTTTTGGGTAACTGCTGTCCTCCGAATTATCCTTATAGGTATTCCAACAAAACAGCTAGTTTGCATTACAGAAATATTTAGATGGAATAAAGTTTCACAGTTCAGTTCTGAGCTGGTTCTATTTTGAGCATTGATACCAGCTCCAGTGGAAGATGTCACCAGTCTGGGGACTACTGATATGAATCCCTTGGTGTTTTTCAGGTAAGGTCCTGTATTTCTGCTTCAGATTTTCCAGACACAATGAGTGCACATGTAGTTTAATACGTGTGCAGTAACATTGCAAGTGCAGCAAGTCTCCTGTGGCTTGTATGTATTGGAGGTACTGCACAAACCATGCCCACAGCAAGTCAGTGCGTTCTCCAGTTGATGTGCACATTAAGGCCCAGGGCTCTAGAAAGCATCAAATTTTTTATGTGCTTTCGCTATTTATGCATTGTACCTGCTGTGAATTAACTGCACCTGGTAAATCCACTGCCCTGGCTCTGAGTAAGCTGCAAGGCATCCAGAAATCCCAGACAAACCTTCAGAATTTTCATATTCCCTTTGGATAATATTTGCAGGTGCAAAAGAGGAGCATCTAGGAAAAATCTGTATTATAGAGCTGTTTTCAAAGCCATTTTTCTTAGTGCAGATAACTTCAAAGTTACAGAAATATCACAACCTGCACAATCCCAGAGGCACAAAAAAACTAATCCACCCTGCTTCTGAAGCAGGCTCTCCTATCTTTGAACTTTCCACTTGGCTAGTGATTTTTCTTTCCAAGTGCTTGTCCTTGGTATAAAAAAGTGACAAAACAAGGCATTTCTGCCTCAGAACTCATGCTGCCAGCATTCTAATTTTGGTAAGAGCAATACAGTCCTGAAGCACAGAAAGAATAAAAGTGTAGATTCCATTATAGATGGAATAATTCTTTACTTCCCTATAAAAGCAGACTTTTTCTGTAGGGTTTCTTTTTAGTAGTCTGATTTTCGAGACATTGATATTTGCCACTATGTTTCACTGTTTGTCAGCCATTTACAGTCAAAGGGGCACTTGGCATTTGTGGAAAAAAAAGAAAATACATGTGCCATCTTGGGCAGCATTGCCAAAGAAGGTTTTCACATACAAGTGAGTGAAAAATTGGCAGTATGTTTGGTGTATTTTTCATCACTTGTTGCATGTCTGGGGATACTTATTCATAGTCTTTTAACTCACTTTTTTAATAGTTATGTTGTGTGCTGCTTTGTGGTATCCTCTTAGTCACTTATAGTTGCAAAAATGTTTGAAATATAATGTAAATGTTAACTGGCTGAAGCACTGATTGACAAATAGGATTAAAATGCTGTATGACTCGGCTTCTCTAAATGTTAACTCTAATGCACTCGATTTCCTCATTCCCCAAGGTTGCAATGCGTGTGCGTGGAGAAAAGCATCGTTGGAATAACACTAAATATTCCCTCTGCCGGAGAACTACTGCGGTAAGCGCCTGGAGACTCCTGGGAGGCAGTAAACGAATCGGGGTTAAGGTCCTTTATTTTGTAATACTGTCTGTTGAATGACAGCGTGTAAACATACGTTTTTGAAGACCCGCCCTCCTCCTCCTCCTCCTCCTCCTCCTCCGCGCTTTGCATCGCCCCTCCTGCGCTTCCCCGCTGCGCCTGTCCCAGGTGTGCGCGGCGCGGCGCGAGGGCGCCACCGTGTGGGCGCGGGGGAGCGCGGCCGGCGGCGGCGGGGCGCTCCGCGGCCGCTCCGCGCAGCCGCCGCCGCGGCGGGGCCGCTCGCCGGGAGGCATCGTGGCTGCTGCCGCCTCTTCCTCGCGGAACGTGCCTCCGGCCGACCCCGCGCCCGCCCTTCCTCCTCCTCCTCCTCCTCCTCCCCGCGCCCGCAGCCGAGCAGCCGCCGGGGGCGCTCCCTGAGCAGAGCCCCGGCCTGGGCGCTCGGGCGGGTCTCTCCCGCGGGCGTGGGCCGCGGTGCGCGTTTCTCCATCCCGGGGTTTCCTGCTGCTTGAGTATGTGCAGCGCTCAGTTCCACGTTAAAAACAGCTTACTTGGGAAATCACGTTTCTCGTGTTTCCTGCCGCTTCCCCGGTGCGGCTCTGCCGTTAGGACACGGAGTCACCAACAGCAGTCAGGACGGCAGCGCGCCGCCGCCAGCGTTAAGCCGGCGGAGGCGAGCGCAGCGGCGCGCTGCCGCTCCGCGAGGGCGGGCGTCGTGCTGCGGCCTGGGGCCGGCTCTGCTGCCGCCGGGCCCTGCGGAGCGCCGCGGCGCGGCGGGGCGCGCTCCTCCGCTGCCGGCGCCCACGCGCGGGCAGCCCGCGTTCGCGCACGCGCGGCCCCGCTGCGGAGGCGGCCGCGGCGCCGGGCCCGCCCCGTCGTGCCGCGTCCGCGATGGCGGCGCCCGCCTGGCTCTGCCTGCTGGGGGCTGCGTGCGCCGCCGCGGCCGCGCCCGCGGGTGCGCCGGGCCCGGGCCGGGAGGGCGCCGAGGGCGGCGGGTTTCCGCGCCGCCGGAGTAGCCGGGCGCTGCTCAGAGTCCCTCGGGCCCGCCGTGGTGCGCGGCCGCGGGGCGCTGGCGGAGGGCGCGTCTTCGGGCGTGGGGCGCGCTGCGGCGGGAAGCAGCAACGGGAGAGCGGCGGGGCGCGGGGCGGGGGCTCGCTGCCGCCACGGCGCGCAGCTGGAAGGGCTGCGGGGTTAAGCGGGCTCGGAGCTCCCTGGGGCTTTTTTTGTGCGTTTGTTTATTTCTAGCAGTTTTCTCGTTCTTCTCCTGTTCATTTTTTTCCTTGAATCATAATATAGCTTACTACTTCCAGAGGGTGTTTTTAGAGAGAGCAATACATCTCCTGTAAATCTCTATTTTTTTTTCTTTTTTTCTTTTTTTTAAAGCCGTTTGCTCTTTTTTTCATTTGTCTGGATTGGGATTAGATAATGTATCAGTATCTGAACTTTATCTCTGATTAAAAACAAACTCTGCAACTTGTAGGAGGTAAAGTTAAGAATGCAGAACTGTAAAGTCTCTACATTTGTCAGAAATATTTCACTTTCCTTTGAATACACTGCTTTTCATAACCACCTGGAAATACGTGAATATAATGCTCTAGGAAGAAGCAATGAAATAAAAAGGGAAGTGAAAAATACAGTAATGTTGGCTAGCCAACTGAGAAGGGAACCTTTGGATTGCTCTATGTTTAAGGAATTAACCCCCAAAGCTATAGTTCCCTACAAAGATAATAGATATTCTTGATGTTTGTGTATTTTTTTAAGTATTCTTGGCTTAAAAAAAAAATTTCAGAAGGCATGTAGTCTGCATAAAGCAATTCTTACTTACCAGTGCTCAAATTAACGTAGCCTGATTCTGTTCCGTCGTTGTAGGTGGCAAGAATGTCCTTTTTATAGTTGTGGATGACCTGCGTCCTGTTTTGGGCTGTTACGGAGACAAGATTGTAAAATCTCCAAACATTGACCAACTTGCATCTCAAAGTGTTGTGTTCAGCAATGCATATGCACAGGTAACACGAGTAACTTAATAAAAATGGTTCTCTCTGCTAAATGCTGTGTGGTTTCATCACAGCAAGTGTTGGGAAGAACTTTGAAAAGTTGTTGGCTACTGGAGTTACTTCAAAAATAATAAAGGAACAGTTAGGTTAAGCTGGACTGTATGTACCTGTCTGCTAAAATGAGAAAAATGAAAATGGGTCACGTGGATACTAATATTTGTATAACCCTTGGCATAGTATAATACTACTTAAACGTTTTCACTGGTGACGCAAAATCTACTTAAAAGTGTTGTTTTACCAAATTATAATTCTTTTCTTTTGATCCTAACAGTGGTGTTATGGAATATTACTTTTACTACTTCTTCTGTTCTCGTGAAGGAATCTATTTTATAGACCAGAACTTGTACTCAGGAATGACACTTACTGTACAGGACTCAAAATATCACTAATTATTCTTTACTTAGATACTTTGCGTAGGATGTTTCCATTCCTAAGCTTGAACCTGCTGAGAAGTTAGAAGCTTGGGCCTAATTTTGATGGAGAATGAGGACTTTAAAGCAAAAAGGCTTGGATTTTGCCACTGTGAGACAGAACTGCTGGGGCTTTTGGACTGTAACCTGGACCTCCCACATATTCATACTTGCTGTTATTCTTAAGGCAGTCAGCTAGACCTTGGACTTTTGTCAGCACGGTCCATCTGCCACTTCTACTTAATTCTGTATGAGTATGAGATTTCAAAGGTGTCATCTTTAGCATGACCTAATCTTTATTATTAGCTACATAATCAAAGCTTAGTCCATACTTAGGAGTTGGTTGTTTGAGATAATAATAGCTAAGTAAATGCACAATGTGATAAAAGTTTGTGGTTGAAGATTGATACTCGTAATAATGATGCTGCTTATCCTAGCTTGAAGTGACATGAAATGTTTTCACTGGTCCCTGAGCCTTTGAGTGTTTTGCTCAGCAACACCTAAGTCACTACGTTGGAGTTCATATGGATATATTCTTTTTATTTAGCACTGATTCTCTTTCTGTGTCTCTCCTCAGCAAGCTGTTTGTGCTCCAAGTAGAGTATCATTTCTTACTGGACGCAGACCTGATACTACTCGACTGTATGATTTCTACTCCTACTGGAGAGTGCATGCAGGAAACTATTCCACGATGCCTCAGTATTTCAAGGAGAATGGCTATGTGACCCTATCTGTGGGGAAAGTTTTTCATCCTGGTATCACTTGAGTTGTTGTGCACTTAACATAGTTGCTATGTATTCTTGCAAACAGACTTTACATTCAAGTATGAACTGTGTGATTCTTAGCTATTATTAGCCAACCTGAATTGTTATTATAGGCCAGATTGTACAACAGTTGTAGGTTGTCTTTAAAAGTTAAAGTGTTTTAGAGATGAATATATTAGATGACTCTTAGCTAATAAAAATTTTCACATACTCTCTGGGGGTTGTGAGCATTAGTGTCTGCCATGCTCAAACATGTCTGGAAGTTAGCTGTGTCCAAAGATGAAGTTACTAAACAGCCTTGTTGTCTCAGTCTTTGTTCAGCAGGTACACGTGCTTCATGTTTCACAGTATGCTGCCTATCTCAGTCAGGAGACATTGAATATATGAGTAATACTTCCAGTTAAACTAGGAAATTAGTTCACTGTTTAAAAAAACCCAACACTGAGTTGAAAATACTTTAACACTTATGTGACCCTTTTCTGGTAGATCTTTACCTTAGAATGGAGCTTGTGTGGATGTGTAGACTTTCAGTTGATAGTAAATCTAACTAGGTACGTGCATGAAAACTGTAATTAATCCTGAAATAAGATTGCTCAAGAGGTTTGAGTTATCTTTTCCCCATTACCAGATTTATTTCAGGGACGATTGCCTGTCTTAAACTTTTTGACTTTTATTTCTTAAATATTCTTTCTTTGTACCCTGAGTTGTCCAGAAAACATTTGAAATGCTTCTGCAATTGGAATACTTAACAAATAGTAAAAACAAATTAAATTTGTGTATTAGTTCTTGCTGCTTTAGTGAACTATTGGAGTGTTTCTAATACCTTTATGCTGTACACTTTTCAGGGATTTCATCCAATTACAGTGATGACTACCCATGTAGCTGGTCCATTCCACCTTTTCATCCTTCTACTGAAAAGTATGAAAATGATCAGGTAAAGATAACTTGTGGGACCCTAATGAAGAAGGGTTTTCTACGTACAATAAAGTTCTTTGTGTCAAGCACCAGCGTATATTCTGTCCTGTTTTTTGGGAGAGAGATGATAACAGCGCAGAAAATTCACTTGTTACTGGTTTTAACAACAATATTTGTATCAGCAACATGCTTTTCTTTGTTTAGCATCTGTCCCAAAGACCCTGTTGAGGCCACGTTTTCTTGGCAACTGTTTAGTCTAATTCATCTTTCTCCACTGATTATAAGTCAGACATTGGCATTTGCCCAGAAACTAATGAGTTAGTAGTAGCTTCCAAGTAGCTTTCTATGAGCTCTTGGGATCAGAAGGAGCAGTAATGCATATATGTACCCTAACTAAATTTTAACTTGTTGCTAATAGGTTAGAAATCCTATTCATTATAGAAATGTGTTTTCCTATATGATTACTTCTCGGCCTCTGGCCACCTTTCGAGAGAGGATTCTGCTTTTCTGTGCACACACAAGTTGCTAGTGTGTTCTTCAACCCCTACAACTGTCTACCTTAGACATTAACTTACATGGCATCTTTAGTTTGCATAGAAGTTGTGAATTTCCTTATTGTATCCAATCTACAGAGTTTGTTGTGGATAGAGTGATTGCTAGAAATGAGTTGGGTTCTAAAATTGTGGAAGAGAGGATTATTTCTTTACTTTTATAGATTTAAGGTACTTAAATAATTCTTTTTTTTAAAGACTTGTAGAGGAAAAGATGGAAAACTTCATGCTAACTTGGTGTGTCCAGTGAATGTAACGGAAATGCCCAGTGGTACTTTGCCTGATATTCAAAGCACTGAAGAAGCCATACGCTTACTGAGGGCTATGAAAGCCAAAAATCAAAAATTCTTCCTGGCTGTTGGTTACCATAAACCACATATCCCATTAAGGTACCCACAGGTAAGGAACCTTGCACCTGTGGGAAAGAAACTTGGATAAGTGTTACTTTTCCTTTTCAAAACTGCTTCTAGAAATGGTTTGATATTATTTCTGGAAAGCAAGCTGAAAAACAGCCTTGATTCAGTGCAATTTTAGTAATTGTCTGTGTTACACTTAAAAAATACTTAGAAAGGGTGTTGTGACCAGTCAAATAAAAAGGAGACTTCTACCATAATAGCGTAACTGCTATTGTGTGGAGATGTTCAACTTGGAGTATGACATAATGAGGTCTTACAAGATCTTGTTCTTTGTTCACCATTTGAGTCAGTAGCAAAACTCCTGTTGTTTTCAGAGGAAGCACTGTTGGACTTCTTATTTCAATGTGGCTTTTCAATATATGATTTCAGTCTTTGATTTACTGCTGATTTTAGATATAGGAGACTCTTTTCATGTACAGCATCACTTACTAACTTGCCATTTTTCAGAAACTGGTTGGGGCAGACTAGCATAGCGTTGTCATCTTTAACACTCAGGGAAAAGTCTTGGTAAGAAAATTAAAGGGTCATGAGAGGTAAAATGGTTGCTGCTTTACAACACTAAAGTTTACAATAGGCCTTAGAAGTGGGGCTAATCTGTATATGTGTTTGTATTGTAAAGGAATTTCTCAAACTGTACCCCTTGGAAAACATCACATTAGCCCCAGATCCTTGGGTGCCTGAGAGGCTACCTTCTGTGGCATACAACCCCTGGATGGATATCAGACAGAGGGATGATGTGAAGGCATTGAATGTTAGTTTCCCTTATGGACCACTCCCAGAGGACTTCCAGGTAAGCAATCAATACAGTGCACTGAAGTCAAACTGCCCTAAATTGTTGAAATGCAAGAGAATAGTTTGCTGCTTCTGGATGTTCCAGAGTACTCAGCACTGGACAGTTTGCAAAAACTATTTGAGGGATGTGTGTTCATTCCTGTGGGGAATGTGGGCATCAGTTATGAACATCCTTTCTGTTTTCATTAGCTAGAGCTGTTTCAGCCGCCATTTAGTGCATCTTCTTTTTGCAAGATTCTGCTGGACTCTCAAGTGTTTATGTGGTTGGATCCTGAGAGAAGGGGAATTGAATTGCAGTATCTTCCTTGAAAGACCAGACCAAGAATTAACCATTTTGAGAAATGGTTAGAATTTTCTAACTGCCCCCTTCCTGGATTACCTCTTCAGCTGGGACATTAATCAGGCTGCAAACACTTGAAAATAAAGTTTTACAAGGAAAACCCTTCAGTCTTTTTATTTACAGGAGGTCCAGTGGGTGGCTTTGTGGAAAAAAAGACTCTCCTCTTTTTGTCTGTTGTTTCTTAATAACTTGCAGCGGCAGATTCGCCAGAGTTATTATGCCGCAGTTTCTTACCTGGATATGCAAGTTGGCCTGCTCTTGAATGCTTTGGATGATGTAGGACTCTCAAACAGCACAATGGTAGTTTTTACTGCTGATCATGGTGAGCAATCAAATCTTTTCTTCAGCTCAGTGCAAATAACTTAATTGTGCAACTCAGTACTGGCATATTAATCGCATGTATGTTTACATAACTTGCAGCAGTGCACCCATACTTTGTATATTTGGCTAGTCAGTCTCTAATTAATGGATTCTGACACATGATTTTGTGGCTGCACAGCTCTGTTTCCCTGCAGGCACCTCTCTCCCTAATCAGGTGGAGGGTTTGCTAGTGAGTGATGAGGCTGTCTGCCAGGGCACTGGGCTGAGCTTGCTGTATTCCCACCTCCTTCCCCAAAGAGTGACTGCTGCTGGGAAGAATGCTGCTAAAGGATAGCTCCCCCATTGCAATTTGTAGAGAGCCATCTGGTACAGTGGGTCACAGGCTTTCTCATTAATGCTGAAGTGTGTGTTCTTGCACTTGTCATTGCTGCTTGCAGAGCATCTAAACTAATAGCAATATAGCTCCTCTTCTTGTAATTGGGGTCTTGCACTTTCTAGATCTTAGTGGTAAAAATCCTGTTTGAATTTCAGTTGTGGAACAAATACCTCAAGCTTGTAACTGTTTCACTACTCTTAATATTCATTAAAATAACACTCCCATGAATCCCCTCAGTTGGGAGATTGTTTAGCTGGCTTAGAACAGTTTGGAATGATCTACAACAGAGCCATTAAGAAAAAATAGTCTGGTTTTATTTTTTTAGAGAATCCTTAATTTGGTTTGCTTTCAAAATGAAATAACCTAAATCAAATTAAATCATTTTAGTTAAGCCACATTAAACCCTAGATTCTATCTGGACTGCAGTCTAGATTCTATCATTCAGAATACAGTACTTCGAAGTTTCATATTTACTTAATTTGGGCTGACTTTTGTGAATGAGTCTGTGTAAACAAGCCTTTAGTGTGTTGTAGAGTAATAGGATTAATACTTCTGGTACTAAAATTACTCTAACTATCCTTTTGACTTGCCACTATGGCTTGGAGTTTTTTCTTTCCTTTGTAGACTGAATTGCTCTTCTTTTCCTTGCCTTGTTTAATTGCAAGTTATTGGTATTTCCAGTACTATGGCTAGTAAAGTGATCCCGTAGAAATCTCTTTCAAAAGATCGTGTGTTAGTATAGCTCTTAGAGAGGCCCTTTGTCTTCCCCAAAAGTGAAGCTGGCAATAAACATGCCCTGGAAGGACGTCAGGTTGGCATCGCATCTAAGGTGAGGAGAGCTAAGGTGTTTTGATCTCCCCTTTGCTTCCTCAGGGATGGCATCCTGGTACAAGTCAGACACAGACAGGAGCCTTGGCTCCAAGGGATGCTCAGTTACAACGTAACAGGGGTACTGGAGAGCTAGCAGCTGTATAAAGCTCAAGTGAGTGCTTTGTGGAATTGATCCCGAGACTTTTGCAGGCATAGTGACACACCCCTGTTCTTTTATGCTGTTTTAATACTGATTTCCTAATTCTCATATAGACTAGAGGAAATAAGGAAAGGTTTAATTGTTCCTTTAATATAAGGGTAGTACATGGCAAGATTTAGATTTGTTGAAACAATTTTCACATTAGGGAAGTGTTTTACTGCATTTAAGCATGGATTTTTACTTGACAGTTAGTGCAACCTTGACAAAAGACTAGTGTCGTCAACAGCCAGAGTTGCTTTTGCTGTGAGAAAGAAATGACAACTAAATTACAATCTAGTATTTGCTCTGAATGATGTTCTCTGTCATCTAGGATGGTCTTTGGGAGAACATGGTGAATGGGCAAAATACAGCAATTTTGATGTTGCTACCCGTGTGCCACTGATGTTTTATGTACCAGGAATGACCTCTTCTGCTGGCCAAGGAGAGAAAATCTTCCCCTACCTTGACCCCTTTAGCCATGTTTCAGACTTGGCACTTCGAGGTAAATTTCCAGCATTTATTGTTTGCATTTGCAGTGGAGATATATCTATCTATCTATATATATATATATAAAAAAGACAAGGTGACTTAATGATACTTCACATACAAGCAGCTCAGGTTCGATTCCCAGCTAATGCAAGCCAAATCTCACTTCTAGAAGAGGTTCCCTCTGAGAGGTTTAAACATTCCTGATCTTTTATCAGTTGAAGACTAATTCAGATATTCAGATGGTCTCTTAAGATTTTTTCCAGCAATACATTTCTCTGATTTAAAAACTACTTCTTTTGCCTTAGTATGTGTTTCAACAAACTTGAATTATCTTAGGAGCAGAGCTGCCAGACTCTTTCCCTGTTGTCAATATTTGCTAGAGCTCAGGGCAGAACAACTGTACAGCAGTTTGCTAAGTTTTTTTTAATATCTAGGTAAGAACAAAAAGGGATTCTGTTCCTTTTCTCCTGGACTAGAGAGCTTGGTGGAAAAAGGAGGCTTTAGTATGCCTGTGTGTGGATTTTCTTTATCTCTACACAGAGTAAGATACGACAGTGTTACTGCTCAGTTCCAGGACTGCGAGAGCAGGAGGAATCATTGGTAAAATATTTTTACGCTTTAGGCTTAAAGATTGCATCTAACTCATTCAGCCAGTTCTTGGCTTAGTGTCATCATCTGTTTTTGTACTGATGAGGAACAAGATGATGAAGGAAATGTTACATCTTTGAACACAAACCTTTGTTTTGGCTAGATCTACTTTAACGGAAACAGCTAGATGTCTGCATTAACACAGCAGGAGACTTGTTTTTGTGTTGCTTAGATGCCTAAAAGGATACTTGACCTACCTTTCGTAATGGCTGTAGCAGTTTTTCCATCAGTGATTAGTAAACAGTCTGTGTAGAATCTGCACCTAAAATGGTGGCCTGAGAAACTGCTTTGATGGAGGTAGCCTTGTATTAAATGGTAGACGTTGGAATTTCCTTTGTCTGACAAACTCTTTTTTTCAAAGGAAAAAAGTCAGTGTCTTGAAGTTGGCACATTTGAGAAATAGAAGTGATAAAATCTCTTTTTGTTAAAATATTACATAAATGCATAGACTAGCATCCCCAGAGCTAACTGCAACGTGTTAATTAAATAGCCTTGGTTTTAGTACTTCACAAATCCAGTACAAAACACTTCCAATAAAGCACCAGCTTAATTATCGGAATAAGTTTCTGAAATGTTCCATCAGTGTATGTTAAGCCATTCTGTTCCTTAACCTGTTTTTTGATGATGTTTCTTTTAGGGCGAAGCAAAAAAATGGTTGAGCTTGTGTCTCTTTTTTCAACGCTTGCTGAACTTGCTGGCTTGCAAGTTCCTCCTGCATGCCCAGAGACTTCATTTTCTGTTGCACTGTGCACTGAGGGGGCAAGCATTGTCCAGTATTTTAATTCCTCTGATGAGAAGCTGGAGAAAGCAGAGAAGGATGGGTTTGGTGACACTTACAGAGGTTATAATGAAGAACCTATTGCTTTCAGCCAGTATCCTCGACCTGCAGACACTCCTCAGTGGAACTCAGACAAACCAAAGCTGAAAGACATCAGAGTCATGGGGTATTCCATGCGTACAGGTGACTACAGATATACTGTGTGGGTTGGATTTAATCCTGAAAACTTTAGTGCCAACTTTGAGGATGTCCATGCAGGAGAGTTGTACATGGTGGAGAGCGATCCACACCAGGATTATAACATCTATAACAATACCTTACATGGTGGCCTTTTCAAAAAAATTCTTAGCTTCTTGAAGCACTAGGGTTCAGGAACTTGTCTGTGCAAATTCTTACCAGTAAAGTAACAATTCTTTTTTTTTGCATGAAACACTTTGGTTGTACATAACACTTGGACTGAATTAAAATCCTGTTTGTATCAAAACATTAGGTAGTGCTTTTGTCTTGTTACAGCCGAATTACACCTAAGTAGTCAAAATGCTGTTACTTCTGCAGTTGTGTTTTCACATGTCAGCAGGCAATACTTCTGAAAAGGCCACACAGGATATGCAGGCCTGTGCTGAAATATCTCTGTGGTCTAGTGACTGACAAAGAAAAACTTGCTGTATTTGCTGGAATTTGTGGTGTGAAAGGTGGCAAAAGAGAAACTTTTGTATAGGGAAGTTTGTATAGAGAATGTTGTGTGTAAATAAACAGGCCCTGAGAATGCTTGGAGTTTGGGTGGTCAAGAAGACATTTGGTAGTGATAAGGAACTGAGGTGTCTGCCCTTGTCAACCCTGCCCTGACAAAAACTGAAGGGGAAATTGATGTGTTTCAGTTTCATTCTTTTCAAAATAAAAGCTTCAGTTTGGAGATTCTTGCTCCTGTTCTGACAGAGGACAGAGGGGGTCTGAATTAGGAGTTTACAGATACCAGGTAAATGCTTTAGTCACTGAAACAGTGAATAACATGGAAGGGTTAAGAGAGCACCAGTATGCTTTCCTTTTCAGGTTTGTGGTGAGGATCAGTCCAGTGAGGCACCACAGGTGAAACAAATAGAAGCACTGATCTGTTACAGTTTGCTGGTGTCTCGTCATTGAACTCAACACACTTAGGGTTTCCATGTTGGTCATGTCCAGGGACAGAAGTTGGGATGTCTGCATTCTTAGATGTTGAGTGGGGTTTGACAATCTGAATTTTGGGTAGGGCTAGCTAAAAGCCTTGCATTTAGCTTGTGTGTGTGTGTATATGTGGTGCTAGGCAACACAAGATGTGGAGCAGCAGTGGCCCAGGGTAATGCTGATATAAGTACATTTTCATGTGGCCAAATGAATCAGGGTTGATATGTTTGGAAACTTGTATCTCAGATAAATGCATTTCCTGAGTATTATGCCTAAGTGCTATCTGCACCTCATGCTCACACCTGTAAAGTATGCTGTGCTCTAGTGTGATGACAGTAATTTGTGTTGTGTTCTATATCAGCCTGCTGGATTTTTGCAGTTCCATCTTGGTGACTTTCAGAATTTATTCATCTGTACATGAGCAGATAAGGCTTGTTCTGACAATGCCAACTCCTACTGCCTTTCTCAATGAACTGTTCCTCTGATGGCTGGCTCTTTTTCTGCAAGAATAACTTAATCTTCCTCAGATAAAATTACTTTAATATTAGAAGCCACAGGCATAAAATCCATGTGATGGTCTCGTTTCTAATTAATGCCTTCTAATTAATGTATTTCTAATTAATAAACACCTCCCCATGAATTTCGTTCTTCATTAGAAGACAGTAGTTTAGTGAGTTAAATTCAATTAGAAGAATGTATTTCTTATGAGCTTGTCATTTTGTTTTACTCTACCCAGGATACTGTGTATTCTGCAACATTATTATTCCTGATGAGAATGCATCTTTTTTTCACTTATGCATATAGAGTTAGGTCCTCAGCTGGTATGAAACACTGCAGTTACATGTAGCAAATTCAGTATAGCTATACCAATTTCGTACTAGCTGAAGATGTTCTTCATTCAGAATGGTGCCAGGCAGAGATTTGAAGTCTGCAGCTAGAGTTAATTATCTGTGACACTTTCCTTCAAAGGAAAATCGAATATTTGGAAAGTGATTTCTTTTTGGATGAATTGAAACTTTAAGAATTAATCTAAGTCTCTGGTATGCTAGGACAGTAACACAATGTACATTAAAATTGCACTGGCAAACAGGTATCATCTCAGACTTGGCTACCTGATAGAACATCTTAATCAGATCATTTAAATAGGTGTTTCTGATCATCTCCAAGTACAGGTTTAAAAACAAAACACCAACAATCCTCTGTTTTGGTTTGTAAAGGGGAACAGGACTTAATCTTGCCTCAGAAATGCCGTTGTTCACGCTAACAACATTGTTCACAATGAACCAGCTTTTGGCTCCTTTAAAACCCCTCTTATGTCCCTTTTATGTGTATTCTTGCTGTTTTAATGTATGTTTCATGGCCCAGTATGCTACAGTTTCCTGCTCATTTTCTAGAGACAGTATATTCAGAGGGAATCTGCGTTGCTCTGGGTATAATGTGAGACAAACTTTGTGTTCTGTTTGACTGTATGTGACTTCATGCAGTTCTGCTCTGATTGATAGGCAGTGTGCACCTCCTTACCAATTCCATAAACTAAATTAGAGACTTTAGGAGTTAAAGGCAGCTGTTAGAGAAACTACAATTTGAATTAAAGACTGAGGGTTGTTACATGGGGAATTGTTAGATTCTTGTTTAGTGAAGACCACAGATCAGGACCTGTAAAAATACTTTTGGGGGACTTAACTTTGCAGCATGTAGATAGATTATTTAAGAACATATTTGTGTTAAAACATTATTCCCTTACATCCAGCTTCCCAAGCCTCCCATCACTTCAGGCACTTTCATTTTTCAAGTGGAAATAAAAGTCCTGGTGCCAGGTGATGAGTGTTTTTTTCTCCCTAAGCTATTCTCTTTATATTGAAAGGGTAGAGCTATCCTTGGCCTTCCTTAATCAAAATCTAGTAATGTTTTGGGGAGATATGAAACAATTGTCTTTGACAGACAGTGAAACAGGACTGCTATCCAAATGCTCAGAGCAAGGACATTTTTGAATAATTGCGCAAGTCGCTGAGCAGCACTGCAGTCCACTTGGAGAACACGCTTTTGTTCTGCTTGCTGCTGAGTTGAAGTGTA
The DNA here is from genome assembly GCF_028389875.1 of Rhea pennata. Taxonomy (NCBI): domain Eukaryota; kingdom Metazoa; phylum Chordata; class Aves; order Rheiformes; family Rheidae; genus Rhea; species Rhea pennata. The sequence goes on along the minus strand of NC_084673.1, from coordinate 14,769,186 downwards.
ATGCTTTTGAGACATGGGAGAGGCATAGCAGTGAACAAGCTTTACTGTTGCCAGTGCTAGGTGAGTTACAGTTTTGTTATGAAGTTGGTTGAGAGAAATGAAAAAGCAGTGGAGACAAAGGGAGAAGGCAGATTTTTTTAAAAAAAGGAGCTAATATACTGCCTCTCCTGGAGAGCCCAGGTGCAGGCTTTGTTAGGCCAAGCAACCTGCCCTGAAGAACAAAAGAACTTAAGAGCAATAAAAATAAAGTGCTCTTGCAAACAGCTCCTCTCTCTAGAGAGATGGAGGATGCAAGCCCAGCATCAGGAAATAAATGAGATGCCAGTGTTGACCCTATTTCTCAGGATGGCACTGGAACAGCTGGAAGAACAGCATGATGCTGCATCAGCAGGAAATGTTACCTGTGCTACGAGTATGGAGAGAGTCCACTGGGGACCTGAGAGTAGCCGTTGTAAGCACTTGGCACAAAATAGAGTCAATAAACAGACCTCTGTTAATAAGCTAATGTGCAGGAGTGATTAAGCAATAGAATTAAAATGTTGGTCCCTAATCAGCCATGCATCAGTCAATCATAGCTCATGATGTTGTTTCTAGTGTATAGATGTGCAGCATCCTAAAATCAAAGTAATTTTTAAATCAAAGGGAAAAAGATCCTGCATACAAAGCAGAGGTAATAGGCATCTTTGAAAAGTGAAGGTGGCTGTTTAGCTGGCTGTGTTTTGTAATGTTCTATTTGCATATCTGCAGTTTGCAAAGGAAGGATTTGGATCTAATTTTGGACATGCTCTGCACACTGGAGTGTATGGAAATCTTGCTACATACTGTGCTGCGCAACAGATTGGACTTCTTCATTTGGACTGTGTGCTTGTTGAGGGAAATGGGGTACATTTTGAATTAACTAACTGTGGGAGTTACAAATGTTTTGGGGTTGAGCAGTGAGACAGGCAAAGACAGCTCCATCTCCTGATACTGGTCAGATGTTGCCTAATTAATCAGTTTTGTGTTAGTTGTTATGACCCACTTCTTGATGCTCTGTTGTGTTGGTAAGCGGAGTCCCCTGCTGGAATGAGTGCTCCATAGCACGAGGGGTAGGACAGAGAGTGCCTCTGACAGGGATACTTCTTAATTCCCAGTGTTTATGTATAGTTTCTCTGATGGGGAGCAATATTGCCCTATTGGTGAAACAGCCGCAATGTCATGGTCGAGTCGCTGCTTTCGCAGGGTGCTGCAGTCAGCTTCTGTTTCAGCACTTTGGGTCAGACTCTCAGACTACATTTGGGAAGTGCCCAGTGGATGAAGATCCTTAGTTAAATATGGAATTCTTTTTGTTCAATGGCTACTTAGCATTCAAATGTGACTCTACATAAAGCATGAAATCACCCTTTTAGTAACTAGGTTTTCCAGCACTTAGTTTTCTAGGCTATAGACATTCTTGCTGTTCACATCAGAAACTCCCAGCCAAGTTAAGATGACCCTGAGTCAAAACTTTTCATGTCTCTGTGTTTAACTGACTTCTTGCTAATGAAAATTATCTTCTTGACCTGCATGATGGACCTCGACTCTAATATTCTTCTCTGTCTACATATGCAGTTCTCCTTTTGAAGCCTGTAGGAGTCATACTTATGAAAGGAGATAGACTGCCAATGTTGGGATCCACCATATGAAACAGCAAAGAGTCTTTTGCCTTCTATCATTAACACCTGGTTGAATGCTGAGTAGTAGAACATTTTTATCCAGCAGTGTGTGAAGGACCCAAGATGAACTGTAAAGGAGCTTTGAGTAAGCAAGAGGAAAAGACAAAGTTTGTGATATTTCTGTAGGCCTGTTGGACATGGAGTGGGGGTAATAGTCCAGCTGAAGCAGCAGAGAGGAAAGGAATGGTAAGACATAGCTAACAATGAAATCAGATGTAAAGTCACAATCTGAAAGGTTAAGATCCAGCAAGAAAATAGAACAGAAGTCTAAAGAGAGCAGGAATAGAAAAGGGAGGTAATTTTTTTTCTATGGTTTTAGACACAGAAATCAATAGTTAATCAGATCTTCCTGCTTCTGCTCTAATTTATTTCTCAGTTTTGGGATAATATCTGTAAGCTTTGTATGCATGTCATGACTGAATACACACATTCTCTGAATTCACCTCTGAAACACTTTTGAAAACATACCTGTGTTGGGTATGTTGGTGTTGAAACCATACTTGTATTGGGCTGCAAGTGCAGTTGAAACTTAGCTGCAAATCTTGTGAACAAAGCTTTGCCCATCTTCTGTACAAACTGCTAAGCTGGCTAAATATCATTGACTGCATTTTTTCTCAAGAAAACATTTGATTAAATCAAACTTACGTGTAGGGGCATTGTTTTGTTGGGTTTTAATGAAAACTTTTACTTTGATAAGATCATGGACCCTCACTTCAGTTTTATCATTTCAATTTTTATTATATTACATAACCGATGTAATATAGAAGGGTTTTATAGCAAGTGATAATGCAATTACTTTGTCAAAATAGTAGTCAAGGCAAAACATTTTGATCTTATAGAAGGCAAATATTCAAATTTGTCAAAGAAATGAGACAATTCACTAATGTCAATTCAAATTTCTGAAGTAGATTTTTTCATAATTTTCTTAAAGGAGAATTTCAAAGTTTTGGCTAAAAGGAAGTGAGGGGGAAAATCCCAAACAGTGCAGCTTCACTTCATATTAAAATTCAGATTTTTACATCCATTAGTAATTATTGAATGTTTTAGTGTTCCTGAGATGATTTTAGTTGTGTTATGTTTTCAGTGCTCTAGAAATACAGTGATATCTGTGCCTCAACTCAGACTTAACAAGCAGAGTGTGGCAGTCAGGGAAGGTTAGTCCCACTTTATGGGTAGGAGACTTCAGCCTAGAGAACTGAAGTGCTTTTACTCAAGGTCAGCCAAGAATCGTGTACCAATAAGGAATGGGTGTCCTTTTAGATCCTCATCTGGTGCTTTTAACCCAAGGCTGTCCTTGCTTTTCCAAAGGTAGTGCTTTGTTGTGCTGCCTCGAGGCTCCGGGGATGCTGCTGCGGGAAGGCTGCCCGGCCACGCAGCCCCCTGGAGCCAAAGAAATGCCTCCCTGCCCGGGGAGCTGCAGGCAGTTCAAAGCAGGGCTTTCTCTCACAACAAATTGCTTAATAAAAGGGCAAGTATTAATCGCATATCTGGAAAAAGTTTCTTTTGATCTCTGTGTTTGCTGCTCTGGCTTTAGAGGACAGAGCCTCTTCTGAACTATTTTCCTGGTAATAGAATTAGGACATAAATCCTAAAAGACAAAATTTGGCAGGTATAAAGTATATAATATCTATCCTTGATTCAACCCACAGACTGTCCTAATACTTTCCATGTATTTTCTTGTTTTCAAAGCAAGTTTGATCTTGTGCTGAAGGAAACTACGCTCTTTACTCGAGCCCTCTCAAATATTTCACAGCAAGAAGGATATGATCCAGTACTTACGGAGCCCTCATTACATGCAGCTGTGGGATACTCATCTTTTTCCTTTATCTGCTGTACTGGAAAGTTCGAAAACCTTGTTTTACTAAATAAAATCAAGTTCAGGGATATTAAAAACAAACAGATTGGCTGATTGAACTTGATAGTATAATCATTTTGTTGTCACCAGCTTTAGTTCTTCTTTGCTGAAATAAGATTAGCACAGATTAAAGCTATTTATTTTGGAGGTGTAGCACTCTGGGCAGGGAAGCTCTGATAGGTTTGCTTTAAAAATGTCTTCGTAATTTAAGAATTTGCTACATCTCCTCTTTTGAGGGTGATTGTTTTTGCAAATGTTACTCTTTACTTATTCTTTTCTGTTATCACTCTGGAAACACTCTGAGTATGTTGTATACTTGTTCCATGTTGCTCCACGAAAGCAACACTGTTGCTGATTTAGACCTGTGCAATTGAAACGAGAATTTTTCTTTGTAAGTAATGATTTGTCTAGGGATTATTTTAATGTTCACATTGTGAAAGAAATAAGTATGTATTATCATCTATTACCTTCATTAAATACAGATAAGCTCCAACCTAGCAAAGCACTTAACCATGTGCTTAAGTACGTTCCTATTCAATAAAAGACTTAAATGCATACCTAGCAAACACACTTAAAGTACTTTGCTCAGTCAGTGCCCGAAGACTGCTGCCAAGCACACTGCTACAATAACATGGCACGTTCATCCCAGTGCAAGCGCTACCGAAGAAAGGTAGCGCATCACCCGTGCGCCTCTGACGTACAGACTGCTGATTGCTACCACTCAGTCTATACCTAAAAGTTTTTATTCCACGTTTTACGGGAAGTACAACTTCACATGTATGTTTTGTGCTGAATTTAGATGCAGCTGTTGTTGGAATGCCAATGTGTCCTGTTATTCTTTGGTTTGGTCTGAACTTCAGACCCTCTTTAACAGAAGAAGTAAAAATTTAGTGACTTTGAAGGAGTCAAATTTACCTGCTGTAAACCGAGTGTTTACTCAGTGACAAACTGAGTGTTACTGAGACTTTTCCTAGGAGAAATATCTTGGCTCACCATGTTTTTAAGTCAGTTATTCATGTAAGGACTCCTACGTTTTTGGACTCTTCAGGAGCATAGAAATATTTGAATTTCTGTACTCTGGCTTTATAAGGCTCCCACATCTCCCTTCTCTCACCTACAGTTCTTGGTTTGAAATAGTAGCCATGTGACGATATTTTCATCATCATTCATTTCATCATTCTCATGATATTTCCCCTACCCTTGATTGAAGATGATAAACATTTTATTTCACTTGAGAGATTTAACTGAGTCACAAGGCATTAAAACTAAAAACTATGAAGCAAAACCACATGATGTTTCCATACCAAATCTCACACACAAACCTAATATAAAACATCCATTTGATTTATAGAAGATGCTTGTTTACATATCTCTGACTTGAATTGTCTTTGGCCTTTGGTTTATGACCACAGCTGAAAGGAGGCAAGTTCCTTCAGCTTTTTGCTTCTTTGTTAGGACTTTGTAATCATTCTTCAGCTGGCTGCATAGGCAGGAATTACAGGCTAAGCCCTGTAATTCCAGAGCTCCTCAACTAGAGGTCACTAATGCATCAAAGAACAGATGAGACAGCAAACCACAAACTGAAGGATATTAGCTACAATTATATATTTTATTTTGTATTTGAAATGCAGCCTTTTGATACGGTTAATCGCTATCAGATGTAATTCACTGAGATACGTGACCCAGGATACTGGAATGCTTCCTGGTCTATTTTTTTGTTATTAGAAATGTGTTGAGAGTAGTGACTGCAAAATTTAAACAATAAAAAAAAGTCACCTTTTGATATATTTTTTTCCTTACATAATGATGTCATATGTTTCCATCTGATATGTGGTTTTAAAAAATAAATGATTTCTAGAAATTTTTGCTGCTGTATCTGTGCATATAATCTTTTTGGTTGCATTGGTATTTTCTTTACATGGTTATAGCTAATCTGCTTGGAAGAGAAGATCTGTTTGTGAAGCAGAGGTGGTTAAAAGTAGATTGCTTTACAAATCGGCTCAAAGTCCTGTTTGTCATGTTCTTACAGCTTCATAGGGTATAGAATAGATCAGTTGATCTTGAATTTCAAGAGCAAGTTAAGAAATACTGAGAAGTAGTATAGTTTTTTTTTATTTACTTTTTAAATAATTCTTTTTGTTTCTTTAATCATTCAACTCTTTTGAATTGCGCCATGCTCACTGATAGAGGAATTGGTCATCTGTGCAATTAGAAAACAATTTATGGAGCAGCTTTTTGTTCCAGACACATTTCTTTAAATGATGTCTTGAATTGTGCTGTTATTTTAGTAGCAAGTTGTTCAAATATATACTCTGAATCATCCCTCCATAGAAGCAAGCACAAAGGACTCTGTTTGTATTCTTTGAGTGTGTCCTATCCTGAAAATACGCATTTCCTTTATCATGACTAATGCCATTACTGAGTGGTTTTGCTGAGACATTTAGTTCAGCTGTTTTCATGACCATGATTAGTGCATTTGTCTTTGGCTAAAATGCTGATTCTTATTTGAATGCTGCACTCCTCAGAGCTATGCTCTAATTCTTTATGAAGGGGAAATTGCTGGTTCCCAGCACTTTCTCATCTCAGCTTAAGTTCACTCTGGTGCATGAAGAAATGCAGGACAAGATGTTTTGATGGCCTTATATGAGCTCTAAATATTAGGTCTATTTCCTTTCCCCACACCAGTTTTATGCTTGCAAGCTATCTTTTGATTTATATTGGAAAAAGTGATAGTGGAACCAAATCTGCTGTCTCAAAATTGTAAAGTATTCTTAGTAATAGAGAATCGTAATGTAATTCTAGTAAGTAATACCAGGATGAGATGATCAGAGGGCTGGAGCACCTGCCCTATGAGGAACGGCTGCGAGAGCTGGGCCTCTTCAGCCTGGGGAAGAGAAGACTGAGGGGGGATCTGATCAATGTGTATAAGTAACTGAAGGGAAGGTGTCAAGGGGATGGGGCTAAACTCTTCTCAGTTGTCCTATGCGACAGGACAAGAGGCAATGGGCAAAAACTGAAGCACAGGAAGTTCCATCTGACTGTGAGGGGGAATTTCTTCACTGTGCGAGTGACGGAGCACTGGAACAGGTTACCCAGAGAGGTTGTGGAGTCTCCTTCTCTGGAGAGATTCAAGGCCTGCCTGGATGCAACCCTGTCTAACATGCTCTAGGTGACCCTGCTGAGCAGGGAGGTTGGACTAGATGATCTCCAGAGGTCCCTTCCAACCTTACCAATTCTATGAGAGGTCCAAGCCTTTTACAATGTAATAACGACAGAGAGTGACAGTCCTGCTATTCATTCAGAACCCTAAGACTTGGCCAAACTTGTTGGACTCTGAAAATCTCTGCTTTGAATAAGATGGTGATTACACTATCTAAAACAGTTTTTGCATGGGGATGACTTAAAACTGAGCCAAGGAGTTAATTTTCTGAATTTTGCACTTTGGCTCTGGATGACTTTTGCTTTAAATTTTAGGAGAAGCATAAGAAAGAATAAAGTAAAATCTCTATGACTTGCTTGAGTTTTCTCAGAGGGCAGGTCAGTTACTGACTCTACAGAAAAATTCTTAGGGAACCTCTTTTATGGGGGGGTGGAACGTAATGTTTGCGTGAAGGAACTTGCACTGTAATTTGAGCTAAAAACACTATAAAACCAGATCAGTAAGGCTCCTGATGTGAACTGCAGACACAGGAGACTTTTGTGTGTGTGTGTGTTGGAGCAGCAAAATGCATTAGTTTAAAACTGACTAGTTTTAAGAGAGAATTTTAATGAGAATTCCTATGCCTTGGAAATGCTACAGGCTGGACAAGGGAAATAAGTTTAGGGATTGTACTTTGTAAGGATGTTTAACATTACATTTGGAACTGTGATCAGGACGAAAAATGGTATCCTTTTAAAAGAAAAAAATCTCTCTTTTTTCTTTGCCTTCTCTGACAAACCTTCAAGCTTCGGAACTGCTAAACTCTTGTGACCAACTTGGACTTGGTCTCTTTGTGATTAGTACACCAAAACAGGTCGATGTTTTGGTATGATACCAGCATCTCCATTTTTAGCACCAGCAAGGCAAAAAAGGTGTTTGTAGACAGCAGTCAGTGGTTGGAGGTAGAACAGGACAGCTGCTTTTAGAGTCTAGTGCAGTCATCTTTTAGGATCTGGCATCTCTGTTTCTTGTGCAAGCACGTTGGCATGGCACTCAGCTCCAGCCTGCCAGCTCCAGAAGTGAATGGTGACAGGTTGTCATCATCTGTTATCCCCTGTCACTCAATCAGCTTTAAAACCTGAGCTTATGGGGAAGAAACAAGGACTTTCATGCATTTAATCACAGAAAGGATGAAGAAAAAGAAATGCAATGAGAATTCCTATTTTACCCCTTTCATAAAGGAAATCAAGCTCTTTGCTGGTGTGACTGCATCAAAACGGCTGCGATTAGCAGATTTCCTTGAATGATTTCTCTCAAATGGCAAAGGTAGATGTCTAGTTTAAGAAGTGTCATGTAGTTTCTGTACCAGAAAATATTCTGTGTTTCAAATAGCCAGTTCTCAGCTGGGTCTAGAGACACTGACTGGATAAGGGCCCAGTTGTGCTAGATGCTGCACAAGTCATTGTAAGGGGGAGGTTTTGTATTATGGCGAGCTAGGTGCCAGTAGCAGGGAAGGTCCCACCTCCCCACTGCTGTTGGCAACTGGCTGGCTCTGCCCTCGCCCTTCTGTCAGCGCTTGCCTGATTCCCTGGGAGCTTGTTCAACTTGCTGACCTAACAAAATCTTGTCATTTTTTCTGCTGATTTAGCCCACCAAGAAGTTAGAGGAGTGCCAGAGCAAAGGAAGCAGCGTGTGACCTGAGAGAGAACTCCTGCTGTGCAGAACTTAGTTACCTACAAGAATAAGACAGATGCAAGTAATACAATACCAGTCCCTTTGCAAGCAATATACTCAAACTTTTCAAGGGGTTTTGCAGGTAGTGTAGTAGCTGGATCGAGGCAGTAATCCAATGAAGGGATGTGCGTTAGCATGTTGTTGCAAGGGAAGAAGGTGGCAGTCTGGCATGACACCACCAAGTGGGAACTGCATGAGGTGAGTGTATCAAGAACAGGCATTTAATGAGTAATAAAACCAGGGGAATCTGATGCTTTCAGTTTCCTAAGAGGCAGACTCAGGATCCTAAAACACTGACCTTCTAGCCAGAAAAGACCATTTAAATACTGCTAGTTGAGTATCATATTGGTGTCTTTTGCTTGGTTAATGACTGAACAGATATTAAAAAAAAAAAACCACAGTAGCATGTGATACTGCTTTTTTCTATGTTCTTTTGCAGATTAATGTTTGTACAGTGTTGTTTTTAATAGTATGGATCTATAGTATAAGCATTTACAAAGTGTTAAGTTCTACAGTAGTAGCTAGCAACTAATACAATGTTTGTTTTGCAAAAAATGGGTTATTTCAGCTCCAGGTGACATCAATGGCCATATCACAACTGGCTTTAAAGAGGCTGGAATTTAGCGAATTTCCTTCCCTCTTCCCTGAAACTCTCCAAGTGGCTTATACAATCTGCTCTCTTGGACAATAAAAAGGGTCTTTTAGCTACATGGTGGTACACTTGCACAGAAGGCCCAGCATAGTCCACTTATTGTCTATCTCTGTAGAGTTATTTTGTTGTTGTTTATAGTTGGTGAAATTGGGCTCAGTGCCAAGGAGAAAGCAAAGGGGAAAACTCTCCTTGTGATAATTTTCATACATCTGGTACTATTATAAATACTTTATACAATTAATAATGAATAGCAGTTTTACAGAAATAGTTTCCTTTCCTGTGCCATGATAGGACAGCTGTCTAGTTTGTAATTTTATAGTTTCTCCTACAGGCTATTTTATGCTAATGGCATATTGACTTCAATAGGGAATTCTGCTTAAAACCTGATGGCACAATAGATAACCTCATATTTTTGGCTGAAGGATGGCATAGGCATTTTTATTTCTACTGCCAGTCTCTAGGTACCTATTTGGAGAGGTTTGGGAGGAAGAAGTTGTTAGGTTTTCCAGGTGTTTCCTGCATGTAAAAGATGGACTTGCTAGGACCAACTGTATTGAATTATGGTGTGAGATAGTTGGAAAACTACCTGTCCCCTCCTTAAAAATTCTGCTTACCCTCTTCAGAATCCTTTGCGACTTTGCTATTGGGAATAGGATCACAATTTAGCTGAATATTACTGAAATGGTGTCAACACCTCAAAGCTTTATCCAGAAAGAGGCCCTGTCATGCAAATAGTGTAGGTGTACCAAGGGTCTGTTTCTCAAGCTCTTGACCTGTGTGGTGAAACATCTCTAAGCTGCACTATTAGTCCTTGCATTTTAGTGGGATTTCTTGAGGCATGGGCATTACTCTTTCTATCTAAAGGATATTCTGCTTAATGTAAGTGACAGTTACTACCCCAAAGAACACATAGAACACACAGAAATCAGAATGGTGAACAAAGAGCAAGGTAAGAAAAATAATTCTCTGTTTTATTGCAGACTAGCTGAGTACAGGTTCAGAAGTGTGCTTGGTGAAGGTTTGCACATGCAGCAATGGACTAGTGACTCCTCTTTGGGCAGGAGGAATAGTCTCCAGTGGGTTTTAGACTTCTAAGCACCTTTCACAGTGTTTTTCTGTGTTTTGACAACATTCAGAATGAATGATTTTACTTAGCAGAGCTCTCCAACTCAGATGAACTAAGCTGTTGTCTAGCAGGTGAATCAGAAAGCTAAGAAGCAGTAAGTGTCTGGAACAGTTTCCCTCATGAAAATCTTGACTGGCAAGCTGAGTTTAAAACTTCTAACATTAACAGCAAAAATACTGCCACCTACTGACTAGTTCTCAGATAGTTCGCAGCCAGATATCCAGGATCCAGTATGCAAAGTCTTAACCCTCGAGGCTATTTTGGCCCATTTTTCACTCTTTCAAATAACCTTGCCTCTCATAAATCTGTTACTCATTTAAAGCAAACTTTCTGCTTGCATCAGAAATCACTTCCAGCATTGGATATGAAACATTCTGCAATATGCTATAAAATGAGGGCTGGATTCACTACTTAAATGAAGAAAACTAGTTTGCTTCAAACGGATCGTTTATTGCTACCTTCATGCTGTATATTTATTGTGAGGATATTGTCACATTTCTTTCAGTTTTGAAAATGTTAAGTTGGATTTTCTCTTTCAGGTTGCCATCTGGTGTATTGTGAACAGTCTCGGAGAGTAAGAGGCCATCTGTTAATACTTTTTCAGGAAGCTTTTTATAGAGCAGTGAAGTGGCAAATCTCAAAAACACGTTGTAATGACTTACAAGATCGCGGCTATGTGTACAAGGAGAGGCTGATATTTTATTCCTATCAACAATATACTTATCAGGCTAGGAGGAAGGAAAGGAAGAGAAGAAAGAGAACTTGCATACAAAAGGACATGGATTTTAATGCTCTATTGCATATATTGCTTTTTCTATTTTTACATAAAATGATAGTGAGTTTCTGAAGCTCTGATTCAGTTTGTACTCACATTCTTAAGCAAGACTGATTGCCTTTTGCAGGAACTGTTTCCTCTTTAATCATTAATAAGAATCAAGTGATCCAGAATTTTGCCTAGTAATACTAAAAATCAGTGTAGCTTGCATTACTGTAGCATGTGATTTTGCATCTCTAGTGGCTAGTATACGCAAGAGGTTGATATGTCTACTGCAACATGGTTGCTAGACAGGGAGGCCCTTTAGTTATGACCTTCTGCTTTTAGTACCAGCAACCTCAAGTTCAATATCTGGTATAAACCTACAGCAGAAAGTTCCAGATACAACTCCACAAGTATCTTTGGATCTTTGACCCAGATTTGAAATGCTCACTTGGTTGTTAATGACAGCAGTAAAGGGCATGACTGACAAGTGTTGTCTGATCAACCATGAAAGTGTTCAGACTGAAGTGGAAGGAAAAGATCAGGAAGGAGCTAGATGAGAGAGTGACCAATTAAACGCATGTATTGAAGCCCGGTATAGAGAGCTGCAGGACTAGTTATCTCTAATGCTGTCCCTCTGCATGTCTGAGAGAGCACTGCCTCCAAATTCTCTGCCCATGGCTCTATTGTGCATTGGGAGGGAGCAAGAAAGTTTTAGCAAGGTGTCGGGATACTGATGATGGCTTAAAAAAATCTCCCCAAAAGCAAACAAAAAATAGGAATCATGCTGATGTCTAGTGTTATCATTTTACAGTAAGACAAACTGAAGATGTAAAAAAGAGTGGTGACCTTTTGGGGATTTTCCATGAGGTCACTGGTACAGTAAGGAGTAAATACTGGGTTTCCTGAGTGCCTTTTTGTTGCCTATATGTGCTGAGCCACTTTTTTTTCCCACTTGCATTGATCTCCTCATAATTTTGTGGTGTAGCAGGAGCACATAGAACAGTCATGTACCTGTCATGAGAAGTGTTGAGGTTTCTCTCAACTCTCTTTTGCCTTCTGTGAAAGAAGATATAAGAAAGCACTTGGCTGCTTTAGGATCAGACTCTTTGAAAATGCTCAGAGAAGCATCATACTGAGGGCCCAGGAAGAAAGGGAAGTGCTGATTGTCTGGGCAGGTGGCTGTTGTTTTGCTACAACAGAAGGACATGATGAGAGGTGGTTTTGGGGTGTTAGTATGCCTCCTGGGTGAATGGTGCATTCCTCTTCAGCTGGTGCATTAACTAAAATGGTCCAGGCAAGTACATATTTCTATATTTTATGCTATATTAATTTTCTCTGCTTTGTCTACTGCAGGAACAAGATTTCATGCTGATGTTTGGAGATTTCCCTCTATGGCGCCAGCCCTGCTCCAGTGAAGAGTAGTAGCAAAATCTTTCTCTCTTCAGTTGTTCAGAATTTGATGATAGGACATCAAAATACTACCCAGCTTCCACGGGCAATAAACGTCAAGGTCATGTAAACCTGTAGTGAGGCCTGTTCAGATAGCATTGTGCTTAAATATTATCATTTATACAAAACCAGGCAGCTTTAAAAGCAAAGGCAGCATGAATATCACCATAAAATTAAACACACTAGCCAGCAGTGAGAGAATCTAAAGCCTATGTGTTGGAAGGGTTTTAAAAACAACACAGATTGTTTTTCAGTGCTAACAACCCCTAGAAATAGAGAATTAAAAGTGCACCCAGCTGTGTTCAGTATAATAGGATGCAGCTCTGTGTAATGGTATCTAGCAGTGGCCAGTCTCTTCTAAAAGTTTTATTTTAAAAAAGGACTTTTTCCAAATTATTTTAAAGACCTGACATTCTCTCTCTTTTTTTCAATTGAAATGGGAAAAAACATACTTTCTTTTCATTTTTAATGAAAAATTAAGAAAAAGAATGAACGGTAGAAACTGGGGGGAAAAAAGCTATTTTCTTCAAAAAAAAGTACAATATTAGCTCCTTTTTTTTTTTTAGTAACAATTATTTTTTTTCCATCTAGTACCCCCATTATGTTGCTGAATGACCTTTACTTAACCAAAGGTGAGAGACAAAAAGTCATAATTTTATTATTGCAACAATGCTTTTAGAGAGTCCAGCTATTACTTTAATCCAGTAAGGAATTGACAGATTTTAGTTCTGTTATCTCTATTCTTAGCCCTCAAGACAAGCCTAGGAAATCTTGACTGGCAGCTGCACTGGGCTCTAACATCCTTCTTTCTTTAAGCATATGTAAAACTGCTGTGAGGTATTCTGAAACATCAGTAAGCCCGTATGAGGATGAACATTGTGTCCCTCATCCATTCCATGCCTATTAAGCTAGGTTAGTATGTGGGCAAAAAACTTATATCTGAAAAAGATCTTTCAGAGATAGAGACTTAGAGGATTCCCTTAAAAATTACCTGCCAACAATGTAGTGCTAGGAATTGCAACTTACCAGACTACTGCAGACTCCTGAGCACCTTCCAGATACCTTGTCCGATGGTAAAGAGCCCAATAACTACAACCAGATGCCTCTTGCCATGAATAGATCCATCTTGGCCAGGTTGATCCTTGCTGTGCTTTTACTTTGCAGACAAGAAAACGTAGGCCATGAAAATTGCCATCTGCTATAGGTTGCCTCTGCCCACAGCCGAGTAACTGTCTGCCTACTGAAGACCAGGCCGAATTCATGGTGTATGGTGTTGATTTTCAAGTCCTTTGATATATGGAGTACAACCTCTTGTTGTCAGAACTGAGATGGTACTGCCACATCTGAGAGCTACACCTGAGTGACAGTGGTGTAATCTGGAGCCTAGACCTCTCAAAGTCTTAGGTAAACAAACCTCTTGTGGTTTGTCTTATTTTGCTGTGCTTCAGGTCTATTAGCCAGTATAGTGCTGATTTACTAGGGTAACGAAATATGAAAGATTAAATCTAGTCCTGTCTAGGGTTAAGAGTCTGTAAATGTAATGTGTTTGCAGAGACTAGGGGTAATTTAAACACTGCTCACATTCCAGCCTCCATAGTAGGGATGGGTATTTTGTTTTGAGGATTTTTTTCCTTATCTCAACTGCTATACCATTTGGCTCTCTGAAGCTTTTGCATGCCTCACAAACACCATCTGTTACAACCCAAGACACAAATACTGTAAGTGATTAGTAATATAAGCCAATGTTGCAGCTCTATGTGGTGTGGAAACCTGATAGAACCAGAACTTCCTTTGTAAGCCTGACATGCTGAATAGTGTGTTTGTGGTTTGTCTGAGCTTTTGCATTCATCAATTAAAGATGAACTTTCTGCTGCTATGGAGATGTATTAGATTTTTTAAAAAAAGGTCTGTGAAGAAAACAAGTGGGTTCCTTATAGGAAATATTATTGGAGTAAGTAAAGCACCTATGAAAGAGGGAGTTCCTAGCAGGGGAATGTTTCCAAGGGTCACATCCTAATGTGTTATTAGGTGAATATTTGGTGGGTTGGATCCTCTATATATTCTTATTAATACTCTTTCTAAAATTATAAGACATTGAAAATACACATATAATGAGGACTGTTCAGCTGTTCTAACCATTGGCAGATTGCAGTAAATACCATTATATTGCTCCTGTTGTTTGATATGAGCTCACAGCATAGGCCAGTCTATGTTCTAGAGTTTCAGTATTGTTTTTTCTTTCTCTGTTTTATCCTCCAGCACCAGCCTTGATTGTGGTAACAGATGAACTGTTTTGCTGGAGGTTACTAACTCAAGGAGGAACACCATGCATGCTCATGTATGTGCATGAAAAATGAACACGAAAGGATAGGAAAACCTGTGTTTGACTGCAGGATAATTGTGTCAGCACACTACAGTCCAAGACATCATTCAGCCCAGGAGACTGCAATTCTGAAGTGATGGGGTGAGTCCATTTTTAATGATGATTAAAAAGGAACTGTCCAAATCAAGAAGCATAACAGTCTTGATGTCCTAACCTTCCTCCCCATCCATAAGCTGTGACCATGGCATGTGCTTGGACAAGGGCAGGTGTGTTCCTGCTCCAGGAACCACTAAAGGTGGTTCAGTGGCCTGTCTTTTATTGAGGGGCTAGTTGACAAATGAAGGAGCTGGCCTTTTGTTAATATCAAGTTTTTTCTGGAGGTTTAATAACTCGTGTGTAAATAACTGTGACATATTTCAGAGCACTAAGCAGGCACATGCTTATATCCTGCTAGTTGCCCTTCACTGTGTATTATGAAGTGTAAGACAGCAGGATTGTGAGTAGCTGTGATTTAGATGACTAAATTTACTCTAGATTGAATATTTGCCTTTCACGATTGATTTCTCATTAGCTGAGAATTTACAAAGTCAAGTACACAGTCCCATTCTTATTTGTAAATTTGCAACTTTCTCTTCTAATGCTTAATAATAAGTTTTCCCCTTCTGGTTGTTTAATGTATCACTTGTGATTTCGTTTTGACAAATCTCTCAGCAGTTCACAAACTCTTTGTTACAAGGAAATAAATATCCTGCTGACTCAATGGGAAAGAGATGCTTTTTGTCCTCTGAAAAATGTTGCAGCCCTTTAGACTGGTCACTGTTACTTATCTGAACAGTGCTATTAGAGAGAGGAAAAGGGCACTTTATTCATCCAAAGAAAGCACTGAGGGTTACTGAAGTATGTAGGGTAAGGTTATCAAGGCTTTACTTTGAAAATGTCTATTTTTGCATTGAAAGATCATCTTGTATGTGATATTTGTCTCTGTTAAATGCATTGCCTTTATTATTGCAATAGCTTTTCTTTTTTAATTACAAAATGCCGACAAGATGCTTTGCAATTACATATTATAACTACATTTACCAGGTACATTAGGATCTGTATATGTGGCAGCTGATGCATTCTTTCTGTCACTTACATAATGAACCTTCTGCCTGTACAGAATAAAATATTTATCTAGAATGCAGGCTGAAGCAAATATTGGAGACTGGAGGAGGAATAAACAGGCTGCCTGCAGTGAATAATTGTTATAATCTTATTGTCCTTTGCGAAGTTGTTAATTAAGGCCTTTACTAAGCAGACTGTGCTTGCAGGAGTCCTACTGAAGTCAAGCTGTACTCTTGTGCATCTGTTAGCTTATGCTGTTAATATAGTTAGTACAAAGTTCTCTAAGTTTCATCCTCAGAGGATCTGAATTTTGGGGAGGTAGTATACTTTCCCTTCACTGTCTCTCCCCCTTATTTCTTTATAACAAGAAAGAAAAACAGAATTCTTGAAGGAAGCTGGTCTCTGAGCAGAGAAACTAGTGTACAGAGCTTGAATAGCTTCCATCATCAATATTGGCATGTAATCCTTCTAGGGTTTTGGCGCTGTTACTTTATTTGCAGGTGTTTTCTGAAGTTTTTCTGCAAGGAGAAAATGATGTGGATTGTATGTACCTTGCCTAATTTGATTACAAGTTCTTTTTGGTTTTTAGTACTTACATTTCTATAGCAACTAGAAGGCCCAGTCAGGGGTTTTGACCATTCTGAGCAGTAGAGTGAATAGTATAAGGAACAAGTACGCTAGGGAAGAGGTCTGAGCTAAAATTGACCTGTTATTGTTGATTTCTTTGTAGACACTACTGGAGAGTTTTGAAGAACAGAATGAATTAATTTTTAGGCTGTTTCCTGTGTAAGGGAACAACACGGTAGGAAGGAAAGAAAGCAAGGAAGTCCTAATTTTAAAAGGTACAAAATGGAGAAGTTTGGTGCTTAGGGCTGATTGTAGGCAAGAATTGACATCTTGGGAGCAGATGGAAATAGGAGAGGAAATAGGAAGCATCAATAAATCATATACGGCCTCAAAAGTCAAGGCAAACAACTCATAAATAATTGAGAAGGAAGAGTCCAAGGAGGAAGGGGAGAAACAGCAACACATGATCAAGGAGATGAGCTAAGAAAAAAATATTTGAAGAATCATTCTGGGAGGAACAGTAGTGGGAGAAGTTTATATTGGCAAGGCCAAAGAGAAGAATGTTGATGTGACAGTAGGATGGATCAGTTTGTGTGAAAGGCAGGTAAGAAGTTACACAGACAGAATCAGCAAAATGTGCATGTCAAGACTGAAGTATGAATGGGTCAACAGGTAAAAAGGCAAGAAGAGTCAGTGTGGGGACTTTCTGAGGTGGTAGAGACTGAATAGACTATAGGTAGAAGCAGAGCCTGATGAATATCATAGAGGAGAATATAAAATGAAGATGAGAAAGCTTCATGGAGAAGAAAAGGAGTTGGCAGAAGCAAATTCATTTCTATACCTACTGGAAAAGAAGGAGGAAAAAGAGGGGGAAGATTAGAGCATGGTCGAAGTCCAAAAGTCTTGGAAGAAAGTTGGCAAAATCTTATGTGGATAAAGAATAAGGGACAGAATAGATTACGGATGTGCATTTATTTTAATCGGAGAAGCAAACTTATTTTATTGCAGAAATGACAGAGAATGGGCTATTAATGGAGGAAGTAATTCTCATCTTCACAATTCTCCTGGAGTTGCTTTCCTCAGTGAGTGAGCAGAAGTGGTGAAAATGAAGACAATCATAGATGGAGGGATGGAAAATTGGACATTGTCATAGGAGAAAGGGAAAAGGAGACAAGAGTTGAAGAGACCGAGGAAAATCAACTGCTTATTAATAGAAGAGATAGAAAAGAAGGTAGTAAGCAGAACTTAAGGCAAACAAACTTTCCAAGTGCAGGCTTTCCAATGCAATTGAGTTGTAGGGAAGCTGACTGACATAATGAGGGAATGAGATGAAGAAAGTGGGCAACGCTAATAAGGATAGTCAGAAAACAGGACCTCTGCAGGAAGGTCAAGCCAGACCTGAAGATGTGAGACCAGGGAGATAGGTAGCCAAGAGCTGAGACAGCCCATCAATATGAAAGTTGAGGTAATTGAGGTGAAACTGAAAGAGAGTCAAGAGTCAAAGCCGGAGAGAAAGATTCATGAGGACAAACTGGGTCCACAGTAGACAGTAGCAGTATTGAGGGGGCAAGATGGCAAGATTCATTGTTTACTGGAATGAAGTATCTTTCTGCTGCTTAATTAGTTCAGTTAGGTCAGTTATTTTAAGTTGGAACACATACTTCATAGTACTTGGCAGCATTTGTGAAATAGGATTTAAAAAAATCAACAAATATGTATAATTGAAAATGAGCTCCTAGTTAACTGAGTGCTAGACAGCTGTTTTGTATTTTATTGGAGACTGTGTTGGGATAAAGCAGGAGCAGCACTACTGAGCTCAGTAATCCTGGCTGAGGGATTGCAGCAGCCTTTCCTGCTGAGAACTGCCCAGGGCCTATCTCACCCCTTGTCCTGCCTCTGACGGAGGCCAGGGAAGGCTTGCAGGAGGCTATGAGCAAAGGGCAAGCACACAGTTTAATGCTTCCCAGTCTGCTGACCTAGCCTCCAGCAATTTGTAGCTCCCAAATTTTCTGAGCCAGTCAGGTCCTTTGATCCCTAATTTCTTCCATCTTTAGTGAAACCACTATTCTAAGAGGAAACTGTGCTTCTACCAGCAGAGGCTGCTGCTGTTCTCTTCACCTCCTATTCTTTTTAAGCGAGCTAACCTGTCATGTCAAGCATTTAGCTGAAAGCAGTGGGAATTGTGAAGCTTTAATGTTTCCCAGACTGTAGTCTGCCACATTAACAAATCTTTCACTTTTCAGAAGATGATAGTGTCAATCATGGTGACAGGCTGAAAGACACCATTCATTGTTAATTAATTATTAGCTGTCAACTCAAAGACTTTGTTGAACTAAGAACATTCAGGCAGATTATGGATTTCCTCTTTTTTAAACTTTATGTTTAAAGGACACTAAATACCCTTAATTATCAAAGTAAGTTGAAATCTTTTCATACCTCTTTCTTCTGCAGGTGACTGCTTCAGGTACAATATTAATTATAAATAGAATGAAGATGCTGTAGTCTCTTATTGCTGATTTATGTTTTCATAATGGATGAACGAAAAAGGAATAAGTTTCCTTTCTTTGCTTTGGTAACAGCCCATGATCTCTACATTGCCTCTGACTTCTGATGTTCGCAGAAAACAAAAGAAAGGGAACTCATGTTTCTGGAGAAGGCCTGAGGGCCATTCAACCTGGAGCATGGCCTATAATTTTATGTCTGACTTTGCCACTTAAATCCTTGAATTTGAGGTGATGGAATGCTTCAGCTTCACTGTTGCTTCTGTTAAACTTTGTCCAAGAAAATGAGGAGATGGCTTTCCAACTTGGGCTCCTCTGATGGTAATGGACTTTTATGTGTGTTTTTCCCAAGCAATGAAAAGGCAGTTAAGGAAGGCAGTTTGTGTGCATAAGTGCTTGCAGAATGAGCCTGCAAGTTTGAAAACACTGGCCGTTCTTCTCTGCATTTGGGCATGCCTGAACACAAAGGGATACAAAAATACTTACCTGCCTCATAGCAGTTCTTGGAGGCTTAATTAATGCATATGGGTAAAACGTTTTGAGATCCTCAGGTCATAATGATACTTAGCACTTTATATCTTCAAAGCCCCATACCCAATGTGAAGGAACTAATCCCAAACTAATTAGGCAAAAGGCACTATAAAAGTGCCAAGTGTTGTTATTTGCCTTAAAGTATTATTATTTAATCACAAATTGCCTCAAAGTGAAGTGTGACTGTATGAGATTAGAGACATCATAATTAAGGCCTTGATTTAATATTTTAAAATTATTCAGCACACTTCAATGCAGCACTTGAAATTTTTTCATTCTTTCCCAAATATCCGACACACAGTTTTTGTAAACACTGCATCCTCATCACTTAATAGGCTTTCTCTCTCCGCTCATTTATGTGCCCTTAGGATGTTGCAGTGCTGAGGGAAGATAGTTTGGTGAACATGGATTTAGCCAAGTTGGAACACAGGAGACTGTGTGTGTGTGTGTGAATTAAATATGACAAGAAGGAGATGTGTAAATGAAGTATTTCTTGCACATGTGGTAGATATATTTATGTATGTGCTGTGTGAGTACTACAATGCAAAAACAGCTATGAAAGCATCTGTCAGCCCACATTACTTATTCTGCCTTTGAGATACAACCTGCTGCAGACCATCTTAAAGGCAACACTTCTCTGCATGTCAGGGAACAACTGTAGTTGTTAACATTGATTTGGGAAGCAATAAATTTGGTAAATAGACTGGGTGAGATTCACCCCTCCACATAGAGGCCTGGCAGAAGGTTCAAGCACCACTTCTGATCTAGTTAAGCTTATCTGCAGGGCTGAAGTGATTGTGAAACCTGAGTACAAGGATGGATTTCATCCACAGAGAGTTGCAGTGGGCTTAGAGAAAAATCTATCAGGGAGAGTGGAAGTGAGGATTGGATGTTTGCTCATCTTTCCAAAACAATGGAAGATGCATGTTTTCTGATGCAACTCACTAGAAGATCATAGTCATATGAGGAATGGACGTAGCATGACCATACTGTGGCACTTCAACTTTACTGACCTCAGTGGAGATAATCCCCAGTATTCCAGTGCTGTGAGAAGAGATTATAATGAACATTGAGGCTGAATGAGCAAGTTTATGGAATAGGAAGGCTTTGTAGTGACAGAGAAATAACGTGGAAAGATTTTGCAGACAAGCCTTGTGGTGCCGCACAGAGAACATAGCCAATACAGTGACATACTGAAAACTTAGTAAAAGTCACTCATATTTTAATAATATAAAGTAGCCACACTCTAGTGAGGAGACACTTCTGTAGCAGAAGAAACTGGAGAGATCCTATGGCCCTGGATTATGTAAAACTGCTTCCCAAGGAAACCTGAGCCTTGCTGAAATAAATAGAATTACTTCCAACACAAAGTAGCGATCTGTATGAAAGCAAGAGCAGCGAATTCTAATTTGTCCATATGCATGCATTTACACTTGTAAATTATAATTATTCAAGACTTGTCAAATCAAAGTGAACTATGGATTTTTTCTTTTGGGGGGGGGGGGGGAGGTCAGATAGCAGTAGTTCAGCGTAAACCATAGCATAAGTTTTATCAAATGAATTTTCATAGACCCAAAAAATACATTGTCTCTTAGAGACTAGACTTTTAGCTCCTTTCCAGAAACCTCCTCCCTTCAACTTCCAGCATTTGCCATGCTGTGGAAGGCTGTAGATTCTGTTTTTTGGGGAAGCTGCTCTGTTCCTCACTAGTCTTGTAAAAGATTTGGGACCAGGAATTTTTAACAGAGCTCTGCACGCAATTGGTCAGAGAACTGCTTAGGTTACCGCTGGTAAGGTGGAGCCTAGCTATGAAAAAAAAAATGGCAGATACTTGTGTATCAGTTATTCTGAGGCATGTGAAACCTTAAATGCTTACATTCAGTTTTGGAGCAATCAAAGGTTGAAGGCTGTTTGTGCTGTAGCCAGATTCACGTTCAAGGTTCAAGCTTCTCTCCTTTGTGTTCTTTATCTTCTTGTGTAATAACAAAGAAATTTAACTTTTCTAATAAAATCCTATTTTCAAGGGACCAGATGTTTAGCTGTTAAACTGAAAGTAGCTTCCATGACCTCACCTCCACCCTGGGGCTGTAGTGTTACAACTCTTTCATGCCTCAAAGCTGGAGGCAGTCTATTGTTCGGCATCAAGGGTAACCCAATGCCTAACCCCAAGTTATCCCTTCCTACTCTTAGCTTGCCTTTACTGGAATGCGCAGTGGTCATCTTCAGCATAGTTGCATTACCCAAGCCTTTTGCAGTGACAGGCAGGTATTGACTAACCTTTGCCTCTTCCCAGAATGAAAGAACCCTTCCACCCTAACAAAAAAAAAAAAAAAAAAAAAAAAAAACAACAAAAAAAAAAAAACAAAGTAAGAGTGATCATTTAAAATGAATAGCTGAACTAGGAATTGTACTTAAATACATAAGTGTGGTTTTGTGGTAATCTCATTGCCAGCATGTATTTAGGTGTGAGAACTTCAGAGAGCTTTTACTGGAGAGCATTTACTCTAAAGCAGTTAGATAACTGAGTGCTCCAGACAGGCTAGTTCATCCTGGAGCATCTGAGCCTCTTGTTGAGTAGATAAGAAGCATTCTCCATTTGCTTACTTTCGATGCTAAGGAAGGAACAGGTGTGGAGACAGACTGCTGAGGCTTTTTGTACTTGGAATCATATTTGTTTAAGCTTAATAGCTCCTTTTGTCTTGTTAAAAATAAAGCAAAGGTGCCTGCATGAATTGTGAAGGAGAGAGCTGAGGCTGGGGAAAAGCACTGTGGCTCTGCTGAAAGAATGTCAATTTTTACTAGCTCAGCACCTGATCTATATGCATTTATGGTAGTAAAACCTGCTGAGGAGTCTGAAACATGGTCTTGCCACACCCAAACGCACACTGGGGCAAGTGACATTAATGTCTTCCCACTGCTTACACACCTTGGGAAAAAATGAGGTGAAATGAAGTGCTGACCTAAAAGACAAGAGCCCCTGAGGAGATAGGTGCTATCAAAATGTCTTCTAGATAAATAAGGACCCAAAGTCCTACTATCTTAAGTAGCTGGACTATTGATTAAAGAATCATGATAAATGAGTATAAGGCTGTGAATTAGATCGATACCATCAACCTTAAAAGTCAATCTCCTGTACCAGCTTGAACAGAGACACTAAAAAAATGCATGTGAGAGATTCACAAAATTCTAGGGCTGGTGGTAGCCTTGGGGCTTTTAGTTTTTCTCTTTTTCTTTTTTTTTCTTTTTTTTCTTTTTTTTCTTTTTTTTTCCTTTTTTTTCTTTTTTTTTCTTTCTTTTTTTTTAACCTTTGCATGAATTAACTTTAAACAACAGGGAGAAGAGATGTGTGTTTGTGCCAGCAAATGTTTACAGTACTTCATAAAATTAAGACAGACCACCAAAATCTGGACTTTGAGTAGCTAAGAATATCTTCAGGATGTCCTTATGCAACTTTTGTGGATAAATCTGTGGCAATCAATATGTTAAAAGTAATGGTTCAAATCCTTAGATGTGGCTGACAGGCCCTGACTCTGTCAGAATGAGTTCACACCTGCAAAGAAGGAAGCCCTAAAACTCCTTTCTAACTTGAAAAAAGGGACATTGCTTCAGAGGTTATCCAAAAAAAGGAGTCTTAATACAGGAATAAGAAATAAAAAATATGATTTGGTTTTGGAAAAATCAAATATTCTTCTTTACGTGCTTTTCTAGGTGGGACTTGAGAAGGGCTGGCTGGTCATTTTTAGTGTGCTGGGTGCAGCAGACTGGAGGTGGTGGTACTGTGCTGAATCTGAGCTTGTGTCTCCTAGCAGGGCTCTGCATGGACAAGGTTCCCATTAAGGGATGTATTTCTCAGATCATACTGACCTTTTTGTGAAAGCTTGAAGAAGGCACATAGCCTTTTTTTCCATCTCACTTTTTGCATGTCTAAAGCAGCGATTATTTCTTATGTACCTGCTTTATTTTATGTTGAGATGATTCATGATTTCCTATCTCTTATTTCTTTTTCTGTTATTCTTACAGCAGAATTGCTCCAGGGATTCTTAAAGTACCTTCCTTCCTGCCTACATCTCCACAGAATAAAGTTATAGCAACCATTCTTCAGCTATAGCTGTTGGTTGTAAAGACTCCTGTGGATGTTCATAAGAAGTTTTTTTTTTCCTTCTTTTTGGTGGGAAAAGTCCTAGGATACACAAACTTTATTTCTGCCATTCATAATCACTGCACTTTAATGACAGATAATTTGTGAGGCTATGTAGGTATTTCATTGTGAGGAAGAGATTTTTG
Source organism: Rhea pennata (assembly GCF_028389875.1). NCBI lineage: Eukaryota > Metazoa > Chordata > Aves > Rheiformes > Rheidae > Rhea > Rhea pennata. The sequence goes on along the minus strand of NC_084673.1, from coordinate 14,745,467 downwards.
TCACTGTTTCTGCATTGAGATGGAACTCAATTAGTGCGGACAGTCCTCATAGTTTGTCAAAGTTATTTTTGCCTGAGGCTGTTTTGGGAAGTCTCATGCCAAATCAGGGAACGTGAGTGTCTTTATTTCCTTCTGCATGTGTTCATTGCCATGAGAGTTTGTCTTATGGTGCTATTAAGATGATTTCCCAATATCAATGTGAGAGCTAAATATATGCTGGTAAACTATATGTGTGTGTTGATTTTTAGAGCACTTTCTGTCATCTGATTTCTTACGATGAAATTAATCCCCTGTGCAGATATCAGACAGTTGTGCATCACTTGAGTCTTCTTTTGAGGTCTTAATTGTGATTGAAATGATGCCTAGCTCTTCTACTGGTTTACTTCACAGAAATGAATTTCTTGCAAACAAGGTAGCCACTCTTAAAAGCAGAAACCCCTCCTCTCCAGCAGCATCATCTTCACCTTCAGTATGCTGATGCTCCCACCTGACAAGCTCTCTCAAAAAAAAAAAAAAAAAAAAAAAAAAAAAAAAAACCTAGTGAAGAAGAGAAGAGTGGTCAGGAGAATTGCTTGGGAGCAAGCTGTCATTTACAATCATTAATAGAGACCGATATGCTCAGCAAGTGTTAGTGCACAGAAAAAAGAACTCCATCAGAAATGAAGTGTCTACTCCAGGGAGTTTCACTTCCTTTTGCTGTAAGGGTGACAAGGGTTCAGAAAGATAAGTGGTGCACTAGGGCATCAAATTACTTTCAATCATTTTTTTCATGGTGGAAAGTTTTATTAAAAAGGAAAAAGTTAAGGAAATATTTGTGGTGTTGGGAAGCTCTTTCCAAATCAGGATTGTAAAAAACTAAAAAATAAAAAAAAAATGAACTCAATTAGAAGTGCTAAATGAGGATCATAATGAGATATCCAGAGTCTTGCCAAGTGAATTTAATCACTTTCTGATCCCAACAGCCACACAATTCAACTCTTTCTTAGCATAATTAAGCAAGTGACAATGAGGATGCTATTCCAAGACATGGTAATGAGATGCTGTGGGGCCTGAATTCAGCTGGAGGGGATTTCCTATTAAATATTTATTGTATGTGCAGCTTCTTCAGTAGTTAGAAATATAGCAAAGGAAATTTAACCAAATGGAACCTCTTTCCTCTGAAATGAATCTGTGAAAAACTGAAGCACTGTGGTCACTTCGTTTTGGACTGACTATTATTTTTGGCCTACGGGCTGCATTCAGCATCAATAAAAATCATAGTTTATGTAGGAGGAAAATAAATTTGAGGAAGGAGGCTAGAATGAAGGAAAATAAAAATGGAAAGGAAATGAAGAGGAAATAAGAATGTGACAAACCAATTAGGGAGAGTACAAATGATAAAAGTCAACAGGAATTAACTAACGATGGGCAGTAGAATGCTGAAGGACTAGGTTTAAGGAATAAATGAAATCACGTAGGAAGGGAAATAATTAGATAACATATATGATGGTATGAGCCAGTGAACTAAAAAATAATAAGACTTTTAAGTGTAGTGAACATTTAATTCTGAATCCAGGGAGAAATGAAATATGCTTTCATTATGTTACTTTAGACACTTTATAGGAGCTATGGAAGTCATGGCCAGTCTATGTTTAACTAAATAGACTAGTAGAAGAAAAGCTCTGTCAAAGCCCCAGGCTTTTGTAATAATTTGCACATATGCATACATGCACCAAAGAACCTTACTACAGAGGAGTGTTATTTAGGTTATGAAATCAAGCTGGGGCTGCCAGATTTATAGCTGTCCTTGTGACCTTAAGCTTGCCCCTTTGCAGGCCTAGCCTATTCACTAAATAATGCAGATGTCTCACAATAAACTATCGGGAAAATAAAGATTAGGCGGAAATTCACAGGGAACAAAATTAAGGTTGCACCAATGATTCTAGCTCTGGCATTTAGAAATTTTCTTCTCTTTTTCACAACCTAAATAACATTCTCTCAGCTGACTAGTTTGCAATATTCATTTTTGGAGCCTTTAATAAGGAAAGCAGAAACTTTTGTGGTGTCTAAATCCTAAACTAACATTATAGCAGAAGAGATTGTGTCTTCAGCTACAGGCCAGCTGCTGAAGTCGGCAACAAAAGACTTGCAGAGTGTGGAATGGCTTTTTAGGTAGATGCTCTGGGTCTAAGGAGTGGCCACCTCCAAGCAGTCAGCTGTTCTCCCATCATTTGCCATGAAAGCAGAAATTCCTGATGCAGCACAGAGCCAGTGGTCCTTCACAAGTAAAACAAATCAATAGCTGAGAAGGCGTTTGAACACCAAATCGTCTAATGTTTTGGTCATCTTCTGAACTGTCTTATGAAAACTTGAATGATAACTGAGGAAAAATAAAGGCAGGGCAGACTGTACTCCTGTTTAGTCTGGGAGCACCTAAAATTAGATTGGATAGTATTGCTAGTAGCTTCTTTTCAAATGTGCCTGATGTGTGAGGGAATGCACGATTAATAGTTTGGATACAAGGCTGGAACATGCTGTGCAACAAGTCCTGGGGCTAAACTGAGTGGTCCAGGTATAGGAGGGCATCAGGACAGTCGAGTGGTTGCTGACTTTTCTGGGGAAGTAACCCTACTTTCCTGCCTCACCCTCCTTTGAATGCTGCCTTAAGTTCTTCCCGGCCTTTGACAAAGTGTGCTTGATGTTCTGCGCACCCTGCTTATTTGCTGCACGGGTCTGAGAAGCAAATGGCGAGCCGCAAAATGAATGAGATCTAGGAAAGTTGCAGAGAGTTGGCTGCCATGGAGTAGCTGTAACCTCCCCCTCCCTGTCTTCCCTAATACCCTGTCTCTTTAGCTGATGAATTCTTTGGGCTTTGTGACTGTCCTTCCCTAGATATTTGAATGATGTCTCTGGGGTATACTGGAATCCCAAGGAGAAACCACTGTGTAAATAATAATAACTCCTGTCATACTTGCTAAGTGGCACTCATAATTTAAGAAGTTTTTGTCAATAGGATCAAATTATCTTCATGAGAAAGCTCTTTTTTTCTCATAAAGTACAAGAAAAGCTGTGAGACAGGAGGTGCAATTAATTATCTCACTTGGATTAAAAGCTCTTTTATTTGATATTTGATCTCTTATTACTTGATTTCCCACAAAATTGCTGGTAACATGCAATCCTACTTAATAGCTCATTAGCACTTCAGTGTGGTATTTGTAAGGTGGTCAGGTTTGTGTATAATAAAGCAGTTGCTAGATAGCAGTGAGTGACTTCAGCCATAATTAATTAATTAAATATGTGTAAAACATGGTTCATTAGCAAGGTGTGTGACAGTCTCATGGTGTCCAATGCTGTCCATCTAATTGTGTAATAGGCGTGATGCTACTGCAGCATTGCTTCATTAGTTTCCAGCTTCTGCTATTATTGCTTAGGTAAAAGACTTTGGATTTCCAGGACTTCATCCACTGACCTGGTAATGTTGGAAGGAATAGTTTACTGTAACCAATCGAACAACATTTCTTAGTGTTTTCACTTAAAACCCACACAATTAGAAATTATTACTATAGCTTAGCAGCAGTAGCAGAACATTTGCTTGGAAGCTGGAAATTTCAGTTCAACTGTAGTTCAAGCAATAACTATTCTTTATACTCAATTATGCACTGTAACCCATTAGGGAAGTCTGTGGTTTCCTGATGTAGATTTTTTTTTCCTTCTCTGTTACAGCAAGATTGCAACTGACTACAAGTATATTAGAAATTGGTATGATTGTACAATTATTCTGCAGGCAATTTAAGTTCCACCTAAGCTACTTATCTGGTACATCGAGAGATGAGACCAAGTACAGAACATTCAAATCTTAACCAAAGTTTTGTTAAAGTGTGGGAGAACACTAATCTGGAGACCTGATACACTTATAGTCTAAAGCCATTAGAAAGTTCAGATCTACTAGGTCCAGAAATTGGTGAATACTTAGTCTTCTGAACCTTGATGGTAATTGTCTCCTCACAGAGGAAAGGCCCAAAGAGAAACTCATACACACCACTTGACCAACCCTTGAAACCTGCTGTACTCCATCTCCCTGAAAAGGGTGCTGGTCAGTTTTGTCATTATGAACAATGCCATTCTTGTGCTTTCATGAGCCAGATGAGAAGGTCTTTTTCGTAATTATCAGGCCAAACATCTCAGTTTTCAGGATTTCCGTGGATGTAGTAAAACCAAAATCAGTTAAAGATGGAAATAATGATATTTCCTATTGTGGAGGTTAGTGATGTGAATAGTGTGCTCTTCATTTGCTTAAAGTAAACCAAATCATGCCATGTGTGAGGCTTAGGTTCTGATGCTCAAATAGTTGTTTTTCTAGTCAGGCTAGTTGTGTGCCATATTCTATTGCTGTTAGGAGAGCGGGTGCCTTTTTATGTTGTTAATACTATGGTTTTCTACCTTTTTTTTCTGAAACAAGTTGCTGGAGAGCTTTGGTGTCTTGTGAAATTGATGTTAGAAGTGTGTGGTAAAGACTGTTGATGGTCCTGGCTGCTGTTCAGAAGTATGGTTTTGCAATGTTATTGTCATATTTCACTGGTAGTTGTTCAGCTTTGTTCTTGACATTTGCTGTCATTGGAGCACGCTCATTACAAATCAGTAGTTTGCTTCTCCAATAGGCGTATAAGAAGTCATTAAAGAGGTTGTGATAGGGCTGGAAAAGAATGTTATTTGTGTCATTGTTCTTGTGCCTTCTATGCAATGGGTTTTGTATCTAAGGGAAATCCGGTAAAGGGGGAACTTACTTCAGGACTATTTTCTTTTGGAGTTAGTGTTACATTCTCTAGAAAAAAATAACCTTTCTAGTCTTCTCCTGACTGTAGGAATTCCCCTGCTGCTTCTGAAAGAGCTTCCTCTTCGGTTGTGCTGTTGACCCAGGCCCTTGGCTTGGGTTGAATGACCTGGCATAGTAGACCCCATTGAAAATATCACTGGAGCACTGCAATATGCACAAAGTGTTTGTCTTTTTACTTGAAACATGTCTAGCTATCAAGGAGGAAGAGAAATAAAGTAACCAACTGCAGGAGAAAAGACACTGAGAAGGGTATCTCCAATTTCAAGAGCTGACTACTCATTATAATCCCATTTTATTGGCATATGCTCAAACATGAGCTGGTTGTTACAGGACAAATATACAAATGTGCAAAGCTGCTCCTCCTACTCCTTTGCCTTGAGGATACCTCACATGTCAGTAATGTGTTGCCAAAATCTTCAAAGCCACTAGGTCTCATTTTAGTGTTTTAAAAATCTTATCTTCCAAATTTACTCTTTAATATGCTCCTTTGCAGAGATAGGCAGTGAAACTTGTTCTTTTTGAGTGGTGCTGTCTGAAGCTTTTTTTTCTTTTTAAAAAAAAAAAAAAACACAGGAGGTTTCTTTTAAAGAATATATTATTCCCCCCTCTTCCAGCCTTCTTTCCCCCATTATTACAATTTTCAAAAACGTAGATGCTCCTAATACAGCAGAGACCGTTCCACAGCTCTGCCTTTAATGGAGTGAGCAGATTGCAGTAAGAATGCGGTGCTGCTCAGTAAATTTAATGACTTTATGAAGATAAATGTTTCCCTTCCAAAGCCCCTTCTTGTCAGAATACATTTAATACCACCATTCCTTTGAGAACTAAATTCCTGTAGCACTTTGCAGCATATTAGCATGTTTTTCTCACCACATGAAATTGCACTTCAAGCAAGAAATAATAATGTTTCTGCATCCCCTTGTACATTTTTATTACTGCCAATGAATAGGAGTAAATTAACTATTATGGCTAACATTATTCACAGGGACAAATTCCTAACTCATTTTACAGAGAATAATAAATAACTGAATAAATAAGATGCCTTTAATTTCACAAGTGAATTATCAAAGATTCCTCTGAGTAGGAGGAATGGGGGCCAGTTGACTTTGCAAACAAAATACAACTCTCTAAGAGAAGTTAGATGTGTCCACTCATCTTCTTTTTCTTTTATCCTCCAAAAAGTATAACAAATATACTTGTAATTACACATGATTCCTATGAAAACAGGTTTCTCTTGTCTGATTATTTGTTGCTATGTATGTTTATCCAAATACTAATCTGGGAGATGAGCCACATTTTGCTGTTAGTTGCTTGGATGCAGCTCTTATTGATGGCAATTACCATATGGTTTACTTCATCCACTGACTTTAGAGTGCTTTTCCAAGATAGATGGAGTATCATTGTCCCTTTTTACAACAAGAGAAACTGAGGCTCAGTGATAGGTATCTTGCAGGAGGTTACACAACATATTGGAGCTAGAGCTCCAGTAGATCACGATGTCTTAACCTATCCTAAAGATTACACTGGACCAATTGACGGAAGAATGGACCCAACCAAAACATTTTTTTGTTTTTAAGAAAAAATTTTGTTATTTTCCAGGTCAGAAGAAACCAGTCTTTATTTAAGCATTTCAAAGTATTGTTAAAAAAGATTATCAAAATCTGTATATTTTTGTATTATTTACTATGAATAATAATATCCATGAAAATAAACAGTAGCCACTTTTTTAAGTGGGGAAATGGAACATTTGCCATTAAATTCTTACCTTATGAAAAAATACCATGAATAAATTCCTGTTTCTTGTTCGAGTTTTGAATTTGGGAATAAAATATTTCATTGAGCTAGAGTGGTATGTGACTAGGATAATTTAGAATTCTTCATGAGCCTTTTAAAACTATATTTTAAGTCTATTTGCTTAGCCTTTGTGTCTGCATGTCTTTACCTCTGTGTTTATGCATGTGCACACACACACATGCATTTATCTTCTTTGGCTTCACTCCAAGCCCTTGATGCATAACTTTTTTCTAACATGATATAGGGATCCAGCAGTACCCCTAACAGGTGAATTTTACTTTAGATGGCCAATGTGTGCTCTTGCTTATGATGGGAGGATCCATTCTGACCTTATCTGCCACTAGTTTCCCTGACTAATCTACAAGGCACTTAAACCTTGAGAAAATGAAAATTGCTAGTTCTGAATATTGAGGTGAATAGAAATCAGATCTTGCATGAATTTTTTTCAGAGCCATCCTGCTGGACATTGGAGGTGGAGGAGGAAGCAAGTTTGTACCCACGTATCAAAATCCAGGCTCTGGCTTTTTGTGTAAAGGACTATACGTATGTAATAAGCCCTGTTCTTGACAATGGGCAGGATGAGTGGCGTCTCCATGATTTAATATATTTAACGTATTTCTCTACAATGCCTTTGTCACAAATTTATACTTTGATTTCCATAAAGGTGAGCACGGAGGCATATGTGTGCTGCCTGTTGTTATAACTAGAGCTATTAAAAAAAATCCATGAAATCCTTTTTACTAAATGGAAAATTGCAGTAAAAAGATTGGTGAAAAATGTCTGTCCTCTGAAAATTTCCAGTTCTTTATTGGACTCCCCCCCTTATTAACACATTTTTATCATAGAGGATTATTCTATTTGACGAGTATTTTGTTTTGTTACTGAAAACAATTCCCCTCATTTCCTATCTTTTCAATATGAGCAATGTTCAGAGTATCACACAGCGAAGGAAAATTGCTTTCCACCCAGGCCTCGTGCTAATGTCTTTTCCGTTCATATCTTGGCAGGTTTACTAAATGAAGCTTTGTAACAATTTACTGTTGGTGATGATGTCAAACTCTCCATTAGGAAGTTGTAGAGTTAGTAACCCAGTTTAACAGCGTGCTGGGTTTGTGCCTCAGACAGGTCTTCGCTGTGTAGGATATCATTGAATACCAGCGGACAGGTCTTCGCTGTGTAGGATATCATTCTAAGGCCAGCATTTCCCTTTGATGCCTGTGGTCCCCACAGGCTACAAGGGAGCCCATGCCACAGAAAAGGAGGCTCAAAACAGAGGGGACCAAAACCCTCCTGTGCATCATGCAGGTTTGAAGCTTGTCTTGAAGTCCCGCAGCAGGCAAGAGCCACCAGGCCAGCGCTAGAGGGAGTCTCGATCACACGCTAGGCCAGGGCACGGCGCAGCCAGAGCTTGCTGCTGGCTTAAATAATGCATTGTAATATTAGTGCTAAATTCTTCTTTGTATCCGTTATTCACATTTTTCGGTTTCTTCCCCTCCTCTGTTCCTCTACAGTAACTGTTGTAAATTAAACAGTTACTTCTCTTCCTCTAGTTTCAAAGCATCAAAGATGTATGTGAGCCCATTACCTTTGATGCTGATTTCCTGTTAGAATGCATGTTTTGGCGTTGCGACATCCTGAAAAAGTTTAATCTGAAGCAGAAGAACTGTAAAATGAAGAGAGCAATTATATACAGCCCAGAGCTCTGAGCAGTTGAAATGACAACAAAGTTTCATCTGTTTATTAGGTTAGCTCTGTTTCAAATAAAATACTATTAGCAATTTATGAAGAGGAGAGTAGGTCTTTGAAATTGAATATCTGTCAATTAAATCTAAAAATTTTAATATGAAATGCTTTTTAAAATCAAATAACATCTAATAAAACTTCAGATTTCATCAACAAAATCAGGCTACACCTTAGGCATACACCAAACAAAAATGCCGTATATACATGGCAGAACCTTACCTGGGACTGGGAAGGGATTTTGTACACAGAGAGAGAAGATGAGGAATTAAAGCAGCCATGTGCTCTGCGAAAAGAATTAATATCCAAACATGGCTCCAGTTGTCAAGGCAACTTTGCTTTTCTTAGTGTTCCAAATACGGGCTCTTAAATCCTTACCAATACCCCCTCTCCTCCCCCTGCCCTGCCCTCCCCCCAGCCCCAAAGCTGGAGTTTTTGAGGTCGTTTTTACTTTTCAATAGAAGGTGATTGAGTAAAAATAGCCAAGCATTGACATTCTTTCCAAAAGAAAATAATAGAAAATCAGCCAATACCTGGAATTGATGTTCCTGTCTGTAACTTATCCTTGGTAGTTAGTGATCAAGGTCTGGTATTTAACAGGGCAGATTAGGGAGTCTGCATGGAGTAAGCAAAAAAGAAAAATAGGCATTGATCATCTTTAATGCAGAAGCAAGTTCTAAGCTCTTTGGTTTTGATAGTGGTCCTTTTGTTCTGTGCTTGTGTACCCCTTAGCTATTGTAAAATATTGGCCTACACACTGTGATAAGTCAGTAAAACCCTCTTTCCTTTGGCTTGACGGTAAGCATGGAGAAAAGCTCAGACACTCAAGCTGACTCTATTGAAGGAGAGGACAGGGCAGCCTGAATAAATGGGATTTGCTGCTCTCTCTGCTGTGGAGTGCATGACTGACTTGTCCTGAGGGGTGGCCTTTTCTGTTATATTGCATTTTCACCTGGCGATTGAATGCTGAAAGACTGACAGTACAACGGTGCTGTATTTACTGACACATAGGCCTTGCAGCTGAATCCTCATGGGACCCTTTGCTTTCTAGGGCAGAAACCATCTTTTGGCGTGTGTAAATGTATGCTTGTTTACAGCATAAGGCACACAGTTTGTGCTCAGAACCTTAAAGTTTTGCAGCCCCAATATCAGTAAGTGTTCTCTGTCTGTGCCTGTGGGCCATAGGTCTGTGCTTTGAATAATTTGCATGCCACAGTATAATCTCACTGAAGCTATTTCAGCTTTTTATTCTTGGTCACAATCATACTGTTCATTCAAATTCTTATTTATACTGATAAATGCAAAAAGAAGGACAATCCTGTACTTAAAACCCTAGGTTCTACTCCCTGAATTTCCATATGGGAATATGAAGAATTCATCTTTCTCTGTCTTATGACACTTAAAATGAAAGCTCTGCAGGGCAGAGACTGTATCTTAGTGTGTGTCTGTGTGGTACTAGGATGTGTTCTGATCTCAGTTGGGCCATCAAAGTGATGCTTTATCACCTGTAATGTCAAAGAACAGATGTAGCTCAGTTCTTTCCAGACTGTAAGAAGAGCTTATACTCTGCTTGCTGCATCACACTTGAAAATCAGAATGGCAAAGCTGTTGTTTATGAACAAGTTAATAACATACAAAATGTCCTGATTCTTATTTTAAATGACAATTTCTTTGATTTCATAAATTTCAGTGATAGTGCATGACAATATGCAAACTTTTGTGGTACAAACTCCTTATGTTTTTACAACACTCCCCTAAACAGTTTTTGCTATGGTATTTTCAATGGTTGAACTTGACGGTGACTGTACCGGAGAGCAACAGAGACCATCCTGGCAAGAGACCACTGTGCATCCTTCTGAGGTAAGGAGTATCCTGCAGAATGTCTTGTTTAGTCCGCTGCAGTCGGTGAGAGGATCCAAAATCCTACTGTAATACAGGTGGATGAGGATCAATGACAAGGATGTGGTAACAATTTCCAGAGCAGATCAAATGATCCAGTGTTGGATGGCTAAGAAGATATGGATGAAAGTGCTTCTAACTATAAAGCTGTGCTGTGGAAGTAAAAAGAAATACAGGCGGATGCTGCAAATTATGATGCAACATACTAAAGAATTCCAGGGCCATTACTCATGTTGGCAGAATGAGGTAATTATGTTGTGATAATCAAAAGCCACAGACACCTTATCTGACAGAGCAATTGATAAGCATTAGACTAAATTGATGTGATGTCTGATCTTTTTGTGCCTAGTCTAGGACATGGTAATGCCTCTCTGTGGGCTGTAAAGAGACCTTAAACAAGTAGCACAGCTGGAGATGTTCCCACTGTAGATTTAAGTTCATTTCCTCTTCTGTCCCCCATCGAACAGCAAAGGTAACACCTCCAAGTGAAGTGGATGGAAGTTTTGTCATTGACTCTGGTGCAACCAGGATTTCGCTCAATGACTGGGTTTGACATGAATTTGTTTCACTGCTTTGAAAGTGAAAGAATTAGGGCCATATGTTCCTGAGGACACATTTGGCCAAAGATTGGACTGAAATTGATGAAATGGTATTCCTGAAATCTGTGTGTGTGTCTGTCAGCATTGTCAGGAACTCTCTTTTGAAAGTCCAACCTTAAGTCAGTTGTGAGTTGTGTTAGCCAAGCCTCTCTCTTTGTGTAGCTATTACTGTTCAAAAGCCCTCAGTGGTTACCTAACTGCTGAAGGTGATGTGTCAAAGAGGGGGGAAAAAAGCTCTACCCCAAACTTGTACATGAGTTCTTGGCAAGTTCCTTATTGCTAAGTTTCTTTTTTTATGTTAATACAACTCTCTAGTATATATATCGGTTTTATTTTATGGTGGAACACACAAAGCATTTGCATTTGTTTCCAGTCCTCCAGGTTTGAATGTGCTATGATAAACAGTTCAGACACATATTACGGTATAAAATGAGAGTTAAGTTACACTGGCATTTGCTACTATGTAAACACCAGTTGTTAGGAAACGATAAGCATTATTGATATCCCAAACGTATGTATTAGCAGAAACAATGTTATGTAAAATGTTAACATCTGTCAAGACAATATAAACAATTACAAGTAACTTTCTTTTAATGATGCAATTATACAATAACAAAAGGTGCATTGTAAATTAATGTGACACCACACCAGGTTTGTGTATTTTAGGGAATAAATTCCAATCCAGCTAAGAAAACAAATAAAGTTTCTAGAGAATCCCTTTGGAAAAAAGAAAAAAAAAAAAAACAAAAAACCCACAACCCTCTGCTAAACCTTTACGAAATAAAGTCTGGGAACTGAGATTGTTATTAAATCTGACCTTGATCAGATTTTTATTATGTCAGAAAAAATGGTTCTTAAGAGACAGAGTTGTCATGGGATTAGAGTACATCTACAGCAAGATGTTTCCATGGCAACAAATCAAACACCATTTCCTAAGTCTGCAGTCGTCTGCTTCAAAACCATGAACTTAGCATTGAATAATTATAGAGAAACGCAGTAATGTTGTGTAAAGGGGGGGGGGGGGAATAAATCAATCTGGAGGCAGTGATTTATTTTAAAATGCCAATTAACCCCATCATTGTGATTGTTTGGAGCTTCTGTTGGTGGTGACAGGTCCCATGTAGGTATTTGGTTTTACAAATTGAAAGCATAATTTTTTTGTCACACATAACCTTAAAAAAAGTGAAAGACGAATCATAATTCTGCTAGAATTAATGAAGTCTGAAAGTTATATATAAAAACTGTAATAGAAATTCAGAGTTGTGTCAGAGACTCCGGGTGGCAGTAGCACATGATAATCTACCTGAATTCCCTTCATGTTTGAAGGATCTGAAAACATACTTGATATGGGTACGTGTTTAGTCTCCTACAACCAATGAGCTATCTAAATTCATAGGCTCCAAAGTCACACAGCTGTAATCTTGGTGGAAAGTTAAACCAGTGAACACATCGCCACTTAGAACTTGGGGAGTGAGTTAAGGCCATTTAGTTTATCAGTCGTCTTCCCATTCTACCGTAATTGTATTATGGATGTTTTGTTCTTCTCTAGAAGCCATACTTTCTGCATTTATCTGTTACGTGGTGACATCTGCCTCTGTCTCTCTCTTTATTCCCCTACAAAATGGAACATGTTCTCCCCCTTCACTGGTTATTGGGAGGTTTCCTAGGTACATCTGGGACATGTTCCACCACCAGCTCAAAAGACAAATTCTATTTTGACATTGCACGTTACGTATGACCTTTAATAAAAGGACATAGGTTCAATAAGGAAGCATAGTCTTCAAGCATTGAGTGCAAACAGCCTGTGCCTGCATTCCTAGTTCTGGATACCTGTTACACCACAATGTGGAGGCTGCAAGCAGGTTTGGAGGGAGGATTTGGAATCTACAGACCTGAGACTCTGTAGCGATGCACTGTCCACACTGTTGTAATTGCTCACACAATTGCATGTTCCCTTTTCCAACAAGGTCTTTCTGCCTGAAAAATCCTGGGGTAGGCCATTTCTGTGCATTTATTCCATCTGTAGTAATTTGACTAGTAGCAGTATCACCATTAGGACACAGTGGGCATGTACGGGCAGCTATCAGAGGCCCATGTGCTAGTGATGGATTGTAGACTGTGGTAATAGATCGTGTACAAATATTGTAACACGAGACTGATCTTTAGCTGCTGGGTGAATCCTGGCAGAGGGTGCAGGTTATGAACTGTGGCAGAACAGTGGTTTTAAGAGGAACGCGAATCTCATCGCAGCTGCTGCTTTCCTTTTGTTGCCTTGGTGAGTTTGCTCAACCCTTGTTTCTGATTCAGCTACCAATGTTCCTGGTGTGGAACAAGGACACTCTTGCTGCCTCATATGGTGATGTGTCAAAGCCCAGCTGCAGATTGGGTCATTTGGAGTGAGGGTAAAACTCAAACTGTTTCCAGAAATGCTGGCTTTAGTGTGGAACAAATGCTGGATCGTTTGGTTGTCCCAGATTCAAGTGAGGAGTTCTGCAGGAATCATCTCAGGTCGGTACATGTTGTCTCTTCTGGACTCCAACGGATGTAAATTTGAAGGCTGAGGCTGTATAGAGATGCAAAACAAAGTTCCGGAAATAATTTCTTGAGAGCATCACAAGAAATTCAGTATTAGGTTGAATGCTGGATTTGTATGGTATTAATTTGCCCACCTCAGGAGGCTAACTTCACTGTTTCAAGCAGAAGCTCTATCTTATTTTAATTCAAAAGATCTGTGGGGGCATTCCTGTAATTTTAAAACCAGTGAGTCAGAATAAGATAAGTGCAGCAGCTGAAACTTTTTCATGCAGATTGAAATGATAGGGATCTTTCATTTGTTATGTGTGCACAATTTACAGCCATTAAAAGTATTAGTGTTGTAGAAAATGGGAAAATTATTTGTTCCCTAAAGGTGGAGAGAAAATGATACTCTTCTTGTTCACAATAGGGATTATTAATAAAGAAGGAGAAGCGATCCCACTCTGAAATAAACTGTTTTTAACATAGCCAAAAATAATAGTGCTGATCTGCATTTGTAATGGAAATCTATTGATAAATATTTTATTTTCATTCTATCATGAATCTATCATCACAGTAATAAACCCAGCAGTGAAGGAAATAGCTAAAATCAAAAGAATCTCCATTACCACAGTGTCATAATTTTTTAGTTGATTTCTCTTCACAGTAGCTGCATGAGGTGGGGAAAGGCCTTTATCTTCATTTTTACGATTGGAGAATGCAGTCACAGAAAAGGTAAGAGAGATTTTTTCAAACAGGAACCTCGATACTTTTGCAAATCCCAGGTGGGACTTAGCTGCACCATTCATTACATGAAAACTCTGGAGTTTGGTAACTTCTCCAGCACTATATTTAGCAGATCATGGGCTTTAACTAACACTTTGCAAGTCTGTTGCTACATTTCTCATTGTTGGTCCATTCTTTTTAATGAGGCCTGTACCCTTAGATAGCGGCATTCCAATGTTTCAGGTCTGCTGTGTGATCTACAGGAAACCACATGGAGCAGGCAGGGTTTTGCTGGAAGACGTTAACTGCCGATTGACATAGCAGATCAAAAAGCAAAGTTATGTGAATTTGAAGATAAAATATAATCTCATTAGAAATAGAGTATTGCTGTTGGCATAACAGATAATCCAGGCAAAGGAAGGTTGCTGCAAAAAATTCTTCTAATTTGGCAAAGCCCAGTGAGATTGTGTTTTTGCAGGACTTCTAGGAGTCATTTGTCTGCAGAACTGGGGAGATGGTGCTGCCTTAGTCTGTGCCCCAGTCAATTCCTTCACAAGCTAAATGGTCCAAATTCTAATTTAAAATATACAAGAAAGATGAAAGCTACTGAAGGCTTGCGAAAATGGCTTTGCAGGCAGAGCGTGGCCCATTAAATGACATAGATTCCCCTCTGGGAGAAGGCAAAAGGTCTGAGCCAGGTTCCTTGTTGGTTTAACTCATATGTCCCTGTGTCATGTAAATATTTCTGGAAATATTGCCTGATATCTTTTGCCCAGTAGTTTTCAAGGACTTGAATCATATCTCCACCAACCTTCTTTTCGTGTCTATTTTTCAACAGTAGAGGCATGTAGAGATGTCAATCCCACAAGCAGTTGGAGGAACATGCCATATCTGTGGATATGTACAGTAGAGGTGGGTTATGCTGACTTACACAGACCAAAGAAGAAAGAAGTAACCCAGTGATATTAGGGCTTCATTGTTATGTTACGTCAAGCTATGTGTTTATTGCTACTTGTTACAAGCTGATTTTTTGGCAAGCAAACTCACCCATGGTCCATCTCATTCTCGGAGTTGGTGTGTCACTGTGATGCACTATCACTAGTGATTATCGCTTTGTGGAAATACCTAAATATTGCAGTTAAATTCCTTCCATTAGTTAATGGAAGGACTGAGTTTGGCACTTTGACCAAATTATTCAGGGGTGGCCAGGAGCACATGCTGTCGTGGTGGATGAGCATGGCAGGGAGGCAGAACCCCATTCATAGTTATGACTCACTTTGTTTAAGGGAGGAACCAGTACTGTGTAGATCTAGAGGTTCTTGGACAGTGAATTTCTGGCTGCCTGTGGTTGTTGACAGGAGCTGTGCTGTATGGAGCCGTTGAATGAGGGATTGTGATTCAGCATTCTCCTGGGTGGTCAGGTCAGTGACTTGCTGTATAGGGCTTCAGAAGAGCTGCCTCACTCGCGGGGCTTTGCAGCAGGACCCAGGCATCTGCCTCCTGCAGGCTCAGGGCCATTCCAGCCCTCACTCTTCCAATTTGTCCTAGCCTCCTCGAGCCGTGGCAGCTAGGAGGATGTGAAGTTTTGGGATGAGGACTTCTTGTTGTCAATGCTGACGATACTTGGACTGATGAGAACGTTTTTGGGCAAAAGACATGAGGTCAGCAGTCTGAAAAAATAGTCTGGATAAATCAGGCTGCACTGGGGCCATCTATTTCTGGAATGTCTTTCTGTATAATCAAACTTTAGATGTCCTGGTTGTATATATTAGATCAACGTTGAGCTGCCAATGAATGCTGGAGCAGCCAAACAAAAAGTGCATGTGAAGAGCATAATCAGAGTGATTTTACTCTGTGTTAAATAAAAGGAGGAACTGGCCCTGCATTACACTTAAAATGGTGTTTGTATGATTCTGGGTATCGGTGCAAAGATGATTATGTTGCTCAGAAAAATGCAGGAAAGAAAAGGCTGCACATCTGAGCTGACCATATGGGAGACGTAAGGCCTGGCAGTGAAAGTGTTCAGCTAGGTGAGGATGAAGAACTTTGCTGATTGCCGGCATGAGTGAGACGAGGCTAAATATGATGGACGCTTCACTTAAGGTGGGGGTTTGTTATCCACGGGCTGGATTCAGGGCAAAACTTTAATGTGAGGACAGACAGAAAGGACTGGGGCAACAAATAACCGGGATGATTAATAAAGGAACTATAATAAAGAGTGTATCTACATAATGAACAGTGTGAAGGCAAACACTGGGTGCTCTTGTTTGCCCTTTCTCAAGACGGTATTGAAGGGGGAAGATGCCACATTCAAAATTAACTGAGGACGCTTGGGTTTTTAAAAACAAGCCGCATGATTAACCTATCACATTTACTGCCTCAAGATTTAATTGAGGCCAAGAGCTTAGTAGGGTTCCAGAAAGAATTAGGCATTTATGTGGACAATGGGAACATCCAAAATTATAATACTGCTTAACTTAGTTATATCACATTTACTGAATAATTGGGGCTATTTATTTAAAGCGCTTGCTATCAACATTTGAAATGGACTTTACAGACCCTTTACACAGTTTTAGCATCAACCCACCATAAACAACTCTGCTGCAGTGCAGGAATAGCGAGCAAAGGCGAGGGGGGAGCGCGGCCCGTGCAGCGCGGGGCCTCGGCAGCAGGTGGCGGCCGCTGCCGCCGCGGAGCTGGGGATGCGCGGCGCTGCGCGGGGGCGGGCGCGGCGCTGCGCGGGGGCGGGCGCTGCAGTCCCGCTCTCCCGGGAGCCCAGCTCCGGGGAGAGGTGCCCGGGGCGATGCGCGCTGGAGAGCCGGGGACCCGGCGTGTGGGACCCGGCCGCAAAGGGCGCTCGCTGCGTGGAGGCGGGTGTCCCTCCTGGCACGGACTGTGGGCTCGATTCTGCTTCCATCGCATTCACGGTGAATTTCGTTATCTGCAGCAATGGACCTCAGAAAGCCCTTTGTATAGATAATTTGTGCCAACAGATCAAGGAAGTAAAACGATGGGGAGTGTAAATGTTTTTGTATCTGTTAGTTTTTTTTTTTTTTTTTCTTTTAATATGTTAAATTTATATTTTCTCTTTAGCCTACTAGATTTGGTACAGCATCTGAAATGATAAACCAATGAAAGTGATTTTTTCTTACGGAGGCATTAAACATTTAAAAATAAATCCAAAGGAATTAACAATGTATTAGTTGTGCTCCTGTTCTATACTTTTAGCAGTTCTCCTATTTTATGAATGCTGTTGGAATCTGAAAGTTACCAGAGATTACCAGTAATGACGGTTGACTCGGGGACTACAGAGCTTGCTGGAGTTATATTTCCTACGTGCTCGTTGGTGGCTAGGCAGGCATGGACTCCAAGGGGTGCAGGGCGGCAGGCCTGCTGCGAGACCAAGGCCTCAATGTAACTGTTGTCAGATACAGAGGTCACTTGTCCAAGAAGAGCATTAACTGCATTTTGACTGGCTGCGCGACCACTGGAGTCGCTTGGTGTGGCCATCTGGCTGCGCAAGCTTGTGCATGGCAGTCAGACAGACTGCAGGACGTTTGCTGGGGATCCCTCCCATGAGCCCTGTGGGGACAGCAAGAGGAAACGTGTACTGGACAGGTATCTTTCTCCTCCAATCAATCTACCTCCCTATCTTCTGCAATATTGACTCACTCTAAGGGCAGCAGCAGTAAAATATTGGACAAGGGTTAGTTCCTGAGAGAACGCTATGTCGTTATGCTGTCTTTAGACGAAGACTGAAGACAGTAATCAAAAGGGCTATTTTTAACCGTGGGTTGATTTATTTGTTTTTCTTGTACAGCTATTGCACCTGGAGCCACTGATGATGGCTTGATTAATTCTCATTCTCCCCCCTCCCCTTTCCTCCTCATGACTTTTCTGACTGGCATAAAGTTGTGTTGCGGCAGTTGCAGTCTTGAGCTCTGCCCTGCAGCTCCAAGTAAAGGCAGCTTTTGGCTTGCTGGAGAGGGCAGAGATCCTGGGTCTGGTGCCAGTTTGCCAAAGGGATATGTGTGGAGGTAAGTCAGCTGGGAGGGATTTTCCAATCCTCCCATAGACACGTGTAGATACAGCTGTAGCTGAACTAGCTGCAGGCTCCCTACCTTGTGCCCTGTGAGCAGGGTAGCAAAGGCTACGCTGCACAGACTGCAAAACTCTCTTGAGAAAGTGAATAAATTGGTGATGATCATATTCCAGCTGATGCTGGAAAATGTGATACTATAACCGCTGTGTTGTTGGCTGTACCACAGCTAACTTGTTTAAAGCCAACTGGAGTATCTGTACAATACAGTTGTATTGACTTTGTAGCCCTATGCTGAGGGCAAAAGAATGATCCTGAGATTCTTTTAATTCCTTTTCACCTTCAAGTGTTGGGTGGGGGCTGAGGAGAGTCTCCTTGTCTCTCTGAGCTTTTTACCTGCAGTGGAGGTAGAGGGGGGAGATGGAGTTTCCCAGCCAAATTGTCTGCCAAATCCTGCAGACTGAATCTGCCATGTCTGGGCTCTGTAACTTCCTTGTAAGATGCCTGCCTTGACTTTTGTAGCAACACTTAATGCTGAGTAAATTCAAGGCTCTACAGCTGTTGGAGCATGCTCCTACAGCTGTAGGAGCGTTTAAGGAACCAAGGCTTTTCAAAGTGCCCACGGATTTTGAAATCTCAGGCATACATCCTGAGAAAACCTGGGAAAAGCCAGTAATAAACCTGCACCAAAGCAAGTGTTTCTGCAAATTTGTCCTCTTGTCTACCCCATCCATAAACGTTCTCAAAATATTCTACCTCTCAGAATTTTCTAAATATTCTCCATTCTTTCCTATTGTAATTAACACCTTATTTTTTTTTCACTCTGAGTGACTCAGTAACAGCCACCTCCCTTTTTAGTTTTCCTAGTTAAAGGTCAGCCTGAGCTGTGTGTTACTGATGAAAGGACACAGCCCAAAGCCAGCCTAGGGGCCCAGTTTGTGTTGTGGATCTCTCCTGAGGGCACTTTTGTTGGCAAGTGCATGCATTGCAACTTCTGAGAAGCTTACAGAGATTGCTTTTGTTTAAGGTAAGCTCTGTCATATTTATTATTCCACTAGTGATATTTTTTTCTCTTTTTTCATATTTTCTTCACAGAACCCAGTCATTTTCAGGCTGCACTTTTGAGCCTACTCTGTGCGAAGTGTCAGGAAAGACTTCTGTTCTCAGACCTGAAGAAACATTTCCCACCAGTGCAGATGAAGGTGTCTCTTCCCCCTAAGGACATAGCAGTAGAGGGCAGAATGTGAGTTAAATGGTGTTCTCACACCTGAAGGTAAAAAAAAAAAAAAAAAAAAAAAATGCTGGTTTTAGTCCATCTGCACATCTTCCTTAACATCTGATCTTGAAGGATCTAGTCTAATGTACTTGAGCGAACAGTAGACAGACATAGTGGAAGGGAATCAAGGGCAGCTGCAATAAGACCTAGATGTGGAAAACAACTGAGGAAAAAGAAGACTGTCTGTATCTTCTACTGAACCAACCCTCAAAGTGACAGAATATCTACAAAACTTCCTGTCAGGAAAAGGCACGTTAATCATCCTCATTTTGAATTTATAGCTCCCGTTTTTGTCTAGATTGCTAGGTGAACTTCACTTCCAAAGTAGATTTGCAGCTATTCCCTGTGTCTTTCTCACCTGCGTTCCACTGCCTGTGGACAGTATGGCTCTTTATCACATTTGAAATGCTTGGTTCATGCCTCCCCTGCAGCCTAACACTCAGAGCAATAGCAGTCTGTGGCTTTGTTGGTTAAATTTGAAGCATCATGATGTGTGTCCTTACTTTGGTTTCCAGCTGGGCTACACTGATACCGATAGTGAAAGCATTACGTAGATCTTTGAGATACAAACCTATGAAGAGAACCCACCAAAACCTACTAACACCATATCATTTGTAAATAAGGGAATCAATCTTGAATCCTTTTTATCTTTTTTTGAGTGAGTTTATCTATAAATTGAGAATGTTAAGAATATTTACCTCATTGCAAATGTCATTAACACTTTTGTTCTCAGGGAACATAGATTGCACCATGATTTCTGAAGTGGCTGCTCTTTAAAGAGGTAAAATGCAAAACAATAGACATGTTCATATAATAGATCATCATTTAAGGTAACACATTCTGCCTGACATAGTGTTTTGCACGTTCTGAATTGTATCCTGCCAAAATATTCAGGCCTGCAGGAGGAACCCCTGTTGGGAACACAGGACAGATGGATCTGAATCCAGTCATGAAACTCCCTGGGGCCAGCAGTGTGATGTTAATGATCACACCACAGTAAGATGTAAAACATACCTTTGTGCAGCTCAGTGTAAACAGCAGCTCCGGGTATTATGATGTAAATGAGAAACCAGCAAGAGATGATGTGTGAATGGAAACACAGCAAGGTGCTCTGCTAGGGAGCAGAGAAAGCACAGCGCAAAGGGAAATTCTGCACATTGCAAGTGGAACTAGAATTAAAATATGGACTCACTACTTCATTGTAGATAAAAACTTTAAATACTGCTTGGGCTGCTGAGAAGGGGGGAACTCACCAAGATGTATGTAATCCCAGCTTATGTTCTGGAAGGGCAACATAGAAGTCATAATTAGATTTGAAGTGTGGTTTGACTTCCTGGACTCACCGATTAGGACCTGGAAGATGAGGTTGGGCCCAAAAGGAAGATGATAAACACAGATAACCCTTATTATAAAAATAATTTAGGTTTGACGTGACCTCTAGAAGTCTGTGGTCCAGCCTCCTGCTCAAAGCAAGGCCAACTTTGAAGTTAGACCAACTTCAAACTTAGACCATGTTGCTCAGAACCTCGTCCAGCTGATTTTCAGGTATCTCCAGGAATGGATATTTCACAGCCATTCTGGGAGACCTGTTCCAGTGTTTGACTAGCTCCATGGCAAAAACATTTCCTGTAATAATAGTCTAATATGAATCCATGGATGGAAGACGTTACAGTTGAGAACCTAACAACAGGCAGTTGTTAATGTGGTTTAAGGGGATACCTAAAGTTGCAGTTGAGTCCTCAGCTTTTTTCAGAAATTTCTGGTGCTGAAGGCCCTCCCCTCTGTGGATAGTGACAGCTGGCCTGACAAGATTTGCATTGGGCCCTTGTAAAACACAAAGGTACAGTCAGGGGGTAGAGTGTCACCAATGTAATTTTAAAAAGAGTTGGGCAGTGGGAGCATTGCCATATCTGCTGCTGGTTTTATTGTAATGTCGATGTGCCTCTTTGTCCCAGAGTTCCCTGTCCTCTTCCTCTCATCTCTAGCAATGAAGTGAAGAGCTTGCTGGGAAGCTGAGCTTGAAGCTAGAGGAGGTCATACTTAACTAACCTCCTGGAGTTCTTTGAAGATATTACTGCCAGGCTAGATAAGGGAAATTCAGCAGTGCGCTTAGAGTTTCAAAGAGCATTTCACAAAGTTCCACATCAGAGATTAATAGCTAAGGCAAAAGGTAAAGGAAGAGGAGGTAATAGAGGCTGTTGGATCAAAACTAGCTCAAGGGCAGGTATGAGACAATAAGCACAGATGAAAACTTTTCAAGCTGGCAGAAGGCTGTTCATGGGACTGTTTCAGGACCTCTGTAATGCATAATCCAGACAGCACAAAGATGTCCTGCCATGCTCATGTCGATAAGGCAGCCCAGGCTTGGCACTGACAGCAACAAAGCCTCCTAGCTGACCATTTTCTAGTCAGAAAGTCCTAGCCTGATCAACAAGGAGCTTGTTGCACCTGTGTTGAATGGATGCTGTTGTCATCAGGAGTCTGGAGTCACTGGTATCTCTGGGTCTGTTGTGAGGTGCTGCCACCACCCTGCCATATTGTCTAGAGAAGACAATGTGTTTATTTTTTGGTTTATGTCTTTGAAAAGAGTAAGCCTGCACCTCAGCAGCATCATGTAAGTGTGAAGCTGCTGATGTCTGATGGGAAGTTACTCCAGGTTTGAGGTGGGTTAAAGGCAGTGAGAATTTGGACTAAGATCTCCCAAGGGCAAGGCACAATTCAAGCAGATTCACCAAGACCAGAGCTCTTCAGTAACCCTGCCAGCAAATGGCAAAATTAAGTTCAGTGCAGACAAATGTGAAATAATTAATCTGCAAGCAAGGAACCGGAGGGGGTGACAGTGCTAAACAGAGCAAGCATTCAGCAGAGGGTTTAAGAGAAGTATTTGGTAAGGAGTTGGGAGGATAGTTTTGGAAAAGTCATTGATATGATCAGCCTAGATCACAGTTGTAGTAAAAGGGCAAGTGAGAGACAAGGCTCTCTTAGCAGAGAGACAGGATATAAAAGAAAAGAGATGACATGCCTTTTACTGTGATAGGCATTAGATCCCATCTGGAATATTGTCAGTGGTGTTGGCTGCTGTACCACAACATGCTGTAGTGCATGGCGATGCCGAGCAGCTCTCAGGAATCGAACACATGAACAAAGGTGAGGCACTGGGCTTGTCCTCTGCAGGCTTCCACCCACCCCATTCATTCATCATTTGAACAGGAAATCTGAGTAGCACAGAGAGTTTCCCTTTAAGCTCTAACAGAGGTTAGGAATTTTGAAGTCATCTACATTTTTATCCAGAATATTTCTCTCTCCATGTTTCTCACTTGCCTTCAACTTTCCTCTCTGTTAGTTTTCCTTCCTTCCTTCCTTCTCCTCTTGGTTTATCTTTCCATAATATATTGCTTCTCCTCCCCCCATTAGTCACTATTTAGTCACCTTGTCTCCTCTGAATACTGCAGAAGACCAGTCTCCAATGTAGGGATTGTTACCTTAAGTAATACAAGTTTTACAGACTGTTCAGAGGAATAAGCATTATTTTTTCCCCTCACTGAATGGGATAAAAAGAAATTGAGGCCATTACTGTGTTTGAGGAGAAACTAAGCAACCAAACTGAAGGCAGAGCGGGCACAAACTGACCATTGAAACTCTTAGCTATAGCTTTTCTTCCACACTCAGCAGAGTTCACAATAGTACGGCTGTTTCTATCAAGAAATAGTATGGTTGCTTCTAATCTAATCTAATTTGAATACTAATCAAATTCCAGATCAAAAATCATCCTTTGTTTTCACTGGTGTAAATTCACAGTAAGTTCAGTAAGTTACTCTGAATTTACCCAGCTGTAGAAGACAGCTATTTCATTTGAGCTGTACAAGAGACAATCTTATTTTGCTTTCCCTAGGATTACGGTAAGCTTGTCAATCAATGCCCAGAAGCAGTCAACACAACACAGTTATGCCAGGTAAGAAATACACTTGACAAACTGTCATAATACCCGTTTCTTCTGCTTCTCTCTTCCCCAGTCCTGACCAGTGACAGATACGTTGTGGGTTGGCGAGCTAAGATTTGAAGCCATCCACAACCCCTGGAGGAATGCTGAGTGTTGTAGATTTGTATGCACCTTAAACTATTAATTACTAGTCCCAATCAACACAGAAGCTTAAATGACAGCAATTAATATTTCACTAAAATGATACTTTTTCCTGTTCATTAACTGATAGAAAAATGAAAAGGCTGACAGAATAGCTGTCTAATACGAAAACTCATTATTATTATTTTTGCTGTTTAAATCCCCTGGAGCAGAACTAGCTGTGCTGTGAAATCCATGGAATTATCCTTGCTATTTCAAGTTGCCAACCAGCCTTTTATCCCTTTAATTTCATGTCTTTAAATAACTTGCCAAAATAATCTCTTGGCACCTCTGAGGTGAGGATTCATGTTCTGCTGCTCACATAACTTCTCTGGTCATAGAACCATTTTGGGTAAGATTTTCACAGGGAACTTGTGCTTTTAACTCTTTAAGCTGCTTTTGAAAATGTTCCTTTGCTGTCTTGTGGGAAATGGTCATGCCATAATGTACCATGGCACTGCTTGGTGTAAAGAATGTGAAGAAACATTTTATTATAAATTTTAGCTAGAAATGAAGGCATAAGTAAAAACCGAATGATAGGATTTATCTTCCAAATCCTAAGGTCAAAAAGAGTCATTTGGCCCTTTTCTTGGATGTAGGTGGGCAAAGGAAAAGAAATGCTGAGCCTCATACGTTCTTAATTATATACTGTGGGTGCCAGCAAGTTTCAGGCTATGTGTGGATTCTTGACTGAGGCTCAATGCGTGAACTTTGTCACTAGAGGAGTATGTCACACAGAGAGCTGGGACATGGGCCATCATTCACAATTCAAACACCCTCCAGCCCTTCAGAGACTAAAAAGAAATGTTCAGTTAACCATAAAAACTGTGGCATGATTTGCCATACCCTGGTGCCCTTTCTTTGAGTTCCAGAATAAGGCCCTTCTTGTGAGGCTTTCTGACTGGGCTGGAACCACCAGCCGTTCAAACCATTGTACAAAACCGTGCTCTTTCATGACTCTCAGCAGTTTTTTCTAGACCAGCAGCACGACAATTCTAGGCTATAGACTGAAGTCCATGACCTCTCTTGGTAATACCCCGTTGATTTCTGGGATGTCTCACTGGGGGGTGACTTTGGATACAACAGTGCCTGGAGGTCTGTGTGTTGCCAGGAGCCTTGAGGTGAAGATGATGGTGGAGCAATGGGGTGTGCGCCAGACAAAGGGTGCTCTGGTTGTTACTATTTGCAGCAAAAGTGTCTGCTCCCCTGCAAGTTAAAACAAGAAGGTGAAGGTGGGAGGGTATCACCTTTGCAGATGACCTTTGGAGTATATGCTGACTAAAGACCCTCAGGACTTCACCTATCTGGGTATAAATCAGTTTGGTGGGTTGGCCAGCAATCTTTGAGCATGAGAGCTTGTGTGATCACCCCAGTCCTACCATTTACAGCCACTGTGATTCAGCAAGATGGCAGGTGGATTGCAGCCTGGCAGGCAGGGCCTATTTTAGTTCTGTCTTGTCTTGGCATGAGCAGCAACTTTTGCAGTGTGTCAGCAGGAGCAAGTCCTGATGTCACCTCTGGCCTGTCTGGAAGAGAAGGTAGGCTGGCTAGGCTGGGTATGTATTCCCATGTGAGCCACACCTGGGAGGAAGGGTGCTCAGCGGGATGTCCATGTGCTGCTCTAAGATCGCATCCTCAGCAAAAAACATAAACAGGCAACTGGAGAGGATGTTCCTGTGGCCAGCTATGTGGTAGCAAAATTACCGCTTTGATGATCAGCAAATAGAGGCTTTGTTGCTGCTTAGAAATACATGATAGGTCCAGATCAAGGTGAAAATCCATTCTGCACACAGTTGTTCATAGTATGTTCTCTTATCTGTGCATGAGGCCTTTTCATACTCTGTTTGGGGGAAAAGAAGACTGTTGTGGAAATCCATCATATCCTAGTATTTAAGTAGAATTACAAGAAACATGCCTTAAAGACCTTAAAGACCAAATGTGAGCGCATGGAGATAGCTTTTTTTTTATTCTTAGCCTTAGGAAATATCAGCAAAATTTTTCATGTTTGTAAATTGTCATTTTGTTAGAGCAAAATCTGACAGAAAAGTAAAGGTCTTTTGTGAAGGACATGGCAGAAAACTATTACAGCTCTAATCCTCTTTATTGCTTGAAAAGCAGAAGTAGCAGCAGAGGAGAAAAGTAAGCATCCAAAGATCAAGTATGAGCTGCGGGAAAAATAATCAGGCCTCACCAGAGATTTCTTTGATTTCCTGAGGAACCTACCTGCCCTTCTGGGGAAGAGAGACAGTTCTTTCCTCATTGACCCTTGTATGGATCTGTCCTCTGACAGCTGAACCAATTGGTCTTCTTGGAAGTGACCAAACATGAGAGTAACATCTTTCCTTGTGAGAAACGTATCTGGGTAACTGCTATTATCTTCCTCTATTCCCATTGCTCCAGCTGTCTGCTCCTTTTGACACAGAGGAACAGAGATTGGCATTTCAGTGTATGAAAAGCCAGCTGGGATCAAATCAATTCACTGCCATTGATTTCATATGTGCCTCAAAGAACTAGGGTTTTTTCTTTCATTTTTTTTCCTCTGGCTCTATTCTTTGGGAAGTAAAAGAGCAAAACAAAGGCGCTGAGTCTTGCCAGTGGTCCTCGGGCACAAAGGCCAGAGCCAGAACTGCAGAGCCCTCCTTGAGTTCAAATAGTTTTGCTCTTGCTAGCTTAAATCAGATTCGGGCGTTGAACTTGCTTCTTGCTTTTTGGATTGGTTTGGCTGAGTGTTGGTGAGTGCTAACAGGACACAGGACAAAGTGCCACGGCTCACTGGTGCCAGCCCAGGGGCCCTGTATCCAGCTACTGCAGTTGACAGTGTACTTTAAAGTTACACTAGTTTACTGTTGCTGACATTGTGTCTTTGTACATTTTGTGACAGGCTGTAGTTGTGTCTCTGCTGTCTGTTAAAGACAGCTAGCAATGACTTCTGTCCTGGCCAGAGCGAGCCCTTGCCACTGGTGGTTGGTGCCACCTATTGCACCTGCCAAGTACCAGATGAGGTGCCATACCACCAGCTGCTCTGCTCCCTGCGTCTCAGGGCAGCATGGACACCGCCCGTAAACCCTGCTCTGGAGCAGTTGTGGTTTATCATGTTAAGGCCTGCTTAGAGATTATTGACACTAAAGTTGTGCCAAGATCTGCTTAAGGACCCTGTAATTCATGAAGTGCCAGAGAGCAGAGCAGGACAATTCCTGGTGAGGCAACTGTGGTAAAGTATAAATGGAAGGAAGTAAACTTGATAATGCAAATGAATTTATTTTCCTTTTTATACAACAGATGTTTGACCTAGGAGAAAGAATAATATTATAGAGATTGAGATCAGTCTGAAGGAAAAAATAAAGACATCTAAAAATAAAACACAAATAGCAGCTGCTTGAATTGTATTTCTAATATATCAGTGTTGACAGCTCTCTCTTTTCTCCTAGTTGAGCCAGGAATCCTATGGAAGTGGTTGGTAAAGACAAGTTATTTCATGAGGAGGGGATACGAGCAGAGCTGACGAAGAGGCAGAGACAGTATCTCTGTGCGTCTGTGCCTGCCCTGGACAGGACTGCTCTGGAGAGGTGCAAGGGGACCTTCATGGCATTACTCCACGGGCAAACGGAGGGGCTCTGGATCAGATGGTCTCACCCTTGGTTGCAGTGAGTACTGCTTTTCTCCAGTTAGTAATCCCACTGGAATGGCACCTTCTTAGAGTAAAACTGTATTGAATTTTGTTGTTGTCTCAACCCCCATATTGGGTAAGCTTCCGGAGCAGCATTAAAGTCAGTGACCTGTACCCATTTACCTCAGACGGGGAGCTGAACTTTGTGTGCAAGGGTAGTGGGGTTAGTTTCTTGACTCTGTAAGTGTTGTCAGTGGGGAAAATACTACCTAGAAAAAAAAAAAGAATAAAAGATTCTGACTTTTTGCTCCAGCAGCTACTGGTCTTGGACTATCAAGCTTGAGTTGTTCAGCTGAGACCCTGTGCCTAACTCTATTTTTTGGCAAGTGGCAAACACTTCCTCTTTAAAAATAAGACTTCATTGATAGGGGCTTAAATTGTTTGCAAAAATTAAGGCGTTCTTGTATTTCAAGCAGTCACGCTGGGACCAGTGTAATAAGGCTATGAAGAAAACTGAATTTGCTTTCCACTGGGTGCAAGGGCAGATAGCGTGGTAGCGCACCTTTGCTCGGTGCGAGGAGCCTGAGCAGGCACTCAGCAACTCCTCAGTGCTGGGAATTGTCTGTCCACAGTATACTGGAGAGCAAATAACACGTTTTTATTTTTATACAAATGTGCATAACTTCATCTATTTCTTGTGGCTGCTGTGACAGGAAAAGGAAATTTATGACGCACATCACCCATTTATTTGGCACAGGCAGTGTTTATTGCTGAGGGAGGCATTCTCATGAAATTGATTGCACAATTTCCTCTTGGTGTACTCTTTTCAAATAATATCCCAAGACCTCTGAATTCTGTTGCTGTGCTAAGATACAGGACACTTTAAGGCCTGCAGAATACTTTAGCAGAGAGAGAGGAAAAAAAAAAAAAAGCCACACAATGGAAAATATATCTGAAAATATAATTTTGATTGCATTGTAAATCTGGAGCTTTTTCCACTCTGCTGGGAGTATCCATGGAACCGCCCATTCCCAATGGGTTAATTTTCCAGGTTTCTCCACAGAACTAAGGACTGTTCATTTTTATGGCTGTTATGTTCTCACGACTAGAGAAGGTGGTATTGGTCTGTTAGTTCATGTTCATGCCCTAGACATGCCAAGATTAAAGGCATGTACGTTTTGGAAAAAGAAGAAGATACGTTCTTAGGATGATGGTTTGCTGAAAGGGTGAGATTGTTGCTTATCCCAGCTGGCAAATTGAGGTTGAAGCTATAAATGTCACAAAAGGCAGGAAGAAAGATACTGTTGCCTAGATTCAAAGGACTGTGATAATATGTATCTTATACACTATGAATGACATGATAGAGAGAGGAAGAGTATAGTTTTTTTGTTACTTACTTTTTTTTCATTTTACTTTACTAAACCTATGCACAATCGTTTGTACCAATGGTTAATCGTCTGATGATCTCAGCTGCACATGGAAAGGCACAGAGTTGAAAGCTTCTGTGCAAATATGTGCTTGTGATGACGCTCGGTACAAGAAATCATGGATTGAAAACTACAGTCAGAAAATGCAGAGCTCTTTTGTGAAATGGTGACAAAACAGAAGAACCACAGTACATAACAGTAGATAAGAACAATAGTCTCTCTTCCCTCTTTTTAAGTATTTGGCGTACTAAAAAATACCAGTAATGCCACAGTATATCTATATGCAGAAGGTTCTACTTATGAAAGAATTGCCTCCTGAACAGCTCTTTTTCTAGTTGCCTGGTGAGTGGCTCTTCACCTACATCACTCTCCTAAACTCACAGAGGGCCATTTGGCAATCTGCTCAGCTTGCATTTTACCATTTCACTTCTCTGGTGACTCTCCACCAACTTTGTTGTTTTCTGCGCATTTCCTGGTTATTATTCTTTCAGGCTCCGGAAGTAAGTGATCTTCACCTAAGTTTCCACTGATCACATTTCTAAATGGCAATCACCTGTTCTCAGACTGTTGATGTTTCTCTCAGGGGCCTGAGTTAGGGACACGTATTCTGCAGCTCTCCCCTTTGCAGCTGCAGCAGTGGTACGTGCTAGATGTTCGTTAGTGTAGATGTGAACGGCTCACTGGTAATGGCCTTTTGTATGCGCTGACCTCTGAACCAGGAACATGACTCAAATCTCCGAGGAGGCTGGTGATTAATCAAATAAGGGATCAACTGTGACTCAACCTTTAGATCACCAGCTGAGGTTGTGTCCGTGGATGATTAAAAGAGGAAAATATATTTAGCTACTTACAGCTGTATCTCCCTCCAGCTGAGGACAAGGCAGCATGGATAAACGTGTTTGTTTGTCAGATGTGCAAATTGTGGTTCCTCTGAAAACCTCACAGTTTACAGGAAAGCCTCAGCAAGCGCATGGCAGTTTATTAATGCTGGAGGACTTCCTGAGACCGTTTGGTGGAACTCGGTGCTCAGGGTGTTTGACATAGGCTAGCGTGTCCACAAGGAGGAAAACCCAGATGTAACCATCTGCACATGAAAGACTAAAGGTGGCTTAAAGCAGTTCTCTGTGGGAGCTAATTTCCTTTCTTCATTAGGATACACTTTCTAGCTTCAGAAGCCTACAGTGTTCGCAAGACCAGCTCTACATTCAGTCAATAGTGAACAGAACATATAAACTTTATATTGCTAATATATTTCACAGTGCTGTAAGATATTGGCAAACTCCAAATAGCTGTCAGGACCTCAAGGTATTCTGGAACATCCTTTGATACTACAAAGTAATGCATTTTCCATATATTCCTTTGAACACATTATATATGCAAAGTCTAGCACTTCTTACAGGAGAGGTAGAATTATCATACAATAAGATTTTTTTCTCTAGTTCTTTCATGGCTCATAACATATAAAATTTCTACTTAAAATCCAGTCTAGGAACTCAGACCTAATTTATACAGTATTGAAAACATTACAGGGCATAAATCAGTTCAATTTTTAAAGTTCCTGTATGATATTTTCAGAGCAGCCAAATTCCTTCATTCTCCTGGATTCCTTCCAAAATTCTGCCAGCGCTCATGGAAATCTAAATAACTTTGGAGAAAAAGCAGGTTTTCTGTGGAGGCTCAGATTACTCTGTCACCCTTCCTCCACTGCAGACAGGCCTCTGATAAACATGGAGAACAGGGACAGGGAAATTACTTCATTACTTCATGTCCTTTTCAATTACAAACATCTAGGAGCCTGATCCTCCTGCCAACTTGCACCCCAGACCCTTGCAAATTTGTGGCTTTCAAAGAACAACAGTTGCATTTCCTTTGCCAGCAGGAATGAGCAGTAGAAAATGAGTGGAGGAGCTCACTTGAATTTTATTTGTGAGGGTTAATTAAAAAGATCCAAATCTCAGCTCTGTTTATTTGAAGTATGACTCCAGCTGAAATGCAAGTATGTGAACTAGAAAAGTGATCAAAACAGGGCTCCACCATTCTTTTTTCAGAGCATTAATCACTTGGTTGTGGTGTGTTGCTGTAATCTTTGTGTGATCACTTAACCTGGAAGCTGTGCTTCCAGATACCTTCGTAATATTCTCTTGTTGGTGTCTTCAGATCTACTATTTGTACTGTTCATCTGTTTTCAAGGCACATTAGGTTAATGCATTGTTTCGTTTTTACTGGCTTAGCTTTGTGTTTTGATTTATACCTAAAGAAACAAGCATGTTTTCTTTGATGTCATTTTTCCATTATTGATGAGCTAATATTCCCCAAAAAAGGCTGTTTAAGATCTTATTCTGAAATCTCATTATTTCTATAAAAAAAATTCCCAGTTTCAGAACATTGTGTACCAGGAGGGGAGGGGCATTTCTACCGATTTCTATTCTGAGTGTAAATCTTAATATGCTTGACTTCAGCTCAGTGTTTAAAAGTCACGGGGACCGGCCTTGGGCTCAGCCCAGGCCTTGGTGTTTAGTGGCACAGGTGGGGTTGCTTTCGTGGGTGAGGTGGCACCTCCAGCGCGCCTGCATCTGCCCTGCAGTGCTGCACGTCCTGATCCACCTCGGATGTTAACATGGACATCGGCACAGGCTGGGGCTGTGCGTTCCTCCATGCTGGAGCGAGCGCCTGCGTTGCACCTCGAGGAGTGCAGAGCGGAGGGAGGCTGGAGGCAGCCCACTGTGGGGCACCAGTGGGGCTGAGGCAGGGACGGAGGGAGAAGAGGACAGGAGATAAAGTGGGGGTTTCTGCAGGGCTTCAGAATTCAACCTTTGCTTTGATAAGAGCCCCAGATTTAGCCATTCTTGTGAGATGAATCTGAAGCAGGAATGGGTAGAGCAGAGCTCAGCACATGGAAGCCAAGTGGCCTCTGGAAGCTCTCATACTGCTTCTTCTAGGGTTTACGTGTTTCTTATACATCGTGCAGAAACACTCCTGTTTAAGTTGGTGGGAATTTTTCTCCGTAAAGGCTGGGGGAGTTGTTGTTTGGTGTGCGGCACCAAGGCTTCCACCTTTGCCTGGTGCTCTCATGCATCTGACTGTGTGTGTATGTATGTGTACATGCATGTGGGCTTGCTTCTTGATATTTCCTGTTACCTCTTGGGCCATAAATTCTGCACAAACCACAACGGAGGCATGTCTGCTGCTGGATCAGCCCAAATGTGGAAGTACATAAAACAAAAAAATACTAAGGAAAAGTTCACCAGACTTGTAGAAACTCCCAGCTGGCCAGGTCTGAGCTTTGGGAGTTGACTGGAATGAATGATCTGTACCTGAAATAATTTTTCATACTCACTGACTCCCTGAGACATGACGCCAGAATTTTTTTTTTTGTATAACATTAAGGTCATAATGAAGTAGAATTTTTTAGTTAATGGAAAGTTTGGATGCACTGTAAATAATTTTTCCCTTTCAAAAGGAAAACTGCAGGTGGATGGACCCTTATTCTATTCGCTGCTGTGTAGTAATGAAAGGCATATCTTCCCAAGAATGCTTATTGCTGTGACAAATCACAAAAAGCAGAGAGAGACTTGGTGCCTGCTAAATTTAGCCTGTGCAAATCCAGTACATTCCAAGTCCATGGAGTGAAATACTGTTTGGAGTAAAATATGATTGAAACATTTCTGGGAATATAACTCCACCAGCTAGTTTACCACCTGGACTTAGTTTTCATATTGTAGGAGAGGAATTAAATTTTTATTATTTTTAGATTACCCCCCCCCCAATATCAGTTCTCTTGTCTTCCCACTGAAGCAAGCGCTGTTAAGCTGCTATAACTTTAAGAGCATGAAAGCAAATGTTGTAAAGAGGTCACTGTAAAGGTCACACAGCAGGTTTGATGTGTCAGTGGATAAATGATGGGATCACATCTGGAACAGTTTGGTGAATAAATAAAATGTGAAAGCTCATATATCACTGCCCACCTTCCAATCTGTAAGGGAAAGAGAAAATAAATTCTCTAATAACCTTGTAAAGCACATAAAAGATATTGAATAAACTCTTGAAATTTTGTGACTAAAACTGTCCACATTAAATAATGATTTTAAGAGTGACAAAAAGCTTGAAATACAGTATGAGTCTTCCTTGTAAAATGTTGTTTTATTTTATGGTTTATTTATTAGACTGTACTTGGATAGCTTTGAAAAATATAATTCTGAGTTTAACTATGTGTTATTGAAACACTCTTCCTTTAGATATGTCCCCCAGAGGTATTTTATATTTACACTTAGGGAAAAGAATTTTCAGTTTTTATTACACAGCGCTGTATTATTGCTTATACTGCCACTATATTCTTCCTTCCACAAGTAACATTAAAATATGCATATTTTACTGCCATTACCTTCAAAAGGTCTTAGAAAACTTGTAGGTCTAAAATGATTTCTCTAAGTTGGTCATTACTGACTATTGACTTAAAATACAACAGGCTGTATTTTGTTTTACAGGGCCATTAATAATAAGCCCCTGTGAACTGTAGGACAGCAAGCTGGAAGCCGAGCGCTCCGCGTCGCCCAGGAAGCGTGCCGTGCTAAGGGAGGGCTCGGAGCCCGCCGCCCGGAGCGGGGATGCGGGGGCTCACGCCGTCGTGCCGGCCGCGCGGCACGCTCGGGTGCAAGAATAGCACGTGCATACCTGCCGCGAACGATCGCGCCCCGCGGCTGAAGGGAAGAGTTCTGCTGCTCGTTTGCGTCCTAGCAGCATGCTATTGCAATGCCACGGTCGCGCTCTGCGAGCCACAGGGACAGGCGCGAACCCCCAGGCTGTGCTCCGCCGACGTCACCGGGGCGGACGCCGGGTACACCCCAACTCCGACTGTACAGCTGGAAGGGCGGGCCCGCGAGTTGTGCCACTGCCAGCGTTTTGTTGGGAAGGAAGAGCTGAAGCCAATTGCTGATACGGTCACAGGGAGAGGGTCTGCTTAGTGCCAGCAACGGTCGGCCGGGAGAAACAGCATGAATGTGCTTGCTGGTGGGCATGAGTGTTGCATAACCATATTTAACGCTATTCTGTGCAGTGCTTTTGTCTCAAAAGAGAGATAATTTAACTTACAGAGAGAATCTTGTGTTTCAGAACTGATTTCTGATTCTCTAGACAGATCAGAGAGTGCATCTGTTTCTGCCACAGGAGCACAGAGCTGAGATTTTTTTTTTTCTTATGTTTTCCTGTGAAGGCTTCTAGTTACTCTAAGGACAAACGGCGCGTGGGAAATTCTGCGCAGGGATTGATGGGGCTGGGGTGCAGCTGCCGCTGTGACAGCCGCTCTAAGGCACTATGAGTTCTAAAGGCAACAATTTCTTTGGCAGAGATAGGTGATGAGGTGCTATGTTGGGGTATTCTTGCTCAGTAACATTGATCTATGAGTTTCTTCACAGAAATGAAACTTACTTTTTATCCAAATTTATTCCACTTAGCTCCCCCCCCCCCCCCGCCCCAAGTTGAATTCTATTTAACTATACCTGGGTCTATCTGAAGACCTGCATGAATTGATTGTTTTCTCTTCCTTTTCTCTTAAAGTTCCTCTTTGGAGTCTCTTTTTTATTGTATTACTTCTTCTGAGCCCTCCATCACTGCAGCCATCAATAAACCTTCATGAGTTAACCTGTTGAGAGGAAGGATGGAAGAATCTTTCATTGCAGCTATAAGATTAAATGCTGCTGTTGAACCCTGGACAATTTTCTGCCACTAATCTTCCTGTCTGACTAATATAGTGGGATATATACTACTCAGACCTTTCAGTGATGGAAATCATATATAGATCTGATAAGCTGAGAAGTAAGAAGACTGTGTGATAAATACATTATGAAGAACTATTTTTGACAATATATTTGGAAACTTTTTGAGGATTTATAGATGTCACCTCTAAAACCTCTTTTAAGAGAATACTTTTGCTGAAAAATAGCAGAATTGTATTTGACCATTTACCCTTAAAACCTTTTTCTATGTATAATAATAGGATATTATGTAGGAAATGTGTGTGAACAATGATACAGAGATATCTGACTTCCAATGATGAATTCACGAAAGTCAATCTTTGGATATCCAATCTTTTTCTTGTTTCTTTATCCACCTCAGACTAATGATGGATATGGATTTATAGACCACATACTGTTCATTGGCTATATTCTATGAGGCCATTCAGATAAGATCTGTAGTAATGTATATACAACAGCAAGCAGGATTAAAGTAGCACAGAAAAATGTAGTAAAGAATGTTTTTTACTTGCTTGTCTGACAATCTAAGTATATTAATATTATTAATTTTTTAAACAGAATTCATTTTGTAAAGCAAACTGTAACTATTCCCATTACAGTTAACTCCAAAGTGGTTCTCTCTCTGCCCCATCGCAGAATTTTCCTGAAAGCGAGGAGTCTGTACTCATCATAATGTCCTTGGGGAACAGGTCTTGAGGTGAGAATGAGGGAGGAAGACCTGACACAGACTTTGTGTATGTAATGACTTACACAACCATGGGAAGGCATCTAAGGATAGGTGACCATCAGAAACCTTAGTTTTGTTAGTAGCTCATCATTTGGTTACTAGTCATTTCAGATGTCCAACCTCTATTTTCAGCAGGCTAAATTAGCCTGTGAGAAACTGTGATTCTGCAGTTAGAACGCTTCCCGAGCCCAAGGAAACTTCAAAGCTTGGTTCTACCTGTTCTTGCAGCTGCAGTAGAGACGTAACCTAGCCCTAAGTCCATAAGTTAACTCTTACAAGTCTGCGCTAAATTATTATGGATACAACCTTTTGGGAAGTCAGGATGAAGGAGAGAAGGAAATCCAGGAGCCCTTAGCTCTACAACTCTGTTTCTGACTATGGCTTTCTAGTGCAGCAGGGAACAGTGTCTCAGATTTCAATGGCGGCTAAGCACCTACATGTCACCCTAATCTGCACCTGATGCTGCAGTGCTTTATCTCGTTGGTAACCTCACTCAGTGCAGCCATTGTACTTTTACAGCCATGTACCCGTTTCCTGTGGGATGTCTTCCACTCCGCCTTACTTTCTTGAGAAGTTTTAATCTTGAGGCAATGTCTGGGTTTAGAGACATGCACAGCAGGACAGCTCTTCTGTTAGGAGTATGGCTTTAATCAGAATGAAATAATACTTTTGCTAATTATATGATGTAATGTGTGATAGATGAGGTCCAAAGTTGTTTCTTCTTTCAGACTCTGCAACATGTTGTATTCTCTCTTTTCTGCCAGAAGCCATCAAACTTTTCTGAAATTCAGTTCAACCACTGCCCTTGCAAACAAAGAAGAGGCTAACAGATGATACTGTCGGCTGAAGAAAAAGAGGAACAGTATGGTTGAGGAAGGAAATATTAGTCTTTCAGAGTTATAAGGACCATGGCAAATAAACTCATAAAAGAAGAGCTGATGCCATGCTACAAAGTCTAGTCGTTTTCATTGTGGACCATTTCAGCACATTTACAAACTATGGTCAGAAAAGGATGTTGCAGATAAATCCATATCTGAAACACTTTTTAACTTTTCAAACTTGGTTCTTGCGGCAGACTTTTCTAGGGGAGGAGGCTGGTCTTTGGAAATTTACTGTATGGGGAATAACATATATGAGGTGAGACATGATGCATGGCTAAGGGGAGGATCAGACCTATAATCCATTGTACAGTTACGTTATGACTCTCCAATCCACCATCCATCTGTGTCAGGTGGGTATGCCCTAAATGGGAAGTGGTAGCCACTGAAACATATAAGATTAATAGGTGATGTGTGTGTTAATCGCAGGATCATAGATGCTGGGTTTGGAATGGTATTTATAGATTACAGAGTCAAATCACCAGGATCTCTTGCAGTTTATCCCAGGTATTTTCCCTCTGAGAGTGCTAGCTGGCGTCTGCTGGAATGTGTCTGTTGATAATGCTCGCCCTGCTCCTCTCTCCAGGCTGCCATGCTGTTGAATTACTGTTACTGTTAAAAAGTTTTTCCTTGTTATCTAATCTAAACTTGCCCTTCTTTAATTTAAAGCCATTACCTCTTGTAGCACATTGCTCTTAGCCAACCTCAAATAAGTCTTTCCTCTCCTTTACATTATTTCCTCTCAAGTATTAATTACCTCCAACACTTCACTTTATTTCTCCAAGCTATTTAGGTTAACTTCCCTTAACCTTTCTTCGAACCCTCCTTTCAAAGGTTAGCATTAGCTGACATACTGTCTTGAAAATGTTAACTGTTGCTAAAAGCACTTCTTATAGAGCACCCTTCCTACCGAGTGTGCAGCCAGACAAATACGGTGTGACCTTTTTTTCTAGGAGCTCTCATGGACATAGAGTGGTCATGTAGGTGGTTCTTAACAGCTGACTTTCCCAACAAGGTACTGCGTGTGCTCTGTTTTTGTTTAAAGATAGAAATCAAGGTTAACTTGAGAGTAAAGGAACTGACTGGAAAACTACCCAGTACAATTGCTCAAAACGTAAAGGGAAAAAGAGAGGGAGTGCAGCCTTGTGGTAAAGTCTGAATTCTGAAATTCTAGAGACCAAAGTCTGTCCTTTAATGTGTCACAGATCAGTGAGGAAAACATGGCACAACCAAAGGGGTTCAGTGCTGTACACTTTTCACTTTCAAGGGGTCAGTAAGAGTAAGATTTGCAGTCTTGGCTTTCAAAGCTAAGGATTGAAAACCTATTTGAGATCAGAACATTTTCAAGTCAGATGAGTAGAAATTCAATTGCACAACTGAAGTGAGGTGAGACTGTGAACCCCAAAATGCAACTGGTTGTAGAGTCACTAGTCTGGGAGTGAGGCTGCTGAAAGAAAATGTGGACCCTCTTCATCTCTGTTCTAGCCATGGTAGATTAGCTATATCCTCCAGAAACCTGCAGAAGAAGATGCGTCTGTGCTCCCTGGGGCATATGGACCAGTTTTTCGGCTTCTAATGCAGGACACTGGCAGAAGTGCCACGGAGGTATTTCTGTTCATTTACCTTGGTACCAGTGCAAATCTGGTCTTTAAACAAGAATCACTGATTTGGGAGGATGAAGTTTCGCTGTGCTAGTCTGAGCAAGGCAGGTACAGATAGGAGAATTATATTATACCTTTAAGAATCTAGCCATTAAAGTCCACATGGGAACATCTGTTTCCTTCATATTCCTTGCACAGGATGGGAGTTTTGCTCTCAAAGACAGGGAGCTTTGCTATCACATTGTATATTTTATTCTGTTCCTCTCTTTCACTTTTTCCAGTGAAGGTTGGAGGTGTTATTTGATATCTGTCAGGAAAGGGCCCATCTTTTACAACACAGGGTTCTTGTGTCACCTTTGAGACCCTCCAGTGTTGCCTGATCAACAGAGAATTAAAAAGCTCGAGCTGAGGCAGACAGGATGAAAAAAAGTCTGAGGTGCTGGCAGAATGTTTTTTGTTTGCAGCTGTTCCAATGCCAATGAAATTTGGGGACCACTGTATTTAGGAGGGAGCAGGATCTGTGAGAATCCACATCCATCTCATACATGTATTCAGTTTGCTGACTGACAAAAGCCACATATCCAGCATACCCAGTTTCTCCAGTGCCTACCAGCAAGCTGCTCAGGTTCTTGTTTTGGAAACATGTGAACACTGGTAAAACTGAGGTTTACTGAATTCTTGCCCAGAGCTTTTCAGAATTGTCATCTGATATATTCACATGTAACTCATTTTCTCAGTAAATCTTTACTCCAGGCCTCAAAGAGGATACAGGAATTAATGAATAGTTGCTTTTCCTTTTCTCAGAGTTCCTGTGGAAACGAATTCTTTCCTGTTTCTGTGGGCCTGGTTGCATTCTCAAGCCTGGTGCTGCTCTTTTTGTGCTGTTTTAAATCCACTACCTGAAAATGTTCCATTGCTGAAGGTACATCCCTATAGTAGTTCTGGGACTGAAATGATCGGCTGGCAGGAGGCAAATGAAGGTGTATTTGTGAATATGCCACTCTGAGGAAAATGAGAGAAAACACCTTCTTTTTTTACTGGCTTTCACATGCCACATTATAAAAGAACAATACAAGGCAAATTCTGATCTTTAGAATGCTCTGCATGAACTGATTTAACCTTGCAATAGCTACTTACTTCTTTTGATAGAAGCCAGCTGGCATTTTCTGCAAATTGTGGATGAAACATGGAGAAACTCTGTGATTGCCCAGGATCTGACTGGTTCAGTGGTGGTCTTGGTCAGCAGTTGTGGCCTTGATCTCTTGTGGCTCTGGTCTTTCCTCCTTCCAGGGTGTACTATGTCTCTGCATTCATGATCCAGTGATGTCTGCTGGAGCATTTCTGGAATGGTTGGTTCAGAAATGGCTGGTGCTATTTCAGGAAGAAATTTCATTAGTTTGTATTCTTAAGCAGAAGGTGTTACTTGATCACTATACACTTTGTTATGCAGAAATAGTGTAGTGTAGTAAGAATACACCAGTGAATATGTTGATGAGGAATCCTGGAAAAATCCTTCATTTATTTCACCAAACTGGGAAGAAGTCCCTCACATTGGAGGACGAATTCTTTACCTCTGATAAATTAAGATGTCTCTCACTCCCTGCAGAGGAGATGTAAGAACCTTCTGCAGAAGTAGTATGCCCAGAAATAGTATTTTTTCTTTTTTAAATGGCCAAGGTGCTTGTGATGAGTGTGATAGTGTTTGTAATGAGTGTGTCTGCCTATCTGTCTGGGCACTTAAGCCTGCATAAGCCACAACAGCATGGGTACGTAAAGAGCATATAGTTCAGGTGCAGCTCTATTTCCTGCTTGCTATGTTACACTCGCTGCAGCAAAAAAATAGGTGGAAATGTGGTGATCCTACTGTCATCACTCGCATTAGACACTCACACAGTAGAAGCATTGTTTGGTAAAGGAACCTCCTCTGAAACATTCCCAGAACTCCAGATTTTGCAAACCTGCTGGAGTCTGCCAACACACACACAATTTAGTCCCACAGAAGCTAGAAATCACAGAATCATGCAGAGACATCTCCAGAGAATCATCTTGGACATTAAATGGGGAATGATTGTTCATGCGGAATGTGAGAATGGGAAAAACAAACGTGGCACCCTCTTGAGTGGGTTGATTTTTGAAAGCAGAAGAGTTGGGTAGTATGAAGTTGCCTTCTGGGACCAGCTAATTTCATGTTTTAGTTGCTTGTAAATAAGTGAGTTTTAGATAAATGCACCCATTTAACTGAGTGCATGTTTCACTACTGGGAGGATTAAGCTACTTTAAAAGATTTAGGAGTCTACTGTGCCAGGTTCATGTTTTTTAAGAGTGAGGACTGCCAAACCCAGTGGGCGTAAGAGCTACTTTAGAAGCACTTTTATGAACTATACCTGATGCTTATCTCCAAAATACTTAAAACAGCACCTGTCATAGACTATTCTTTCATCATCCTCTCTTCATGCCAAGCAGTGAAGCCATGTGGTTTCTACAACTGATAAAAAAAAAAAAAAAAATGGGAATACTGTATCCTGCAGCCCTGGTGTACGGTACACATTGGTAGGACTTTTTTTTTTTTTGCCCTCTTTCCAGGATTACTACATATTGGGTATGAGAGCTAATAAACTGTTTGGGAGCCACGATTATCGTGTTAATCTGGATTTGGCATTGTAAGGATATTAAAGCTCTCCCATTATCAGCCTTGTGAATGTAAAATGCCATGGACTTTTAAATATTTACATTACAGTGAGCTACAGCCCCAAAGGTATGAGGGGGCTGTATTCAGGCCTCCCACAGTGGAGTCTCAGGCGTAAAGGGGGATTTATCCTCCTGACTATGCAGGATTATCACATCCTGTCTCCCTATATAATGAGCAGAGAGTAAGTGATTGTGTTGGCTAAGTTAGGTGCTTACAGCAACTGATAATTTTTTTCCACTGGTATTAGAGGGAAGCAGGATCTGAACAGTAGGTTAAACCCTTCTTGCTATTCCGAATGCAGCTGGCTGAGTAGCTTCACATTCGGCATCTGAGTATTGATGGGCAAGTGTGATAGCAACCTTTTTTTAGGATTCCTTTGATTGGTTTTCTGTTGACCAGACACAGAAGTGTATTGAAGTCATAGCAGGGGGGTTCTGGAGGGGACACAGTACTCGGGAGTGCAAGAAGCAGAAGGAGCGCGTGGAACGTCAACTCTGCACCTGAGTCAGGCTGTGCAGAGTTGTCCTATGAGCCCAGGCTTCCCACTTCTTTACCTGTTTCTAGTCCAGATTGTCTAATGAGAAGGAAAGCTGTAACTAGGACAGTTGTTCAGGCAGACACAGTCATGTTCTTATGACATGTCTAAACATTTTAGCAAAGGATTATTTTTGCCAGTTGCTCTTGGTACGTGGTGACTGCAGGATGGGGGTGGCTGGCACAGAGGAGGCCTCTTCTGTGTGCTGTGCCGAACCTTTGTTGCCACAGAGCACACTGCACGCCGTGTGAGTGGTAACATGTAAATCATCATTAGCAGATGTTTATTGTTTCTTTTCTGAAAATCAGATTTGACTAATCAGCCTAAGTGAAACATATGCTGAAATTAATTAAAGTTTGTTTTAAAATAATTTGCATGCTTATTGCTTTTAACTGATTGTAATTGGGGCTTTTGAATACTTTTTAACAAACACAGTCACCTAGGTTGAGCTTTTCAAAGCAGTGATTGGCATGTTGCCATATGTCTTCCACTAATATTTTACCAGCTAAATGACCTATATTGCACTGAATTCCCAACCCCACTGTATCACAGGAAAAAGAAAGAACATCTCATTGTTTCCTATTATGCAATGATGGTTTTGTAATGAGTACAATTGCTGAGATATGTATGCCATGATGAAAGATGTGATGATTACAGATTAACAGAAGACAACAGAGCTTTTATAAATAATATGCAGAGTTGACAACATATTTAAACATAGTCTGTGGTGGAGGATCTCAGTTTTTTTGGTAAGACTGCTCACCTGAACTTGTAACTTCCAGCCAGTTCTAGCATTCCCTCGTAGCAGCAGAGGGTATGTCTATACCGTCATCTTAGCTCGTGGCTCAAGGTTACCTTTCAGGCAGGCGCTCTCATCAGACACACTGCCTACGTGTTGTCTGACACTCTGATTTGAGCCTAGTGGGAGCCAGCTGGCTCTGCAGGCAGGACATTTAGGGTGGGAAGGGACTGGCACCATCTCAAGCTCTGCCCCAACAGGCAGCATGGCTCGGCTGGCTCAACCGTCTCGTCTCAGGGAATCCAGCACGGCCGCCAAAGGCAGCGGAGACATTGCCAGAGCATACCAGTGCCTCGCTTGTGCACCCAGCCAAGAGGCCAGGGTTCTACTTCTGGCTCTGCTGTTGACTTCCTACTTAACATTGGGCAATTCACTTCTGTCTTGCTCCTCACACTTTGTCTAGGTGAAGTCAGTTATGGGGTCCAAGACTGTGTTTGACATAAAACAATTTACACAGTGGGGCTCTGAGCAGGATGTACTTTTAACTCTGGGCATCTCAATGGGAGCCAATGAACCCTGTGCTTCAGGCTGTACATGGGCTTCTTAATGGTCTCCAGGTGGAGACAAAGGTGTAGGTTATGACCTATAACTTCCGAAATAGCCTGAGGCTGGCCTTTCTCTTTATTCATACTGCCATAAAGTAGAAGGCAGAAGTGTACTTGTTTATGGAAGTAGCAAGATGGCTAGTAGCTTGTATCCAGTCTTCAAGAACCTGTCTCTTCTCCCACATCTCTACTCTCTGGTTTGAAATTAATTCGGTGACTGTGAAGGCTGGTTCCAGAAATGATGTGTTTGAATGAATCTAGAAATGTATGCCCCCAGGGGGCAAAGAGCTGTTCAGTGAGCCAGCTCAGCTCCTGTG
Source organism: Rhea pennata (assembly GCF_028389875.1). Taxonomy (NCBI): domain Eukaryota; kingdom Metazoa; phylum Chordata; class Aves; order Rheiformes; family Rheidae; genus Rhea; species Rhea pennata. Next base: position 14,703,072 of record NC_084673.1, on the reverse strand, counting down.
AGAGGGGCTTCAGAAAGGTGGAAGTTTAATTGCAGTTCAATTTAATTGTATTTAGTCTCATGCAGAAACTCTGATTTGGAAATTCTAAGCAGTCCTGAGGACTCAGGCTCTTTGCCTGAGTGGACCCTTCTGTGGAGCTACTTGTCAGCTTACTGATAAGTACTGTTCATACCAGCACAGCATTTGTCTCGCTAGCACTATTTACTCCATTGCAAAGTTTTGTAGGGCTACTGCAGAGGTGAGTTTGTTCATTCATTCGGTAGCTCACTTATATCTTCCTCAGACCACACTGAAGACAAGAGGCACTTATTAAGAACAGCAGTTTGTTTCAAGTGCTTTCTCATAAGTTTTCAAATCTTCCTGCTATAATGTCACAGCATCGCTGGCTCCTGTGATGGAGAATAACAGTGGTTCATTAGGCTCATAAATTCAAAAGGAAGAAAGACTCTCCTGGAGACATGAGTAGCTTTATAACAAACAGAGCAGCAGGAGAGCCTGCAAATTATCAGCCCAGTGCTTTATAAGCATTTTATCATCAGTTGGGGGAAATTACAATAAAGAGCAAGAGTAAGTGAAACATAAACTATGGTATAAACATGCCCCATGTTCTCCTCTGTCCATGTTTCATTTAAAAGCTAAATTGAAGCCATGACACTAGGGTGAGAATCTGGGGCTCTTTCTCATCCAGAGATTTACCCATGCTGGAAATTATAGAGTACACATACCAGTTCTGCCACAGGAGAGAAAATATATGCAACATTTAATGATCTGCTTCTATTGTTCTGTTGCAAGTATTGCATGATGATGAGCTTGATACGATGTTTACACCCTATCCAATAGTTTTGCCACTACCACATTTTTAAGCATGCAGCTTTGATTTATTACTAGTGATACTAAGATCTCATCCTGTAAATTTTTATAGCAAGCAGACTTGAATTATGTGTTGAGTCCGCTGCACTGGATCAAAAATGCTCAAAATACTCTCTGGGAAGATTTAAATGTATACAGTCTCTAAGCCCTGGAAATATTGCTCTAATGTGCCTATGTGATATTTAACAGATTGTGAGTTCAAATCCATTTATCAGCTGATGTCTAATGAGTTTGGCAGACGCTTACTACGTTAAGTATAAGAAAAACTATGAGCATAATGATGTAGACTGAGGAGAATTTAATGAACAAATAAGTGACCTTCACATTTATGTGAGATAAAGATTTCGTGCCAAATTTTGCATAATGTGCACTTGAAAGAATGGGATATTTATTAGACTTATTTTCTCCTTTTTCTTTCTTCTTATTTAAAAATGAACACCAAAGTTTTGCATAGCAGACCTGTGTTGTCCATGGATATGTGATTGGGAAGTGTGCAACTGAACTACAGCGGCTAAATCTTTTAATGCTGCCTATGGGAATCACCCAAGGCCTGCTTCAGGATGGCAGCTCTGCCAGAGGCGAATGCATGGTTGCAACATGTACAGAGGTCCACCTTGGTGCCTTGGTTTCCATCACTGCTTAGCATGTCTGGAAAATTGTGACCTATTTTGATGCTAGAATGTGCCTACAGCTGGGTCCAGCTCCATTTTCTGTGGTGAGACGTGGCTCACCAAGGGCTGTATCTGGGTGCTGCAGCTCAGAGCAGCAGCAGTGGATGTGTCTCCATCCATACCTCATTGCTTCAGATCCAGTTGTGGTAGTGTGGACTGACTGCATGAGTTTGTGTACAGGCCCAGGGAAGTGGGAAGCTAGTAGATCAATAGGTGCTATTAACATAGCTTTCTACATCTACATGGGACCATCTTGGGCACTGAACCAGGCCCAGGGTGCCAGCTGGAGAGCAGCAAGCGTGATGGACAACCCACACCTTTCCTCGCCTCAGCTTCCACCTTTTCAAGTAGGTGTTTGCTGCTGCCTGCCCATGTAAACCTAAGGAACAGACTTCTTACAAAGATGTTGCTTGCAACAGAGAGCTGGACTGGCAGTAAAAATAATAAGCTATTTCTTGAGGCTGTGACATTGTACTTTCATTAAAAAGTGACCAACCCTGAGGATATTTCCACCAGAGGCAATGGGAGATTTTGCTGAGGCTGTCCAACTCGGTGGGAAGGAGAGAATCATAATCTGATCATTAAGAAGGAAACAGGGCAGGGGGGCAGTTTTCTGAAAGGAATTAATTGAGCCACATGGTAGGAAAAACAACATTTTATTTACCTTTTTCCATCCTTGTTTCGCTTACGTGAGAGCGGCAAAACCTGACTTCATTTCTCTACTTCAGATGATCTGTGGCAATGCTGCTTGTCCTGTAACTCGGCAGGTATTAGGAACTGCATTTCCAACTAATGAACTAAGAGTGAATAATTTATTTAATGTGTCAGACATGGCAGAAGGTACTGCAGCCAGTCACTGCTCATGAAGTTGATTGCTGCACTAAGAAAACAAATCTGTGCAAGCCCTCATTTCAAAGTTTTTTCCAAGCATTAACTCAAAAGTTATTTCAATAACAAGGCCTCTTAAAAGAAGCATCACTTTTCATAGCACATTGCATAGCTGTGCTGACCCTCAAACATTGTTCTGCTGGGTGAAGCATAGTTCAAACAAAACTTTAGCCATAAAACTTGGGGGACAGGGAGGTGTAATATCTGTGACTAGTTAGCAACTAACAATATTGAAATTCAGTGAGAAGGGAAAGAATTAGATCTGTGCAGAAATTTTTGAATCCCTCATTTGCTAAGAAATTACTATGTGGTCATTGTGGGCACTTAGTAGTTCTCAAAGTTGGATAGTTAAATAACTCAAGCAGGTTCAATTTTGAGGCTTAGATGTGCAGTGGTTTAGAAACTCACCTAAATATCATTTTTTCATTTCAACTGAAAAATTTGAATATGTAGTCAAATTCGCTATTGAGCCAAATTCTTGCTTCCCTCAGACACGTGCCAGGATGCATGTTGATGGTGGAGTGCTGTATGTAGATTCAAGGGAAAAATTAGATTGCCTGGGTGAAATTCATTCCTGCCCTGGGCCTTTGCAGAACCCTATTTCAAGGCATTTAAGCAGTGTCCTGGCTTTGCGTTAGTCTTCTGCAGAGGGATGAGCTTCATTGTCAGTAAGTATGATTCATGCTGTCTCTAGCCTGATGCAAACAAGATAAGCAGCATCATGAGATCTCTGAACCTCCTGTAACTAGAAACTCCCGGTCCTATCCCCAGCTAAGCAATGTGGTCTGGATGAGAAATATCACAGACAGAATTTTACTTGCTTCTGTCCCATTTTACTGAGATCCTCTGAAGACCTCCACTTACTTAAAGTCAAGCTTGGCTTATCTTTGAGAGGCTTTAGGAGTATTTCCTAAATTGTTCCTTAACCTTTCAACCCACTGAAAGAAATGCACACTTATGGAATGGAAATCCTAAGGTAAATTAAGCTTTTCAGAGAACTTTTGAGCAGCAAGTAACTAGAAAACGATGAATTAGCAGGCTGCTCCTGCACACCTTAGCAGTTCCTGGGAAGCAGCGTGGAGAGATGAGGGTAGCTGCCTCCATTTGTTCTGTGGCCAGGGGATGCATCGGCATTGGTGTGAGCGAGTGCATCTCTATTAATTTCCACTTGCATTTGATTACAGCAAGGTTGAAGTTGATTCATGGTGTTTTATTGTATTCATTTATTTTGTTTTATTTTATTTTATTTCTGTTTCCTATACCATAAAACTGACCGGTTGAACCATACAGCATGTAGCAATTTACAGTAAACTCTGCTTGTTCGGCTCAGTAATGGATGGAAACAATTCTGAAGTTAATAGCATTAGTGAGGAAATACAGTCATTCTTAACCAATCTTGTAATACCCTTTTGGAAAAATGATACTTGAGACTACTTTTATCATTTGATTTACAAGTCACAAATTTGTGCAAGAAACTTGACTTTAACTCAGTCACACACCTTATAAACTGAACAGGGCCGGTTCACAAATGATTTTACAGCTCCATACACTTCCCTGGAGGAGCCATCTCCTTCCTGCTGGCCAGACACATTGCCTTGAAACGGCTGCCAACTTTTTAAGAGTTCCTTTTTGGCTATATTCTTCTTTTCATAGCAGCATTCATGGCCCCAGCCCAGGTTCATAAGGAACAAAGTGTAAAATTAATCAATGGATTGATACACTGTTTAGAATAAAAACAGCTCAGTTTTGGCTGGGTTTTCTGCCCCTCCAGCCAAAGGAGTGCATGTGTGTACATGAAATGTAATTTAGTTTTTCCTTTGCTGCCTGTTGATTTTCCTCTAATTCATTTTCCTTTTGCCTCTTATTGAGTCTCCTCTTGTCTGGGTAAGTTTAACCCTGGAGTGCCTGATCTGCACAACACACAGTGATCTGAGGGGCTCTATTGGTGGGTCCTGGGCTAGTTAGAGGTTTATTAGCCACTGGAAGTGAGAAGACAATATCCAGGAAAATGGCTGTGTGAGCTCAGGAACCTGCATGTGAAGCCTTGATAGGTGAAATCTAACTGGAGTTTTAATGACTTGTAACTCCCTGAGAAAACTTCTCACTTGATATTTATAGCTTTGAACATCTTCCAAATGAACTTTATCTCACCTAAAAAAGGTTAACATGGATTTGGAGCGGAGCAAATCTAGCTCAGCCTTTTTGAGTGCAGGTGCACACCTTGGTTGAACCCATTAACACCCAAAGATGTTCCTCACCTCCATGGATAGGAGCTGCAACTTTGCAGTCACAGTGGGATGAAACTGGAGGCTCTGTGTTACTGAGTTTTAGTGACTAAACAAACATGTTCACACTTAAAATAACAGTGGCCGTTATTAATCAAACATCTTGAAGCAGAAAAAAAGCCTATGTAGTATCTGAAGCAAGAGGAAAGTTTCAGTGGCCCATTGGATAGCTGCATATATTTCATAGACTCCAGTGAGCCTTTTTCAGATGGGTAAAAGTTGACAACAGCTGTGTTAGTAACCTTAATTTCAGTAGTAGCTGGTCTGGGGAAAAGTTAATCATACTGTAGGCACTGTCTAGCGCCACTCAATCTCGTTTCTATCACTCTCAAAGTCATGTATTTTTAAAAATACCAAAAGCAATTTAAAAATACATCTAACAGTAATCACTTCATTGGAAACAACACACTGCAATAACATAAAACAGCAGCCACTTTCCTGTGAAGATTTATGAGACAGACTAGTTTTCTCACGACTTACGTTATTCCTGCCTTATTGTTTTGTCAGCGTTGGATATGGAAAGTGGATGATATGTGAACACTCTCCCACACTAGAAAGCTTTAGAGTTCTGATTAGGTAACAAAATTGAAAAAGTGCGTTTGCTTCCCCCATTCGATTTTTGTGATTTAAATTTGGATATAACAAGCATGTCTAAGAAGCAGGCTGCCCTCTCCCAAGCCCCAGCGCTTCAGCTCCCGGGAGCCCACCGACAGCTCACAAGTGCCGCTGTGGTGCTCCCAGGCCTGTCCCAAAACGGATATAGAATTTCCTTTGTTGGGTCAGGAAATCCAGTGGGATTGCAAATGTCAAGGTTAGATGCTGACTTTGCAGTGACCTGATGTATAATGAGAGGTAGAAAAACAGAGATTGAGAATAAATGGAGAAATCAAGATATTTTAGGGTTTCAATAAAACCCTATTGGGACAGGGCTTGCGGTCAGACCTCTGTGGACTGCTTGCACCAGGTTGGGGAGAACTGCTGTGCCCTGTATATGGTGGATGACTGGGCCATCATGATGATGGGCCAAAACCAAGGAGCCCAGGTGGAATGAAATCCCCAGTAATTACACCGGGGGACTAGCACCCTCCTACAGCCGGGGGAGGTCAGCCCGACAGTAGTCCTTCTGGAGGCAGTGTGTGATGGTAGCATGTACCCGGGAGGCTGTTTGGTGGGACACATGCTACCAGCTTTGCTGTGTGACTTAGAGGTTTGAATGTGCAAACAGAAAGCTGATTTTCAGCAGTTACTTGCAGGATTTGGGATCATTCCCCCACCCAACCCAACAAGCCAGAATAACCTTGAATGCATGCACTGATCACTGATACAACACTTCTGTTAGGTAGTCAGTACTTCCAGCACAAGTCTCTCATAGCTTGCGAGTTCTCATACCAAATGCCTCTCACATCTTCAACAGTAAAATACAAAACAGTGCACATAGTATCTTTGGCTTTTAAAACGAGACCAGTGATAGAAATGAAATTTCCTACATATATGATGTATCTACATACAGATATGGATATATAAAAACTATATAAGAAGCTATACAGGCCAACTATGTATATAATTTATATGTATTTCTGTGTGTGTGTGTATATATATGTATCAGTACATATGAATAAATAAAATGAGGCTTGTCATATGTGGTTTACCACCTTAGTACAAATTACAAAGTACTTTTATTATAATCAAATAGGAGCTGACAACCTAAAAATGCACTAGTCTCATGTATTACTGGTATTGAATTCTCATGCCTTTTAGTCCACTCTTTCTAATGGCACCCCTAATGGCATCTCCTCTGGTATTTTTGTGAATTAATTGCAACCTCCTGAGAAAAGAGTTTATCGTGGAAATGTCATAACTCAGCCTTTCCTCTACTGGCATTAGCATCCTGCAGATCCCAAGTTCCTTGAGCAGATCTACTCACTGCACAGCTGGCTGGCATCTACCAGGCAGAGTTACTGATGTGAGAATATTCTGTAGACTCAGGCCATATATTCATAATAATTTGTAGTAATTCATTAAAAATAAGTTGCCTGTATTCCTAACAGAACTGCAATTAATGTATATTGAAATAGTGATTGCTTTGCTGTAGTTCATTAGGAAGTCATATTTTAATTCCTATTTAATTACAAACTAGTTATGACCATTTATTACCAATAATTCTAATGAGGTAAAATAAGGGGTGTACTGAAAACTAATGATAATGTTACAAAGGTTCATTTGGAATTTACACAATAATTCCTATTTAATTACAATGGAATTACTTCTGCTTTGTACACACAAGGTGGTGTATGGCCGTGATTCTTGCTGATGGATCAGTTTGTGCCTAGATCCTCTGTACTTCAGCCTTCAGGAAACGGACCAAAATCTTCTGGAAGGTGATGTGCCAGGATGCAGCGCTGCTGCAGGAAATGCAACCACTCTGTCCCACAGCAAGCTCATTTTTCACACTGTTATGTACATGCCAAAGCTTGTACTCAACCCGTATTTATCTGCAAAGTTTTCTCACAAGGCTTGTCTGTTTAGGGATGGCCTGCTAGATGCCACTCTAAAGACGAGGCCATGATTACACAGAAGGATTTGCAAAGCCAGACTGAGGTGTGCAGAAGAGAACATGGCGGTGAGTTCTCTCTGCCTTGGGTCTCCTGGCTTGGGACATCACAGCTCAGGCAAAAGCCACACAGGCTTAGGAGGTAAAATATGGAGAAGGAGTTCTCCTGTTGAAGATTAATGGGGTGATTATTTCTCAGACTGATAGAAAGAGATGGGGCTGATCATATGCCTTGGAGGAGGGAACGAAATGTGCATGGGTGGGCATAAAGTCAATGAGGACGTAAAGATGAAAAAAATAGAGGAAAAGCGCAGTCCTTGATTTTGTCCTGAGCCTGGTGAGAACTCATCATCAACCTTGGTTGATGAGGTTGATAATGCTATTTTTCCTTAAAAAATCTGATGTGCTCTGTGGAGGCTCCTGGGCAACTGATCATGAAATATTTGAGTGAATTGCCCACTGCTTTAAGTGTCGTTTAAGTGGCTAGCTCCTGGCTATTATTGAAAGCCGTGACAAGACCCCACAAGACTGCTTATTAAAAAACAAACAAACCCCATGGATCTTAACAGGAAAGTGGACTCAAGCCCCACAAAGGGCTCCTCAGTCTGGGTTCGGGGGTGTGCCTGGTGCTCTTCTACAAATGGGGATGGAATCCCCAAAGTAAAACCAAGACTGCATCTGATCTCTCTTTCCCTTCCCAGGTTCAGGGAATGTTGTCTCTGTGGTCTAATCTTAGACTCACCTTTGGAAACAAAATTATGTCGGCATTCTTAGTTTTGCATAGCAAGAAACTCTAGTAAAAGGGAATCTGAGGATAGTCATTCTTGCTTTGAGTTGTACTATCTGAAATACCTATGGAAAGCTAAAGCTACAACAAGCTTATCTTGCGCACCTTAAGGTTTGATGCCTAAATTTCCTCTTAAAAGCAATGATCCAACTCCATCCCTGGTGTAAGCTCTTTGCTGTAGTCAGAGGTGCTACACTAGGGACTTATTGGTCAAATGTGCCTGATGCCACAGTCCTTAGCAAAAATATTCCCTTTCTATAATCAGCCTGAGGCATAAGATATTTATAACAGCCACTTACATTGGTCTTCATATTTTCCCTCATTCTAATTTCCCCCTTTTCTTTCTTTCTCTGTATGTCTATCACCTTTTTTCATGTCTCTCCAGATGCATTTCCCAGCATCAGATAATTGAAAGTCAGTGAACTGAGTTTCAGGTTATTTTGCTAAAAGATGCCTATTATTTTGATGAAGCAGGTGCACAGAAATAAAAAAACCCTCTCTAATTGCTACTTTACTATCAGGCTTCTGCTGCCTAATCTTCTTTGATGTTTGGTAGAACAAGCTTTCTATCTCCTGTAGGATGATTACAGGGAACATTGCTCTGTTCCTCCTACAGAATCCGTTCCTGATGGATATTAACCTGGGTTATCAATTAAAGTTCCTTTATGTGCCTAGTGATTAGAGCCAGGATTGTGTGTGATTTCTAGCATGGAGCAGGTTTGTGGTGATTTCTGCCATTAATATTAATTAATCACTGATATGTCAAATGTTCACAAATGAATGCACAAGGCGAGCATGTATACTTTACCATAGTAACCTAGGACTGAAATAATGTAACTGCTCTAATTTTAAATATTTGACAACACTTTCCATAATATCTTCTTAATATAATTAGCCAAAAAATGGAAAAGCTGAATGAATAACTGCAGTATTAAAAGTGTGGCTGTAGATCTGCCTGTTACTAAGATGGCTGATACTTTCCCTGTTATAATTTGCTCTCACTTACAGCTCTGACAAGCTTCAAATCTTTGCTGTAAAATATTGCATGTTGGTTATTGACTTTTTCTGGTGAAAATAATACCTGAATATGGGCATGCTGAAAGTCTTAAAATGTGTATATGTGTAAAGAGAGAAAGAGAAGCAGTGCTCGAGAGCGTGTGCATATTTTTACAGGCTTGGATTTTGGCAGCTCAGAGTCTAGAAAGCATCTGTCCTCTTTGAACACACATATCCTTCACATCATCAAGGGCTGACCAGCTGGTGCCCACCACCTCTTCTCCTCTATGTGGGACTGGGCTACCCCTGGCCTTTCTCTGAGTTTCCTGTAGGGCTGTTTTCCCCAAACGGTGTAGACTGGAATTGAATTTGAGTATGGGAGCCAGTCCTCTGTATGCTCTGTGATGAGGAGAATATCTGATGCTGAGTGCAGAGGAACAAAAGGGAGGCCTGAGGATAAAGAAGAGATCAGATTGACACAAAGAGTCTGCTGAAATTTGGGACTTGGGAGAAGGAAATTTTGACAGGCTGATTGAGAAGAATGAGGTTAGACGCTGATGAGTGGGAAAGGGAGATTAGTACTGATTGGGCACAGAAATTGATAGGAAGACGTGTAGTGCATGGTTCAAATCCTTCACTGCCTGGTTGTCCTTTATCTGGCCAACCTTCTCGAAGGCATTTCTTAACTTCAGAGTGCCTGACTTCGATCTCATTCATTTATGGTAGAATTGGGTCTGTGGACGTAGAGGTGGGCATATGAGAATGTTTAAAGAGCTGGAGAAATCTCAGAAATGTGCATGTATTAACGACTGTAGACCCTCACTGAATGTGACTGAATAGAACCTTTGCATTCAGCGAGAGTGTAGTGATTACTTTACCACAGAAAGTGACACAGGCATGTTTGCAAATATTTGAATGATATTTGTATCAGTACTACCTGTTCACCTCCTAGAGTGCAATGGCATTGAGCAAAGAATCATTTTCCTTGTTTTGGAGATAGAAAAGATGAGGACAAAAAGGCTACCCTAAAAATCAGAGTAGAGCTGGAAATAGACCTATAATCTCCTTAGTGTCAATCCTGTGCTTTGGGTAATCTTGGAGCCAAAGGCTTTTTGGGCCGTATTATTGCTATAATGGTAAAGAGGCACAGCAACGACTCTTGCACCTCTGACTGTTTAAACCAGATGAATAGCTGGCAAATGGGTTTTAATTATCCTACAATACTAATCACACAGTCCATTCCCACTGACGTTACTTTTACTGTTGGCAGGAGTATGAGCAATGCTGCCAGGCATTAAGAGGCTGTTATTTTTTTTTCCAGGCATGTGATGTTCTTTACACATTGAGCCTCATCAGGTGCAGGTGGCATAAAACATGCTACTGCTATCCAGCTATATACTTACACCCAGGACATCTTCCAGATGCTGTCAAGTTCCTCTTGTCAGCTGTAAGCTGTTCAAACAACTAGCCTATAAGACTCAAGTTTGCGACTAGGGCAAGGCAATGCAGTACTTCTGGGCTTACTGGAGCTGTACATGTTTATAGCAGCAGGGACTTTAGCCAGGTGTATGTGCTAACTTGTGACTCTTGCAGATACTTTAAAATTTCTCCCATGAAATGCACCGTACTTGGACACTTCCTTCTTAGTGTTGGCCCACCTTAAGTCTGAGCCTTGTTCAGCAAGTGCCTGGTTTATCCATTACTTATATTGTCATAAATCTCAGACAAAAGCAATTATGCGGAAAGCGTATTTCATGCTTTTATGGAATTCCTTAAAGCTGATGAGAGCATTCAGATAACTATTTTCATCAATGAACCTTTGATATAGAATTAGGAAACAGAGATGATGTCTTTTAATAGGCAATTATTACCTGCCTTGGGTGCAAGGAGCTCTCATGCATTCCAAAAGTATATTAATGAGAGAGTAAAACATGACTTAGAAATAATAACCCCAGAAAGGGCCTTCTTCTCCCTCTTAAAATGATTTGAAATGGATTTTGCTTTTAGTAACTGCTGAACTGACATACAGCATGGGGAGCAGATGCAATGAAACTCCGTTTCTAGCGCCATGACATGGAGTCATGTGGCTCTTGTGTTGCAGTGGGCAAACTGCTGCCCCACAAGTGAGTCTGCTGATAATTCACACAGGCGTGAGTGGCAAGTGCAGCACTGGCCTTGGCAGGAGGCGAGTGCGCACAGCCGTGCCACAGAGCCCAAAGTGGGGGCACTGACCCTCTCACAGAGGAATCATGCCGGGGTATAACGAACTGGCAGGCTTTGGCCTTCACTAGCAGAGGCTTTGGTGCAAACTGCCTGGGTTTCCCCACCTCCTTCACCTTCCAGCTTGCCTGCCCCCAGGGTTGGGAGTAGAAGTAGGTGCCAAGGAATGGAGTTATTTCCAAGAGGACGGGGAACACTAACAGAGACGTTTGCCAAACCAGGAGTGCCAACGTGGAGAAGCTTTCCTTCTCCCACCTATTTCTGTCCGTGCTGAGCTTGCTTTGTCATGTGCTACGTGAGGGTGGACTAAGTGGATGGTTCGGGACACAGCATGGTGGCGATACCTATACCCTGGCGCTCTGGGCTTGTGTTTGAGTCTAGCACCTCCCGGACGGAGCACATGCACAGAGGAGTAACCCTCCAAAATGTTTCACAAGGCAGGACAACGTGGAGGTAGCCTGGAAGCTGTGACTCTGAGGCAGAGAGATTCAAGAGAGAGAAAAGAGAAATGTGAGACTAATGGGAAAAATACATTTGAGTTTTGGCATTTAAGCAATGTTACTTTTGTGTGAGATGGTGGTTCAGAGAAGGCCAAACCTTCAAGGAAGCACAAGATTTAACTAGAGGAAGGAGTAAATAGGAAATTCTGTGCTGATTCCACGGGAAGCTTGAAGGAAAGAGGTTGACAGGAAAACAGATTTAGCTGTTTTGTGGCAGATGAGGCATAAATGTTACTAAGCCTCAAGGAGGGAACGAGGAGAAATGCTTGCTAAACAGCCGTGATTTTGGAGGATAACTATGCCCAAATGCACACAGTGATTCTGCACCTGCTGGCAGTGGTCGGGAAGGGGTGAGCCCAGCATTAGGACACCTCTGTGTTTCCAGCAGTAGGCGGAGGAACGAGGTGAGCAGCAGGGGCCTGAGCAGCACTCACGAGCGGGAGGCGGCGTAAGCCAGGAGACGAGTGTGTGCCTGACAACAAACATGCATTAACTGGCATTTTCTCCCAAATTAGGAAGGCTGCAGTTTCCCGGCTTAGCACGGATTTGGCCCTGGGGGATATTGCCCGAGGCAGGAGCACGGCGCCGCTCCGCGAGGCTCGCGCCGACACGAGGGCTCGCGCAGCCGCAGCGCAGCGGCGTTCGGCGCTGAGGAGACCCCACGGAGCTGCCTCAGCGACGCGCCTGCCGCAGCAACGTGTCAGGAAGCACTGCGAAGACAAAGCTGGGCGAGACAGGGCATCGGGAGCGAATTAACAAAATCAATAATAATAATCGCCACCTTCCACTGCTGTTACCTGAAGTCAGATTACGCTTTGCTATAAACCAGTCTTAAAGTATAACTGCCTTTTCACTTGTGGTTCTTAATCAAAATTATGAATTTTATAGTCTTTTTTTTTTCCTGCGTTACATGAATTCTTTCTTCTACTTCCTGCTCAGGTAGCTTTCCCTTTAATGATCTTCACAGGCTGTCTTTAAGTAAGAGGAAAGCAAATGATTAATACAAGTGTGAACAGGTGGTTGCTCTGCTACTAAAAAAGATCAGTAGTACAATAATTTTGTAATTATTATTATACCTTTTAAAGGTTTTTAAATACATGATAATATATTTCCCTATTGCTTTTTCTGGCACCCGTCTTGCTCCTGGCATCTCATTCAGAATAATAATTAATGAGAGCCGAAGTATCTAATATATATTTTATTCCTTCTGTTTCAGTCCCTTAAGTAACCATCTTGTCACATTTGTTATGCAAATTTTCACACATTGTGTGTAATTTCAACAATGTGTGAGAATGCCTCTCAAAATGCCTTCAGTATTCATTTTATGTATTTTTTAATAATTAACATTTCTTTCTTGAAAACAGCATTTCTTCATACACCTTCAGAGAAACAGATGAACCTGCATAGTTGCTTTTGTTTTATCGAGGTAAAGGAAAGCAAAGAAACATTTAAAAGTATAAGGTAGTAATAGTAATAATAATGATTTTTTTTAAAGAGAGCACTCTGGTCTTTCTTAAAGGCTGCAAACTGTGCAGTTAGGAATGAAGTGCATACTATCTGCTCGGTAACTACCCGCATAGACAGGTAAGCATTGTGCATGTGTTTAATTAAAGAAAGTTATTTAAAGTAGATGATGGACCGTGCAGCCTGTCAAAAAAACTCTGCTGTAATGAGAATTCAGCCCATCCATTATGCATTTGTCAGCTTGGTCTGTTTGCTTCTGAAAGTTTTATTTGCTAACCGAAATAATCGTCGCTGTAGGCTAACTGCAGGGCTATTTGGAGAGCGGGACGCAGGTAGGTAAACCCTGTGCGCTTTTGAAGACATTCGCTCACACAATATCCCAGACCAAGGATCGTTTTAAAGCTACAGAGTTTCAGAAGAAGATGTGGACCCAGTTTTTCATTCCTGTTTTAGCCCATGTGATTTATTTTGACTCTGGGCATGTCCGCTACCCATTCAGAGGGATCTGCAGCCAACCCGTGAACTCAAGGCTGTAGTGTCCCCAGGTGCAATAAACAGCATTTAACCAGCTAATGGGCTTTAACGAGTTTGCTTTCCTCCCGGGTTCAACTGGACTTTTCCTGCATGAAGCTGTGGATTTCCCCGTTAGACTGCAGATGTGCAAAGTGGAGCAGACGTCTACTAAGACTCTGTCTGGGATTTGCAGCCAGCAAGTACTCATCTAGAGGGCATAAGGCCATTTGTCCTGAGCCCAGAAAGTATATACTTAATACTAAACATGTGCGGGCAGCGTCAGTTCAAAAAATATTTTCCTGGATTAACTACTGTACTCAGCACCTCACAAAATTAATCCTTATTTGGGGAGGGAATGTATAATCACATGGAAAGTTTTGTATACAATTTAGAGGAGGTAAGAAAGAGAGATCTAACTTGTGCAGCCAGGGTGAAGTTGTGCACATGGATGTGTATGATGAGCTGGATGTACTTCTGTGACACTCAAGCACCTATTTGAATAACAGTCTTCTGGCTGCTTAAACTGCTTGCTGCCATTCAAAAATAAGGAAATTTGGGCTGATCTTGTGGTGGACTAATATGAAGACTATGAGTCTATTAGCACTATAAAACTTAAGTACAGAACCTTTCTCTGAAGATTACGTTTAATACCTTCCAAAAAGTCAGTGGGCCTGGAGTACTTACTGTTTTCTCTGTGGCTCTCTTTGGCATGGATCCTAGGGTCATGCAACTCTCCCACTTGGTTCTGCCCTCTACCTTTAATCACACTTTTTGCAGTATCAGATAATGGTAACAGAGTCGCTTTGCCCACAGAGTCACTTTAAGGCCTTGGAAATCTGTCTGGTGACCTCCATGCTTTGCTGGAGATATGGTAAACAGTAGCATCACATGGGAGATTAACCTACAAGAGGAGTGATTAATTAGGCAAATTTGAGGGAAAGTCAGATGAACTTTTAAAGTTGTTTCCATGCTGATGAAGGCTGGAAATTCTCTGTAGAAAGAATGGCTATTTTCTATGCTGAAATATTCTTAGTTATTGCATGGAATGAAAACTGAAATGCAACATTGCTGGCGTTTTGTTGAGCAACTTCTGAGAGTTAAGGCTTGGGTTTGGGCTTCCCCATCTCCTCCCTCTAAGTAAAAAATTCCTTTTGTGTGTGTGTGTGTGTGTGTGTGTGTGTGTGTGTGTGTGTGTGTGTGTGTGTGTGAAATTTGAAGGTCTTTATATTTTAGGCAAATTTTAAAGAAAAAATGTCAAAATTAAAAAGTTCTGACAGAGCCAGTTTAATCTCCTCCCTTCCCAATCTTCAGTTCTGAAATTTTTTTAAACTTTGATTCTTCGACCTGAAACAGGAATAAAAATACCTCTGAATTCTCAAACATAGGCCAGGAAATCGCTTCCCATCCTGTTCTAACCAGTCAGAGCTGGAGTAGCTCAAAGTCAAGCTTTAACTTGTGATCGGATCTCAGTTAGGAAATCTCCACCAGTGAAGTAGGGGAAAAGGCAAGGTTGTAAGCGCCTGGCTCTGGGCCCAGCCTAGGTTTGCCTTTGATGCCCCATGCGTGATATTTTTGCCTCCAACATATAGCCACAAGCTCCCAGCAGGGAAGGTCGTACTCCCAAGCAACGCTGCGAGCCAACGTGTTGGACCGTGTGCAGATGCCAACACCTTTGCAGCAGCCTCGACACAAGCCGTCACCACTATTGGTCTGAATATGAGCCTAGACCTTTTCAATTGATGCTATGCATGTCCCAGGGCTGCTGGGAATGCTGATGGAGATACTGCTGAGCCATGGGCTCTCTCGCTGTGTGCAGAGGATGTTTCTCATCAGCAGGGATTTAAATGCGAGAGCGTGTCTGTTGGCTGGTAGCAAGCATGCCATATATGTGTTTTGGGGACCAGAAGGTGAAGTTTCATTCACAGCACGTGCAGGATGTGCTAGAGGACAGGGCAACCCTGCAGTAGCAGTGAGCCCATTTCAGGTGGATGCCCCTGTTCAAAGCAGAATTTGTGCCTCCATCCAGTGCAGGCATAATTTCCAGTGATCGTTGCAGTGTTATTTTAAAGGTATGCCTCATCTATGTGGGCAGAAGTCAGGGCTGCCTTGCAGTCTGTGTTGTCCAGACCTGGCCCTCTGGGTTTCGTCTGTGACAATCGTCATCAAAGGCAAAACCAAGCATAGCTCTGGGAGCCTGGAAGCTGGTGCTGAAGCTCCAGCTGTGAGGGACTGCAGTGGTGTGTGTGTATCCCTGCAAGCAGTGAGGAGGTGTTTCACCTTCCTCCTGTCCCCAGGCTGGAATTTCTCAGATGTAGCTCAGGTGGCCCTAAATTTTGCCAGCAGTCCAACCTGTCAGGACTTGCATGCTGAGTGTGATGCACACCATTGACTCCTGCTTCATGTTCCCCTGCAGCTAGACCAATGTCTCTGGCATTGCTGATGCAGCTGGCTGGCACACTCTGGACCTGCTGGCCACAGGTGCTGGGGGAGGGAGGGGAAGCTTTTCCTCCGTGCTGCTATGTGCAGCAGCCTTTTCCTCGCCCTAGGACAGCTGCTGTGGTGCATCTGTCCATGGTGTCTTGGAGGATACCAAAATACAAACGTGTTTGTTGAGAGGAAACTCTGAAGGTCTGAAGCCCAACCTCCTGCCTGAAGTGGGATATCGTCAATCTTAGACTACATCAGCTTTAGATTTGTCTACTATCTAGTCTTGCAAACACCTGGGCCTTGAGAGTTTAGGCTGCCTGATTTTAGCAAAAAAAAAAAAAAAAAAAAAAAAAAAAAGCATAGATCCCTAGCATTGCTTCGGTCATATAAAAATAGGTGGCACAACAGCAGATTAACTTGCCCTCTCCTGAACACTGTATCATGATAGTGCAGTTCCCAGGTCCACATGAGGCCTCATCACTGGGACAGGTCCCTTTGCTGTGACTAGTACGTGCTAGAGCAGCCCTGAATGTGCTCTGGGTTGCCTTTGGCCAGCACTTAATGCCCTTGAGTGTCTGTGTCTGGGAGCAGCATCTATTTTAACATCATTCTTGGATTTTTGTCCTGCACAGAAGAGTAGGCAGTAACAGGTCCTGAGCGTCTAACTGCCAGATTGTGCCGAGAAGCATCACTGCTGTTGCAGTAAGTCACTGCAGCATCGTGGAGAGCAGGACCTGCTGCCCGTTCCGGTGCAGGGGACTCCCCTTTAAAACAAACGAGTCCAGACGTGTAGTGTTTGGGATATGTGGACGTTCTTGTCCAGTACTTTCTATGCAGAAACCTACCCCCTCTCTCCCCTAATATAGCAAACTTTCAGCTCCCAAATTTTTAAAGGTAATTGGGCAGGAGCTAAGACTAGCCTCGTGTGTAATATGGGATGGCTATGTTGCCCTCCCCACGATGAAAAGATGTGCAATAAAAATGTAAATATCTGCCTTCAAGGCTTTCTTAATAAACCCTGTAATTTCCTTAAAATTCTTGCTATAATATCAAAATTTGAAACCACTTTGAGATGAGCTATTTTAAACTGTAATTGGGCTATTCATTCCCTATGCATACAGCGATCCTAATCTAATATGTAACAAGAACTTAAAAGCTAATCAATAATGGAACACGATTCTCTATCAGTAGAGCTGCCTGTTGACTCCTATGAGAGGGATCTTCACAAGACAGCTCGGCTCTGATGACAGCCTTATATTTATTTTAAATGTGGAGTTGAAATATCGTCTTTCTCTGTATTGTCACTTCCAATTATTTTTAGAACAAAAACACCAGGGGGAAATGAGATCCTCATCCTGAAAAACACATTCATATTTGATAAATAGCCACAAATTCTGGAGAATGTTTACTGAAATGGAGGCTTGAAATGCTTTCTCAGGCATTTTACTAAAGCCTTGGATTATCTATTGTCAAATGTGCCTGGGCCACTTTACCAAGGTGCCCCTTCTCTATGCCTCAAAGGTGGAGAAAGAAAGAGGCTGATTACCCTGGTTCTGGACCTCAGGGTTTTCCTCAGTAATACCAGGGTAAAATTAGCAGTGAAGAGGAACCAAAGCGAACCACCACTTGTTGTCCGTCAGTGGAAGTCCGGAAACCTTTTATACCCTCACGTACAAAAGAAAAATTCCCACTTTTCATGTCTAGGCAGTGGCTTGAGATGGAGAGGGTGGAGGGAAGGGGTTAAGTAAGTACGCAGATGTGCATAAAACCATATCAATCATAGGCATGAAAAAATGCTGCTCCTTTAATAGGCAGGCTGAACCAGTGTGCACAGCTGGATTTTGAATTTTATGGGCTCTTTCAATAAAATGCAAGTAGAAGACATCTTACATCATTCCCAGAGCTCGACCATTTGTGCACTGTACTGCTTTCCCTCTGCGCCGCATGGTGATGCAGGAGCTCCTGCAGAAGATCCTAAGAGCTTAGACCTGCAGTTGAAGCGATGTTGAAACTCCTTGCTGCTGTCTGGAGCCAATTAATATGCACTTTGGAAATACATGGTGGGTTTCTGATGTCATGTACACTCTACAAAGTCAACGGATTTAATCTGGAATTACTCAGGGTATGAGGGATCAGCAGCTGGCTGGGAAAACTCCTCTCTGGAGGGCCCTAAATGCCAGTGATTTCACTTGATTATTTATTGAGCTTTATAATAATGCGTATATCCTCACAAACAGCCCTCCCCCCTTCTACTGCAAATTACCCTGCAACTTTCCAGTCCTTCGCTGTGTTGTACTGGTTAAAGCTTTACTAAGTAATCAAAACATCCCGGAAGGAGGGCTTGCTAAACGTTGAGCTAAGCTTGAACACTGACCCCATCTCTTAACTTTATCAGAAACTTTATGTAGCTACTAAAAATGTAATAATCCCTATGGTAACTGCTCATTTATATTAACAAAAGGAGTAAATAAAGTTGCGTAGTATAGCCTGTGCTAATTCTGGGAGCACAAGGGACATCTCCCCACTGAAAGGTTTGATTGATATACATGCCCTATAGGAAAATTTACTTTTTCCTCTTGATAGGTATATTTAACATTTTTCAGGCAGTTTGCTTTCATTCTGCTCCCACTCACGTTTTGCAAAGCCTTTGGGCACGGAAGGCAATTAGACAGTTGCAAGAAGACAGCAGATCCAGCATGAGGCTTTGTTTACCTTCATTTCACTCCTACTTTAAACAGTGCAATAATTCGACCCGATCTTTTTCTCAGGTGATGCCCCTTATTCCAGCCAGGCTGTGCAGAGGGAAGGACAGTGTGTGTTCCTCCCCTCAATGTAACCGCGCTGTCAGTGCCCAGCGACCGGGTATTCGCGGGCCTGAGCCTGATGCTGTGACTGATACCTTTCCTGACGCTATGGCCTCTACTTTGATCACTTCCATAGAGAGGAAAATTCCCAGGGTTTGTCAGATGCTCAGAGGGATCTGTAGAAGACAATTTCAAAGGGATGACTGGGAATTCTATAATGGCCGGTCTGGGACTACATGAAGTCCCAGACCTGCTTCTTATCCATGTAACCTTATGAGACTGACACTGTTAGAAAGCATAAATATGGGTACACGCGTAAAGACATAGTATTACATTACATAGTATTAGACATATTATTTCTTCTAGTTTGTTCAGTTGTTGTAGGAAGGCTGTTTTGCAGTTTAAGTTAGAGGGTGGTTGTTGTCCTGGTGTTTCGCAGGAGCGAGCTTAACGCTCATGCCTTTTGTACCGCTCCGAGGCCCGAAAAATTTCAGGGGAGGTTTCAGCCACAGCCACTCCAGAGCAGACTCGCGTTGTTCCCCGTGAACATTGCTGTGGTCAGCAGCCATGTCTGTTTGCACCAAGTTAGTCTTTAAAACAAGCTTCACTAGTTCTCTGAGGACTGCTCTAGGTTTGTGTTAGAGTTTTAAAAATATGTAGGGATACCTTCCTACTGATAGAGAATTATCCCTGCCTTGGCATTTTCAAACGGATGTCATGGTGCTAAATTTGAATCTGAGCTCAAATGTGCCAGTCTTCTTGTTGGAAAGAAAAGATGTTTTCTTGGTTGCAGCTATTTCTTTTATTGCATGATTACACCTGGCAGCTATCATCTGCTGGATTAGCAGCCCTGAAACAAAAAAGTCTGCAGCCATCACTCTGTCCTGGGGCCACCCCATGTCTGTGCAACTTACCTGTGGATTCCTAAATGGGACACCGCAGGTCAAATGCGTTCGCCGTGCAGTTACTGAAGTCACACTCTGGGTGCATCTAGTCCAAGCTGCACAGTAAGTGTACTCAGACTGCAAAAGATAGCTCCTATCTATTCCCAAACACACTCTCCATAAGCCTCAGTTAGTATTTTCCCTTTCTTCAGCTGAATCTCAGTCTGCCCCTTGAATAATACATGTAAGTTTTTGATTGACATTCAGTCTGAAGAATTTAGCTATCATGATATCTTGTCAAGTCATCCTTTGATAAAAACATTTTAGGTGCCACAAAATGTAATCACTTCGCTGCAGCTTTCTACATTGCAGATTCAAGTTTCTCTGCACATTTTTCAGCTAAGGATCTTTGGCACTGTCGATAGATCTGTTCCATGGGTGATTTTGGATGGATCTATTAAAATTGCCTTTAAGAGTAATAAGTCTTGCTTTTTTACAAAGTGAATCATCTATCTCTCATGTGGACAAATGAAATTCTCCCTCTTTGGACTTGTAGTCCAGAAGTTGGCAGAGTTTCCTGTTTTGTTAATAGTCTTCATACAGCAGTGAAGTCATTTCAAAAATAGTTCAGCCCAGTTTTGGGGCCAAGCGGTATGTCTTTTGGTTATTTGTTCTTCTAGACAGGCCGTGTCACCATTAGTCATACTTCAGAATGATGGTTTACCTTCATTATTCACTGCCTGCACTGCTTCCGATTCAGCGCTTTCCAACTCAGCAAGATTTTCCTGTGCTAATTCATCTGAATCATTTCTAGAAGAGTTTATATCAAAGGACACATTCTCAATGTTAATAAAGTACAGGGGCTTTGAAACAGCTTGCAGTGCCAGTTCTTCAAAAATGAGCTTTTTAAAGGTGTTTATGCTGTGTATGTGAACGCAGTATGCATCAGTAGAGGATCTGAAGATGATTTATAGCTATTTCCCTCTGTATTTATGTTCTATTTGGGACATCTAGCGCACATTTACTCTGGGATGAGAACTGGACTAACATGGTTCTAGACTGAATGTTGGGTGTATTTAAATAAAACAACAACCTCTAGCAAGATTCAGTACGTGGCTCTCAGACAGAACTGCTCATAAGGCCCTCTAAACCCGCACAATGTGATGCACGTCCAGCAACTCCTACGCCCGGTGAGGACGTGGGTAGTCCCATGGTATAGCCACAGCTCCCGCCTGCAATCACTGCAGCGAGCAGTAAGTCATGGTGGGTCTTTGGTGGGGCTCAAGTGATTCATATGCTCTGATGGAGGCCTGTCCCTGGGGTTGTCTTCCCCATGTTTGCTTATTGGGAACATACAGAGTACCTATGCTATGATGTTGATGCATTTATATGTGCCACACTTGGTTCCACACATCTCCTTTTTATTTCCAGTGCTCAGAGCAGAGGCTTCATCTCATCGGTTGCTTTTCTGAATGGGTATTTGTCTGTTTGAAGGCTCCTCAGTTTGGATGCTATTTCTGACAGATGCAAGTCTATCTTGTTTCAAGTAAAGCATTCCTGGGTCCTCAGCCTCCTTGCATTAGCAGTTAAAAGCAACATTAAAAGGTTTGAGAGTTAGTTAAGCAGAAATGTAACCACTCACAGGATGCATCTGGTGCATCCTACTTCAGTGATCTGAGGACCTAAAAAAGCATCACACTTTGTAACCCAGGATAATATCATAAAATGAAGTTTGCTGACTGCTCTGTGGAAAAACCTAGAGGAGTTGGCCAGAACTGGGGCTTGCAGTGAGGGGGGAGGATTTTGGCAGTTGGAAAGAAAGGTTATTTTGCTTTGGAACTGAAACAAAGGTTGTTCAAATATTCACATGCAACAGAAATGTTGTTCGTTCAAACATTTTCCAAGTAACTCTCATAGGAATTACCAAGAGTATATTCAAACTCTAGTTCTTCACTGAAGGATGCAATGACCCTTAGGACTGA
This sequence comes from Rhea pennata, assembly GCF_028389875.1. Lineage (NCBI taxonomy): Eukaryota > Metazoa > Chordata > Aves > Rheiformes > Rheidae > Rhea > Rhea pennata. The sequence goes on along the minus strand of NC_084673.1, from coordinate 14,681,230 downwards.
TACTTAAAACACCAGCTTCACCTTAGTGAAGCTCATCTCCCTTGACTTCCTACGGAGTCAATGAAAAGAAATCATATGACAAACCTAGTAGCCCTGCTATAGTTGTTTATTAGTATAGACTTAAGACTGTACTCAGATTGTTTTAAGTGGTTTCTTATCTGAAAAAAAAATCATATTGGATAGAGCAATTCAGACTTTCTGTGAAGCTGCCACAATTTCTTATCTTGGTGAGCAGTGGAGTGTCTATCAGCATATGTGAGATGTTTATTCTGAATACCTGGACAGGTTTGATCTTGAGTTTGGCGGTTTCTATTGATTTTAGGTGCCTTAAGGCTTATGTGTGTTTGCTGGCTGGGTGGTCTGCATGGCTCTAAGCCTGCTCAGCTCCCTGTTTTAAAAAGCATGAACATGGACCTCTGTCTTCGCTGTTGCAGCCCAGCTTTAAGAGGGGTTGGTGTTTCCATTTGCAAATACTTGTCAAACACCTGCTGGCCCTCTTCCTTCCTCCTGTGCACCTCCCCATGGCCAAACACCTTTGGTTTGCTGCTCACTGGGTGGCAGAGCTGACGTCTCTGCGCCCCAGGATTACGGCTCATGCGTGTTGCTGCTCAGCCCCCTTCCAGGTCTCCAAACCAGTACAAAGCTCTGGGCTTGCAGCCAATTTGCTCACAGGTTTATCATACGCTGACATTGTTTCTCTATAAATAGGTCTACCTTTACTGACATTATTGATTCAGCTGCCTCTCTTCTCACTAATACTCTTTGTAATGTATCCAACCTGCCTTGGTATTTCACCTAATGAAAGTCTGAAGTCAGAGGAGTAGAGGTCAAAGAGGGTAAATTGCAGGCGTAAAGGTCCTGGGCTTTAGAGGCAGTGTTTGGTAGGTGAGACCTATGATCTTGTCAACAGAGCAGAGCTGCAGCTTCCCTGCTGAAGGAAAGTAATCCATCAAGCCACTTTCACATTTTATTAATGATAATTAGAATTAAACTAAGCTTGTTTTGCAAAGCCCTTGATCTGATTCATTCATAGGATAGCAATGACAACACAAACCCTATGTGCCTATCATCTCAGACAGTTCGGTTTTGAGAGTAGGGAGCAAAATTTCCCTCGCAGATATGAACACGCCAAGTGATGTTCGCCTTGACATTAACTCAAATTAGCAGCCCAAAGTTGTACTTCTCTTGATTGCAAACTTTAATAGGTCATTTGTATATTTTCTTTATTTAGTTTTTTTTTTGTAATCGGTTGGGCAGTTTTTAATATGTTGCCTAACTTTCTAGCGGCATGGAAGCACAAGTGCCAAGCAAAGCCTCTCCTGTGGGCTGGGTCAGGAAGGTGCCCTGCTCCGGGCGCACCAGCCTCACTCCCTGCTGAGGGGTGCAGAGCTGTTGCACAGAGGCAGGACACCAACCAGCCAGGGCAGGTGTTCAGAGGAGGCTCCACCAGAGCAGCCCCAGAGAGGACTGCTCTGCAGGACAGCCGTAAGCTCACATTGAGGTGCTGAGGGCTGGGTACTCGATGTGTGTTGGTTTGCCAAACTAATGGTTTGCCATGGGGACAGCAAACTATGACTTTGGATGAGGAAAAGAAGTTGTACAGCAAAAGCTGTGCTAGGTCGTGCTGTTTTTTTAATACATTTCTGAGAAAAATAGCACATAAAGGGTGTCCTGGTTAAAGATAGGATGTCCTACTGCCAGAAAAAGCATTAAAGAAGGAAGGACCTTTTTTCTTGTAGTGATCAGAGCAAACACACTTGTTGGAAAGAAGCACTGGGAGTGCTGGGGAGCACCACAGGCCCCGGCAGCACGAGGCTGGGGAGAGCAATTCTCAAGTGAGAGAGCATCACCCCAGAAAGGTGCCTGGCGACCTCCAGCTGCACCACGCAGGTGTCTCCTGTCCTCAGCGTATCTCCATGTCGGGGTGGTCAGCATGGCCCAGCAGAGTTGCCAGCCTAGACACTGCTGCCATGGTCGCCGGTGGCCCCAGCTGCCCACTGGCTCCTGGGTGCAGCGAGGAGGCCACAGCTCATTCATTCCAGCCTGGCGTGGTGGGCCGTGGGCCACGGCACGGCGGACGAGCCCGGGGAGGGCTGGGGAGCAGCGCTGCTGCTCAGCCCTGCCAGCTTCTCAGGGCTAACCTCAGAAACACGTGCTGGGAAGTACCAGAGTCCTGCCTGAGGCAGATCTGTGGCGAAAGCACCGGCTGAGGATTGCTTCTGCTTAAAGTCACATAGTGTCTCAGATGGAGTCACTAACACACTTCCAGAGGGGAAAAGATTTGCTTAGGCCAGGTCCCTGCTAGCATTAAAGTGCAACACGGACTGTGGTAAGAAAAGGGCTGATGTTAGAGACCTCTTGCTGGGTTGCTCTGCAGTGACCCAGGACTGAAGCTGCCAGGAACCAGAGGGCTGCTGGGACTGCAGCAAGCCCCATCTGCAAGGCCAGAAAACTACACAGAGTTTTCCCCCTCAACAGACTTAGGCTGGTCTACAATAAAATAGAGCAAAATGAGAAATATGTGGTTGTTAATAGTGTGATAGCAATAGCTTGGTCACATTTGCTGCTCTGTGGCCAAGTGCGTGCACCAGAGAAGCATTTTTCCTTTGAGCATCACCCAAGGCAGAGGAATGCTTCTCTGAAAGAGCAAGGTCACTGTGCTTCGGGCTCTTAGCCCGTGTCGGCCAAAACTGGACCCTTAAGGGGTGCGTACTCCGTTTCCCTGAAGAACGTGTGCTACCCTGCTCCTGGGTCCCTAGCTTGCTGCACCTCTCCTTTCTGCGTCCCTGCAGGCACGGGGAGCCCGAAGGCCCCGTGTTTCAGCTGGGGACCTGCGTCCCAGAGACGTGCTCAGCATCGCCCGAGATTTTTGGCAAAAAGTGAAACTCCAGTGTTGTTTTCTGCCGCCGTGCGGGGGGCTGCACTCACCTCGGCACGGCTCTGGCGGCGCGGGGCCGCCGGCAGCGAGCTGGGCGCCCGGTGGCAAGCGAAGTGCCAAGGCTGCCGGATTAATACGCCATTAAATACCGCACTCAGACCAAACAACATCCCCCTCCGCCCCTCACAAAATATAGGAGATGATAGAAACCGTTTCACGTATTGTTAAAAGTTTATACTATCATCTCTGACTTCAGAAATGTTGCCGTTGTTAACCTGGGACTTACTTAATCAGAGCTTTTCATTTACTCCTAGTTCTGAACTGTAATGAGTCCTTTAACTGTATAAATAAAAAGATCTAAAGATTCAATAAACTATAATGTCACAAATGGCAATCGTCTCGCGTGTGAGGCCTCTGCTTACAGAGGCACCTCACAGCTGGAAACAAATGCTTCTGTGTAACATTGTAAATAACCTCTAAGCCCACTACTAATTAAACTGAAGCTTCACTTCTCTTGGGCATTGAATATATGAACCAATTAAGAAAATATCATTTTTTCTCAGAGACCTGCACTATCCTTCTTTTAGAAGAAAGAAAGAAAAAAAAATAAAGGAAATGGGGAGAGAGTGAGAGAAAGAAAGAGAAAGAAATTAGGAGAGGGGAAAAAAGGAAAGAAGGCGTTTCACAGAAGGGACCACACTGATGCGCTGGGGTTACAATAATGAGACATTTCTGCTTTAAGCAAATTTTGCACCTGTAACCTGCAGAAATATAGCCATAGCACTTGAAAAATTACTTCAATGCTGCACAGTGCCATGAAAATTTATCTTTGAGATGATTTTATTGCATGGTTACCCTAGGCAATTAAATCAATAAATCTTAACTGTCAGAAAGGTTGGCCCGCTGCCAGGAATAAATGAAATGCGTGAAATCAGTAAATAAAAGGTTTCTGACAACTCATTCTAGGAATTATTTAGCAGTTGGGCTTTTTGTTGGTGTTGGTGTCGGTGCTGCTTTTGTCTCCAGCATTTATTGACGTCCTCTCTGAGGAACACTTATGCTAACGTAATCATCGTGCAACCCAGAGGCGCGGGGCAACAGCTCTGCGAGAAGAGTCGGGCTCCTCAGGTAATAAATTACCCTCCCAGCATTACAAAGCAAACAGGAGTTTTGGGGCCTGTTCAGACAGCGCTGGCAGAGGTGTTCAGCGAACTGGGTTTTGAGCCATGGGCTGACAGTGCATAGGCCATTCCAATGCAAGATATGAGTGTTTTGTGTGCTGGCTCATGGTGTTCGTTATTAAAACAGATGTGCTGTTTTCATTGATTAAGAGAAGACTGAGGTTGAAATGCCTCCTTGAGACACAGAGGTTACATTTCCTTAGGCCAAGGGAGTCCAGTGATCACTGCAGGAGATGCCAGATTTGACAGAGAAATCCTAGTTATGCCCATGTAAACCCAGAGCAGTCAGTGGAGCCGCACTATTTTTCATGGAGGTGTAACAAATCTGGAGGCCTGAATCTGATTCACTTACTTACCTTGGTGTTTGTCCAGTTAACCTAGTGTGAAATATCTTAGAATTAGGCTCAGCACCTGTCTCATTCCAAAAGCCCTTATGGTCTGGCCTCCTGATTATCAACAGGCTACTAAATTTAATCATCTACTAAGTCGTGTTGCAAGCGTGTCTTTAGTGGCTGGCCAGGCTGGTTCCTTCACCAGCAGAGCGGCCCCACCACCATGCCCTGGGCCGGGGTCCCAACCGCCCCAGCTGCAGAGACGCTGCTTATGGAGGAGGGAGCAACCCCTGAGCCGAGCGACGTGCAGACGATGCCTGCAAGGAGCAAAACTAGCTGGTGTGCGAGGCTGCTCCCCGAGCCCCGGCACGTCGGGGCAGCTGGGGGAAATGTGTCTCCGCCTGACACCAGCTCTGCTGCGCCAGGAAGGTTTTTGAATGCCATGGAAAAGAGCCCTCGGCCAAAACGCATCCATGTCCAGCCTCCGGACACGCGTGCCCGTCAGTCGCGGGAGCCCGTAGGAGCAGGTCCGGCTCCGCCGGGGGCACGGTGGCTCTCCTCCACCACTCAAGCCAAGCCTGAGACATCTTGGCCGTGCGGGGCGGCGGGCGCTGGGCTTGCCGGCAGCTCCCTGCGGGCAGCGGCGCCCGGGGGCTCGTCAGCGCCCAGCCCACGGCGGACGGTCGCCCGCCCAGCGCGCCGCGTAGCAGAAGGAGTCGCAGGCGCTTGTGGGTGCAGCGAACGCCGCCGGGCGTTTGTAACGCCGCCTGCAAGCAGCGTCTCATTGCCGGTAATTCCCTGCCAGCACATCCCGAACGCGAGGTGATTGCTCTTAAATTGACGGCTTGAAGCACAATAACAGCCTTTTTATTTAGTTCCTGCTTGGTAGGCAGAGAATGTAGAGTTGCCAAAAAAAAAAAAAAAAAAGAAAAAGAAAAAGAGAGGAAAGAAAAAAAAAGGAAAAAAAAAAGAAAAAAATTGCAGGATTTGCTCTCTGTTCCAGCACTGTGGGGCTGGGACGGAGAGGTAAGCAGGGCTCCCTGTGCTCCCCAATGCCCACGTACGGCACTAAGGCACAGGCGGGGTGCCCTGCGGCAGCCCGGCACGGGTGGCAGTCACCCTTTAAATGCGACATGGGGCTTTATCCTCAATGGCTGTCGTGTTACACCGGCTTTGGAGCTCCAGTGCTGCGTGAGAGCTGCTGGCACCGAGGTTTCCAGGTGGGTTGGATGGCAGAAAGGGATCCAATGACCTGGTGCACAGAAAGCAAAATTTAGCTCTTGTAAAAAGTAGAAGATGGAGCATTTGTCGTGTGGCTTCCTTGCCTCCCACTGCATCCATTGCTCACGGCATCCTCCAGCCAAATGCCCTTCAGCTGAATTCCAGCTGTGTGGAGTTGGCTGGGAAGTGGGGAGCGAATAGCAGGGGGGTGTTTTTTTTTCTTTTTTTTTTCCTTTTCCACTCAGATTTTTTTCTTCAAAATATAAAATCTTGAACAAAGTCTTATGTGATACTGCAAATACCAGCAGCTGCATTTGTGGGCAGCTGCACGCCAGCCGCTGTAAATCACTGCCGAGCCCCTCAAAAGACACAATATGCCTGAAAGCCGTGAACAAACTTGTGTCTGAGGAATATGATCAGGAAGTAGTTGAGAACAGCTCCACCGTTGGTTTCACAGACAGATGACGTAATACGAAGGCAGATTGACCCTAAAGATTATTGCCAGGCTTTGCTAAGTATTTCTGGCCTAGGAAAAAGGCCAGCGCTGTCAGGTAGTATCTTTTCTCCTGCAGTTCAGTTCCTGAAGTCTAACCTACTTATTCATCCTTTGTGTTTAGCCTTTTTTTTTTTTTTCATGTGCTTAGAGGTCCAGTTCCCCAGCAAATAAGTGAACATGTCTCATTTTCAGAAGGACAGTCTACATACATGACTGAAAAATACAACAGGGACTTTTCCATAGTGCATGTGACCAAGAGCTTCTGTTGAACATTAGCCTCACATGTGGTTTGTGTGCTGAACACATTCACAATAGCTATCAGAAAGTCCTTCCAACCTCAAGGACACAGTATGGGGGAAAAGAGCACTGGAAATCCCTGTGCACATGTGGCTTTTTTAATCAAAGGGATAAAAGGATACCTAAATTCACTTTGAAATGCAGCTGGTAAGTGAAATCTCTATCATCACGTGAAAGCAATACTGTGTTATTTTCCTTTTGGCCCATGGAGGAGGGGCTGAGAGCGTCTCAGCACATTCGTGAAAGGCTTTCGGTTACACGTCCTACTCTAGGCTCTGTGGGCCACAAGAAGCACGAGCCAGACCTTTCAGAGATAAGCAAGTCTTCACCACCTCCATGTCTTTCAAGTTGCCAGCAAAAGGTCCCGTGCTCTAGAGCAGCTTCTTGGCATGGGCCAAATCCATTCCTGCAGGAGACATGCAGCTAAACCATCCCAGCTGGTTGAGGGATGGTAGCTGCTGCGGGAAGCCCAGGGAGCAGCTACGCGACCCATCACCCTTCTCTCCGAGGGCCACCGCTGGCCGCGGCTCGCAGGGGCCAGCACGGACTGCAGCCAGGTCTCAGCCCACTTCCACGTTATTGATCCTGTTACCTCGCCGCTGGTATCAGCGATGTCATTTTCTAACATTAAGTCAGTTTAAGTCTCCGTAATGCTACAAACACAAACACATCCATTAAAAATTCAGACCAACGGCAGCTCTCCCACAGACAGTACTTACTGTACTGTACTTCATGCATCCTGGGAAGAGAATCAGAAAATAGCAGAAGACAGAATAATTTGTAATGATAAAATGGGTTACATTTTCATAAAAATTTTATTTTTACTTTTTTTAAATAATTCAATGCACTGGCAGTATAATTAATCCCTCTATGAGAGACACAAATGTACCAGTTCAACCAATATTATTTATACAGAGACATTGTGTTTAAAAACAACAAAAGTACATTTAAAATGTTTGTACATAAAGTATTACTGCGTTTTTTTTTGAAGAAGGAACAAATGTAAACAAAATGCATAATTGTGCAACACGTAGGAAATACAAAGCAAAACAGGCAAGATACAATTTTATACATATAAAGCAAAAGAAATCAAACTTTTATAACTATACAACATTTCAGTAATTGCTTGACATTTTAACAGTTACCTTGGTCTGTACAAAACAACTTATACTTAAAACTTTACAAGAATAACATGCTTGTTCAGAACAAAGACACCTTGTGGAATTGCAATGATTATTGATATGGTATTTGCACACGAGGGAAAAAAAAAAGCTAGTTCAATAGTAAATAAAACGTAAGAATGCAAGGTAAAGGGCCACTTAGTAAACTGTAATCTAATTCCAATAGCTAATTAAGTTGCACTGCAATGTAGAAATTAAATCTGACTTTTGCTGGAAGACCAAAAGGTCATCATGTTGCTCTATTTCCAGGAACCAGAAGAAAGCATATGTAAATTTTTCTGATATTTTGGTTACTTTCACACACACACACACGCGCGCGCATGCGCGCACGTGCCAAAGAAAAGGTATTTACTAAACCAGCCAGAAATGGTAGGCAAGAGCACGCAAATGCTAGACTTCCAACACTGCTAGGTTAAAAAAACAGGACAACTAGCAAGAGCAAACATTTGTTTAGTTTGCCAGAGTTCCTTTTCCTGAATTTTAGTCGCATTTTTTTCTTCTTCAGAAGACAGGAAACAATTTAATTTCAATTGAGCCTTTTAAAAAATACTGGGAGCGCTACACCAAAGACAAAACACAAACCAGATAGCCCAAAATTAAAGCAAAAAACAAACAAACAAACAAAAAAAGCAGATCTTTTGACTTGTCATACATTGTGATGCTGTGTACTAGGCCTTTTCAATATGGGTTTAAAAAAAACCCGGCATTTAAGATTCAGTAGAAAATACGCAATCCAGAGATGTCAGAAATACAGACAGGAATAAATTGTACAATATTTTATGGAATTACAAGGACTGCCAGTTTAGATAAAATGTACGTAGCTTTGAACGTCCTCAAATGATACATATGGCTAAAATTAAACTCCTGATTGCATCAACTTAACTAAGGCAGTGCCCGATTCTGCGATCTGGGTGCTGAGCACTACGGTACATGGAGCTACTCCCATGGATTTCAGTGGAGCAACCTGCAGGTTAAGATGCTCAAGGGAAGAAGGGCAGAATTGGGCCTGGATAAATATTTGCCATGGCTTCTGAGTGTACAAAACCCATTTGGCTTAGAAAACACACTTTAGCCTGCTGTAATGTCTTTGAACTAAAGTAACAGATTCCATCTCAAGACTGACAGCATTTATGACACATTTAAATTTATTTGCCATTTTTCTATGCAAGCTAATGCTGATGCCAGTAAATATTTAAACTCAAAGGTAATGAAATTGCAACATGCCTTTTAGTTAAAAACAAAACATATGCAAGCCTAGACAGAAGGCAGAAGTTACCCTCCAATTCTTTTAGCAGAGATTATCTGGTACTCAATCAAAAGAGGTCAATATATACTCAGCTTGAGTATATATTTATAAAGCTGCATTAGGCCATATAACACAGCCTGTAAAGGGAGAGGACTAGTTTTTCAGCTGGTGTAAATCAGCACTGACATCTATGGAGCTACTTAGAGGCACAGCCAAAGCTTTGGCCCACAGTCATCAGAAACATGCAACGATCATTCACTCCATATGTAAAAATCTCAGAGGTGGGAGTGAAAGTGTAATCGACTTCAGATAAAAAGCTACTCTGGTCATCTAGTTTCTGATAATGCTTTTCCATTCTCTGTGGTCTAAAGCAGTTTTACGATGTGCTCCATACTGCATAGCTTTGCAAAGTACGGTATTTCCTTGCAGGCAAGGATTATGTACATTAATCATTTCATTGGCATGATCAGTAGAAAAGGAATGATGATAAAAGCTTTGGGAGTTTATCTGCATAGAGATATATTGGCAAAAATTAGTTGGGGTTAAACGGGCTGATCCTCAGCATGTGCATATTGGATTAACTCCACTGAAATCAGTACTCCTATACCAGTTTATACCAGCTGAGGAACTTGTACTCTATATCATCTCTGTCACAAATAAAGCATGTTTATTCTTATCCACAATTCAGTTCCTTCACAAATTCAGTGGTAAATGCCTCCTGCCACTGGGTCAAAACTTCTTCATGTGGAGTCCATAACTCCACATTATGTGTCACTGAAGTCAGTAGTGGTTTCCCTGAGCAAGGGCTGAGTCAACACATGGTCTGGTTGAAGAGCAAGTCTGTGCACAGTCGCTCCAGCACCGAGCCAGAGAACGTCAACTACTTTCGGTGGAGTGAGGGCTCAGCTAGAACAAAACTGGTGCAATTCCATGGAATTAATTGGTTTAATGCAAGTGAATTTCTGGTCCAATAAGTTGAACTCTAGCAATATTATGCCAGATTTATTAGTGAGCTTCTCCCTTGATAAACAGTACTCAGCAAGCTCAGTAGGACTTGCTTGACTGCTGTATGACAACAGCATTTGGCCCAATGACTTCCATGGACCGAGCCAAGTTACTCTACATTTGTTTGGATCAAAATTTGGTCCGTTTTAATGTTGTTCATTAAAACAATAAAATTCAGAGCCCGATTTTCCTTCTAACTCAGAGAAGGAGATAACTGAGTAGAAATAAAGATTAACTTCATTAACTACTTAATGTATTTCAATGGAATTACAACAGAGTGATACTTGCACAGTTGTGTCTAAAACCATATCCAGCTTAGAGAACTTGCATAGAGGGGAACTCAGGTAAAGTCAAAGATGAAAACAAGTCTCAAACAGCTGCAACATCCGCTCGCATGGCTTATACCACTGGCATCAGCAGTCCTCAACAAGAGTCCTGTTAGCACAAGTGGTCCTGTGGACACCACAATTCAAACTGCAATTCTGCACACAGTGACTATTGCCATAGTTTTATTATGTTACAGCATGCAATGCTCCTGTCGACCTGTTCAGTGTTTCTACATGCAGAGCAGGTAGAAGTGAGTGCTCAAATCCAAGTCCCATCTGCAGCCACAGAGGACCAAAGCTAAGACTAGTGCGCCTGCCACATGCAGGCAGTGAGCTGAGGTCACTTGAGCCTGCTGGGCATTGCCTCCCCCCACCCGGTGTCTCCTCCACACCAGGACAGCGGCCAGGGCTATGTGGTGGATCCACAGTGCTCAGGCACTTGGTCCAACACCTCGAGCAGCTTGAGGGCTCTGGCAGTCCAATGTCCTCTTGGTGGCCCCTCTCCAAAGGGGAGCACATACATTGCTACTTGAGCTGACCACTAAGTCCCTGGGTTTGATCCTTGGAAATGTCGTGAGAGAAAAATGATTTAGCTCTGTGATGACTTCAGGGCAGTGATAAGCTTCAGCTCTTTATGATATGTGGTGGTAGCATGAGGCGAATTAATGAATTGGATGAGGTGGTGCCGTATTAGGATTTTGTATGATACCAAGTCACAGGTGTTATTTTGCAGGACATAGCAACAAGAAGCACTCACAAGTTAAACTCATAAGGCCACCCCGCATGAACTCACCCCTGTTTCTTTAGATGATTTTTCACATCTTTACCATTGCCTAATGTGATGAGCTGTCTGAGATGCTCCTATATGTACCCTGTTACTCTGAGCACAGCTTATCTTCATAGTGTTTCTCAAGTGCCCCCTGACATGGTCAAGGTTGATTCTCATCTAACATCAGTTGTATGCAGTACAACAAGCTGGTGTGAGATGGTCAGAATCACTGATATTGGAAGACAAAATAAATAGACCAAATATCTTTGAAAAGGAGTATCTACAGTAAAACTACCAAGTAATTCAGAAAGGGAGTGGCACTGTGGCAATGACAACTACTCTATGTCAGGTAGAAACATTTCATATTCAGTCTCCGGGAGATTTAGATAGTAAGAGAGAGGATAATCAAGCAAGCATGAGGTCTCTTCCAAACTTACTGATTCTATGATTCTATATGTGTATATATACATATATATATATATATATATATATATATATCACTAGACAATGCAGAGTGTCTGTATGCATTGTTGTGTCCAGTGGTCTGGTTATATCACAGACGTACAGGAGGAGTATCAGGGTAACTGAGCCCTACCAATATTAACAAGACCTGTTCTATTTGTATTTATAAAATACTACGTAAAATAAAACTAGAAGATGTCATAAAGATGGTGGACTGTTTTTTTTGTGTGCACCCTTCTGTCAACCCCCTACTGCACTCCACTGAAGTCAGGGAGATGCTAGGTGAGGCAAAGGCACACCTTGAGCTGTGTGCCACTCATGTAATGGGCATCTCTCTCTAAACTTGTTTCAAAATGACAAATTAATTTTCTTTGGTGACCTGCAAAATATTTAGTATTTCTTAAAAGTTCAAGACAGTGGACTGCTACAAATGCGTTAACCTTCTGAAAAACAACAGCCCTAACAGTATGTTGACATTGTTTTCAGTTTTTACATTGACTTCAGTGACCACAGGACCAAGATGATAGAGTTATTACTTTCTGTCATATCTGCTTTGCTTGCAAAGAGACAACGGATGCAAAGGTGACTATGCATGTACTACAGAGGAACACATTAATAACTCTGATACCACTTAGCAGTGTTAAGAGTGTGTTCTCTTTAAGGCTACCACCTCTTTTTTCCTTTGCTATGACAAATGAGCACAAACTTGCTGTTGCAAATCCATTCACATACACACACGCGCGCATACACTCTGCAATACTGTCTGTAGCGCCGTTTCTCCCCATCTCAAAGCAAAGTATATTAATACCCAAGTCAGAATCTTTGAAGGGTCCCATTTTTTCAATCTTTTAAGCCGCACTCACAAAACTAATCACTGGATTTAGATAGCACTACGTATTAATAAAAACACAATGAAAACACTTCCTCCAAAGTACCTAAGAACTTGTCTGTGAATCTAAACCATTATAATGGAAGAACATCATAAAATCTGTGAAATTAAAAAATCATAGAAATTAAGATCTAGATTCAATTTCTCAGATTTTGTTTCATTAGAAGGAATAAAAATCCTTAACCTTTATTCTTAAAAAAAAAAAAGTACCACTGAAATCAGACCTGTCCCTATCTTTCAAAGGTGGTCATCTATAAATGAGACAATCAATATATTCACAGAGAGGCTATTTAAATGATTAAAAGCCCAAAGCCCATGTAAAAAAATCTGAAATTAAGCTATGAGAAGCAAGCTGGGAAGTACAATCAAACTATCAAAAAACAAAGGCTGCAAGCTAAACCTGAATGACTAAAAAAAAGGCTAAGTACATAAAATAAAATAAAATAAAATAAAATAAAATAAAATAAACCCACAAATACTGGGCCAAACCTGGCTAGCTAAGCTCAGTGTGAACTTTCCCTGCTGTTAGTTTTCTAGAGTGGGAAGCGCAGTTGGTCCTTCCAAAGCAGCTGCCTGAGCACAGCTGAGGCTAGCAACCAATGGGACATGGTCCAGTGGAACATCGCCCGTATGGGATACATCATTTCAAGCTTTTGAGCCCTGCTCTTGTGGACTGTGTTTCCAAGTGCACATCACATGGCTGGAGGAGCTCACTGCACTAAAAGCAGGATATTCCGCCTGCACATGGTAAAATGCTTCACTTAAGACCTACTGTAGCTCTTGACATGGAGGTTAAGTGCTATGTAAATGCCTCACTCAAGCACTTAGGACTTTGCTGCCCTAGGATCTTGTACTAATGGAGCTCCCAAATGTTTGTGTTTAGCCCTTTGCTTTGCATGCTGTCTTCACTGCTGAGCTATGGTTATTGCTCCAAACCTCCTGAAGCACAGGACACAAATGACAGTCTTGTCAGCTCTGGCAATTTTAAATGGAGCTTAGAGTCCTTCTTAAAGCCCAGCTGCAGAAATCAAGCAATTGCATCAGTGTCTCAGTTTATCATCATTCAAAATAAATGTGTCATTTTCTGGCCCTCAGCATGCTTGAGAAATGCCTGAAAACATGTCTTGAATTCATCCTCAAAGCCCCATGATCCAGAGGGCAAATATAGGAACCTAAAAAGTTTATTTAAAGGAAAGGCATGATTTGAAGCCAGTCCTCTAATTTTTGGTGCTTGGTTCACGACTGTGAATGTCTGCAGTGGGCAATGTTAAGAGCAGACACAGAAAATGCTGAAGCAAATGCAAGTGGTTTCCCCGTGGCTCACAACAAACAAACAATCTTATTTGATTAACTCTGTTTGAAATAATATTTTAAGGGGTAAAACAATTCCACAAAGATGACATGTTGGCATTTGAAATGAGATGAATATAGTGCCTGTAAAAGTGCAATAATCCTCAATAACTAACCCAAAAGAAACATCATCCCCAGGGATAAGAAGGTAATTCACTCCCTATATTTAATTTGTTCCTAGGCTGCTTTTGAAACAAGACTGCTAAATAGTAAGTTGGCTTGTGATCCTAGGCTAGACTGCTGGACTTATCATGCCATTGATTCCGCATACATTTCAAACTAAGTCGCAGGATGCAAAATCAGGTGGGCTAATTCCTTAAGCTGTTTAAGCAAAAGATTGTGAGCATACGCTGAATTTAGAGATAGGAGTTTGTTTACTACAAGCAACAGGGAAAAAATAATACACTGACTTCACTGACTGAGTGCAGCTAACTCCTTGAACAGTCTTGTCTCTGAAGATGGTATTTCAAGATGTACCTATCTTCATAAATTCACAGCTGTCTAGGATTTCAGTCTACATTAAAGAAAAAAGTGAAGGCAATGCACTTAATTATACTAAATAGTTACTGAATCCCGTTAGTGGGATCTTGTAAAAGGAATGGAAAACTTTGGCTTATGACAAAACCACTCCACCACTACTTCATCTCAAATAGTCACTCTGCTTAAATAAAAAGAAAACCTTCTGCAAGTACTTTCTTTTCTCCTTTTTTTTTTTTTTTTTTTTTTTTAAAAAAAGAAAGAAGAACGCCCCCCCCCTTTATTCTACATTTCTGAATAGTTTCACTGTTGTGGTTTTGTTCATTAGCTACTGGGGCCAGGATCAGCGTGACAAATGCTGTCGATTCATGTTTCAGCCAGGTTACCAAAACCCTCAAAGAATAGATAAGGGTATATATATCGATCGCTGTAGGAACAGGAATGTGCAGATAACCCAGGATGTGCACATTCTGCAAATGTCCTTTGCAGACAACCCCAAACTGGATGATTTCTCTAATGAGCCCTTGGCTGCATTTACAATACACCCTTGTGGAACAAAGTATTAGGAATTATTGATTTTTAAGGGAAGCCAGTATTAAAGGAAACTAACATACAACTGCTACAGTGATGTTTGCCTTAAATGTGCACTGGGCATAGTCCTTAAGCTGCTCTTATTGCAAATATGCAAGGCCTGCTCTAAAAATCCTAACAGTCTGAACCTTTTAAATGGAAATTTGTCCTATTTATCTGGTCACAACCCAGTGAGCAGAATCCAATAACTCACCAGATTAAAGGACATACAGGATTATATAGCAGAAGGTAATTGCAATTAACTAATATCTGGATAGCATTTAATACACATATTGTATTATTTCAATGAGATGAGACAGAATAATATTTACATTGCTGTGAGCATTTTCAGTTTATAGAAATGGAATTTACAGTTTAGTAAGGTATGCAGGCATTACACCAAGGATGAGATGAGACCATTTAAAGTCTTGTGAAATATTGATAAAAATTCATTTTGCTTTGTTTCATGCACCAGTGCATCTTGCAGTGGTACCAAAACAGCAGTGCAGTTTATAACAGGGGAAAAGAAGAGGAGGAAAGAGCAAATGTGAAATGGTCTAATTTATTCACAATTGCTTTGAAATTCTATCTGATTTGTCTCATTATTATTCATACATTAGAATAATAGTCTGAAACATGACAGCATGGGTAAATAGATGCAGAGCTTGGAAAGTAGGTAATTTGACTGAAGAATTCATTGCCATTATTAAACAAATGTTATATTTCTTTTGGGTAAATCTGGTGATTTTATTTAATTTGTCATTGTTTTCAAGATAGCAATATAATACTGTTTGTTTCTAATGCTCTGAAATGAACAAAACAGGTGTAAATTGATGCCATATGGAATTATAATTTTTCAACAGTAGCTGGTTAGTTAAACTTCCAGAGAATTTCATGAAAAATGTGCATACAGTTATTAATGGACTTTTACATACAATATTGATGCTTAAAGTGTAGTGCTCCTGATAACATCTGCTTTCACTGAGTCACTATGCAAGAAGAGATTGTTCTGTGAAGAAAAACCTTTGAGATTAAACAGTAAAACTGAAAGAAAATTTACAGATTAGCATCGGAATGGTAGAGGAGACTATGAAAGCTAATATTTTGAAATTGTCTAAAAACTGCATTGTGCTGCCTACTGAAATTATGAAGATGACAATAAACAGGTAGAATAGAATATCAAAACCTCATTGCATAGTGTGTCATGTTTCTTAAATGAGGCATTCCTTCACCTTTTACCTCCTAACACCTTTGGTGATCTTACACTATGTACCTGTAAGATATTCAATGTTCTCTTTTAGAGATTAAGCCTATAGAAAGTATGAAATCTTAGCAATGATGTACTGTGTCACGTAATGATGCCAGTATTAAGTGCTGAAAAGCTTGGTTCAGATTCAGAAGGCGATTTTGAGTGAATAGCTATAACTTCTACTAATTTATTTCAGAAGGGACTTCTCTTATATATCCTCAAATATTTAAGATGCTTTGTACTATTTCTCAGGAATCCGTATCTTCTCAAAGTGCTTTTTTGTTTTCACTTGAAGGCAGCATGGACTTAAAACAATACTGCAGGAAATGTACCGTTCCATAAAGCACATAAGGATGGCAGGATCCAGGAGACACAAGGCATAGAAAATTGTCAAAAATGAGTAGATGGTACAACACATACTGCTAGAGTCAGAAGTTCCATTTCTGGTGACTTCTACTTCCAATAGATAGGATATTAAAAAAGGCAATAAAAATGAAGTTACATGAATAAATTTCCAGAAATGAGTGGAGTTCCACCAGTGATCGTCTGTGCGCTGGTAGAGGTAGAGCAATGGGGATGTTATGAACAGGGCAGCAGTCACTACAATAAATGAGCCTCAATGCGGAGCCAGTGGAGTCCTTGGCGAACATAACGGACCAGATTGGTCATACTGCTGTGTTGTGTTAAGGGTCCCATCACTGAGTCCAGGTCTACAAAGAATTCTGCAATACACAGGAAACAGAAGTCATTGTTTCAGGCAACCGTACAGAAATACATGTATTATGACAATTTCGTACTCACTAGCAGCACTGCAGTTAGTGAGCTGTCAAGACCTTGTACACACGAGCACATGGTCTGTAGAAAAGACTCCTCATACACAAGGCCTGCATTAAGGTGGCTCCTAGTGTCAAGGTCAGAAGGTTATATGGTGACATCTTGTCTAAAGTCTTGTTTAAAACACTGCAAAGAACCTCCCCAGCAACTTCTCCATTCAGTCTATGACTTTGAACCCATCCCTATCATTTAGAAATATCTCCTGGCTCATCCTAAAGATTGCAAGTGATGGAAAGGACATTTCTAGGTAAGTTGTCCAAGAATCAATTGCCCTCACATCACAGAAATCACCTCATCACAGAAATCTGTCACAGAATACTTCACCTTATAATCTTCTTTAGGGTCAAACTCTAAAATTTAAAATTGATATCCTGTAACTCATTTTGTACTGGATTTTAAAATTGAAGAATTTAAACAAAGGCAACAATGTACTTCTTAAATAGACCAAATTAGATTATCCAGGCTGGAAGTCAACCAAAACATGGTATGCGTGGTTACCAACGGTCTTACTTTAGTTCTGATGATCTTCATTTTCAATTTTTTTTAAGAGTAGTCTAGACTTGCTGACCGTATGATTTGAATAGCTGGCAATGAACTATGACACTTATTTTCTTCATGCTGTACTCCCTCCTGGGCATGAAGAGTTGGTCTGGATCCTAAAGAGATCCTCCACTTTCTGTTACTGCCATTGCAGCAGCTTTGGCCATCTGCTCATCCTGTAACAGCTTCAGAAGCCCCAGGGGATGGGGGGAGGAAGAAAGGGAGAGAGGGAACATGGCAGAAAAATGACAACTAGGAGATGGGAACCCTCCTCAACTGGAAGCCCCTCAGAGTATAGATGGCAACCAACTATCATGACAACCAGTGGCTGAGCCCCTACACTTGCATCCCATCTAAAATCTAGTCCTCTCAGCACTCAGCCAGCTAACACTGTCTTGGCTGCAGTCTTGAAGAGCAGATGCTGGATACAAAATCATTATCAGTACTTCTGCATGTAAGTTCTGCTTTGAACCATCTTCTATGTCTTCTATGTCTTCTATCCAAGTATTGACAGCCTGACCCTGGTCAGCTTGGGAGCTACAACTGTATCACAGCACAAAGTGATATGGCTGGAGGCAAGCATAAAGAAAGCTTAGGGATATCACTAGTCATGTTATGATTCTGTAGCCAGCAGTTACTTTTAATCTTCCTTCCTCTGTCTTTTATTCCCCTCCTCTAGTGTGAAATCAATACATTTAGAAGTGAAATAATGTACTGTCTTGCTTGCGTTCTAGCGATCTAATTCTAGGCTCAAATAAACAATAATTGCTTTAAACACTGGGAATTCAGCTTGAAGACTAATTTCAGTTTGCCGATCTGAAATTATTTCTTGAAAAAGCTATGAACGCTAAAGCCACTTATTTAAGTTATATGTGAAATAACAGGCCTTCATCACTACAGAGCTGATGGTTTTCTACTGCAGAGCAAAAGTGCTGCTATCTTTAGAAGCTTTAAAAAAAATTCGATTTTGTAAAATCAGTGGAGAGTTTGATGCTATAATGGGTGAACAGCTCTGACAGTCATCCAGCACAGACTAGCACATGGGTTGGCTTTGGGAAGGGTGAAGTTTAGGCTGCTCTGCTACGGAGGCACATTTTATGACTTACTCCCATTCCCCGGCATGCCCTAAACTCCACCAACTATGGAAAATTCAACCAAAGGTACTTTGCTGTGTGTTCCTCTGTTTTTCAATCCAGATCAGCTTGGTAGGTCATAGTTGTGCTGCTCTCTTTCTTGCTATGCTTTTTTACTTTAATGGTACATGTTTATAGGAGGCTCACAAGAAAGGGATCTGCCTCCTGCTCTTAGCCAGCCGGACATGAGTCAAGTCCAAGCTGCAGGTCTGCTGGCATACTCAGAGGAGCACAAAACCAAAGGTGGCAGCCATGCACACAGGGAGGGTGCGCTACAGACTCACTGATGTGGCTATGTAGCTCCTGTGATGCAGAAGAGGTCTCTTGTGTCTGCATGGGCATAACCTAAGAAACAACTATGGTAGCAGGAGCAGCCTGCTAGGCTGTTATATATTAGAATGCTTGGGCCACATTTTTACCTCAAGCTCTAATAGCTCATCAGGGACATGTTCTTGAGCAGGACACCCCCTGTGATTCAGAGGACAAGAGGAAATATTGTGAGCTTACCACCAAAAAATAAGTCACTAGGTCTGATTTTTGACTGAATATTGGGTTTTCAGTTAAACAGGCTTTTTCAAAAAAAGACTCCAATTTCCAAGGGAAAAAAATCTCATTTTTTATAACGACCTGAATGCCTAAACTGAAAGCGTAAACCTAAATAAACAGAGACCAAGAGATTTATACATTGTTGGGACTTAGGGCAGAGGATATGGTTTGCACCTGTCCTGTTTGCTGCCAGTCCAGCCGGTAAAGGTGGCTTAGAGGTAGCTGTGGAGTAAGGAGTGAGCCCTGTCCCAGCAACTAAGATGCATGTGTTTTGAGTGATTTCAGAGATGCAAGTGGAAACTGCTACAAACTACCATTACAGTTAGATTTCATAAAATAGTACGTTATTTCTCTTGTCAAAAGGTCTTAAATATATCCTCACGTAATGAAATCCATCATGTGATATGATGAAACCTGCAGACTACGGCAGCTGTTCTTATGTACTTCTGTTTTGTTACACCATGCTTTTTTCAAATTGTAGTTTAAGTGTGCAACTTTAAATCTAAAATTTAATTAGGAATGAAATGTCTTTCCAGATAGACTGTAAAGACAGGCATGCAATAACATGTATGAACATCTGATTTCTCTTTCCAATGACTTACGAGATTATAGTTATATTTAAATGAGATTTGAAGCAACACAAACTTTCCATTCACTGTGAGTACAGCGTAGTTTATGAAACAAGTAAAGATATGACCAAATAGGGCACAATCCTAGGTGTCCGGCTCACATGAGAAACCCTTATTCATATATCCAATCCCACTAAAATCAAAGGGACTGCTCATCTGAATAAAGATTACTCCTATATGACTTTGTAGAATTGGGTTTATTTGATTGTAAATCTAAATGAGAAAAAGAAGAGTATAGAGGGGAAAAATTCAGAAAAAGATTCAGTATTTTTTATCTCATCCAGCTCCAGGATTGATAACAGTAGTGTCTGGGTATGTTTGCTGTCTGCTGGCTGAATGCCTGAGCTATTTTGATTCACTATCAAGCAGAACATTTAACAACTCCACAACACACAGGGCTAATTACAAGATTATCACCATCTCATTCTCCTGTCAGAGCATCCTCTTGCATTTTCACTATAATATTCTGCAGTACATTTCACTTTTACATTTTATGAAAATGGATGCATCTATGGAAAAAATCCAAAATGACTGCACTGCTACTAAATTAACGAATGTGAACAAAGACAAGAAGCAGTGGGGAGGACTGGACAGAACTTCTATTATTGTTCCTCATCCAGGGATAGATCATTATGACCTACTATTCAGACATAAAACCCTATAAATCTCAAGCTTGGTTTCTCTAAATCAGTGGAAATTTGCCACTGACATTAATGGGAGTAAGATCAAACTGCATACAGTGAACACGTTTGTCGGGAAAAGTCAGCCATCTGAAGTTTCAGTATAATTTAAGAGAATGAGCCAATTCACAAAGAGACTATTTCCCAGTTAGGCTCTGCACCTCCAGTATCAAAGAAAGCTTTGTCAATGATTTGCGCAAGCCCGCGCTGGAACCTCAATAATTACATTACCATGGGGGCAGTTCACAGCTGGCCAGCAATAGGGCAAATTTGTGCTTTAGTTACATCTCTGCAACTCCACTCTAGTCAATATAACCCAGTCACAAACCACTTGCCAAAACTCCTTGGAACAATCATGGTAAAGACTTACGTTTTGCTGTTAGAAATAAATAAATGGATTTGCAATCCAATCAGGGCAGCCAAGGCCACAGTTTTCAGTAGACATGTCATAATCAGACTCCCTGCATAAACGTAACATCTGATGTTTGCTTATTACCCTATCTAGCATTTTAATAGTCTTAAACTGGATGAGAGAGCAGTCTGGAAATAACTTCTGTGCTCCAAGAGAAGCTGAAACTGTGAACAAATTTTCAGACTCCAAAGCCCTCATCACTTGGGGCTCATGTCTGCTAAATTATTTGCCAGCTGCTCTGACAACCCTGCATTCAGCATGTTACACATATCTCCCCCTGTGCTTGACAAGGGAAGACATAAATTGGCTATGGTGACCAATGAGCAGATTTGGTCTGTTTGCTCAAGCTGTCACAGCTGTGCTCTTAGATGGGGCGGTTCTAGGTTCAACCCCCAACAATTCCTGTTAGGACAAAAAGAAATCTAATGCTGATGAGTGAAACAGGACAAGGACGCAGTGGCGCAGGGCACCTTTGTTCTCCTTAGTGAGCTTATCAGCCATGTCCCAGTGCTCATAGCTCCGCAGGACGTTGTTGGTGATGTTGACGTGGCTGGCAGCCATGTGGTGGATGCGCTGAGGGATGGTGATGGTCCCTGCTGAGGAAGAGCCGCTGGTGCCTGCACTGCTCCCGGCAGAGCTGGCTGGGGATGGGCTGAGGGACATGGGTGACGGCGTTTCTGTGCTCCTGCAAGAGGCGAAAGCAGAGTGAGTCCCACTCAGGCACACCGCTTACCCTGAACTTGCGAAAAAAACTCCACATCCCAGCTGTAGGAGAACATGCAGTTGTATCTCCTCATTTTATGACAGAGGACAGCTTATAAACTGGGGCTGACTGAAAATAAAAGAGATTTAATTCTCCCTACAAATGAACTTGTTATTTAAAAAAATATACATCTATCATAAAAACTGAACAATCTTTCAGAGAAAGAAGTATCTCATAGCTGTAATGATTTTTCTACCTGCTGCCAGAAGCTGCTATGGCAGTTAGAAAACACTCAATGTGCAATATTGGCTTATCATCAAAACATTTTGTGGAAACCACAATGACAGTTTGCTCCAAATGCAGTCAACACAATAAGCAAAGTGCAAATCTTAAAAGCACCCTGCAGAGCAGTATTAGGAGCTGAAGGTACTGTAGGATTATGAGTATGTCTATCGGATTCTCTAAGACTGGCTATGGAGATTTGTTTATAATTGCCTAAAGTTCATCTGCACAGCTTTATACAGAGCTGTGTTTTAAGTTACCTACTTACTGCAGCACTAATGTTCTAATACAGATTTTCCTTTAATTCTAACATCAGCAATTAGGAATCACCTGCTGGCTTCAGGCAGCATGGAGGTCAGCACAGCAATCTCTTATGTTTAGAGCTGTACAGTGCTGAATGCTCACGTACAGCTGCTCTCTTTGAAAACTCGTTTCAGCCAACAAGATTATGGGTTCCAAAAATTTCTTCTCTTGCCCTTATTTAGAGCCACTTAACTAAACAAATAAATTTGATTTGCTATGACATACACTTGGGCCAAGGTGCTCCTGGCACTCTTTGCATGAAACAGAGATGCCCAAACTCCCCAGACAGGAATGTCCAGACCCTTCTCGAGATGGGCGGTCACTGATGCTCCATGCTGGAAAACAGCACACAGCTCACCCAGTCTCATTAGTGGCCCTAAGCAAACCCCAGAATGCAATGGCTCCTCTTGGCTTGATAAATACTGTCGATGGTCATAGACATGAAACATGGGAACAGAGCTGTGATGTGACATTGCGTAGATGCTGTACAACAAGAAGCCTGCCACATGTGGCATAGCCCTGGGTTAAAGGACATTTCTGACATTAGCTTTTGCTGCACATTTTCCAACTGTTTTCCTACTCTTCTCTGTGCTCAAAAACAGGCTCCTCAAGATGAGATACAGCCTTTTTCTGGAGCTAAAGGTCCAAGTTAGTTCAGCAGCTTGTACCTTTTTCATACAGCTTATGTGTTATAGTTGAAGCATATCCTATGGCACAAACGTTTTATTTTTAAGTCTCAGAACATCCTGGTTGCTTGGCATGCCACAGTGTCTTTAATGCACAGAAAAGCTGAGCTATACTTGATTAGGTCTGGGAGCAGTTAAAAATCATAAAGTATCTGAGGGGACCAAGAGTATTTTGTTAGAACCACTTACAACAAGCTGAGACGCTTCTGCCAAATAAAGCACATTGTTCATTGGATTTACCCTGTTGTGCACAGCCATTATTACTGCGGTGAGTCTATTAAATCTCTCTATTTTGTGCTTTCTGTCACTAGAGGTGGGAAACATTTCTGTAATGAAACCAAGGAAAATTTGTTTCATTGCCAGCCTGGAACTCAGGCCAACTTCATAGAGGTTCACAACCCTTTCAAACAAAAATGGCCAGAAATTCCAGGAAGCCAAGCTGAGATTTTTGATGATATGAGATCCTGAGCCAGATGACACTTCATAGCAATGGATAAATTTTGCTTTGTTCAAAAAAAATTTGAGAATATCCTGATGTTGCCCCATCCTGGACTACTGCTGATCTGTCTCCAGTGGGGCGATACCCTGGTGGCGTTTGGTCTTTTCTCTGTGGTGTGACTTCTCTTACCAACTAGTGTGAATCTACAGGGGTGTTATGAGGAAACTCTAGACCTAGTAGCCCTGGGGACTACAGCACACATGCTCCCCACTGCAGCACCAGGCTCATGGCAATCCTTGAGGGCACCAGGAAACACTGACTGTCAGCTCTCTGAGCCAGCTGGGGAGTTTTTCTTGAGAATCCAGATAGAGGCAACAGAAGGCCTACGCATGGGCTGCGGTCTTTGCATGTGGGTTCACAGGTGTCACAATAATACTCTTATAATAATAAGGCCTTGTCATAGTCAGTTACTCTTATATCCTCTGAGATGTACACTTCCAGGCTGTTAGACCTTTACTTGCTTTTCTCCCAAGCATACAGAAAGACACTGCAGGTATCATGTAGAAGTGATGCTAACCCAAATGCTGGGTTTCAGCTGCTTTCTTTGTGGCTGGATAAGAATTTTCTCCTTCGGCCAACACTCACTGATTTTAAATCCTGGGCACCTTACCAGTTCCTTTGAGTAACACAGGGGAGAAGTTGTTACTTGCAGAGCCCATACTCTGTAGGGCTGCATTTCATGATGGGACTAAAAAGATAACTTGCTTTCCATGACAATGTGAGGTATAAGCCATTTCTTATGGAAAAAGAAAAGAGTTATAATGCACCAGTGGTCTACTCTGGCATGGGAACTTTATGCAGGCCTTGCTGGAGAGATATAATATGCTATTGCAATACAATGTTTCACTGAAAATCTGGCATAATATTGGGTCTTTTAATTTAGGATTTATTTTTCCAATGTTAAAACATCTTTCTGTTTGTTTTTGTTCAGAAGGGTTTTTTACTTAAATGCTTTAGTTTGTGTAATAATCTACACTTAATCGCATAAAAAAAGCACACTGAAACAAAATATTTTGAACCAAAGATAGTATTTGTGAAGAATTTTCCTTAAACAAAATACTAGAATTTCTGGTTTTGCAATTACTCAGAACAAGTTCTGTTTAAAAACTTAAGTTCTTTTTGTGCTAAACATCTACTCCCTTCTACTGCTCTATTAACTTTTTTCCTTATTAGGTTCCTCAGAAGTCATATAGTCATTTCTTATTACAGATCACCTAAACAGTAATGGTCATTTTCACTTAGAATTTAGCCTACTCAAAGAAGGAAAGATAGGTAAAATTCCTCTGCTTTGTTTTATCTATATGTGTGGCCAGAAGAAAGGATCAAGAAAGATGTGTTAGATGGCCACAGATGTGGTCAGATAAAAGCAAGGATGTAGCAGCGACTCACCTCAATTGAAAGTAGATCATAATTACATTCTTCCAATTCTTCCAATTTTGTATTTGAGGTGAGGGTGTTTTAGCATTAGTATAAAGCCTCTGATAATTGGTTGACTAAGTGCCTTCATATTTTCACCACTATTACGCCTTCAGTTTTATTAAACTGCACTTACCATGTATCAATGAAATATTCATTGGTCTTTCATTACTGAACGAATCATTGAAAAATCATTGCAACGAAGGTTAACTTTACTTTGGCTTCCTGCAATGACATGGTACTCGCTAGCTAATTAACAGATATTTTTATGGCCTTCATTTGGCCTGAGATGCAAACTGTCCAAGAATTCAGCATGGACCCACCAGGATCTCATTTCAGGCTTGTGGGGGCTCTGCATAAAGACGAAGGTGTGTTTCAACTCTTCTTTCCCACCTCCACACCAAATGGCTCACATGGGTACCTAAGTTACTCTGGCAAGAACCCCTCATCCCCACAAGCCCAAGGCAGCTGTATTGACCACAGACCCTTAAAATCAATTCTGAAGCCCAAAAGAACATTTTCTACTTGCTACCTAACTGAAACACACCTGTAGCTCCCACATCACTCTGTTATGGCCAGGCCTTTGCCTTTAAAAGCACTAAAACATTTCGTTCCACCACTTGGGACCGCCCGTTCCCAGATAGAAGTGTTCAGCAGAAAATACTCACTTTCCATTGCCGCCCCAAGGTGAGGGGGCCTGCGAGGCTTTTGAAGAGTTCTGCAAGTACAAAACCGAAGGATAAATAAAGGAGATGCAAGTAAAACAGGAAGTACATGAATACTGCCTATGTAAGGCTCAACACACCCTGTTTCAGCTGTAAGAGCTGCAGCATGTACAGCCCAGCACTAGAGGCTCCTAACAGACTTGCTGGTGGGTAATTGCTAGGTTCCAACCAGTTGCATGAAAGTCACTTGACAAAAGAGAATACAACAAATCCCCAATAAAATCAGACATGATTCACAAATAAGTGGTTTAATTACCCTTCTTTAAATTCTTCACACTGTAGGTGACTTTCCGACTTCAGGGAGACCTGCACATTTTTAACTAGAAAACAAAAGACTAAGAGCTGATGCCTCAAATAAAATGCATTTGTCTCAAGTTGCCTGGGAAGGTCACTTGCAATTCTGATAACAGGGGAAAAAATTTCATGTAAGAATCTGCCTGAATTCTCTTTTTCTCAAGTATTTTATTTGCACAAACAGACTCTCCTTACCTGCTTACTCATTCTACCTTTCAGGCCTGTGTATCATCTTGTATCAGCTTGTACAAAAAGACTGCCCACCAGTGATATGGCCCAGAATTTTTTAGTCTTGCTCAAGCTAGACGGTGTCTTATTTGCTGACGTTTTCCATAAAAGACGGCAGTATTAAGGCCAAAGCTATCTGTGGGTCTTTTCCAAAAACAATCAGTCTGAGCTCTATTGCAAAGACGTCAGCACGCACAGTGAAAATTCAATCTAATTTTACAAGTTCTCTGCACAGTATTACTATTATTACAGAATTCATTTGACTACTGTGATCGATGTTTTGCATGCCAGGCACAGAGATTTAGTGGAGCACGGACAAGGTCATGCAGCCAACTTGGGCAGTAAAACCCTACCCTTGACATTTAATGTACAGCTAAAATTGCCAAACAGTATTGACCAAAGTAGAAAACACTGCCCAAACCCTAACAGTGGCCTTGCCTGTATGTTCCTATACACTACATCACTCTTTCATTAAAGTGAACATAAACTGGAAAGTTTTGGAGTAGACAGCATGTGTAGGGTGTATTTCTGGCACATACTGATATGTAAGAAGGAAGGAGATATTAAACATCTGGAAGGTCTTTAGGGATGAAAAAGTAGCAACATCAAGTCGATGTTGGCTGTCACTGTCTGCAGTTTGTTCCAGTATCTGACGACTAGATCTTCACCAGAGGTAGATACATGACCATGAGAATATTGTATTTTTTTGTTTTCCTTCTGCCAAAGTTAAATTGACAGCATATTTTTGAAAAAAATATACATATTCCTCAAACTTATAGGTGAAGTGAATCAAGAGATGTCATTTTTGCTAATTTTAAGAAATTGAAACATTTACCTTTTTGGTTATATTTTATTCCAAGTTGTCTCTAAACTTCAAAGCTATTTTTATGATCAAAAGGTTAGTTTTTATTGCAAAATGTCAAAAATATCAATCTTAAACTTGGAAATCAATCAAAACCAGTCCTGTCCCATGAATGGTTTCAATTTGAACTAAGTGACATTTGTGAGGAAAAACATGAAACACAATTATACTAAAAGATTCTTCTCTAGCTCTGCTGTGAACAGTAGGTTGGCTTTCATAGTTGAAATTTGCAAAACTTTGAGTAACAGCTCTATTAAAACAGTTAATCCATTTCATTTGTTGCTAGCAGATTCTTGCTA
This sequence comes from Rhea pennata, assembly GCF_028389875.1. Classification (NCBI taxonomy): domain Eukaryota; kingdom Metazoa; phylum Chordata; class Aves; order Rheiformes; family Rheidae; genus Rhea; species Rhea pennata. Next base: position 14,654,230 of record NC_084673.1, on the reverse strand, counting down.
GCAAACACAGAGAAGATTATGCAGCAAGAGAAAACTAACATGCAGTTAATAGCTCCCATTCTTTTCTACTCCTGCCCCAAGCCTTTACTATGAAGAGATCCTGAACATATAATCCATATACACAAATAGCATTTCTAATTTGTCTGTTTTTAAAAATTTGTCCGTATTTTCATTTACATTAAAACATGTTTTCTGTGCAGACACAGTAAAATGGTCTTTTGCTAGGAGCAGTAATAAGTTCTTCATTACATGCGATATGTTCTTCACTTTACACAGCTTGAGAGAGTAAAGCAGCTTTAATGGAAGAGCGAAATCACACCTCACTTTTTTAAATCTGTTTTTTAAGACAGACATTTTTAAGAAATCATTGCTTTCTGCATGAAGTTAACCAGATGATTTGTCTAATAGTTATTGTTATAAAAGATTATTTGCATTCATCTTGGATTAAATCTGAAGTAAACAGAATACATTTTTTGAAAATGCTGAGGCTATAAATGTGTCTAAAACAAGTTAGACTTATCACTGTGCAAAGCCCTGACTGAAACCTACTTAGGTCAACAGATACTACTGGTAACTTCAAAAGAGCAGAATTTAAGCAGAAGACCAGCAGTAATGTTACTGAAGTTACTCAGATACACACACGGTTGCATATTCACACATATACACACCCAGAGAAATGAGGTCAAGGCTGATGTGGGTAGCTGGCAATATAGTACCAGAACTCTACAGCAGAACAACCATTTTATTACCATTTTTCATGAAAAAATATACATAAAAAAGCAGCATTAAAAGCTTCACAGTTTCCTTGTACTAATATGCGAAAGCCTGAATTGAACTTGCAGAGGCTGAAAAAATACGAAAAGCCTCTGTTGTGCTGACAACCTGTGTAATTATACAATTATAGAATAATATGCACTAATCAAATACAAGAATTGATGCATGATTCAAACACAGCATTAATTTGTATAATATAAATACCAAAACTGTGGAAAGCTGAAGAAAGATTCTGTTTCTCTCAATTTAGGAACAGCACCTGGTATTCTTGAACTAGATAAACAGCATTTGACAAGGTGAAGTAAAACACCTTCTTGATGCTCGGCTGATCTCCACTTGGTTCAAGGTAAAGCAAAACTTTTAAGATGTAGATGAGGTAATTTGAAGTTCCACAGAAATAAAGGAGAGCACTAAAGGCTGCTCCTTTTGCACCCAGGTTGCAAGGCACCAGACTGTTATGCTGGAGACAGCTGAACTTGACTAAAGAAGAGTCCAAGAAATCTCTGAATGAATTTGTAATAAGCTTCAGCAAGTTTAGCTGAATTTAAAATCTAAATTTAACCAAAAGCTTAAATAACTGCTTTACTATGGTTTTCTTGGGGCCATTTCATAATCACTTGCACATTGAAATCCTGGAAGAATCATGATTTCCTTTACAGAAACTTGCATAAACATTACACGGCATTGAGAATAATGTTATTTTAGTAGAATTACTGAGTATGGTCTTCTGAATCAAATGGTTAATCCAAAAATCCCCCAGTTCACTTCTGTCTCCACTCCCTTGCAGCCCTCCTGCCTGCATTTCCCAGGGGAGAGGTTAAATGTGGGACTTTTAAGTCATGCAGTTATACTTGTGAGAGCCCTCAGTGCTAGTATGAATTTCATTTTGCACGAATAAATTAAATAGAATAAAGATTACCTTAAAATATTCCATCAGAGATCTGGAGTACTTCATAGCATGGTCCTTCTTTAGTTTAAACATTCTCAAGTAGAGAAGTGATAAGCATCGGTAGCTGTGGTAATTAGGAAAGGATTATGTTAATTCCATTGCTTAATGAAACCTATAAACTGTTATAAAAAAAAGCTGACCTATATTCTATATTTTGCAGTTTCTGTTCTAAGGTTAGATTGTGAAACATAAGCAAATGGAGAAAAATAATAAAAAAAAATGGTCAGAAGCATTAAAAACCCATCTTGGTAAGAGTATAAATTAGAAGAATAAATGTTTAGTCAGCTGCTGAAGAAATCCATTAGTTATCCTTTAATAGTTTAATGGAAAACAAGAATAATGATCTTCTGTAAGCTGCTTAAGTAATTCAGTGCTTCAAAAGTCCTCCTTAAGATTTCAGCTGCTTCTCTCATTGTTGCAGTGGCACTCACCATAAAACTGCTAGTTTCTTGTCCCCTTCTGTGGCAGAAGAGCCTGTGAAATTCTTGAGTCTCATTGCATACCTTGTCAGAAAGGTAAGGAGAGAAGAAATTGGGAGTTAAGGTGTTTTCAGGAGAACTGGTGACACTGAGAAACAACAACCGCACACAGATACGCCTCTCCAAGCACAACAGTTAATGATCACATTGTTCTATAACGATGAAATCAATGTAACATTCAACAGAAAGCACCACTTAAAATCTGGAGGACTAAAGTAAATCATCAACTCATTTTCTGGGCCAATGAGGTGAACTATTTCTGAGAGTGTTAATGATGTTACATCCAGCCATCTAAGCTGAGTCTAGCAACCTTTGTGATGAGTGCTGGAGGCATAAGATCTCAGCCCTGTGTGTATTGAAGAGTAGAGTAATATATGACAAGGTTTTATGTACAATACTTTGGGCTTGAATAATACCTTCAAAATCCTTCTCATAAATGCTTCTTCAGAGCTTTTAAAATGTTTTATACCAAAAATGGGTTTAAATACAGAAAAGGTCATGTTCAAAGCTTTTTAAGTTTTTAGGTCCATTAATTTGTGAGGCTTGTATACTTTCTCTTCCCTATTTAATTGCTGCTGTCCAGCATTTGGGTGATTGGGTGATCTTTGAGTATTCCTACCTCCTCCCTCTTTTTTCCCTATAACTGAGCACATTCCATTCTATGCATTTAGTCTCTTGAAAATCAATTCATCGCGTAAAATCATTGTTCTGAGACTTAATGCAATTTTCACAGGTACTTGTGTTACGATAAGTAATAGGGTTCAGTGTTGCATAAGAAAGTTTTAAGGTATCCAGGCAGCCTTGATGAGTTCTCATTTGCAAGCAGGTAATAGAGTGCACGTAGGCTGTGCTGCTCTCATGCTGCCTTCATCCCACCATCCCCATCATCAGTCCCCAGCCTGCACTGGTAGCACAACACCTGATGCTCTTCCTCTGCTTCCCACCTCAATTACTCTTTGTTTTCATTGTCCTGGTTACACTGAATGAATCCCAAACACAAAGCATCTCTTCAGGATTTTCAGCATCAGACTAGGGAATTCTAGCATTACAGTTAACCTCAACACCTTCGGTAGTCAGATGCCTGATATTCCCAATGTCTTTGATGCTCCACCTGCTTTCACAAATAGGCATCTGAGCCAGATGCTCAGGGCAGCCATAGCTAACAGAAGAGAAATGAGGCCTCCAAGAGAGAGAGGAGTGAAAAGTGAGAAAAATTTCTTCTACTTTGTATCCTACAATGATAACTTATGTTAACATCAGCAGCCACAAAAAGAAAGGGTGTGTGCACAACCACTTGCTTTATTTGCGCATTCAGCAGCCACTACAGCCTGCAGGAATTTGGTATTTGTCCAAGGAGTTTACTGAATCCATATCAGCCTACTGCTTGCCTGGACAATCACCTTTTTGTGTGTGTGTCTGTCCACTACCAGCGATTATATAGTCAAATCAGTCTCCCACTGGTTACCTATGAGATGTTGAATATATGATTTTGTAAATGAAGCTCTATTTTAAGTACTTAGATGGTAAGCGGTGGAATTAATCTCACCTGACTTCAGCTTTTTAGAAATAGGACATCTACCCTACTGAAGTTGTTCAGATTCCTCCACTGCCAAAACTTCTGAGCAGACAGGCTGCTGGACTCAGGGACAAAATTATTCAACTTTGCTTTGCGGTTTTCTGAACTAAATATGTAAATAAATGAGGGTTCCTTATGAAGAAACACTCACTTCTTTAAAGAAGAAAGTTCCTACAATTTATGCTGCTGTATGACTGTACTTGTGTAGTTTCACACACAGAAAGCATTGAGTTATCCGCTGCGATGCCGCAGGAATTTCAGCACAGTGAAGCAGAGATAGAGGGCTCCTGTTCATAACCCCACTGCTTTTGAAGGCTTAACTTAGATCCTAAATGTTGAGTGAACATCATTTGCATTGAGTAATCTCTTTAGTCTTTCTCCTTAACAAGTATAGAACATAAACATATGTTTTTAAACATTTAACAAGCATATTATTTATCTGAGAGTAAGAGCTCTTAAGATCTGATACATTTTATTATGTAAATAACTATTTAAAATGTAAAATATGCATTATTTTTGACAGTCTCTTAATGCTAATCTGGCATGTTAAAATTCTATGCATTAAAAAGTCCCCACCTCTGCCCTATTAAAAACAAACACTTTTTGTGTGATTCTTCTCCTTTTATCTTGTGTAAACTGCTGTAATTGTACTGACATTAATGGTGATATTTCCAGTGTACACTGGGAAAAGCAAAAGGAGAGAGAAAACATCCTGTTGTGCTACTCACAGGTAAATTTAATCCTGCTTGATTTTGCTTTGATAATTTGTGTGAGTAAAGCAAACAAGCTCATTAGTTACTCAGGAGACCATTCTTTCTATGGAGCCCACACTTTCAAACAGCTATACGTAACAGAAGCAGATTTTCAAACACCAGTTCAGACATTTTATTACTAAGCAAAAGCTCTCTCATCTATAATCTGGTCTAAGAGTCTGCAAAACTGCATTAAAACTAACTCAGTGGACTTCAGCTGGTTCACATTCCCTTAACATTAGACAGTATACTTTGGAAATGTAACACATGCAAAAAACTTCCTCTCTGGCTATGATCTTATGTGCCAAGTTTCAGCTTGGAACATTTTTTTCTTTCTTTTTTTTTTTTTTTACAGTCAAGTTATAAGCCTCTAAAAACAAGGTTTGTAATAGAAATCCTGATAGACTCACTTTAATGTTTTATATTATAAAACTATACCTTTTAAAGACAAGTGTCATTGCCAAACACTGAAATTACTATACTTTACTTCCACCCACTACATTTCAATTTTAATTTTATGAATATTGCAAATTATAACACTCACATTATAACCTCTAAAGGGGATAATTTATAAAAGCAGTGTCCATCAATTATAAATTTTCCATGACATTAATAAAATGGCAAGAACTAATTATGATGACTTCTGGATGAAGATGCCTTGGACAAATCATTAATACATTGAAACGATATTTTTTAAAACATAGCAGGTTCTAATTATGACTGAAATGAGATTACGAAAATGATCACAGAAAGGACATTAACCTGATGAGTTCCACAGTCTCTGAATACATGGTGTATGGAGATTTAGCTTCTAATGGATCTCGCTCCATAGCGTTCCCACACTCGATGAAGGAGAGGGCAGCATCAGCATAATTCACTGCTTTGCCAAACTTCTCCAGCTGAAATAGGAATGGCACCATCAAGAAAATGCTTCAGCTTTAATTTCTAGGTAGACAGATCATAATACAAAGCAGCACTGACATAAAAATAAAAGCAAAACGAGGCTGGTAGTTAAGTGTGAATGCATAAAGGAATTAAAGCAAGGTCTATGTTTTTACCAAATCTTTTCAGATAACGTAAGGCCAGATGCTCCACAGAAGTAAATCAATGTACATTCATCGACATCTGTGGATTTACAAAGGCAATGAAGGATATTCAGCATGTTTAAACATGAGATCCCTATTGCTCCTCAGTGCAAACTAGGTCTGAATAGCACTGTGCAAGGGTTAAGTAACAATTCCCTGTCACCTGTCACATATCATATTCTGCGGTGACTGTTGACAAAAAACCCGCCCAAAAAACCTCATCACTTATGCGATGACTGAAACAATGGGGGGGGGGGGGAAAAAGGGAGAAAATACAGCACTGCTAAATATTTTATTTTAGTATGATTTTATTGCAAAAGGTTTTAGCCCTGATAATGGTTGTGATTAAACTGACTTAGACATACTGATTTCTTTTTTATGTGTAATGAATATTATATATGACATTTTTATAGTAAGTATTTTATAATAGTATTTAACATTTTCAATTTTTGATAGCTGGATGTATGGATTCCACTAATGCAGCATTTAATATAAGAGAACCAATATACTTTAAATCATTAAAAAATTCCTCTATCAAAATATTATTGATGCATCAGCATATGTTTTCCTTGCACAAAATGGAAGCCTATTCTAGCAACGTATTTAGTAGAATGTTTAATATTGGTGCAAGGTAACAATAGATGTGGCTTTATGGCTGTTCCTAAGCTCTCCTTATGGCTAGCTCTCCCTGCATTCATAAGGGGCTTTTTAATTTTGAGTTCTGCTCTTGCATACAACTACATACAAAACCTTTGTTTGTATGATTGATCAGTATTACTTGATGGATCAAAAAAAGGGGAGATATTCTATGTTTTCACTGTATTCCATTGGTTATTCCTTAGCATATGCTATAAGTTTGTTTGGTTTAAGTCTTCCTAGGAAGACTTCGTGGTGGTGAAGCCTAACTAACATGGCTGTGAGCTGACTTAGCAAGGACACACCTTCTGAGCAGGTGGTGCTCCAGCAGTGGGATCTAATCCTGCCCTCCTGCCCACAGCACAGGCATGCTGACCCCAGCAAGAGGAGTGGGACTGCTCCATTCAGCCCTGTGCTGACAAGAATGGAAAGAGGCCTCCAAAAATCTCTTCCACATGGCACAAGCAGCTTCCGCTGGGACAGCACGCCCCATCAGTTGATTCCTTCCTCCCGCTCCAAGCAGCGATAGGTTCACTCGGGGTCATACCTGCATGAGACCAAGTGGACCCCTTCCTGCATAAGCTCAGGCGTGGCATTGCCATTCACCTCATTACCGCCTGCTGACATATCCAGAGGTAACCCCCGTTATCCTTCCAGCTACTGCAGTGCATCTCCCAATTCCCCTATGCTTTCTCACGTCAGCACCAAGTAACCAGAAGCAATCACTTCTGAAGGACAACTAACACTATGAGACTGCACTGCAAATGTGTTAAATGGAGATAATTTGCATGCAGCTGTGTTAAGTGGAGAAAAGTGGAAATAGTGGAAAGAAAAAGCATGATACTGTTTTTGTGGGCATTTGTGTCTGCCAACAGGTTGCCTTGTAGCAGATGCTTCCCATGCCAAGAACACCACTCAGGTGCCAAACTGCACACGACAGGGAATGCCTGCCTGCCCACAGGCAGCGGTGTGATGCGCCCTGCCTCTACCTCTTAGTTCTGCTCGAGAAACACCCCCAAGCTGGCAGGCATACTCAAGGTTTAAGAAGACAAAGACAGGTCAACGCTTTCCAAGTGAATCAGGCTGTGGAGAGCAGTGGATTGACATAGCATGTTGAGATCATCAGGAGCTTCAGTCTGCAAATATTTGCTAGTGCGGAGCAGGCAGCCTGTGCCAGAGCATGTGCGCTTTCTGCAAAGGTCAGTCAGCTGCAGGAGGTGCTGTCAGGCAGCTCCTGCGAGCACGTCACAGCCCTCCCTGCGCGCGCTCTCCTGAGCTGATGGCAGGAGCCAGTGGGGCATCCCAGGAATGAGCACATTGGCAGAGATGACGCTACCTTACAGGAGGCTGCCAGAAAACCAGCGCCCATGTCTCACAGACTCACTCAATAACTGTATCTGAAATCACAAGGGGAGTAAGGAGAGATGAAAGCTTGACACATCAGCTCTCCTTCATTCCTCTAGCTCACCCAGGGCAGAGGGACAGCAGGACTTCTAAACCCATGATGTCTTTATTCCTTGCCCCTCCCTTTTTTGGGAAACATTTATTTCTAGGTGCAAAAGCTCCAGTGTTGAATGATTTAAATGCATGCAAAAAATCCAGAATAAAATGAGGCAGATAATCACTCAGTTCCATTTTAGCTGTAACTTGGAGGGGCGAAGTGAATGGCCAGTCTATTTTAGATGTCTTAAAATAAATGAGTCAAGTAACACTAGGCTTTAAATAAGCTGTTTTTCTACACTCTACATAGCATACAGTCTATCCTACAAAGCAAATGACCACTAAAGGCACTTTAGGGCTGGCAATAGACTGGATTGGACAAACTATGATAGAACTGTAATCTGTCAGATTATGCAGTTATTCAAATCTAAACACTTTATGAAATCAGGTCAACTTTAACAGAATTTCACCTGGGGAAAAAACTGAAAAAAAAAAAAAAAAAAAAAAAAAGGCTTTCTCAGTATCAAGCTATCTCATTACAAGACTTTTTGGAAAGAAGAGCGTTGAATCATTATTTACCAACCTAAAAGCCCACAATAAAAATGAATGCATTATTTAAAAAACAATTTTTGCAAAATTTAAATAATTGGAATTAAAATAGTAAACATTTTTTTCCACATAATAATAGGGTAGAGGGTGACCAGCCTTTCTTAGCTTTCCATTATGGAATATTTCAACAAATTTCAATTTTGGGCTCAAAATCAGTGTGTGGGTAAACTTCAAAGACATGTCATCTTTCATGAAACTGGTCTTACTTTCTGAACACACAGTATGACTGTTGCTTCCCCCCAGAAGAGATAGCAGCTACTACAGTGGAACTACTTTTCTTTCCTTGAAGCATCACTTCTTGTGGAATGATGCACTGAAGTCCAAGAACAGTGCTCAGGCTTTGGCTTGTGGTGGGCACAGAGTTTATGGAACACAACCTGAAGCACACTTTAGTCAGTAGCAGGGTTCCTCTTGATTCCTAAGGCTTTAGAGGAGGTATATTTTTTGTAACACACAACTCCATAGCAGAAATGGGCAAAAAGCCACAAAACATACCAGTGCATCAGCTTTATGCTTTAGCTTCTTGGCCTCTTGCATGTAATAATCTGCATTGTGAAGCCTAAAGAGACAAAATTAGTTATTTCAAGTCTGTTTTCACACAGTTGGACAAACATTGTCTGCAAAAAGCACTGACTGCTTCCAAGAACAATTTAGACATATACACCCATGTATCCCTTTAAATCTTATCCTGATATTAATCTGAAGCTGATAAATGCAGAGAAACAAGGGGTGACCAGAATGCAAAATAGCTAGCTGTGGAAACTGGCTGCCCAATTGGGCCATTAATGTGCATTGAAGAGAAGAAAAGGAAAAATAATTCAAATCAATTAAGTCTAAGAAGCTTCCATTAGTGGAGCTAAAAGAAAATAATAATAATAATAATAAAAAAAGAAGACAACACATTACCCATGATTCCAACATTTATGATCCAAAAACATTTATCAAAAGGGCCTTCATTTTCCAGTGACAACAGTTCATTTGTAAAACATGAAATTCTGCATGTCATCACACAGCACTACCTACACAGGTGCCCAATGCTAGCTTTATAGCAGAGGGAGCAAAGAGCTCTTTGGGAGCTCTGCTTGTGCAAAGATCCAAGCCATAAAACATAGAGTTGGCACAGAGACATCCAATAGTACTTACACATCATCAAATGTTATTTTAGGCCTTCGGGGCTCAGAGTTGCCATTGGAAAGCGCTGGCATTGCAGACCAGATGTCTGTTTCTAGATGGCTGGTGTCAAGGAGAGCATTGGCTGTTGGTGCATTGTGGGATTCTTCCTCCTGGAGAAAAAGGCTCCTGTTATTTCTTTGTAGTTCCAGTAAACACCCTCCAACAGTGCCCATGCCCCCAGCAATGACACAAAGCAACATTCATATACCCAACTGCATCCTCATCAAATCACCTTCCATTCTCTCATATAATAAGCCTGTTAGGTTAATTAAGCATTATCATTACTTTGCTGATTCCTCACCTGAATTCATTAACTCTTCAATGAAAAGTCAGCCTGGATACCACAGTATTACTGACTAGAGACATTCTCTAAAGCAAGGGTGGGGAAATTGAATGTGGAGGGGCTGGATATAGACTCAATCATTTGAGATGGACCATACTAATGTAACTTTTTTTCTATGTTATTACCAGATGACTTTAATGTGCCTGAAAAGTCTACTCAGATTTGAGCAAGGGATAGTTTCCTCCCTTGTGATAAAAAACAGAGAGAAGTACGGAAAGAAGAGCTCAGGAGTTGTGACTTTGCATTGATTAAAAATAGAAGCATAACAGAAGCATTTAATTCAGGCAATTGTAACCTGCTAGGTCTACAATCAGAGAAATGAAACTACAGGTGGAGCAATGAACTAAGGAAAGACTTCTAACATATTTTAGTAGACAAATACTTCAGATACCAGGATAACAGATAGACCAAGGATGAATCTGACTGGAGATGCTGGGAGTGAGGGGCAGTGGCCCTGCTGTTTACATAGCATTGTTTATTTGCTGACATACGCAGTTCATTTTGGCATTGATTTCAGCGGAAGGCGTGTATATTACTCTCGCAGCTTGAAGTGACACAATGATATCAGAAAGCAACAGGGATGAATGAATAAGGTGAAGTGATTTGTCACTTGCATTCCCGCTCAACTTGTGAGTTTTACCATTCCCGTGCAGGCCTAGCAACCTCTCATGAAGTGGTGAACTGTGAAAAATTGGGCTACATATGTCCTTTTTTTTGTGTCAGAATTTTCTTCTTGTCTGTTAATTTTGACAGTGATACTAAGACACACTTCTATACTAAGCAATAAATTTGAAACCTAGAAGGAGGATTGCTTTCTAAAATGGGCCCCAAAATTGAAGTTTCCCAGTTTTCTCTGCACGAATGTGGCCAATTGGTGTGAAATTTTAGTTTTTTTGAAATCAACTTGCTATGCAGCTTCTAGTTTTGGCTCTTTTTCATGCATTTTTAGTAAAGATTCATCTGAATCTGGGGAGATGTCTAATACTGGTCTAAAAATGGAATTTGCAAGAGTTGCTTACAACAGCTCTGTAAAGATCCACTCCTTGCTGCTCTTGAGTGGAGCTACACAAGGATTTAAAAATAGATATTGGAAAAAAATCAAATAGAACAAAGCTGAGTTAATTTTATTTTATCTTTGCTCTCTTTGAGCCACTGAGGTCAGTTACTTACACAGATTCCTTTGGGGTTTGAAGAGGATTTATTCTCATTCTTTCTGTGTTTAGAAACAGAGCTGGACGAGCTGCTGGTCTGAGAGGTGTTAGTGATGTTGGTCTCCTGGCTGAAGGAGCTGTTGTCGCTGCTGTGTCGCCTGTGCACCGGCTCATCCAAGAGAGGGGATAGGGGAGGAGGGAACAGCTTCTCTTCTCTTTTCTTTGCCACCTTCTTCACTGAGCTACTGCTACTCCTGAGACATAGATAAGAACCAGTTGCATTGCAAGATCCTTGGTTACCTCTCTATAGCACAAGGCTCTAGATACTATATACTGAGAAGCCAGCTCTCCCCTCAAATATGTGCAGTAATCCCCATTTTAGGGGACATTTTTTTTCATTTTAGGAACAAAGCCAAGAAGGGAACAGGCACTGAAAATAAAAGAGCTATCCCTGCCTTTTCAACGGTTGGAGAAACCTTCTGCCTTGGAGGATGACTTCCAGCACATTAGCACAAATTGCACCCACTTTAAATGCTAATTTGAGTCAGTCTTCATTTGAGAGGGCACAGAGGTTCAGAATCAGCAAAGTGCTGGAAAGTTTTAAGCACAGGGTTAGCGCCTCTGACATAAAGCGTGGCTATTTATGTTTAACATTAGACATCTTTTTAAGAGGTGGATTAAGGCCTACATAAGCAACCTCTGCAAACATCCACAATAGCATATGACATGTGAACAAAAAAATAATTTATAACAACTACAAAATAATAACCATAACAATAACAAGATAATAATTATTTGACCTCTAGAATAAAACCAATGCTCAACACTATATTAAAATGATACACTGTAGTTGGCTAAAGCCCTTGAGCAAATATTGGTTGATGAATTGAACCTGATTCAGAAAATGAATGTGGTTTTGACATGAAAGCTCAAGTAATATGATAATCTATTGTCTGTTTTATGTACAGAAATGGTTAGCTGGCTAGAAATGGCAGCTGTGATACACAGTAAAAACAAAAAAACCTGCTAGACCTATCTCCTCTCAAATCCGTCAGAAAATAAAAACCCTACTGACTGTTTAACATGTTAATCTACCCATAGATTTTTATTTTAGCTACTGTCCTAGCTCAGTCAATGAAGATTACCTGAATTTTAATCTTTTGTTAGACAACTAATATTGCACTACATAATCATTTACTTTTCAAGATTATTGACTACAATTTCAATAACAAATTAAGTCAACAAGAATTTATGTTTCATTCCTGGTCACTTTCAGTCACTGTCAGAAATTATAGATTTGCAATACCTAGAAGTAATCAGTGAAAGAGGGGAACACAACTTGAGCTTCCTTACTCCTCATCCTGGCAACATTCAGTAGAGCAGCACTAATTCCAGTCTGGCCTCTGCAGCACAATTTTACCAACTGTATCAATATCTACTCTTGCTTTGGTCATTCCCCTACTTGGGGCCTTTGGTGATACATAGTATTTCAGCCTATCTGTGATCATAGCAGAGTCAAAACAAATGAATCCCCTATATTTGAGGTTTTATAGCTCTTCCACTCAAAACCCTTTAATTCAGCTGAAGAGGAATTAAAACTATCTTATTTGAAACTCACTGTTATTAAAGATCTTCAGCCTGAAGAAATAAAACTAGCACAGTGTTCCTGTTGCCTTATAGTAGGAAGGACATGGATGCTGTCGTGCTCAGAAAACATGTGGGCCTGAGGAAGATCAAAGGAAAGCAAGCTGGTTGGAGGAGTCTGGCAGTTCTTGGAGAAGACTGGGGCTGGTTTTATGCACATGCAGTCCTGCAAACATCCTCCAAAGTGTTCTCGCCTGAAGCCCTGTTAGTTAGGGGCTTCTCACCACCACATTGCACTTGGGATCTCTGACAAGTTACCCCATCTATAGCACCTTCATACACAAAACTATTGCCACAGCAAAGTTTTTCAAAGGAAACTAAGAATTGTCCAGAGAAGGTACACATGTGACATCCCTGGCGATTTCCATGAGTTCTGCTAATCCTCAGTTGCCAGGAGTGTATCATGGCATGAGGCAATCTAAGGCACATGTACAACAACCACAGCATTCCTCAGTTGCTACTCTGAGGTGGAGGGACTAAGAGAGCAGCACAAGAGAAAAATGAAGAAGGCTGCAGGTACCATGGTAGCAGCCTATTTTCTAACTTACGAGTGAAATTTTATATATTCCAGAAGTGGGATCATTTTCAGAGACCTAACCAGCCTTTTGGGTGCTGCTTAAAATTTTGCCTGTTCAGTTCTCTTTTGGGCTCAAATACATGGTGGAACAAACCAAGATATAGGTGAAGCTACTCAGCTTTGGCACACAAACTGTTCTGTGGGTGGGAAGACCTCACTAGAAATGAAAAGGCACTTGAGGATCGTTTTTCTCTGCATAACTGAAATTCAAAACCCAACAACAAATCTTTACAGTTATAATTCTGTTTTTTTTCCCAATTTCCCACTTAATCCTGCAAGTTTTCACAGGAATTAAACTGATAATTTATTTAGCAATGTTATCTCCCACAGATTTGTGCTAAAGCATTTATGTTAACAATAACTTCCATGAAATAGGTTGTTACCAGCAGTTAACCAGATTGTTACTTTGCTTTGGGCTGTTAATGGGCTAAGAAACTGGTCTTTGATTGCAGTAATCGCTAATTTTGAATGAATTTATTGCAATAATTACCAAGACACAATGGTTTAATTTGCTGACATGATTGTTAGTTAAACTATATTTAAAATCTAGGGAGAAACACAGTAAAAGTGCAAGGAAAAAATACAAGCAGAACTGATGGTCTTGTGGCTGCAGGGTTTAATCTTTGTGTCTGAGAAGGCCAATTATCAAGAAACGAGAAGACTCCCCATCTGCTTTTTTCAGCTTGGTTTCTTTTAGAGCAGGAAGCAAGCAACTAAGCAAGCAACAAGAGGTCAGGGTGCAAAGGAGAGGGCCTTTTCCTCTACTCTCACATTTCAAGCTGCCATTCTTTGTCCTTTCTTTATCCACTCTGCATGGTATGCAGTGGTAGCTCTGGCCTACAACGAGACAAACCCGTTGTCTCTACCCATCGCTTGGCTTTGCTCTGCCTCTGCTTTCCCTATCCACAATGAAACACCGCGCATTGACGATCTATCTGATTTTCTGCAGGGGGTTAGCAGGGAAAGGTCACCCTCGCCTTAGCTGGGACCATATGGGAGCATCCGAATGAAGCTGTTGTCATTGTTGTAGAGGTAGAACGCAAACTCTGCTGTGAACAACACCCTAACGAATGCCATTGCGACTACCCAAGGGATCGGCAAAGATACATCACCAAGTACAGGTGCGTCTTTTAGTTAAAGGTCAAATGAAAGTGAATAGAGAGCCTTGAAAAATGCCCCAAAAGTTTGCTTCAGACAGACATCTATCATGCCTGCTAGACATTGTGCATGTTTCACTTGTAGGAGTCTAGTTTGAAATTTAGACTCAGAGTTTGCATCTGCAAATAACTCTCTGTGTTGTTATATATTTCCAAATATCAGCAAATAGTGCTCTGTCTGGACTCTGTCTACTGATCGGGTATTTAGATATTAATAGTCTTCACCAGTACACACAACTAATGATGCTAACAAAACTGCTCTGCCAAGCAAATAAATAATAAAAAAAATCTGCTGCAAAATAGGCAGCTGATTTGACCAAAAATTTTACAGGGACATTTCAAGTTATTTTTATGAATTATTTGAACACAACATAATGCTATCTATTCCTTAGTATGTTGTGAAATACTAGAAGTAAGAAAAATTAAGTGATAATCGTTTGAGTAATTGTATTTTAAGTGTCACGCCACATTTAGGAAAAAGCAAGAGCCCCAGATCATGTGACAGAAGGAACAAAGACAGGGATAACTAGATGTTTATGCAATTACTGACTGCATAACACAAAATGGCTACTTGACTGTGCAAATGGCTTTTAAGTTCAGAACTGACTGTTTGACATGTCTATAACCAAATTGCACATGTGGTCATAGAGAAAACTTGTGGAAATTAGGCATCTAATTACCCATATTAGACATGTAACCCTTTAAAAATCCTTTAAAAATTAATTGTGTATCTTTGCTTACTTTATTGAGCCCATACATTTAGGGTCAGATTATGAGAGAAAGGCATTTAAATGCCTAAACCCTAGACAGGCACTTAGTAGGAGCTGCAAAAGCATAGATGTGACTGATTTCTTCAGACAACTGAATGCTTTCAAAGATTGGCCCAGAGATCATGATCTTTCAGTGAAAGAAGTGTCGATGAATTCTTGCATCTATAAAAGGGCCTAGTTAAAGTCTGCCTTGGGGAACTTGCCTTGCCAGCATTGGGATTAATTTCTAGCTGGACAGATCTACTGTTACTCCTGAATGAGAACATCACCATGGGGTTGAACACGTTCTTAACTGGTGAACAGCATCTTCCCACTGGGGGCTGGATCATCAGCATTTCTCAAAGTCCTCAAGTACAGACTTAGGAGTTCTCCTGAATGAAAATGCTGAGATTTGGAATAAAAGATGTTTAAATGGCAAAGGCTGTTTTTTAACATTTTACCACTGATGTGTTATTTCCCCCCATCCCTTTGAATAATTTATAGCTTCAGCTTCCCCTTTCTTCTCCTTCCCTTAATACTTAAAAATAATCTGAGTCTCTCCAGAAATTTGTCATCACACAGTTCAATCAGCTCCCTAAACTTTGGGAAATGGGTTGGTCTACATTCAGTTGAGTGTCACTGCACATTGCAGACCTGAATTATCAAATAACATTGCATTTGTGTGTGATCCAGATCTCAATCACTGCAGTGGGAAAGAAGTAGGAAATTTCTGTTTCACAACTTGAGGCAGATGAGAGGAAAAGCTAGCATATGGAAATAACTATTGATGGACACAATTATATTTTAACAGAGAATACCAAAGGCTTGAAAGCTCTAAGGAATCAGATTAATGACCTGGAAAACAAGCCCAAATTAAGAAACATCAGGTTGGGGGTGGCTCCTTAGGGCTTACTGGAGACAAGAATTGAAAGATTTTTTTAATGGACTGAGGAGGTGTTGGGGATGGATGATCTTTGATTCCCTCTGCAATATATCTTTGCTCATTGTATTTCTAGGAATGACAATCAGGCAACACCCATCACGATGTTTATTAAATGTGCAACATGTTACACACCACACCATAACTTACCTATCCTCTGCCTTTTCTAGACTCCCACTCTGATCTTATTCCCAGTGGTGTAATAAAGGGTTAATTCAAGAACTGAAGTTACTCTGTCACTACACCAGTATAAATAAAATGATAACCATTTTTATGGATTTTAAAATCCATGTGCTATTTTATAAATGATTTTTGAACTTTATCTAAATTCTAATACTACTGCAATGAAATGGTTTCACAAGCACATTGTGAATTTTATTCTTTGTTTGTCCTTGTGTGAAGCAGAAAGAAGTGCCTCATCTCAAAACTGTAAAAGCACAAAATTGATGACAGAAGGGAATTGGGCTCTTTGGTTATTTATAGAATGTTAATCTTGTGATTATAATAATCAGAATCATTATTTACGTGGTGCCTGTTTGCTGAAGCATTATAGCTATCTCTCAAAGACATTTTGAAAGGCACAACTATTTGATTATATGTCTGCTGAAATATAAAGTATGTATGTCTAAAACATCAAGATAGTCACCCCTGGCATTGCTATATATACAGTTAAAGAATAAGGGCCCCTGAAGTGAATGGTAAAGCCACTATTTATTTCAATAAAACTAAGAATTATCTCTTCAGAAAATGATTTAAAAAATAATTTCCAGGCAATCAAATAAAGCCCACTCCTAGTAGGATTCTCTCGCCATAAAGATGAAGAATGATGGGAGCAAGAAAGGACCTTGAAGGAATGAAGGATGGGGGGAGATGAATACTGTAGGATTGTGGTGGCACTCTGATTTCCAGTAGTCCATCAGAAGGATGAATGAAGCTCATTTAAAACCATGTGGATCCACTTCCCAATGGACAGCAATAACAACGCCAGGTCACTCACACTTTCCCATCTGGCTCTAAACAAAGACATTTGTAGAACACTACCTTATGAATGTTATGGGAAAAAGAAGGAACTTACTCTTTAGTGCTGGTTAATCTGTGATTCGGTATCGGAGAGATACAAGGTGGGAGCAGGCATGAAGCTGAAGGGTCCTCCAGGCGCTGTTTCTTACTTTCAACAAAGGTATCCAGGCCTTCAGACTGCTTTAACAAAAAATATAGAACTTGAAAAATACAGCATCTACACACAATTTCTCTTGTCATTAAGAGGAGCTCAGGAATCTCAGTGAATTTCCTTTACAGTAGCAGTAGTTAAAATACTGATCTAAGAGAAGTGAAAGTCACCTGAAATCAGGGCTAAACGTGTTCCAAACACATGACATGAAGTTATATAATAAGTGGCATAGCCAGATAATTAGGAAGCAAAATGCCTCATGTTCTATAGTTATCTTCTGTAGTGCAATGGAATTTAATTAATAATTCAGATGGAATGACTTGATAGCACCAACTCTTATGCAAGTAAATAGCTTTTATTCATTGACTTAATGGAAGTCGATGGGAAAACTTCCCTAAGTAAATATTCCTCACAGGAATAAAAGGCTACAGGAGTGAACTCTAAGGTGGTAGTCAGTAAGAGAGATAGCTGGTTTAATATTTGATTTGAAAGATTCCCTGATGCATGACTTCTGCGCCTGAACTGGGATGATACAAGCAAAGCTGATTACGGCTCTGTCACTGGAACCTCCATATCATCTTTCAAGCCCACTACTATATGGCTAAAATAAATCTTTTAATAGCACGATTTAGAAACACAAATCAGGCTCTTCCTACCCTGTTTTAACTGTTGATATACCCTGAAGTCATCCTAATTGGCTTGTTTCCTCTTGGGTAGCAACACATACAGCTGCATACAGCAACTGAACAGGCTGTTTTAGAGCTTAGCTTATGCTTGTGCAATTTCAGGGAGAGATTCCTTTTATTTTGTTAGCTTCTGATGTAGTCTCAGTTATTGAAGTTGAGCTTTCAGTTTTCAAATAATCCTGGAAGCCCAAAGTTTAGTTACCAATACCACACTCTTCCTCAGGATTCCTACTCCATCATACTGACACTCCACTAAGTTACCTAATAAGCATTTTCATATAATTAATATGAACCCTGGTGCACTTACAGATATACATAAACACTGACATGTATACATCCCTTTTTGCTTTCTTTCCCTCCTTTCTCCTCCTTTTTCCCTCTTGGGCTTTAGTGTACAGCTATAATATAAATTGGATAAAAGCCTGCTGAGTTGACTCGTGATTATTTCCACTTAATTCAAGAGGGAAGGAGTCAGTGCAGTGACTCATGTGGGTAGGGGCTGCCGACCCTCTGTCTGCCTAGCATAGTCTGTTTTTGTCTTGTAGTAACTCTCTCTTGCCTGGATTGCTCTAACTCAGCATTTTTATACAGTTGAGAAGTCTACTATAACTGACAGCTGAAGTCCCATTCACAATGATTTATAAAATTTGGGGTATAAAAATATGCTATGATGACTTCTCACAGGGAGGCCAGAGCACAACCATTTCAAGTGGAAAAAACAACTACAAAAATTCATTTACGATATAAAACCTCAGTTTCTTCTCTGAAAACACATTTAGTTTGAAGTGCACTGTCATATCCCACAAGATAGGATACCCTTGGGCATAAATAACATAAAACTCATGATAAAACATAATGCCTCAAGTCAAAACATGCTTGCTTTCTCAGGTAGCTGCACAGAGAGAGCAGCTAGTTAAGCAAATGATATTTCTGTGAATCACGTTCGTTTATATAACAAAACAGTATAAAGACTAAATTCACCAGGAGCATAAGCAAGCAGCATTCCACTGACTTTAATGAAACTACATCTGTTTAAGCCAATGGTGAGAAAGCCTTAATTCTACAGACAATAAAATCCTGCCTTCCTAATAGTAGTCACATTTTCTGAGTATGGTTGAACCTTAGTAATCCGCACAAGTCATTGGGAGTCCTTCTGCAGATTAACGGGTAAGTGTGCAAACACAATGGAAAAGCTTGTAAGGTAAATCTCAGAAAATTTACTATCCACTGACTTTGACAGTTGGAGTTTGTTTCTTAATAGTTTCTGACGTTAATTCGTATGGTACTTGTAAATGTATGTCCCTCGTAGAAACCATAAAGCCTCAGTGCTATGGTGCCCCTAAGAGCCCTGTGACTACAGCTGAGCCCTGCTGCACGTGCAGCCAGGAACCACTGACTGCAGCTCCGACCTCGAGGACATACAGTAATCCAGTGTTTTCCTTTGAGTAATGGAAATGACTTACCTTGTGTTTCCTTTTTGATTTCGTGGATGGTTTTTCAGGTGCTGGGGTAGGGGACTCTCGAGACGGTCGTCTGTGTTTCACATTTGCCTCCCTTGGTTCACTTTTCACAGACGTAGTCTCAAAAGGCTCTTGTCCAGGTATCCTAGAGAGTAAACTAAGGTCTATTTTCACCCAAAGAGATTTGACTTCTTCGTATTCTCTCAGTGGGGACAGGAGTTCATTTTGTACGATTGGGATAGGAGAAAAGAGCTGCTCCTCCAAATCATTGCTGGTCTGGTCGATGGAAGTGTTACTGCCATTGCTAGTTAAACTACTTACGCTGAGGATGTTGCTGCCAGAGTCCTTCACTTTGATGCCATTGGTGGGCCCATTGCAAGCTGGCAGTACCTTAGCCTGCAAGCTCTCCTCCTGGTCTGTATTTGAGTCAGAAGTAGATGAATCGGTTTCAATGAATTCCCGGGATTTAGGTACAATTTTGCTGGGGCCTCTGTACTTCTTCTTCTCAGAAGCGAGTCCTGTGTTGGTCCGTGGTTCTTTCCTTGGAGCGGTCTTCCCAACTGCTGCTTTAGTTCGAACCTTTGGCTGCTCAGGGGGTTCCTGCGTGTCTTTTTCTTTGGGAGTGTTGCTGGTATTATTTGGTTTGGGCCAGTTATACTCTTCTACACTGGAAGTCCTTTCTACCTTTTTGGGTTGCTTTTTCCCAGTAGTCCTTTGTGAAGTTGGCTCATTATGAGCTGGTGACTTCTGCTTGGAGCTTTTTGCCTCTGGGGTTTTCTGGGCAACCCGTGGTTTGGCTTTCTCTCGGATGGGACTAAGGATCGCCCGGTCTTTGGAATCGGTCGGGGGCAGGCTGCTGTTGAGCTTCCCTTTGCTTTGCCCTTCGGTCTGCTGGTTGCTTTGCGGCTGAGAGCTGGCCTCGCAGTGTGCCTCATTCTGGCTGTTGATGATGGTCTTGTTGTGGGGGTTCACTTTATTTAGCCATTTATCCAGCTGCCATTTGTTTGTTGAGGGGGGTTCAGGCTGCAGTTGGAAGGAGCAAATCTCAGACAGAAGCAATGCTTTTCCCTTTAAATGAGGGTGTTTTTAACAAACCCTTTTATTTCAGCGAACTAGTGGTGACTGCTAGTTTTATGGGAGTATTTATGGAGTATTTATGGTTAATTAGGCTTCCTTATCTGGTTTACAATGTGGCCCTGGAGAAATTCAATACAACTAAAAAGTTTAGCTGGTCCCTGAAGATACAGTTTTGTCATGTTGCCTTTCCTTAGTCCCAGCTGAATACTATGTCAATAAAATCCTTTCTAGCTACTGGCAAAAATCTAAATATTTCTTTAAAGCCATTCAAATGCAGGCCAGAAGGATTCTTCCAAAAGCTAGAATGACTATGTGGGTCATACATGTAAAACTGTAAAGGCAGAAAGAAGTAAACAGCCCCATAGAGCGCCGAACTTCAGCCTTTTGCTAAGGGGGAGCAGGAGGTGGTTTCTCTGCATGTCCCTGCCCACCCTGCCGAGGAGGAGCTGAGAGGGTGGCCTCACCTCCGGCGTGGCACTGCGCGACTCCTCGTTGCACTCGCTGTCGCTGGAGCTGCTCTCGCTGTCCGAGTCGGACTCGGAGCTGCTCTCCGACTCGCTGGAGCTCCCGGAGCCGCCGCTGGAATGGGCCAAGCTGGCCGCGTGCGCTGCTGGCACCGGCAGGCCGCTGCGGGAAGAAGAGCCCATCGCTTCAGTACGTGTTTTTTAAGCGTTCCCTTCGGGAAAGCTACCCGGTGAACCTCGTTCGCACCGGCCTTCCTCAACCGCAAATCCCTCCGCACCATCCCAAGGGGCCACTTTGCTGTCTATGGACCAAAGGAACTGGCTGGGTTTACGCTTCATGGGACACACTGACCATGGCATTGATAATACCATCATCACCATCATCTTCGTCGTCGCCAAAGGAGAAATGCTCTAGTGCCACAAGCTGGAGCTTATTAGCCCAATGACTGCAAAAGCTAACAATCACATTTAAATAATTTATTAGTGGAAACATGGTTTCTTCATTTTTTACCAGTTCATCTATAATTTATGATCAAAGGAAGGACATATGAGGTAACTCATATCGGACAGGACACTTTAAAAATTAATTTTAATGAATACTTTTACACTGTGGTGTACTGAAACTACATATTTTTGACAACTCTCTAGGGACTGCCCAAGAAAATTTTTTACTTGCAGCAGCTTTTTCTCTCATGTTTATGATAATGCAGTGAGAAAATGGAGTTCGTGTTAAAAATACGCCTCTCTACAAAACCTATTTTTCAATGTGTTCAGTCATCCTCCAAGATGTACTTATTAGCAGAGCACTGCGTGTCATTGTTTTCCCTCAACATTTATTTCAAGACTGTGAGGTTGGATGACCCCTGTTTTTGGTATTATGGATTTTTTCTGGTCAGAGTCTTTATAAACTAATGTTTAATTTTATTTTTTTGTCAGGGAGCTAGCCATAAGGTTTTATGTCTCTTCAGCTGATCTATACAGAGTCTTTTTGATGATTGATTTTAAATTTGCGAAGCTGACAAAGCAAAGTGTTTGAAAATTGACACCATTTGCTAGTTCTCCTTTATGGATATTCAATACTTCACCTTAATATATCATAGCATGTGTGTGTCCTGCACTGAATCATCAGGAGAAGCCTAGGAGTTAATTATAAAACTGCTTTGCCTTCATTGCTACTATTTGCTTTTCTACTTTTCCCCAAGAAGGATTCAAATGACCTGTGTACATGCACTCCTTCATCCTTCCAAGCAAAATGATAAGCACATCAAAATGCTCGCTTGAAAAACACACTAACCAAGAAACTGGAAGCTGGGAAGGCCAGAAAAAAAACTAGAGTCTGATCCTGCTCCACTACAGCCTTTAGAAGCATTGCCATTGGCTTCCGTGACACTAATATATGGTTTTTAATTTCTTCTTATGCTAAGCTACTTTCTCTCTCCCTCCTTCCCGGTAAACCTATCCCTTACCCGGTGGTTGGTACCATAACTGTCTCTTTGAGCATTGCAATGGCCCTGCAGTGCCCATTGCCAAAACAGCTTGGTGCTTCAGGGTGCATTAATGAACGAAAATTACTCACTTGGGTAATTGCTACAGACCACTAACTTTGTTGCTCATTAGATGCATACACTTTTTTTTCTTCTTCTAGAGGTTCTTCACTCAACTGACTCTGATGCAGCTGGTTACAAAATTTCAGTTGGAAGGAAAAGGTAAATCAAAGGAAGGCACGATTTAAAAAAATGAAAATTTCCTAAAGTATTATGGAAAAATATATATTGCTGAATTAAAACAAGGATCCTACAATTCTTATTTAATCACAATGTTTAGAAACCATTTTTCCACTCTCTTTTTTTTCTTTTTTTTCTTTTTTTTTGTTTTATCCCTCCTTTTTAGTGAAATGGAAGAATGTGTAGGGAAATATATTTTCAACTTTTTAAATCAAAAATATAGAGCCAGAACAGTGGAGAAGTGTGTGTGTGAGTGGCAATTTGAATTTTAATTTATTATCTTGCTATTTTGTCCTTGTATTTTCTATAGAGAAAACCCTAAAAATTGATGAAATCTGAGTTTTCCTACTCTATTACACTCCTCTGTAGGAAGGACGAGCAGGGAAAAAAAGAGATAAATCTTCAAAGATTTTCAAACTGAGTTGGAAAACATAGCATTTCCATTCCGAAAAATCAAACTGAAACACCACCCTTGAAAAAACTGTTATACAGGGAATGATCAGAACAATGCAGCTACAATATGGAAACATCAGAATATTTTTTCTTAATTCTGTGAGCTTCGCCGGTTTCATTCCTGTTTTCTGTTTTCACCCCAGAATGGTAGGGAAGCGAACACTGCAACCCTGATGTTTCCTCCTCCTCGCTGCAAATCCACTTCCCGCGGTCGCCCTCGCGAGCAGCGAGCTCCGCAGGCAGGGAGGTGCTCAGCTGCCCCCGGCCCTCGGAGCACCCAGCCCCGTGGTACGAGCCAGCCCCTAGAGAGCACGCGTTACTCTACCTAAAGGCAGAATAAGGTTATTCCGCCTAAAAAAATGCGCTGTGTCCAGTGCTATGAAATTTGCTCTCGTTAAGGTATCTGACTTCAGGAATACCAGCTCTCACAGCGGCTCAGCAGAGAAGCCAGCCCCCCTGCAGCAAGGGTGCAGACCTCTCCAGCCTTTAACTACAGCCTCGGCCCTCGGCACGCTGGAGGCGAACCTGCCCCGTGACCGGGACGGGCCCACATGCACAACAGGATTTGTCCTGTAGCAGGCTGTAAGTGTCCGACACAGAGCTCCGAGAGCAAGTACAAACGCTGCAAATAGACGGCAGCTCCAACCTGGCCTTGTTTTCTATCTTGCTGCACACCAGCCTTGGAAAAGTTATCATATGCCAAACATTACTGAGTAACACAGCTCAGCAAGCTTGCAGGAACCAGACAGACTCAAAATAATGTTTTTCATACAAAACACAATGAGGTCATATTTGTCTTTCATCTGGGATAATAAAATTATGCCTTGGCTACACAGGGCGGTTTCATGCTGCAGACATCATTGTTGAACTGGATTTTTAAAGTAGAAGTATTTACTTTTCATCATGTAGTTTGAGCATAATTCTGTTTGTATGCATTGCAATGCAGTCAGGTAAGACCTGAAATGCCTTTCCCAGCATCTCACAAAGCTAAAGATAGACAGATCCTGCATACAGCTACATGCACAATCAATTTCTAATAATGCTGTTCAGCAGAAGAAAATATACAGACCTTTCCTACCACACGAGACAAGCACATGGGAAAGAATCCTTGTTTCCAAGAAGAAAATAAGTTTAATGGAGAGATTACAGGTCTTCTGCTTTTTTTCTTAAATGAAAAGCATATAGTAGTTAAAAAGAACTTGTTGGTTTGCACCAAAGGCTTCCTCAGCTTTAAACTTAAATCATGTGTTTTCAAAGATTCTGGGACAGATTCTGCAAACACACATTCAAGCAGCTGTTACACAAACAAAATGGGACTTCTTCACATCAGTATCAACTACATGAACTGGGGGTTGCCTCTCTAAGAGACTTTCAAAGCAAGCTTTGTTGTGTTGCTAAGATCCTGGCAAGGAATGCCAGCCCAGACAAGGTTTAAAATGGATTTAAAGCATTTTATCATCAGACACAAGTCCTCAAAGTGACGAAAGGGGGTAGGAAGCACTGATATATGAAACTCCTGAATTTTTATTTCCCAGCAGGAGATGAGCACTCATATTGTTCCTCAGTGTTTGCACGGACAATGTTTTTATTTCATTTGAACCGAAAAAAAATTAATAAAAACAATACTGCACAACGGAACACAGCATTATTTGGGTAAATAATGGCCAGAAGAAAGCCAGTTCATTATTATCACTTGGGATGAGAGGCCCCTACCAAGACCAGTGACCTGCTGTGCTGGGATCTGTGTAAACACATGATGAGACACAGTCCTTGAGCCAAAGAGCTTGCAATCCAAACACACAAAACAAACATTAGAGGTATTATGATCATCCTCATACTCAGGGCAGGCCTGGCAAACTCTGTAACTGCAAGGCCTTTCTGCCATTAACGGGAACATCAATTTGGTCCAATTTTTTATTCTTTCTCCATATTTCCTACACCCTGCGTGCTCCACCTGAGCTGAGTCCTGCACTATAGTCATGCATGATCTACCTTGACTCACAACAGGGACTACATGAGTGCTATATGGGAGAAAAAAACCCACACGACACAGCAGCAAGGCTTCCCACCCTCCATGCTAGCTGAATGAGCAGCTGCTCACCAGATCCTCCCCAGATCTGGCTCTCCTCTACTGTGGTAGGATGGGAGCCACTGGAGTGACACCTCTGCTGTAAGCGGGAGGAGAAACAGATCTCTGTCGCCAGCAAAGCCCACCATGGCAATGCCTCCAGCTGCCCGCAGGCAGATGAGTAAGCATTTCTGGTTGCCTGACTGGTATTGGGCAAGTGCAGTAGATACCACAGACCTGCGCATCAGGGAGCGAGCTGGAAGGAAGCCGTTCTGCTGTGGTCACCTACCACCCTTCTTCCTGCTTCTGCAGTGTGTGACACTTGCTGCTCGGCAGCGTTACTACGCACAGCATGGGCACAAAGTGCAAGATGAGAAATGTCTTGGAGAGGACAAACACAAGTACCACCAGTATCTAGCAGTGGTTTTCTGCATTTTTCAGTTCAACGTTTTGAAGTGCAGAGCTGCCGAGAGTTGCAGGTGTGTGGCATCTGTCAAGAGCAGGCATCAGAGCCAACTGCTGACAGTTCCTCGTGGGGAATGTATCAAGCTTATCAAACACACCAGTAATCTTTCTTTGGCTGCGGTTCACAGATGTGGGTGATCCGCTTAAATTTAAGTGTCTCCTTTCACTTCATCTGTTTTTGTAACTCATGGACTCCTTTTCCAATGCCGACTAAAGCAGACATGGCGTTATTATGTGTCTGGATTATTAGGCCACAGAGGAAAGTGAAGCCCAATACACGATTTACACTTTTTGTTGTTGTTGTTGTCATCTAGACTGTTATTATATTATTTTCAACACATCGTTTACTCTAATACTGTAATAAATGGTTTTCAAGATTAGACCTGGTAGTTACAACAAAGATAATGTGAGATACTAAAACTCATTTCCCTCTAGTAAGAAAAATAATAAACTTTTTACTCTGTAAATATATGTGTAAAAGAAATGTGTAATTCAGAAAACTACAGGAAAACTCCTCAAAGAACAGAAAATTCATAATAAGTCCTTAGATAGCTGCCTGAACTTGTCACCAATTAGATGCAGCCAGGTTAATTGCTGTGAAGAGAATTTGGCAAATTGGCTGTGCTCTCCCACAATAGGTTTATTCATCCCAACCCTTCCTTTTTAGGGTAATGATGAATTGGCCACTTGTTCCATTGCTCTACCCAGAAATCGAAATGTAAACTTTGAGAAAGCAGGGCACTGCTGGGCAGTGGGAAAATGTATATGGGAACTGACCAGTGAGTCAACAGTATATCAATGCTGGCAATGTATTTTCACAAGAAGCTGTGTTCTACAAAGGCTGCTTTACTGAACACGTCTAATTGTAGGGAAAGTTCAACCAAATGAAATAGGGAAGGAGGAAGGTCTGTACTCAAAAAGAGGCTGCAGACTAAAGAGGATGGTTGGTCTTCCTGCTAAGGCACTGGATTGGGGCTCGGATGAATTTTGCTTTGTGTCTGAGAAGAAATATTTCTGTGCATCAGTTCCTGCTGAGTAAAAGGGGGATTATGTTGCCTACCTTTATCTGACTTGCCTATTTAAACTGTAAAATTTCAGAACAAAGTCTCTGATTGCACAGGGAACCTAAAAATGGGGACCCAGTGCTAAGATTTATGTGCACTACAACCATGCTACATCATCTACAAAAGTACATTGTAACCTCGGTCTTGGGGGAGGCTATTGTTCTCCCTCTCACTACACTTTATTCTGCTGCAGCTTTTCAGAATCTAGCCCAATTTCTCCTCCAGGAAGCTCATTTCTAGAGAGAAACAGTATGAACATGAAGGACATGAGCAGGAGTCACTGGGGCGGCTGCATTCTGTGTAAATGTTCAAAAGCTGCTTCATTATTCTAGTAGAGAATAATAGAGCAGCACCTTGCAGATTAATATTTAGTGTCAGAATTTAATACCATAACTGCTCAATAACGAAGTTTTATTTCTCT
Source organism: Rhea pennata (assembly GCF_028389875.1). NCBI lineage: Eukaryota > Metazoa > Chordata > Aves > Rheiformes > Rheidae > Rhea > Rhea pennata. The sequence goes on along the minus strand of NC_084673.1, from coordinate 14,627,143 downwards.
TCTCTCCTTACTCCATTATCAGGAAGTAATATTCTCCTTTAATTTGAAAGAGAGCTGTCTTTTTTTTTTGTAATGAATTGTTCATGTCTATATCTTTAAACTTATATATGACTGCCATTAGATTGCATTTTAAAGAAAATGATTGCTCTGAATGATTTGTTCACTGTCTTTCCATTGGTTAGTATTAAATTATTTATCACCGGGCTGGTAGGATTCAAATCTAAACTTTCAAAGATCAGGTTGACACAGGAACTGAAAACCAGTATCAAGCCTTTTTAAAATATTAACCAGCACCCAGGTACAATGAAATGAAATAAGGTGTGGAAATTGTTACTTTAGCTAACATTAGTGCTCATAATAAGACATCACCTCTGACGGCTCTGTCATGTCAAAACACATGGAGAAGGAAAACCTCTATAATATGCTATTCAGGATGTGGAAGCCTGCATCAATCCTGAACACGTGTAATGCAAATATGAGTTCTGATTTATTTTGAGGAGGAGGGTAATTTACAAGACGTTGTATGTAAAAAGCCACATTGTCGTTTTATAGTGTTCAAAAGTAACTGTTTTAATCAAAGACTGTTTATAACTAGGTTGATAGAGTTACTGAAACAGATTTTTTTCCACATACATACAACTCTTTTATACTTCCAGCTTTAAAGACCATAAAAAAGGATAGTAAAGATGAAAGAAATAAAAAGAATGACAGAGCTAACTCCTATGAGCCACAATCTATGTCAAAGCAGAACTAAAGTGATTGACAGCTTGCATTAGTAATGAATAGAGTGGGGAAAAGCTGCCAAGAATCCGTAACAAGGTCAAAGCCTTCCAATAAAGAATTACATTAGCCACAAATCCTAGGTGGAACTGTGCATATACATCTGCAATGTGACTTTAAGCATGGTACTGTTTCTACTGTTGAATTTTATTCTGACCTTTTTCCTGGTTTTACTGCTAGGCTACAGTAAGCTCTGACTCTTAATCACACCTATGTTAAAGCGTAACACATCAAACTGCCTGTGAAATTATAAAAAACAAATAGTGGAAGAGGAGGAATTTTAATGGCACATCCCTAACGGTGCACATAAAAAACTTTCTGAACTATTGGTATGGTAATAGCTCTCCTTCCAATTTCACAGTGTTCTTATGTGCGCTTGACATGGAAGGGAATTTTGCATATTAAAAGCAATTTTGTATCCATGATTTGTGCATGCATCACCCTGCCCACCTCAGACTTTGGAAACAATTTTGCGAGCATGATATTATGCAGAGAATGCAATGTATGTAGACTTTTTGATATACAGTATTTTGGTGAATGGATTCAAGTGTCAGAGAGTATTACTTGTACTATGGCCTGATGTGCTACAGTTTGTTTGGCATCCAGAAGAACAAGAATACAATCTGTTACTTAGAGACTCCAAAGGGCCCCATGTGATGTAAATGGAACCATTTTATTATATCAATATTGCCATACTGAATCAAGCTGGTTATGAGTATTGATACATAGAAACGGATTTATTTTCCACAAAGGAAATGTGGAATACTGCATCTTTCAGAATGTTTTGTGGATCTTCTGTGAAACTTAGCAAACAGGTACATATTTACCCCTCTAGTAATCCATAATTTAAAGTGAACATAAAATATTTTTTGATGAGTCACTTATTTGCACTTTGATTTTACTTGTTTCAACAAAAAATCCACATGTGCTCATGATAAAAATGCTTTCTTCTTCTCTGAAGTGAACCTCTAAAAGTAAAGCATTGGCCTTTTTTCCTGATCATGAATGGCAGGAACTTGGATACATAACACTGTAAATTAACTATACTATTCAGGTCTGACTCAGCTGTAGTTCAGTTCTAACAGGAATAGGATTTACCTTAGGGGGTCCAGTGGAACAGGCCTGGGAGCTATGGGACCAAGACAAATTGGTGGAGATGGGACCACATAAAGCCTCCAAAGTCTCAGTATCTCCAGCCTTGTCTGATAGCCAAGAAAATATAATTCTAACATCCTAAGCAACCGATAGAAGAAAACACAAGAAGTAAAAATTTAGACTCTCTATTCCTCTGTCTAATGTGAGCTCCTTCTACTGCTGTTGATTTTTGCTGGTTGTGTAATACACTGCTTGATTGATGAAAAAAGTATTCAATCAATTTAGGATTAAATATTGTCTTGAAGGATCTTATGTTAAGGATAGAGCTAAATCTTTAAGCAGCATCCGCTGCTAATTATGACCTACATTCATGTTAAGAAAAAAAGGTGCTTCTTTCAGTGATAAATAGGCCTGAAGATCCTTCACAACATTCACTATAAATCACAAAAGGCCATTAATAAACAGTCAGAAAAAATGACAGTTACTACAAGAATCTGCTCCTATACTTTGCCTAATACTATCAGTGTCATGTTTAAACCTGACATCTTAAATCTTCTACATGAAAACCCTTTAAGTCAAAAGGCTCAGCTATTTTAAACTGAATCTTCTATGCCTGTTATTTTGACTGACAGCAAAAGGAAATACAGAACCTTTAATTTTTTAACCTTATCTGGCTAAAATCAGCCTTTTTCATCAACATCAACATAAAGACAAGATCCTCGGCACCTCCTTCTTGAGAGCGCGTTGGGAACCAGGAGCTGCTGCTGCTCCTGGGTCACCTCCATGGTGCCATGTCGAAACCAGGCGCGCGAAAGCATTGCCCCTCCTGCATGCAAGCTGAGGGCAAGTTTGAAGCCAGCTTGATTTAAACGGAACAAACTAGTTGGGATTGCCAGGAGGAGCACTTGCAGCACTGGACACCTTCCAGAAGTGTTGCTTGGGTGCTCTTCTCCTTTGTAACACTATCTACCTTTTTAATCCAGTTTGGGAGAAACAGGGATGCCGGTTCCCCTGCATGAGCAAAGGTAGAGCCAGCTACAACCTGACCTGGGAGAGCTGTGAACAAACAGATGTATTCCCTGAGAGACAGCCAGGACAAGAGCAGTGGAGTGACTGTAAATCTGAGGACAAAGTACATTTTGTCAGTAAGGTACTAAGAGAGGCAAAATTTTATCTATTTTTTTCAATAAGAACAAAATAATCTATATCAGGCTTTAGGATTAGTTAAATTACTTGTTTACTTATTTCAGCTGTTTAAAAAAACCTTCCAGCTAAGAGGCTTTTATTCTGTATACTCATGTTCCTGAATTGAAAAAAAATGGATTTTTCAACATTAGCGCCATCTCTTTTTCCTCAAACCAATGAACGGTTCTTGTATCATCAGCTATGATTTGTCCAAGGTCTGCTGACAAGCCAGCATCAGGAAGGCCCAAACCCTACATGAATACATAAGTAAATAAGCAAAGTTCATTCTCCTTTGAACTTTTTATTGTTTTAAACTTGATAATCATTCCTTTCGCAAAGTGCAAATGTGCTCTTCACACAGCTGCCCAGGCAGCCTCAGCCTCTCCATTCTCTGGTGTAGCATGGTGGGTAATACCCTGTTATAGGAGACCTGAAGCTCTCTTGCTCTTTAATGACAAAAATCAGGGACAACATGTCATTCTACCAGCAGGGAAGTAGAGAAGTATTTACCTATTTATTTTCTACAAAATTGTCTCTAATTTTTCCTCTAGTATTTGGGATACCATGGATAATGCATCTAAATTAACCAAGGGTAGAGCTCCAAAGCTAGCCCTGTAGTGGCAGAGAGCAGAATTGGTCCAAGAGGCTGAGCAGAACTGACTGCTTCTGTAGCAAGCCTCAAAGTTAAGCCTCACCAGTGATAACACAGCCAGAAACACACAGGGAGAGATGCAGAGACTGGGGCTCAGACCTATAAAAAGGCTCACTCCGAATTTCAGATCAATACTGTGCTGGAGTAAGAAGACTACCTGGCTGATCCCTCTCTTCTTTTTCAGAGCAAAATCTACACGGCTGGGAGAGCCAGGCTGTAGATTTACACATACCAATGCCAGTGTAAACTTCTTGACTTTATGGAAATATTTCCTTGTTTACTGGAGATACTGATCCTGCAGACTCTTTTGCTATGTAAAACCACATGATGCCTTCGAAACCCTGGAACAATTTAGTATCCTATCCAATACTTCATCTCTTTCTCTGCCTTTCAGATGAAATAACATCCTTAAATGTTCCTGTGAGTTGTGCAAAGGCTGCTGAAAGAAAACAGAGTGGCAGCATGTTCCTCCTACCACACCGAAGTCAGGCTGGATTCCTGCACCAACAGACTGTCAATAGGAGTTTGACATGGGCAGAGTTTTGGAGCTGAAAACTATACTTGCTACTTTTGAAGTGGATAGGCTGTTATTTTTGAATCTGAATTCATAAAACATCACTTATTGTCTTGGTTACAGATGGACTCAGAATCCCACACTTGGCTCCAGAGTCTGAATAACTCTTACTGCATTTCTGGGGCTTGGGTTCAGGCCCATCTTGAATATAAATTTAGAATGAAAGAAATACATGCAAATACCAGGCATATTACAAGACACTGCCAGCTGTTTTCTTCCACTTACAAGAATGTTTCTGAGAAAGCAATCATTTTTTTTTTTTTAGTATATGGTGGAATACAGGAGTGATGACAAGCTGGTATCGCCAAGTTCAATGTGAACCTGACCTCGTTCTTGTTTAGGATGTCTCTTGTTCCTGACGCCTGCCTGCCTAGGCCTTTCAGGCCTCACTCTTTATTAGGTTTGTTGAAAAACAGAACAGTGTGCTCACAACCTTTTTTGGATCTCCCCTTGAAAAATATCTGTGTTCTATCTGTACTTAAGTAACAGCCTGCTGCTCATTTTCCAAGAAAATCCATGCCAGAAGTCCAGATAACATTTAACTTACAGACTGGTATACCCAGAGTTGGCCTTGTGGGTCATGTTCCCAGCCGAGTAATGGACTCACTCTATTATCACTGGCAAGTCTCGCAGGTTGGAATTTTCAAACAAAAGCAAACAAAATCAACTTTTGTTTTGTGATTTGATTATTTTTTAATGCTACAGTTTATTCATTCTGCTTTATTAATTTGTTGGTCCAATGGTTTTTATGTGCTGCAATTCAGAATAGGTCTCTCTCTAGTATCATGTTTTATATAGATATGGGAAATGAAATGCAAGTCTGATACAATTATGGTTGTACGCCATGCAAGGCAATACTGTAAACATGACGACAGCCTAAAAAGCTGCTTAGCAAAATGATCTTAATATACAAGGCAGTGTGAAAATGTAAAAAGAATCTATAATGACAACAAAGATTAGCCATTTGCTCTCTAACCTTATTTACAGAAGCAATCAGAGGTATTCAGGTCGAGTTAATGACCCTGTCTCCAATTAATTCAATTGTCTACAAACAACACTGATGCAGTGGTTGTCTCAGAGTCTGCCACAAAGTCTCCGAGGGAATACACAAGACTCCATTAAAAGTGACAATAATAATGCATTTATTACTGAAACACTATTGTATTATACATAAATTCCTGATGTTAAATTATGCTCCACGTTTTAACAGAAATTCAATTACTGAAATAATAAAAAAGACGGTGTATTTGCCAAGTGCTTGGACTATAATTTGGCTGCTTAGTTACCAGCAGTTGGCTGTTTTGCAATTTCTTGTTCGTAGAGTATTTCTTTGAATAAATGCCAGACTTTTTCATACAAATTTCATGAACAAGTTGCAAAATGAAATTTTGAGCTTTTGAATCCAATTATAAAAGACATAACTAAATCTATTATTGAAAATATATTCTTGAAAGCCCTTCTTGCTGTTGTTCGGCTCTGTATAGTAATTGAGGTAAGCACAGGTGCTCTTCATTATGGGCCATTGTGCACCGTCTGAATTCTGGGAACTGAGGAATTCAGCTGGTTTCAACTCTGTTTGTGTGAATAACAAACAGGCATGATTCTGAGGTTGTTTGTACAAGCTTGCACATCGCTCTTCCGGGACTCCTAAGACACCTGCTTACCCTTTTGAAGCCAAAACAGTATCATTTAGGTCCTGGCTATACTTTCTGCAATGATTTTGCAGGAGCAACATATTTCCCCACCCCTCTTCCCTCAGGCTGTTATCAAGAAATACGAACAAAAGAAAACAAGGATTTAACGATTATCTAATAGAGTGGGGACAAGAGAAGCTTTACAGAAGCTTTTTGGCTTGTTGAGATTCAGGCAAGGAATATCTTGTGAGAAAAGAAGAAACTGACTCTCATACTTAGCTTTATTCCTTCTCCTAGCCAGTTTCCTGTGTCAGACTGTGAAAAACAAAATAGATTTTTATTTTTTCCTAGCACCAATCTGTATCCTCTCTTTGGGGCTTGGCCATATATTTATCTTGCTAATGTCTCACCTATTGTCTATAGATGTTTTACACGTAGACATGAAGAGATATGTGCAACTTGTATCCTGCTACGTGAGTGTAAATGAAAAACTGCTGACAGTCTTATTAGATCCCATAGGTGTCTGTAGCCATATGGCATAGTGTCCTGGTTCTTCAAGGGATCACAAACGCTCACCTCTGCATATTTCAAAAGCTTCTGTCTCTACTATATATTACTGCTGACAGTGATTATTTACTTTGCACTTTTATTTATTGATGCATTTCTAGTACTTATCAGCAGAGATGTTATCAAAATATCTGAAGATGGGGGTGTGTTTGTGTGGAAAAGGATAGCAGCCGAACAGCCCATGCGAAGAAAACATGGAGGGGTAGTTCTTGTCTCTTGCAGTGTTAAATTGAAAGACTTTTTCTGACACTGATTGCTGTGCAGCTACAAATGCACCAGTTCAAGTACTTTTGGGAATACAGCAAGCTGATGCAAGATGCTGTCAGACAACACATTGCAGAGGCCAGCAGGCACAGAAACTACTTGAGCAGGTAAAAGATTCAGATATAATTCAACATCTGCACTATAATTTATCATAACTTGTCGTAGCAAACAAAGTTAGATGACTTACTCTTTGAATTCAGCCCTCTCAAAAGTTAAGTGCAGTTATTACAGCAGATTTTAGTGCTGGTTGAATGCTGGTTGAAAGCCAAACTAAGACTCAGAAAAGGGAAATAATTTCACACAACACAGCAACAATTACACAAAGCCAACCGCTTTCCTGAATTTCAGAAAAAACAAGCCTATAAGAAGGCCAGCGTAGCAGTGGGCTGCAGCGCTGCAAAGTTCATTACATTAGGAACTGGCTGGCACCTCGGGCTCCCAGGAGAAACACTAGAGAAGACCACACTTAATAGGAAGAGCCCAAGGAGTTCTAGGGAGGGCTTGAACTGGCAGTGAGGGACAAAGGGAACAACCATATTCACAGTGTCCCTCTTCACTGCTGAATGGCAGAGTCCTGCTTAGCCAGGGAACCAAAGGAATCCAGTACAGAAAGATATTTCCTTATACATGTGGGAGCAATTAGCCACAGATAGAGAAGGGAAGGGAAGGAGAAGGAAAACTGAAAAGCATACACATCAATCCAAAAACACTCCCAGAAATTCAGGCAAAGACAACATTATTATAGCAGACTAAACTGAATGAGGTTCAACAGCAAAACCAGTACATGCAAGAATGAAAAACACGAGAAGTTTTGCTGGGGAAGGTAGACACCAAAATTGTAGTCATGTTTTCAAGATCCAAGTCAAATAAGGAGCTGATCTCCAAGAGCAACCACAAAGCTTCAGAGTTTGTACACAGGTACAGTTTGTCATTTGGAGTGTGCCACGTTTTAATACACTAGTGTCAAGTATTTGGGGTTTAGGCTTGTTTTAGTGGTGACTCTAAATGAGGCTTATTTATATTCTGCAATTTGTAAGCTAACAGTAAACTAAATTCCTGGAAAGAGGTAAGTATCAGCTCTGAGAAAAATATTGCAAGTCTCTGGGAGAAAAATAGCAAGTCTCTGGGAGTAGGTGCAATCCTAATTTTTTTTTTGTATCTTGTTCAATTTGTATATAATCTTTTAGTGCAGCTATGCCCCCCCAGCCCTTCCCAGCACTTCTGCAAGACAGTAAGTAACAGAGAATCAGGAATAAGGTACTTTCTGTTGACCTTGCTCAGCTTTGATAGCTGCTACTCACAAAAAGGGGAGCTGCTGGTCATCTGAGGCAGTAGAGATGTCAGGAGTGATAGGCAAGATAGCTTGCAACAATCCTTTCTTTCTTTCTTTCTGGTGATGCCAGCACCAGAATGAGGTGAGACAGACTCTATCCTTTAAAAGGAGATAAGTGTGAGCCCTTGCCTTTTTGTAGGGGCTAGCTCCACAGGCCTGGGGCTCTATACCAGGTCTCAGACTCATCACCACAGTCCTGGAATAAGACGGAAGAACTGTCAACAGTACTGGAGCAGGTGATCAACTGGAGCTAGACAGCAGAGAGAGGCTCTGCTTAAAAAAGTTCCATTTTGATTAGGATAGGAATGAGGGGGCACGAATTTGTGGGCTGAACATGGCCTTATACTTCATATAGGCTTTGACCACATAATATATATATATATTTTTTTTTTGGTATTACAGCCAGGTAACACTTTGGGGGATGTAAACATATGGCCCAGCAAAAACTTCAGAAAGACTTGCTCAGGTCTCAAATTCCTACTAAAGAGACATAATAGATCATTCTGTCATTCCTCATTTGTGCTGAAGACCTCCGTTTTCTGCACAAGTTTAGCTCACTGAACATCATCTCCACATAACCAGGGGAAGCAAAGTCTTACCCTCTTGGTCTTTATATCAGGATAGCTCTAAATATTTCTTGGTAAGCATGGCTATGACCACTGCATGACTATGAGGATAAGGTATTGAATGTGGAATGTGAAATAAGGCATGAGATGCTCAGCAATGATGAGAGGAGGGTGACATTAGCAGCAGCAGGAGCAGAATGGCAGACATTTAGGCAGGTTATAATTACTCAAGTGGCAATTTGGCCAGGACACTAGGATTAACGCCTTAAACTCAAATTCTTATGAGAGAGCAATGAAATCTTTAATGATTGCAAATGGCTAGGACTTTGGATTTATACCAGCCTGAAGCAGCACCTCTTACTGCACAGTAGCCCCTAACACAATGTCATGTCTTTGCCTCAATGCTGGCGGGCTAAACCGGTCACCTAACGGCCCCCACACCACTTTATACAGCGCCCAAGTGGCCTGAAGAGGAGGTCTAGCCCAGCACCAACGTAGCCAACTCTACCTACCTTAGAACGTTTACAGGAGAATAGTGCAGATGATTGGCACGGCTAGGGGCCAGCAGAGCATTTAACTGTCATTATCCCTACCCTAGATTCACATGTGTTGCAAAGCAGGTTTAATGAATGAATGTTAATTTATATATCCATTCACAATAGCATGACAGGGCTCTAACACTGAACAATCATGGGCCTAACGGGTTTTAACACTGCGATGCGCTATGTGGATCAGAGAAAGTTACAGATGCGATAACATCTAATAAATCCAATAAAAATGGAGATCAGCCAAAATAAGTTCCTATATGTCAGATATTAAATATGACTAATGTTGTTTGACAGTGCTCCACAGAAGGTGCATTGGAGTTTCACTTCTTCCTTATCATTATCACAGAAAGAGAAAGGTAAAGCACTGCAGGAATATAAATAATTTGAAAAGCCTCATAGACAATATTCTACTGTGCACCTCATTTGCACTTAAAAAAACCTGCCCTACAGACCTTATGTACTTTTAAGATTCATCTGAAAGATACATGAAGAAGTCTTCCAGTCAAAAATGTACATATTTAATGGAATTAGATCTCTAGGCAAGAAAATGTCAGAAGAAAAGGAGAAATATTAAAGTGAATGCAGGGTGCTCCTTTCTAGTGCTTTCCTGCTTTGATAAATATCTTCTGGGATGTCATTTACTAGAAAGTCATGATTTAACAAAAAGAAAAACTGCAGTATAAAATATACTCTCTTTATTGCTGAAGTAAGTTGCTATTTTCATATTTTCCCTCTGTATTCTGCTTTTGTCAGCCAGAGGCCTTGATATTTGCTTTTATACCATCTCTATTGAAAATGCAGTGATTATTGTGAAATATTCAATTGCAGAGCTCTTCTGATTGCACGGCAAGGGGAGATCACAGGAATCTGCACTGCCACAGCCCCTTCTCTGCCTTCCATCTCATGCGAGGGCAATCAAACTTAAAAAAAAAAAAAAAAAAAAAAAAAAAAAAAAAAAAAGACCCTGACTGTAGTGTTCAGTAATCACCATTGGCCCAATGGACTTGAAAGAAATCCTCTTTACTCAGTCACATCACTGATTTTGCTGCACAGCAGCTGGGCGCCTGCGATGCCCTTCACCCCTCCACTGCTGGCACAGCTAACTCTTCCCAAGGTAGCACTCCTGCTAAAGCCCCATGGAGTCCAACAGCCTGATCCTGTCTCACTGATATTGCAATCTAGTCCAACTTATTTGAGGGTCTGATGTTCCAGTGGTAATGCAGAAGGTTGTAACAAAGATCTTCCCCTCAACAGGACTTGAGAAGCACAGCCCTAATTGGCTCCTGTATGCAGTATCTACCAGAGCTTTGAGAAATTCTCCAAATTAATCATCAGACAAAAAAATAATCATTATCTTCAAGAAAATTTCAACCTCTCCTCCAAAGCTATACCTTTCAGCTGGGAAAATACAAATTATTTTGAGTTAGTTTCATCCAAAATGAAATATTTTGTTTTATTAAATTGACTTAAAATGCTTTATGAAATCAGTTAAGCTCAAAGTGCAGTCCCTCCTGAGAGCTTTAAGTTGGTTGCATCCTGTTCATGAGGGATGAGTCTCCCACGGCGCAGTGCAATTAGCCAGTGGAACCTCTCCATCAGTTTAATAAAGCATGTTGTTTTCAAGTTTGTCAAAATCGGTTATGTGACTGGAAATATTTATGAAAAAACACTTAAAATAGCTGAATTAATAATTTTCCATTTTTTCTCTGTAAAAAATTGTCAATGTTTTAGACTACACTAGAATTTTCCTCATTCCTCAATGAATGAGGAACCAGAAGTTACCTGTTTTTTCACATACATTTACAAAAAAACCAAAGAGAATGTGCTAAGGGTTTCTAAGCTCTTCTCTACATCTAGATTTTGTACTGATGTAATTAGGAGAACGTTTTTTTTCTGTAAAGAATCATTATGCAGATACGAAAACATCTAATATATTTATTCAATATATGAAGACTGCAATAAAATGTCTTGCTCCAAATTCTTGTGCATTTCCCCCAACAATTAGCCCAATCCTAAGCAAATAGCTTAGTACTTCATGTTCCTATAAGGATTTGTAAAATATCTAACTCTTGGTGCACAGACTAGAAAGTTTGGCATTGCCTGGTCAATATTACAGAGATTTTGGGAAAAAAGGCAAATACGGAAAATCAGAATTCTTATTTCAAGGTTCTGTTCTTATGCCACTGGTCTATCCTGCACTGGAGCAGTTTCTCCAGCTTTCTAAACGCAGAAAGCTGCTTCAGTAAAATGGCACTGGGGCACCCGTGACATCACTTACACCTTGCTAAATACCTGCATATGTTCATGGCTAACTCTCCCGCAAACACCCTCCATACTGGTAGTTCTTCACAGACTATTTCCCACAACACAAGTGGAATTTACCCTATAAATGTCCGCACTATCTCCTCAAGAAATGCTCCCTTCTTTCTGACCATGGTCAGATGACCATGGATGGTGTTCATCCTGGAAACAGCCTTATTCTCATCACTAGCAGCCCGTGTTACAATATACAGTAGAGTTTGCATCACTAAAGAGTAGTTTAAGGCTCTTCAGAAGCCAGACAGAAACTTCCATATCAGTTATAATTGCTTCACATTTTAAAGACTTTTTTTCACATGGCTGTTGAAGAGATGCATTTTGGAAAATGCAAAGTGTAAAGGTCCTTCAGCTAGCTGCTGGGGACACATGGCATGTCGAGGCATGTGTTCAACCACATCTGCTTGCTTCCACATTGAATTCAACTTCAGTTACTTCATCATATTTTCATATCATCATATACTTCAGTCGTATTTTGCAGGAACTGATCCAACTTGACTGAGAGCTGGAGCTGATCCTAAACCAACCCCCCCAAAGCGGTACTGCTATAAATTAAAAAAAATGTAATGAAAAAGCACCAAATTTCCACAATTTCATAGGGAAGCACCATACTCTTCTTCCTTGTTTATGTTCAGTTTTACTGAAAGTATTCACAGTTTTATGATAAGATCTCCCCAAAACATTCTGGTGGCTCAGTTTAGACTCCTAAACACTAGCATAAACTGTGTCACTAATATGGTCTCTTAATCCCATATCTCATTGCTGATACTGTTTTTCAAAGCAAACACCAGTAATGAAAAGTCTATTTTGACTGTAAGTCCTAACAGTATGCTAGAAAGAAAAAGTATTTCTTTCTATTTAAAAGATATTTCCTCTACTAACGTTGAATTGTTTGGGATTTATACTAATTGCTCAGAAGTGAACCTGGCCCTATTCAGAGAATCTAATGCTATGATAAGCTTAGCTACATAAGATCAACTTTTACTTAAAACTATTAAATAAGAGGCATTAAAAAAAAATCTTATATCTTGAAAATTAGCTTGCATAGCCAAAAACATCAAACTGCCTGTCTTCTTTCTACGTCTCATTGCTCATGGCCTAAGCTATTAGCCCCTCTTCTCATCTATCAGCTTGCTCTAATTCTGCCCTGTTTTTTGAGCCAAATTCTCTGCTGAGGTAACTCCAAAGAAATCAGCATGGCTACATGTGCCAGAAGATATTTTGATTCATGGGATAAGCCCTTCAGTGGTATAAAATGATGATGACCTAATGAAGTAAATGGAGATACGCTACTTTCCACTGGCTGAGGGCTGTGCATTACATTTGTAACGACGGACTGGCTATCATTGGCCTCTGTGTCCCTTTGCTTCCAGCCTGCAGATGAGTTTAAGCTGCCAGGTGTACTTGCTGCTGCTCTTAAACAGTGTGAAGTCCTCCTGCCGGCTGGTCAGCCCCGCCAGCCCACCGACTGTGGCAGTGCAGTGATCACCTCCTGATGCGGTTAATAGAGACCAACAGCCCCGTGCTGGAGAGTGCTCTGGCTATCAGCAGCTGGGACACAGGATCTTCTAAAGGCATTAAATTACTAGGGTTCCTTTTTTCCTTTTTCAGCCTGCAACAAGGGACCCTGTAAGAAGTAGGAGAAATGATGCACTCGAGCCTCCTGTTCAGTAACACTCACTCGCGGAAAGAGATAATTTGCCTTTGTCTTTCTGAGCCATGTTGAGAAATTTATTTCAGCAGCCAGTCCTAGAGGATGACAAAATGGGTGCAAATCATGCAAAGGAAGAGAAGCTGATTTAGCACTGTCTGAGTTTATACAATGAATAAGATTACTATCTAATAGGTAAAATGCTACATGTAATTGTTCCTCTTTGATAAATGCATCAGAACAGATTTTTTAACGTTCACTTTTTCTCATTCTTTCAGATTGAAGAACACATGCAAAACTGAAAAAAACATGGTGATCCAGAAAGCAGGCACTGCGAGAAAAATGGAGAGTTATGTAAGACAAAAACCCACCACACTCATGTTCTGCAACAGAAATCACCCAAAGAGCCCAGAAACTTTCCCAAGACGTGCAGCGACTGATGGTGACACAAAGGAAATGCACTGTGGCACCTAACCACTTCCAGCAGGTCTGTAGCACTCTGCTGCCCCGGAGTGAGCTGCTGTCGAGCCAGCAGTAGGGGCGAGATACCAGCCCGGCGCCCGGGTCGGTGCCGGCAGGTCACCTCCACCCGGCAGCCCCTCGGTACATCGTGGCACGCCGGCCGCCGCCACATCCGTGCCTCCCTGCCCAGAGATTTCCCCGTGGCAGGTGCGGGTGAACGACATCAGGCCTCTAATCGTCGGTGCGCTGCGATCTACCGAGAATCCCACAAAATCAATTCTTCTAATGGTATTAAAGGAGGCAGTATTACTTTTCATTTGTCCAAGGTAATCTGATTGAGTGTAACATAGCTGGAATTTCATTTCCTATATCTTTATTAAAGCAGCGCTGCTCTTCAAAGAGAAATGTTAGCAGAAGAAAAAACAGAATCTATTTTTATAGTCTAGATTAAAAAAAAAAAAAAAGGAAGCAGGCAAGGAAGAAGGTAGACTGGCTCCATATTAGCTTGTAATCAACCATGAATCATAAGAGATTTAAAAAAAAATTTTTAAGGGACTTATAAATACAACCTAATTAAGTTTCCAGCCATTGGAGGGATTCATTTAAATCTGACCCTAGACATGTTAGTTAGTCAGGGAATCTGTTAGCTCTTAGTGAAAAGCAAAAGTTACATATTAATTCACGGGGTGTATACAAGACCCTTATAGAATTGAATAGGAATGACGAAATTAATGGAGTTATTTATGATATTTTTTGCTTTGTGACATACCACTTCACCCAGAATGTTCTGCTCCTGTTTTCCTGTACTGGGACAGAATGATCTTTAAAGAAAGACATATATAGTTGTGGGTCACAAAAGGTTTGAAAGAGGGTGGCATGCTCAGGTGGCATTTGCTCACAGAAACGCTCCGTTCAGTGCTTTCATTAGTGCCTTTATCACACATAAAGTATCAAAACTTCACTGACAAAATATGGTAAGAAAATAGGAAGGCAAGCCTCAAAAGATGCCCAGCTTACTATGGACAAATGCCACTGTCTGACACCACCTTGCTCAATAGTAAATGAACTAAAGAAGGGCTAATTGCTTTGAAGTTAATAAAGACTATACTGGTTTCCAATAATCAGTGTTTGGTTCGCTCCTATGATCATAGCTATCTCTTTCCAGTTCAGCAATGTAAGATGGCAGAAGTTCTACCTTTCACAAGTTTTAAATCCCTGTAGAACTGACAGAAAAAGCCGTAACCACAAATTGGTTTGCAATTTTCTTCTTTCTTCCCAGCAAGCCCTGTATGGTTATATTATGAACCTTGCTTCAAACAAACTGCTTCTGACTTTTATGATCCTTTTGTGATCTAAATGGCTATCTCATAAGATATTCCACTGCAGCTTCTTTTTCAATTGCTTTTACTGTGAAATGGCATTCTGGAGATTTCTGGGGACCATTTCACACTCTTACGGTATTGATTTGCTAAACCTGATGATAGGTTTCTATTTAAGATGCAGTCTAGTATATGAACAAAGTGTAAAGCTTATGAAGAACAGATTCAGGACTCTCAATAATCCCATCTTATTGATGGTGTTTGCCTCTCTAAAGTAGGTTAGTGTTTATGCTGTATTTTTGAGTGCATGATGCTATATGGACTGCAGCTCTAATTGTCTTGGAATGTCTGAATTATGGTCACAGAAAAATATGGAGAAGATGACTGCTAAGCCACTTTGTAACTCTTCCCAACATAAGGTCAAAAAAATATGCAAAGGCACTTGGGAATCCAAACTGAAAAATGCATGTGAAAATATTCCCTGTGTTCTCACTTGGGAGGATAGGTTTTCTCCTATGCACACTGCTAGAAAACTGTCAGCAAAACTAACTTCTCTCAGCTTCAGTGTTGGAGATATGGACTTGCCTTTAAAAGAATGATTATTGTACAATGCTTGGAGGCCAAGAAAGGATCTTTTATTGAGTTACAGCGTAAAGTTAAAGTACAAAGAAATACTTTCACATGGAGAACAATACTCCTCATGGAGAACAATACAATTGGGTCAAATCACAAGGCCATAATTCTGCCTCTACTCTGCCAAACGTGAAATTAATAGATGGACATAGGTAATCATAGAATGGTAAGGTTGGAAGGGACCTCTGGAGATCATCTAGTCCAGCCCTCAGCGGAGCCCATACCTATAACTGAAGAGAAGTAGAATAAAACAACGAGGCACACACAGCTACTTCTTTCTCCTTGTTTTGCAGTGAGGAGCTCATAAAGAGCAGGGGATTGCCTGGAGAGATCCCGGGAGCTGAGTTCCAGGATATTTTGTTCAGGGAAAAAGAGGGAGTAAAGTTAAAGCTCTGACTGTGAACAGGATTGTACCTATGGCCATCTGATTACTATTGTGCCACTGCGCCCAAATGCTGGCAAACTCCTGTAAGATGGTACAAAAACACGCAAGTGAGGGTCTGAGACACATTCTGGAAAGAAGGCAGTATTTGGGCTGCAGTGTGGCCCATACATGGAAAAGTTAGGGAGCTGAACTAAGAAATTCACTGTAGTGTATGATACAGGACAAAAGAACTGGAGAATCCTTACCTTGTAACCAAGATCTAGAGCAGCAAATAAAAGATCATTTGACTATAACACAACTGAATGTTAAAAAATGAAGATAATTTGAATTCTTTTAGAAGAGAAACTCAAATAAATAATGCCTAAGAATATGTCTTGACCAATCTCCTGCATATGAGATATATGGCTTTACTCTTGAAATGTGCAGATGAATTTTGGAGTATGTGCATGAGTGATGATATGATTGCATATGACTGCTGAGTGAAGTCTAGACAAATTGCTTGTTGATATTAAACAAATGAAGAAATTCCTCTAGCAATATCTGAAATAAGTGAGGATAACACTAGTTAAAGCTGACCAGGGTCAGCTTTAGCTTACACAAAAACAAGTATGTATGCTCATTTTTAAGTCTAGCTTGACATCTGACTTCTTGCTTTCAGCTACTGCTATTTTTTTGCTTTGTTTTGGTTTTGCATCTCTCTCCCAATAGTGGTGTAGGATCTGCACTACTCTTCTAAATGTCAGGTAGACTAGGATGAAATTTGGGCATTTTCCTCAGCATAATTTTCATGACAAAATAGGGACACACAAAACAATTGCCAGTGCTGCAAGAACATTGATGGCAGACAGTGAAATTCATATACAGTCGGTTAGCAAAAAGACAATCAGACCTGCAGGGCTTTTAATTGCTGCTAAGGGACTTTGAAATGTGTTGCGGTGAGTTTTTTGTGCATTTTTGTGGCTTGCTAAGTGAAAGCTTCACACGCGTGCAAAAAACTGGAAAGTTCATACCCTCAAGGATCTTCAGACTTCACTCAGAAGCCCTGCAAGATGCATAGTCATTTCCAGATTTTAAAGGGTTGATCCATTTCGGTAAGCTATCCATTATAGATCACATAAATCGTCCAAATCATCATCATTATTATATCTCAGTTTTATTATAGATCTGGCAAGAAACAGCAGTCAAGACTGGAGCCTAACTACTGTCACAGTAGCTATGTGATATAACCGGACATTTTAGAATACTATTAGCAGTCTGGATGACGGAATAGTAAGTATATATGTTAAATTAGCAAATAACATCTGTGTGAGAAGGTCTGCAAGTATGCTGGAAGATGGGGTAGAATAAAAAATGATTCTGATTAACTGGAAAGAGAGTCTGAAAAACTAGGATGAAATTCATTGTGGACAAGTGCAAGGTACTACACTTCGGCAGGATGACTCAACAGCATAAATATAAGATAGAGAATCACCAGCTAGGCAGTTTTCTAGGAAAAGACTGGATGGTTGTAATGGATCACAAAATGAACATTAGTCCACAGTGCCAGGTGGCTGCAGAAAAGGCAAACAGTGTATTAGGATGAATAAATAGAATTGTACTTTGTGAAACAAATGATAATTCTCCTGCCCTGTGTGGCAGGTACGACCTGAACTAAAATATCAGAGTGCCTGGGACGGTTGTTGGCAAACTGGGAGATAACTCTGTTTTGCATCCCTGCTTATCAAACCAAACTAAGTTGTTTCCCAAGTGGTACATGAAATCTGGCCATGTGTGTCAAAGATGGGAACTGCTGCCTGAAGCAGCAAGGTGCTTCTAGGACTGTTCCATAGTATCCACATGTATACTGAGGAGTAATTCTGCTGAACAGTCATTAGAAAAATTTGTCATTAGCAACTAATATTTAATTCTTCAGAAATATTTCTTTCATGGGTAGATATTAGCAAGACAGAATTCTCTAGCCTCATTTTTTCACAAAAAGCTTTAGAAGCATATCTGTATCTTCTAATATCCTGTAAGTTTGCCATATCTGTATCTAAATATCCATATCTATCTATCTGTCTATCTTCATACAAATCTATATGAATGGGCCCTTACATTTGGATACACTGGAGATAGCAGACTCTTGATATCCAATTCCTTTCTGTCACACATCTAAAACTTTCACCTTAGTTTCACCTTTCAGATCTTTTTTCACCAGAATGAAAGTTTGTATTGAAATTTGCTGTGCTGCTGAGGCAATTTTTCTTCCCCCAATAGATCTGAGTGATTTTTAGTACAAAGCACCTTAGGCTGCTTGTGCTAAGAGGTGCCTTTCTCCTGTGCATCTGTGGGCTGTGTACACAGTTACAGTGCTTCACACGGCATATTTCAGACCACTGTCATTAACAGACAACATGAAACGAGTCCTCTGGATCAGCAGAGAATAAATTCAAAGTAAAGTTAGCAACAGCTATTTTGTGATTTCCTCTGTGAAATATTTCTGCAAGGTCTTTAAAGACTCAACCAATATTTCCAAAGCCGATCAGACAGCAGATAGTATCCCTTCCCACTTGACTTTGTGCCCAGAGCTCCTAGGAGTGGAGACTTTGCCAGGGTTGGTTTCCAGCTTCAGCAAAGCTATGGTGAGTAACAGTGACTGAAAATCCACCCAAATTACATAATAAACAACCCTCTACACTGTACCAAAGAGGGACTCGACATCCTGGTGCTTTACCAAGATCCATACCATCTGTAACAGCAGGAAATCCATGCTGACTATCAATTTGCAAACTTTGTTCAACATCATTCATGTATGAGAGTCTTTCTTCCTCATGCCTTTGTCTGGATATACTGGCTAGATGAAGTCTTTCTTATTTTAGGAAATCTCCCTCCAACTATAATTCTTAAACTCAGCAAAGACAGACAGAGCATAGAAACTTTACCTTTAATATTAAAAATTTTATGCAAATATTCTGAGAGGAGATTGAACAATCCAAAATATACATGACTATTTTTCTATGGATACTCTAGATAAACATTAGCAATACCCAGGCTACTTTTCAGTGTTGGTATCAGTATCAAAAGACTGGAAAATCTTAAAACACTGAAAGACCATCTGTGCCTGCTAGCAACTGCCAAATTTGCAACTGTGGTTTCTTCCCTGCTAATTCCATATTTTCATGATAGATTAATGGGCACCATTTATCCAGAATAAATAAATGTGGAAGGTCCGCCTTCCCCCTTCACCCCGCCTCATCGTTTTACTGATTTCCACCAGACCACTGAGCACACTGATGCAAGTAAGCCACAGTCTGGATTCAGAAATGATCACATTTGGTAGAAAAGAAATGCTTGGCATTGCCAATTTACAGATTGAAAGTCCTTGAAGTTAAAAAGAAATATATCCAGAGAGCTCTAGACTACGAACAACACAGATAGACCATTAAAGTTGAAGGATTTTTCTTTGCTTTCCTTGACTTACATTTAACCTGTGTGCAGAAAAGCATATAGTTATTTTTCACACACTACTCCTTTTTCACTGTGTGTACTCATCTTGTTTATTTCTTTTGAGAGTCATTTCAGACACATATATTTAGATTTTAGCTTGCTAATTTATGCCAGCTAGTGTAAAATTATAGGGTTGGGAATAAAGTTGCAGAATCAAACCTTTATACATGCTTTGAAGGAAAATTTTCTGCTATATAGAGTAAAACTTCCCCAATCCACAATTTGCTAATCTTTCCATTTAGTAATGCCTGCAGACACACACATGCACTTTCACAAACATACATACTTCACAGGTTTAATAAGAGAACCATATTTCAATGAGCACTCATAGTATTGAGATTACATTGATTTCCATAAAGTTTATCATTGTAGCTGTGCTACCCCATACCAACTAGTATCTTTAATCTACAAAAGTCTACCAACATATATCTAACACATTCTTTGCCCCTCGGATGATTTCATTATGTGTTTATTGGGTGCCAGTTGCAAATTTGGAATGCAAAATTGTACATAATCTTGTTAAATACACTTCTCCTAAAAGAAAGAGGTATGCCTTTGCTATGTCTGCCGTCCCTATTCACTGTAGCTCCAGGTTTTGCTAAGAGGTATAAGCTGATAAAGCCTGTTGGTGCATTTCCTGACATATCTGATCCTGAATGACATTACATGTTATAAAAAAAAAAAAAAAAAAAGGCTGAGCATGCCACATGCCAAGAGACATGCACACTCCATGGATGTGCAAAAGCAGGGCAGAGGATTGCTGCTGCACAGGTGCTGGCAGGCATGTCTGCTGAACTTCACTGCTACCTTCTTAATAGCCTCTCTTAACAGTCTCCTCTCCTTGCTTGTAAATATACATTAGGCTGAGAACAAAGCCTGGAAATTCCTCTGAGTGAACCACAACTGAGGAGCTGCACAAACTCAGAGACAGAGAAGGAAGGCAGGGCAGCACAGGTTCACCTGGAGCTCACACAACTAGCAGATGAGACATGGCGCTTATATTTTCTATTGCGCAGTCTCCCACTGTTTAATATTGTATTGTTTTTACTGAGCTAACCCAGCAATAAAAAGGTTAAATTAACCTAAAAAAATTTACTAGAAAAATCAGGCAGAAAAATATAATCTGCTTCACTCCAAGATGCTTTTTTGGATCTTATTTATTTGTCTAAACACAAAAAAGCAGACATAGTCTAATTCTTTATCTGTTCCAGCCAGCTTTGAGTGCTTGGACTTTACTGAAAACCCTTGCATTTTTTTTCTCTGTGGCTTGAAACACTCTGTGCTGGATTTACTTCCTATTTGCTTAATTTTTGTATATATAAAATGATCGTTTGTGATGCGATTTCTCTATATTTACATTAGCATGAACAGCAGACTCAAACCTATTCTATCCCTAAACTCATGAGACTATTAAATAGAAACTTTGATTATTACTTCAACAACTCCAAAAATTACAACTCCATAATTACTGAAGGGAAAATTTAATGGGACTCAATGGGACTAAAGGACCTGATAAAGCATTTTTTGAAACAGCGATACCCTCCTGAAGAACATTTATGGCTAATTTATGGACAACTTGACTGGGTCTAAACAAACAAGTGCCATGCAATAACACTGAAGAAGCTGGAGAAATTACATATTCAGCCTTAGAAAGACACTACCTGCACCTGCTTGTTCATGCACAGAGTGGCAATGTCATCATTTAGAAAGGAACCACTTATTCAGTCTCTAGGCCAAAAGAAATGTATCAATGAAGAAGAAGAAAAAACCCAACCACCCAGAAGGCAGTTAAGGAAAAAAACTAAAATCTGTCAAAAATCATGGAAGTCCTCAATTATAGTTTATCCAACATTTTATAGGGGGAAAAAAGCTTGAATCCTTCGAGCCAATACTATTTACAGTTGCTGCAATGAAAATTCTAATTTTGTGCTCTAATGAACACAAAACGATCCATAGTCAACCTTGGCAAAAGTTATAATGACTGTGTAATTGGAGTGACTTTGCCACATTAAAAAAAAATCGCAAAATTGTAGGAAACTGCCAAGAAATAAAACTATGGGATAGGCAGTCTTGGGTATGCGATACAGAGAGCCATTTTGTCTTTGCAGCTTGGTAAACGCTGGGCTTATAAAACCATGACACATTGGTATGCAAGTCTTGCCGCATGTTAAGACTTACTGTGAATTACCCTGAATTGTGAATTACCTGTGTGATACAGAGTTTACTTTTTAAAAACAGAGCTCGCACTGCCATTCTATCTGCTGTCACCGATACGCGTACAGGCATGCGGGAGGTATCTGGTGGTATCTGGTATGCTGCTAGGGGAATTTTAATGGGGAGGAAATGAAAAGGCCCCAAGGAGCATGAGGAAGGTCCTGTGACCACAGCAGGAGAGAGGACAAGGATGGGGGAAGCAGGAGCTCTGCACCGGCGCCACATGCTAATACTCAGCAACTGCCATACCCACATACACGGCAATGGACTAATATCCGAAGGCCAAACTCGCCTTTGCTGCAATGCCCCTTATGAAGAATTTGTCTTTAAATACCACAGTTTCGCTTTTGAGTATGACTGAACAAGGATTTTCTGTCTACTTACCACAACAACGCCTTCAGTTGGGAGCTGCGCTAAGTCCTGTAAAGAACGCTAATACCATCCCCAAACGTAACGCTAAGTCTTTCCTTTCTGAGTCTTCCTGAATGATTCTGCCTTGGGATTGGGAACCCAAGCATCTTTAACAGAAATAAATAAGTCCTCCCCATTTTCATTGTGGTAAAAATTCTTCCACAGTATTTCAGAGGACTTTTCACAATGCTCGTTCACTTGAGAGCCAAATCTGATTCGACATGAAGTTCCACTGTGAAGAAACTGTTGCATGTGATGACACTGGTTATTGAAAATTGAAATGAAGTGCAAGGAAGCTAACACCAACGTGTATGAAATTCTGCTGTCTTTGAATGACACAGGGAACTCAATATATCTAATCATCAAAGTGAAGCCCATTGGGAACTGCACTACCGTTGCATTGCAGAAGGTTGCCACTTGATTGCTAGACCCCAAAGTGCTAAGCCATATGCCACTTATTTCTGTGTCTAAATAGCTTACTATGATTGATACTGAGGACGGCTCTTCTCTTCATAGAGAAACGATAATCAAGACAACAAGAATTAGGAAACAGAATATACAAATTATTTTTTACAATCCTAATTTTTAACCCTGTCTGTTCCTGGAGCTCAATTTAAGTTACTCCTCCCTTTAACAAATTCACTTCATGCTTATTTTTTTTTCCAGCAGAATACCAGCTTTTGCAGATTTTATCTTGAAAGCTGCATTCAGAAGGCTTTTGCTCTCAACGACTATTGGTGTGTGGCCAGAAGAGCTTGATTATAAGGGCTTAGTGCTGGCCTTGAGTGTAAAATTTTTCCCTTTCTTTAGCAAGTTTATTTTTCCCCCTGACCTTGTGCCAATCTCCTTGATTTTTCTTCCTCGCTCACCTGTCTCTCTGAATCAGCCTTTTCTGAGCACTCCTCCAGCCTCTCCCCAGCCAAAGTCGTCCCAAGGTCAGCGGAGGACCCGAATCCCTGCACTCCCGCGGGTCCCTGCTGCTGCCGGAGGCGAACGCACTCCGTTTGCAATATGCTCCTTTTCCACTTGACAGAGCCTACGAGCCAGCGTGTGTATCCAAACGTGGGTGCCACGGTTAGGGAGAGCACCACGGCGGCAAGGCAGGGCCGCGTCTGCGAAGAGCCAGCAGCCGGCGGGGCGCAAGGGATGCGCCCCTGCGTGACAGCAGCTCCGCGGGAGCTGCACAGCTCCACGCGACCTCGACACGCAGCGCAAAACAAAAATCAGCGCAGGCACGGTGAGTGGCCCCGCTCCCACTACGCTCATCTCTTCTTTCATCCATGATCTTTTCAAGTCGCAGAGCATTACGGTGAACTGCTCTGCACTTAAAGTAATAACCGCAGCCTCCCTGCCACTATTAATAAAAATATTTAATGCTCTTGTTAGGAGGCGCAATTTGATTACTGAACTGTTATCCAACAAATCCTGAAAACAATTCAAAGTAAATTTCCCTAATATGTCTATTTTTCTATCCTGCCAGAAGGGTTGCTAATGAATTTGCTGCTTGAATGCACAGACAGATTGGGAACTATAACTGTGCTGGCCTGGGCAACATGGCACTGGCACCAAAAACCTATTTGTACCCATACAAA
This sequence comes from Rhea pennata, assembly GCF_028389875.1. Taxonomy (NCBI): domain Eukaryota; kingdom Metazoa; phylum Chordata; class Aves; order Rheiformes; family Rheidae; genus Rhea; species Rhea pennata. The sequence goes on along the minus strand of NC_084673.1, from coordinate 14,603,476 downwards.
GTTCTCTCTAGAGTATGTCTCTCATCCAGAGGTGATTTTCCAATAAAATCAGCCTCGATTATTGCAAGCGCAGGAGCAATCCCTGAGGGAGCATATCAGGCAATTCAATACTAGGAAATGTTGTACTAGGCAAAATTAACCTTGTAGCAGTGTTATTTCCTGAAACATTATCTAGCTTTTGCCTTTCTTTTGTATTCATCGATCCTAAATGAATGGATTTTTTTCTTACTTCTCTCACTTAGCAAAAGATCATTATTTTTTGTACTTGTATTAAAAACAATAAATGCATGAAAGACACCTGTTTTTCCTTCTAATTCGCTTATATTACCGCCAAAGTAAAGGTCTGTGTTTGCTCTATGGCAGGCACTTTTTCTTAGCTGAAAGGTGACAGCAAGGGAGGGCCGCTTTTATTCTGTACTATTTTAATGAACCCACAAAGTAAAGGAAACCCACTAGACATATTAACAGGAGGCTTCAAGCCAGCAAGGTCCAGGAAGCTTCATTCTCCCCTCTCACATCAAGGTTAAAAAAAAAAAAAAAAAGAAAAGAAAAGTTAAGGCAGTGAAACCAGAGGAGTTTCATGGCCTAAATGAGACCTACAGGTCTCAGAGTTGCTGATAGCCTTGGTCTACGCCACAGGGTAGCTCCACCAATTGCCTCTTATCAGCACAGGCTCTCCAAGGCTGCGATTTTTGCTTGGAGAGTGTCTAGAATGTGTTGGACTCTAAATAAACCACACATTCATTTAAGTACCCTAGCACTACTTAAACGTTTGGCTTTAGTTTCTTATCTTAACAGTGAAATGAGGGAGAATGAGCTCTGTGGGCTGGTTCCTTGGCTGGATGCAGTTAGCTGAGCTGACAGCAGCAAAAGCGGCACCGGAGTTTACACCAGCATCAGGCCTTTCACTCAGTTTTGCTGGCATTTGTTGCTTGGCTGCAATATTTTAACTGTACAGAAATATTCAAGCTTTTTAAAGCATTACTTTATAAGAGATCATAGGTAGTTAGAAAACTGTTATTTACTACACTGTCCAAAACAAACACTTAGACTATTTGAATAAATTCTAAGTGACTAAAAATTAAAAATAATTACCAGAAAGACAAATTCAAGTCTAAAATGATCATATTGCTCAAACACAGCATGAGTGAGGAGAGAAGAATATATCCTCCTTTGATATTGATCCTGGCAGATACCGGCCAAAACTGGAAGATAAGTACCAACTCGAACTAATTTTTTTTTAGAAAAGAGAATGTGGGCTAAAAAGGTTTTGTTTGCTTTTCTTTTCAACTTTTAAAAATTGACCTAAATTTAATTTTGACAAACTGCAGCACAATGAAAGTGTAAAAATGTTGTTCTGAAAAATAACAAAACTGATCCACTTATAACCAAAAGACTTATTTTTATCTAGCTGCAAGAGTCTTGGCAAATTTGACACAAATGCGTGACTAGCTTTGGTCAACAGTAATACACGTTTTCTGCAAATAAAAATACACAAACAAAAGTTTATTTAGCTGTCTGCAATTCCATGATGGCTACTGAGTAACACACTTGGCTGGGGCGCTGAGCGGTGCCTCGTAGCTGGATGCAGCTCGCGGTGCTTGGTATTGATGGTGCGTGCTCAGATTTGCAAGAGATTAGATGAATGAGCTCTCAGAGTCTGTTCATCTCATTGTCTTGTAAGCAAACATTGTGCACTACATAGGACGTGTGGTAATTTAACCATCCACTATAAATTATACAATCAAGTCGGAAGCATTTCACTATAAAAATGTATTGCGCTCATTTGAAAAATGTGTGCTCTCTCTAGGTTCCCGTTGTGGTGGTAGCTGAAAACCTTAATACAAATACAAGCACAAACTATTTTATATTTCAGGACTTAGCCAATGTGACTCATTTGCGCAGTTTTAAGTCCAAACAAACTGCTAGTCAACTAAATTATAACTTATTACCACAGGCTACAGACTTCTAATACATCCTGTGGCTGGAAGAGGACTGATTTACTGTTTTGGGCCCTGCCAGTAGTTATCATGCATCATTTCCCTAGAAATAAAAATAGCCCTACTGTGGTTATCCTCTGGACTGATAAAAATATATCTAGCAAGATGTGTCAGAGGAGCAAATTCAGAAAATAAAGGTAAAATATTAAATAGAGTTATTATTTTACGTCTAAAGTACTACATCTTCCAGCTGCTGTGATGACTTTGGAATAAAGCAAAAGGTACTGTAAGAAGGAAAAAAGATCTAACGGAGCAATTGAGCTCTGATAAACCCACATGGGGACGGCTGAATTGTCAGAGCTTTGCAAGAGTCAAAATTTACATAAAAATCAGTATTTAGGGATTTGTGAGATATCATCAAAAAGGATTTAATATCTGCGTTTCTTTGCAAACAGTTTAAAAGCAGCAGTTTTATAATCCATTTCCAACACTAACCTTTAACTTGTAGGAGTGAGATAATCCTTTGCAACATTTCTAGAGTTCACATTCCGCTGAGGAAATGTAGTCCGTTAAATAAAACTTGCAGGAAACCAACAGTAGCATACATATATTGGTTTTCAGAATGATACTTTAGGTGCCAATCCTGTAGCAAGTATTGCATGTGAACACAGATTCAACTGCATGGTCCTACCTGTAGAATTAATAGCATTTTGGGTTTGCTGAATTTTTGGAGGGACTTTACTGCTAGTACAATAAATTGATCCCATTGCCAGAACTCTGTACCTGTGTAGATGCCTAAGTGGACAGACTAGGAGGATCAAGGACTAAAGAACAGTGTCTATAACTGCCTGTAAGCAGGCTTTTTCCTGGATTTTCACAGAGGATTTGAATGCTTTTGCATGCTAGACTTAAAGTATTAAAACATAAATATGAATGGATTTCTCTGAGAAATGAATAAGGGCAGGCTGTCCAGGCACTGTGTTGTAATGGATTTTTAGAACTATTTTAATTGATGCTAGCTGATTTAGTAGTTAGCCAAAAACAGTCAAGAGAGAAACAATGGGCAGAAAGGTTCAGAAGCCGAGTGTAACGTGGTGCTGTGAAAACTGCTTAGGAGTTATACTGAAAATGAGAGCTACTTTTGGTGCACCTCTTTTGTTTACAGCTGCCTACATTGCCTGGTTAAAAACAAACACACTTTCGGACCTAGCCCTGGGGCCTGCACTTATGCCAACCGGGGCAAAAGATCTGTTTATGGCTACTGCTACTACAGCATACATTAGCTGACCTTTGGAGGCTGACTTGCTTGCCCTCCCGCTTAGCGAGGCAACAAAAAAATCCTCTGGCTCTGTGTGACTCGCACAGACCTCAGCCCTGCCATGCAGAGCAAGGTCTGCCCAGAAAGGGAAAAGTGAGGTGCCACTCCAGCTGGTAAAACAAAGGTATTTTTAAAGTATAGTCAGTAGAAACAGTCACTCCCATTCCATGTATAATCAAGGATGAAAAGGCCATGAAAAATACCACTGCGCTTTGCAAATGAGAGGTCAATTGAAATGTCAAGACATCAAATGTTAATGGATTGCAATTCTAGTGATGGTTGGGACAGAAAACCGTACCATGTCCAGTCGAATGCCCTTCTGAGGAGAAGATGAGTTTTATGGAGGAAAAGACAATAAACATCAGAGGTTTTTCTGGTTAACAAGCCTATGGTTAGTCTGGTCAACGATGGAAAACAAATATATTTTGAAAATACAAGAAGCAGTGGGATCTTAACACCAGCTATAATTCAAGAACATATGTCTGGAAGTCATTAAGTCCACAGCAAATTTAAACATATGCAGGTGTTTGGGGAAAATGCCATTGCTTTCTACTGAAGAATTTTAAAGGGACTGTAAAAGAAGAGAGGACACAGGACACTCAAGGAAGTCAATGTTTTCTTCCCCAGAGCAAGAAGTCAATTCAAATGTTCTCACGGTTCTACAGCAGTTAATGGAATACATAGACCACTCTTAAAAACATTATTTTTCAATTTTAAAAATCTAATTTCTCCAACAAAACTGTTCTAGTCTCCACTGTTGGATGACATCAGGACTTATCTGAATTATTCTTTTACCTGCCAACATTTTCCCAAGGAATCCCTCCGACCACTTTCATGCAGGACTGCACTCTGGGGCATTTGTTTAGAGTCAGAATATATCCAGTTCCTATTCAGAAGGATGTTTCCATGCAAAGATATCCTTTCTCTCATACAGAAAAGAGAAAAAAAGAAGCTAGTTATCTTTATAACAGCTGCCTCTGCCTGATTAGGAGATACACATCCTTTCCTTTCCAATCTCAGACAGAGTAGGCTTGGGCTTATATTAGCTCACTGGTACAGTCACTTGCTTGGAGGGAAAACTGCTTTATTAGTATTTTTTGAGTAGGAAGTATCTCCTTGGTCTATATGACAGAGATCTGTAATACAACAAATAAGGGATAGTCAGTAATCATTTACTGATTCTCATAACCACTTGCATGAATTCCAGTGAATATATTGGGAGAAGGGTTTAAAACAAACAAAAGACAATACTGTTGCACACACTATGGTGTCATGCCACAGAATGTTGTAGGGGCAAGAAGCATGAACAGATTTCAAAAAGATTCTGCATAGAGGATAATTCCTTTGGTAGTTCCTAAACACATGCTGTGCAGCAATGGTAGAGTAACCTGCCATGAGCAGATCAATGGGCAAATGCTCCTTGTGGAGGATGACTCAATAATAGTTCTTCCTCCACTTTCTGCCATTGGTAGCTATGAATTACTTGGCTAGTGGACCTTCAGTCTATGTTAAGCTATAGGTTGCCAAGTGAAGTGTATTTGTACATGAGGGTGAGGCCCTATGTGTCTAACCCTGACTGCCTGGATCTGAGGGGATCCCGCAGCTTGAACCACAAGCCAAGCCAAGTGATGTGGTCCAAGTCAGCATAGATATGATTCCTCTAGATGCTAGGCTTTACTCCTCAGCTGGTTTGGGCTTCCATTGCCTACTCAAGTCTGGAAATGTGTGGGAACTGTGATCATCAGCTGGGTTTCATAAAAAACGTTGCTATTGATTCCTATGGAGATCTCTGTCCTCCTCCTTCTCCATTGAACCACAGAGTATATAGATGATTATTTCCCTTGGATGTGTCCTGATTTGAACTCATTGCTTATGTTACAGCTCTTTAGAAATTGGAAACCTTACATAGAGTAAACTTGGGTAAGTCGTGGCATCTCTTTCAGGTTCAGGAATGGGAACAGTATGACAAGCATGGGCCTACTTCTCTCCCAAGTAAGGGAGAAAGTATCTAGGACTTTGCATCCTGGAATCAGCATCCTTCTCTACTACAGATTCTCAGTGTAAATATGGACAGAGCCAATGGGGATGGTAAGTGCTCGTTATAAGACATGGACAGGGCAGGATAAATGAGATGAGATGTTCAGATGCTGTAGTTATGCAGGCCATATTGGCACCTCACAAAGACATGGTCTTTAGATGGTCTTACGTTTTTGGAATACTAACTGAAATATTGCACTGAAAAAATCAATTTACCATTTTATATATGGTTATCTATAACAACATTGTGTCAGGTGATGCTACCAATGCAACAAGAGGGATTCCTCTGGGTGCGCTACATTTCCTCACAGTGCTGCAAGCAACATGGAATTGAGACTAAGTGCTCTGAAGGAGCCAAACACCACCTGCATCCACCTCAGCCCTGGTTAAGTTCACATCCGTTAGTCTAAGCACTGACAAACATCTGGATATTAACAAGTCAGATCCTTGGCTGGCTTATTAAGCTGTAGTAAGGAAACTTCCTCTTTATTCCCTCCAGAAGAGTTAACTGTTGGAGGGCTTCTAGAGAACAAATAGAAATAGCAAATTTTCTCCTGAACATGAAAAGGGCAACATTAATAAACTTAACAACCAGAAGTAAACAGACCATTTCTATGGAAATTCAAGTTATGCTCCTTAACTGATGTGTCAAATAGTGGAAATATCACGCTCAGTCCACTGACAATGTATAAATTATAGTCTTTAAAAGGGAATGATTCCTCATTCCAGTTTTGGGACACAGGAACCATGTCAGCACAGCATACAAGCAAGGACATTTTTTATGCTAATGACAACTGAGAATATTTTTATATATATATATATATATATGTATGTATATATGTATTGTAACAGATGTCAAATGCAGTTAGATTCAACTCAACTTATTAGTGCGTGGCTTTTAGCCAAAAGCAATTCACATTTGCAGAAGTGTACTATCACATATGTCTTAATAACAGAAATGTGTTTTTAAAAATGTATGTGATAAGCCACATATGGTAGAAGGAATCTGTACAGCTTTCAGTCCTTATGACAATAGAAGCTACTAACTTTATTTTGCATAGCTGAGGAACATTAAAATTCAAGTGAAATTCTCTTCGACATTTGAGAGCTACAAAAGCAATAGCACAAAGAGCTAGACAAGCCTGAGCTGTACTAAGTGTGGCTGTGATGCTTATATAAATACAATCGCTATCTACTACTGCCATCTTAAAGGTACTAATTTTATTCTTGCCCTGAGAGATAATATTTTAGCATAAAATCATAATTGTGTACAGGTACATTAAGCACTTACATTTCACTGAAAAATACTAGGCAGATTTTTTGTCAGCTCTTCGTTACGAAGAGTGTAATTAATATGTATAATGGATTCCCTAGGGTACTAATTGAAGCTGCAACTATGAACGTAGTCAAAGAGAACTTAAACAACTAGTTGGGGAAAATATGACAGGGCGAGATATACACATGTAGGTGGAAAGAGTGAGACTGTCCGTCTGGCCTTCTTCCATTCCAAAATGTTACAACACTTACTCAAGTCCCAGGAAGGAATGATTTAACCTAGCCCCTTCTCTCCCCACTTCTGGTGGAGTAATTGGATGTTGGTGTCAAGTACAAGCTATTTAATGACTGCTAGGCTCAAGACCTCTGTTAAATGCAGGGGAACTCAATTCATTTGAGCTGTTCTGGAGAATTTGATCCAAATATGAAAAAAAGTAAATACATTATTATTTTGGAGTTGTTCCCCAGGACCTTCATCAGTTTTCCTTTCCTGGATCTTTTAGGAAGTGAGGTGAAATCACAGCTCATTTCACACTACTAAACAACCACAGGTAACAATGACTTTAATTCAGCTTGCACTGAATTTGAACTAGCCCTACAGGCATGAAAGGTCCCTTGTCTTATTAGAAGTTTCATGTGCTATCAGGTCCCCACTGGATCCCCTATTAAAATCCCCATTTTTAATTTTTATCAGATTAAATGAAACATAGAGACTGATTTATGACTATATTGTATCTTGCCTAATCATTCCAAGCAGTGTTTATACATGTTTTGCGTTCACTTTGTAAGGTGTAAATGACTGTACATGATGGAAGTGAGAAGTAGAACCATATCCTGTTGTTACGCACCCTAAAAAACAATGATTTGTGAGTCCTGTCAGTGCATCTTCCTACAAATACAGAAACGCTCTAGTTCAAAAGTCTGCATGATCAACAAACTAACATGACAACAGAAGTATTTCCTCTGTACATAGCAAGAATATACAGTTACTAGGACTTAGTTAAACTGCAATGACTAGCTACTGAAGCTAAAAATAGGTGTTTTATTGGTATATAAGAGCCCATTAAAACTCCAGTATTCATTATTTAAATAGAACCACTGATTGCTGATAGCTTTAACTGAAAATGCCTTTTCTCAAAGAGCCAGGACATCTATATAGCAACGTTCTTAATTCAATAATATATAGCTGAGTGTTGCCGCTAGTGCCCTAAGATTTAAGAACTTCTCGTAAAATACCCTGGAAATTGCTCCCTAGTAACTTGCTCATCCTTCATCAAACCCTCCTGTAAAGAGCAGACACACACGTATGAGTGTGGTAGCAGCGAGATGCACATGCGGAGCGAGAAAGAGCTCTTAACCAACAGGGTGGCAAAGCCTTGATACTTAGGTGCAAAATATTCCCATGTGCTTAGAAATCGTTTGGCACATTCTTAGTTATTTCCCCCTGTCAGACCTTCTCAAGGATTGCAATTAAAAATCGTAATCTTTTTAGCATGTACAAACCTCCCCAAGGGTAGGAGCACGACGTATTGAGTATGACTGGGATGTTATTTGGCAGCTATTCATAGACAATACATTAATTTATGGAAACTGCATGAAACTTGGGGAGTGCAATCATAACGGACACATGGAAAAATCAGAAGCTTTCCTCAGCGATACTGACTTTTTTATAGCTATGATTAGGGGTAACCTGAATTCCCACATCTCTTTTACTGCCCTTCTTATTGCCTTAGTCTTTTTTGTGACCGTATGCAAGAAGCTCATTAAAGTAACATTTTCCAACGGATATAAAAACAACTTACTTCACAGGAATGTTTCTCAATTTTGTCTTTTCAGCGGCCTGTAAACATAAGAGGGGCGGGGGAGACAAACAGTTAAGCCACATGCCTAAAGCACAACTCGCCGCAACGGGAACGACCTGCGCAGGCCAGAAAGGCCTGCGAGCCCATGCTGCGGGGGGCGGCGGGCAGCGGGCGCTGCCGCCCGGCCCGGCCCGGCCCGGCCCGGCCCGGCGGGACGCCGCCGCACCGCCGGCCCCCGTGCACCCGCCACGCCTCGCGGTACCGCCGCGGTTTGTTTATCGCTAACGGCCGTGGGTGTTTGGGCACTTAGGAGCCGCTCGTCGGGGGTGACGGCTTCACCCGCCGCCCTGGGGTCCGGACCGACCCTCCCCGCCCGCCCGCCCGCAGCCGGAACGGCGGCCGCGGCGGGAGGCAGCGCCGGCAGGAACGGGCCCTGCCTCCCCTCCAAACCCCTTCTTGTCTGCCAGCCGAAAAGGGCAAGGGATGACCAAATGTTCAGATCAATTTCCTCTCGTGAAACCTTTGAGAAAACACACTCCAAACCACCTAAACGAGTAAGTCTCGGGGCCCCTCGGCCCGCAGCGCCTCAGACGCGGAGCCTGGTTCCAGTTTATTGCTGAACCCATTGATCTGTGTACAGTCCATTTATCATTCATGAAAAGAGCCAGTGATCTTCACAGTATATTAGAAGAAACAACTCAGATCATCTGTCAACGGCCCTCTTATTCCTGTTTCCCTCTCCACGGGGATTTCATCTCCTTCGATTCTTCTTGAATTAAAATGTTGCTAAGCAACGCAGCTGGGGGCACCGATGGCAGAGCCGCCACCGTCTACCACACGGGCTGAGCTGCTCCAGATTTTAGTGCAGATTTTCTTTTTTTTAATGCTTCTGTGGCATAATTATGTAATCTGAACGAACCTCGCCGCCCCTCTGAATTTTTCAAAAATAGTAACGTTTTAACACGGGAGGGCTGCAAATATCACCTCAAGAGAAACCCGTGCTGTCGTATCATTTTGGAGAATTCCTTTTAGTATTTACAGAACCTGACCATAATAGATTTAAATGTGGAAAGCGGTCAGATGGTTAGCGAGATTACCAGCACAGGCAGCAGAGAAAGGCAGAATTAAGATAACTGATCCATAAACCTATTATACTACGGAAAGTCTTAGTGCTTAATTACCTCGACAAATATTTTATAAAGCCTACAAAAATTGAAGGGTTTTGATGAGGGACTTCAGACTCTGGTATGCTTAGGGCTCCCACATAGCAACTACTAATATCAGTGGCCTTAAAAAATGCTCACATAAACCCTTACGGAATTAAATCCCATATGAAAACTGCCAGATTTGGGAAACCTCTGGGACCTGCACATTTGAATCCCAAACAGAATTCCAGAATGAGTTCTCCTGCACGCTCCTCAATGGGAATAGTTTTTCAAAATACATGGCATTTTGGCACTTTTGCTTCCAGCCATAGCAAACATAAAATTTATGTTTTAGGTCCATAGAAATCCCTAATATTGAGTTTTCATTTGAGAGAAGCAATTAAAGCTTGCGAGAGCTCAAGCAGGACAACAGTAACTTTCTGGGGTGGCTCTCTGTGTGCAAGAAAGGATGCTTTTGTTCTACATGGATTACATTTTCTATCTAAAGCATAAATCAATGCATGATATGAAACAATTACATTAATTGTACAGTACAGTTGCTACATAAAACAATTAAACCTCAGTTAAGATTTCACAAATCACTGTTACACACCCAAGCCTAATCCTGTCCTCTCCAACCAGCCCATGATGAAATGGGCTCCCTGCCTCATTAGTGAGATACTGCGACTTCTGCCTCCTTCCAATGATACTCTCCCAAATCCGCCCTTTTCAGCTGCCACATGCACATGCAGACTCAAAAGAGTGTTACTAAGAAATCTTTCTGAGTAATAAACTACATGTAACAACACGCAAATGCTTCATTTAAAATGGATTAAAACAGCATTAAAAATGGCATTTAAGTTACCCCAGCCTCCCATTAAATGACAAGTTTCACTCCCATCCTGCAGGGAACTAAAATTATTTTTAAACCTTATAAACTGCCTTCCATTACAGCAGAAGGTTTTCTAACTGTAGAGTGCTATTTTGCTTGATCCTTCTATATATCGAATAGTTAGACTATAACAACTCTGAGTTCAGGCATGTGAAACCTGTATCCAAATCTCAGATCCAGGCCTTCCCCCTTCCCCCAAATTATTTAAAAATCAATTTAAAAACCCCACTTTCAAAATACATATAAAGAAGAGAAAACAGAATAGTGTAAAGTGTCAGCGGTCACACGGAAGTAACACTGCAGCTGATTAATGCACAGTAAAGCAGAAGGTATTCTGTAGAGTATGTGTGTGATGGCGCGAGCTAAACTGTTTGCATGAAAGATTAAAGAAGATGAAGATATTTCAAAGCATGAGAACTGGCAATGTCAAAGACACGGAATATTAAAGAGCAGAGTCTAAACTGGGCATTTGACTTTCGACTATGGTGATGGCAACAGTTCACCCAGAGGGAAATGTGGTAGTTTTCGGGACAAAGAGTTATAGATTCATTTTATTTTCTAGGGTTATGAAGAATCTAGCACATATTTCTTCTTAGATTTTTAGCTGGAGAATTCCCCTCAGTTTTTTCCTATGTTATTTGGAGAAGGCATTTCCCTAATTGTTAAGAAAGGACACATACTGTGGGGAGAGCGTCCTCACACATGTACTCACTTACACATAGCTTTAAAAGAATATTGTAAGCTCTCAGGTCTCAGCTCGCAGGTCAGTCTACACACCAGCCTAATTTCATGGTGGATGATAAAGCAACTGGACATTTCCTATTGCAAATGAATCAGTTTGCCACTGAGTGGGAACATGGTGGTGTTAAACATAGCACAGAATAAATGCCTGGAATTCCTTCTGAGAAAGAAATGCAGGATCTGGCCTTCTGCTTTTATTTGTCTTGTATGTGTTGCTCATTCATTTTTCAAAGTGCATTTGTTGCGATATCATGAGCATGCCCAGTGGCAGAAGATAAAGAAAGGCAAAATCAAAGTGACATTGAGTAACTCTACACATTAAGCTTTGATGCAGAAACATATTGTTTGAAAATATTTGGTGTGCAGCAGGTCTGTCAATTAGAGCTAATTATTTTTCTCTGATCAGGAAGAATGCAATCTTGTTTTAGGCAGGTTTCTTTGAAATGCATGTCTTTTATATAACTTCATTATAGGAAAATACTTCTTCCAAATTACTTTTTTTCTGGGCTGCTTAGCTATTGACTCAAATTGTCTGTGTTGAGTAGTTCTCTCTGCTTTGATAATTAACTTTTGATCATTACTGAATTTAGCAGCTCTAGTCAGATGTGTTCATAGCCATCCTCCTCAACTATTTCGGTGCTCATTGCCTTTAATCTTTGAACAAAATGATCTCATTGAGCCTCCATCAACCTCGCTACTCAGTTAATAATTCCTGTTTCTCATCTTCATGACTGAGTTTGATTTGTTTTAGACTTGATGGGAGCTTTTGATTATTAATTTAAGATATTTCAAAGACAAACATGTTTTAAGAGTTATTTTGTTTACCTTATATTCCTGGGTTTTTACAAATAAGCAACTGGTTTTACTCCACAATGATTCCTAAACTTCATGCATTAAAAGTATTATCTAGAAATAGAGCAAGTAGGAGGTTCCCAAATCACGATACATGTGCTCTGAGTGGGAAATGATGCTGCAAAAGATTGGAATGAAATTGAACTGGTATAATGTAATGTTCAATGGGTGTTGGGAGAATTACATCATGGGACCTTTGCTAATTTTGAGCTTGAAAATGTGCATTAAAATAATTTAGGATGATTAGAAAATGGAAGCCAGACTGAACTAGACAATCATTCCACTTTAATTTGTAATTTCCTTCTGATGTTTTTTTTTTTTTTTTACAATTATGGCCTTCATGTAATTGTGCCACCTCTCTCCAACATCTCTCCTCAGCTGAGGCTAGTGGTGAATAAGAAGAAAGAAGATGAAGAATATATGAAAAGTAGTAAGCTATACAGGAAAACCAGCAAAGGGAATTTACCAGGGGATGCTTTCCCATGGTTTTTATAATGGCCAAAGACTTTTGCCTCTTATGGTGTATTACTCCTCATTTTGGCACTATTTGCTTTGGCACTAGTTCTGGAACCACCTGCACTGTACTTCATTTGATCCCCAGTGTGGATATACCCACAAACTTATTTAATTAGTGGAAATCTAACTATTACACAAAAGAATGACCTTGAGAACAAGCATTTCAATTTTTCCATTGCACAACTGAGAAAACAAGATTTTCAGGGAAAATTATTTGGTTTTGAGGAAGTGACGTTTGACAAAAAGTCTGTATTTTTTTTAAAAAAATGCCTCTCACTCAGAACCACCATGGTCGGCCAGGCAACAAGTCAGTTGCTGAGGCTCCCAGAGTCTCTTCAGCTAAGACAGATGTAACCTCAAGTCCTCCAACCTGTAGGTGGAAGGAAGCAAGCCTTCATGCTCTAACCTTTCCCCAAAACTGCTGTGAACCTCACAGGGCTCAGCTCCCCATTTCTAATCAGCTCATACTCTGGGGGCAATAGCTAACCAACTCCATATAAGTAAGTTATAAACCACCATGGTGTTCTCCTGTCCTGCAGGAAGAAAAGAGATGCCTGGTGATTCAACTCAATACTCCAACAAAAGCAGAGAAACTTTCCATATTAGTGACTTATAGCAGATTCTTTGTTAATTACTGTTTGTCTTGGAAGTTATCCTATACTCCTTCACTTATAAAGAATACCTCACCTATGATCCTATATAAAGAACCAAAACCTACTAATTATGGACTGTGCTGTACTGTACTGTGCTCTGGCTCTATATTATACAGTTGGTCTTAGCTATGACTTCCTGTGGAGGAGAAGAACGTAGCATGCAAGAAAGAAATTATCCAAAATTGTACCGGGAATTAGGAAGCCCAAATATGAGGATTAGTATGTGACGATATATGCACGTATAACGTGTAAGTGTGGTGTACTCCCCCTCCCCCCCTTTTTTTAAACTGCATTGGTTACACTATCCTCTAGCTATCCCCTAATGTCAAGAGGGGAGACTGTATTTCTTTCTTGCTAATCGCCACTGACATCAAGTTGGCAACTTCGTATTTGAGACTCTGTCTGTGTTTTCCTCGGCCAGTCTCAGGCCAAGGACAAAAAGCCCAATGCTACTGCATCTAGGACCAACAACAATGGAGCAAGAAGATCCTTTCCACATCCTGTAGTATTTTAATAAAATAAGTACTTTCTCTTCAGAAGCCAGATAGGAGGGATGAATCATAGAATCATAGAATCAGTAAGGTTGGAATCAGCTGCAATTAATTTTATGAAAGACCAAGTCACTACACATGTGCTATCTACAAATCAAAATGGTTCATTGGTCTCTTGCTGTGTATAAACTACACAGAGAAACTACACAGAGAACTTCTCATCTTTGCTTTGAGCAATGCTGTAATCTTCATGGCTTTACAGAGAGATGTTCAAGAACATTTAGGGTTAAATTTTACTAAGTTGGAAATTTAATTTCAGTTGGTGCTATTGAGGCTAGGAAAAATGAAAAACAAATTTTAAGTGACCAACTCCAAAACAGACCATCTGTGGATTAGGAGTCACCTTCATCCCTGATGTAAGTGTACTGTTTTTAATTGAGCAACACCACAGATATATTTGGTCTTCTGCCGTCATTTTTTCCCAAATCCCCAAGCTAACTTCAGGCCAATGATGGAAATCAAACTGAGGAAGCATGTAATGAAAAACATGGCCACTTCCCATCCTTTACAGCCTATTCCATAAAAGAAGAAGAGAGCTACTGAGTGCATACTACATTCAGAGGAGAGCTTGTTGCTTGTGTAGACATACCTGAGCTGGTTTTAGATTACCTACTGTGGGTAAGATGAACACTATTGCTTCTGTGGCACTAGCTTCAATTTATCCAAGCTCTGTGGTGACCTTTACAATACAAACAGTTATGGCTATTTGTCACCAAATGGCCTGATTTTAAGGATAACTCATATACACATACGCTTGTATTAGGCACAACTTGGATTGTAGTATCAAAGTACCTTGACACAAGAGTCACTTGCCTTCCTTCTCCACTTATTTTGATACATTTTGGATTCTCTCAAAAATGCTTTTGATTGAAGCTGCAAAAAGTAGTACTACTTTTGACTTCTCCTTGTAACAAAGAAGTTGGAATTGCAATTGTAGTTGGCACTACTAATTCTACTGATTCACTTTCCAGGATGTTTTCAGGTTACTTTACAAATGCTAATGAACTCTCACAATCTCTTGTGAAGTTCAGTAGATTTAAATACACTCCACTGTACTGTTGCAGAATCGAGGCAGAAAGATGTTAATTGATTTTGTCCGTCATTGGTCAGAGATTTGCAGGCCAGAACCCCTGATTAGAGCTATGCCTGATTTTTCATAAGAACTGCTTTGTTTGGAAAATGAATATATCCTTGTACTGAATGTTCCATCTTTAAGAAAAAAGTTCTAAATTGAAATTCTGGTTTGAAACATCATTTCCTTGCAAATGATTTGTTACAAATTCATTACAAATGTTGCCTGCCTACAGGATGAAAATCTTATTTTGAAAATATACAAATAAAACATTTAGCTAGTGATAAAACCGAGCATTTATCTTCTTATTTTTTACTGTCTATTTTTTAAAATGTGTGTTATGTTCAACCTTCCAAATGGCTAATAAATCAGAAAATCCATTATTTGCTAGGTTTACTCCAGAGCCCTTCTCTACATGTTAATCCCACATTAAAACATCCTGAGGAGGCAAAAGAAACAGAGAGAAAAGGTCAAGAAGCAATTAGAAGGAAAAAAAAAAGAAAAAAAAAGAAAAAAAAAGAAAAAGAAGCCTCTCTACACTACTCCAAGAAAGCAAGAAAGGAGGAGCAAAAGGCTAGATTCAAACCCTGAGAATTTCCTACTACTTCACTGTACAGCTACAGACAAACTCCATAATATGTTTGGCTCATTTTCCTCAATTCTAACATACAGAGAGTAATTCTTTGTATCTACATCCCTGAGACTTAGCTGAATACTGCTGATATTTTGAGATCTTACAATGAGGGGTGCTTTCAGTGTGCGATGTCTTACTAATTTTCATTTCTGCAGCACTCACATTGGTTAAAATTTCCTGTATCAAAATGGAAATGGGGACTGGCAAGCCTCCCTGCGGCAGCCTCTCTTACCCTTGTTCACTTGCAGTTTATGCCCTCAGAGTCTCCTTGGTGGCAAAGGCCACTATCTCATTTCTCGGGGAGTCCAACCTGTTCTCAGCCTCTTCCCTACTCTAAATTAATGAGTAGTTCTCCAGACTGGCAAAGTAAAAGGGTAGAGTCAAACCACAACAGCAGTGGCAGTGCCGGGAAGATGTGATGTTGCTGTTGTTAATGCCTCCCATTTACTTCCTATGCAGGACTAATGATTTTAAGGATTTTAATCTATACTGAATATTTAATTCATTACAAACAGGCAGCAGAAGTGGTAGAGGCAAACACACACGAAATAACTCTTTGCTGACCTTGGTTTAGTACATTGCGTAGAAGACTTAGCCAGTTCCTAAACTGTGCAGCTCCAAAAACTGTACATAATACTACTGCCTTGACCTGGAATGCCCCCGGGGAGGGACCCCTGCCCAAATCCATTGCACTATCTCTCTGTGTCCCTGCAAGGACGCAGGAGGTCTGTTCTGGGAAGATTCATCCTGCTGGTACGGAATGGGGCACCTCCAGCACCAGCAAACCTCTCAGTGGCAGATGCATTCACTGTAAGAAAAATTAAGGCATTTAGTTCTCATTATTGTTATCCTCCCGGACTTCTTCCAGGGGAGATTAACTTTCACTTCTTCTCCCTCTTATTCTGGCTGACAGAAGCTAATTACTGGGTTTATCATACCTTTTCATCACCTTTCATCACCTGCTGGCCACCTATGAGCTGCTCTGCTCGACATTTGCTAACCCTAGTCTTAAAGCCAGCACTAGCACCATACTCCATCGGCGTGAAAAACAACCAAGAATTTAGGTTTTGAAGTTCACAGACAGTTGCTTAGGCTTTTACAAAAGCACCACACTGCAGATGGCCAGCACAAGAAAGCCAGACAATTTCTTTACTAAAATGCTTCACAAGGCATGCATGATAAAAATCACATTCTCCTTTCGAGGAGAAAAGGGAGATAAATGTTTCCTATGTGGTTGGATTAGTGAGTACTGAGCACTGAGATGGCCCGCAGATACCACAGTCTTCAGATTTATTTTTTATAGGACAGTATGGTCAAGTCTGGCTTTTCTCTTAAAACAACAACGCTGGTGTGAATTAATTATCTCACCTGCTGCTGCTGCCTTTGCTTGCTGCCAAAAAAAAATAAAAAATACAGCGCTTGTGCACAAGTGGCACACATAGAAAAAGGCTCTGCAGAAATGTATTTTGTCTATATTTATAACAAAAACTCCTTTATATGAACACAGGTGGACAGGCATGCACTCACAGACACAACATGATCCATCCTGCTGACTGAAAGCTTCACCTCCCTCCTCCCCCTTACCCAAGATCTCCAGTGTCTGTTCCTTACCGCCCTGCTGAGGAACTGCCAGCCTCTCCACCTCTACTTAATTGGTGGCAGAGGCACCAGATCTGTATTTAATGCCTGTGCTTCAGGTGAATGATGTCCTGTGGCATGGCTGAGGGAGCCTGCCTGCCTCAGGCTGGTGGCCTGAAGAGCTGAACAAAAGAGAGGCACCTGCATAAGAGAGCACTGAGGAACTATGAAGTGCCTGCTTACTTGGGGGCAGTGAGGAGAGGACTTCCTGTAGCTCTGTTTATCCATCTTTTCAAGTATTTAATTCCCCCTTTGCTAGAACTGCCTGTCTGCCAGTGTTTTCTTTTCCTGCATTGTTTCTCCTTCTGTGGCAGAGGGTTTTCCAGACGCTGAGCTGCTGGTGCGTACCAGGCAAGCTGCGACTCAGGGGCTGGCCGTGCCGGTTGAGGCAGCTGAGGCCCCAGAGCCCTGGTGGGAGTATGGCTGCAACCTTCAGGGCAAACCTCATTTGGTCAATTTGCAGCACAGAGCTGCATACAGCAACTGCTTGTCCTGGCGGCTATATTAATCCCCTTTCTCACTGATGGACAACTTCCACAACAGCAATATGTGTGGAAGTACTTGCATGAAATTCTGTGAATTTGAAAGACTGGAAAGCCTCTGATAACGTTGTATATTTTAGTGTGTGCCATGCTACTCACTCATAACCACAGCAAGCTCACCTCAGATCTCACAGCAGATACTGAAAACTTCTGCTGATAATAAACAAATACTATGATATGAACCTATGTCATTACTGTGTGAATTACCACCTTAGAAATGTCAGCCATCAAATTTCTTATTACCAAAGATTAGTCTAACAGAAGCTGCAGTATTCATTTTACACAGTCAGTGATATATGGCTATTTCAACTAGTGTTGTACAGAATAAAATAATTTGAGTATCAATTAAAATGGACTGAGGTAGCAAGAAGAGACATATCTTCATGCAAGGATTTTTCATGGTTATAGACTGACGAGGATGTATCATCCTAATAGCTTCTGTTTTCATTAATGGCTGAATGAAAACATTTCCTTACTATTATAAAACATAACTGTAGGTCTTAAACACTACAATGTGGGCTCTTCATCAAAACACATTCTGCTGTGGCAGCCACCGATGTTGCATCACTCTGGGATTTCAGTGGAACCAATGACAGATAAACTGTTTACATTAAAAGACTCTATCAAAGTTATTTTGCACCTAGTTTCATCCTAATCCATCTGATTTTTCTATAGCTTTGACAAGGCGACCTCTCTTGCTGTGTGTGCAGTATTGATGTCATTACTGAAGAGCTGTTCTTCAGCCTTTCTGCTGATAACAAAGTAAATGGAAATGTACAGAAACCTTGGGGAGGTAAACAACTTGCTCAGGATGCAGCTGAAAAACAGGGGAAATTACCACAGGAGGGATAACCACTGTTGCAGTGAAACTGGTCACTGTATCATTTTAAAAAGTGGTGTTTACATGATGAAAGCATACTGTATCTTTGAATTTCATAAACTTTTAAAAAATTTAACTTGAATAAAAGCTTTTTAAGTTTAGTATGCATTACAAGAATCCAAAGTTCGGCCTATGGCTAAAGTCATTTTTAGACTTAACTACAAAGTCAAACATTTTGTACGTAATTACCTAACACCAGCCAAGTGGGGAAAAAAGTATGTTTGGATAAAATACAACAGATATATCAGGGCCATGGATTATATACCTGTCTTGTATTTGAATGGCTATCACCAAAGTGTACATACAAAGGGCAATCATTAAGTGAAGGAGAAAAAAACAAATAGATAAAAACATCTAATTGAATTGTTCTGCCAAAAACACTATATATGTAAAATATTGAAAGTAATAGAGCAAGTCTGTAACTATTATCAAAGTTTCTGTAGTTCAAAAATACAGAGATTGCCAGCAATGTGCTTTAAATTAAGTATGCATTTCAAAAGTTAACAGGACTATTCCTTAGGCAGAAGAACAAAGAGGAGCTGGTTAAAGAAAATTAGGTACACTACAGCTACTTAAAATACTGTATCCAGGCACAACTCATTTAGATGCCTTTGAGCTCAAAGCTAATTTGAATTATACAGAAGTGCTTTAAAGAACAAAAATACCAACCTGTGTTTTATCTGAGCTCTTTTAGCTGAACTAACTAATTAAAAATCTTCACTACTCTTTCCTAATTTCTGATTTCTTTTTTCCACTGAGTAACAAAGCTATCTAAAAGCTCCATCCTCCCTTAAGAAACATTAGTTAACAGTTAACATTAGTATCCCTGAAATGCCTTGCCATCTAATGGTTTTATTAATAACATGTCTGTCACTTGCCTTGACTGTATCTCTTGTAGCCAATCTGAAAATATTGTGTAATAGGATCTCTAAATGCAATACTGATGCATATGCCAAAGTTTCTTGCAGAGACAGTAACATGTAAGTTTAAAAACTAGGCAATGCTTAAATTAAACACAACCATACCTCTCAAATAATACATTAAACAGATGTGTACCTGGTATTATAAATATGTGACATAAAAATCTATTGGGTTGGTCAGTGTGCATATTAAAAACAATTCAAGTGGGTCAAATTGTGGATAACTTAAAACTTTAAAGACAGCAATTTTAATAAAACTGTCAATACAATTTTCTTTGTAAAAACATTTGAGACTGATTATATTGCTTATATTGAAAGAGAAACGCAAGGTCTATATCTTTAGATCTTTTATTGAACTGTGAGCACAGCATCAATAACTGCTTCTCAGCTGTAAATGAAAATTGATTCCAGATCTAACCCTTCGTTTTCTATGTGTCTTTAATCTCAAATCACCCACAATGAAAGACAAAAGAATCAGCAATTTGTCTAAAGGACAAACATGTCATATGGTAAGCTCCAAAGTGCCAACACTGAAGATACTGTGGGACATGTTTATATGTGTTAGGTGTAGGCGAGGACTGTAGTCGCTAAAGCAAGGCCCAGAAAATGGTGACTGAGTTTGCAGCTGGGATGGAGTTACTTGTAACTTGACTCATGCTCTACTGTAATGATCAATATGGTCCAAAGATTTCCTGATTTGAAGTCAGAAGGGACCTATGATGATCATCTCCTTGGACCTCCTGCATGTTACAGTCCAAAGAAATTTATCCCACAACTTCTACATCAAACTCACAACTCCCAGAGTTCTCAGTACTGGAATCTAACAGGAAGGAAACCACAAGGTTTCCATGCAAGCTGCAGCAGTTTAGCACTAGCAGTTCTCATCTCTAGTCAGCTCAACTAGCTGGAACCTGTTTGGTCCTTTGGGGTGAAACTGAAGCGTACCACCTGCTCTCAGGAATTGTTTCATGGTGATATGTTGGTAGGCTGTCATCATGCACACTTCTTAAGCTCTTCTGGCAAAACCAAAAAGGCCTAACTGCTTAATTTAAGAGGTATTCTCCAGTTCGAAGAGAGAATGCTAAAAGTGGGCAGCATGTTCAGCAGCTGTCCTGATAATACAGTATAAAGAATGAATACTATCCAGCAACTTCAATCTGTAAGTCATCATCTTATCCAAAAATTGAACTCAACCTAATTATATGATTGAACAGAGTAATCTCATGTGTTGAGTTTATCCTCAGCAGTGGGGACAAGAGGAAGGAGCCAATAAATAGGTGTAGAAGTACAAACTCCAGGTCCCTGCACCCCTATCTGAATGCAATACTGACCAGAAATAAGAATGCTCTTTCTTAGGAGTGAGAGAACTCAACAAGGGAGTTTTGTTTCCTGCAGACAAGTTTTTAACAATTTTCCACCATGACAAATGGCACTACTGGTAGCTTCAGAAGAAAGGCTGATAGACAATACTCTGTCTGCATACTACAGACGTTCACTGGAAGTCAGGATCGAGAGGCGTTTATGAATCAGTGTCACTACTGCGCCTGCTGTGCAAGACTGAAGGGTCCCTGCTAGCTATTCTCAATGGACAAATATAGGCCTTTGGTTCCTAGGGCTCCCTATCCAACACTATTCTCAAAGAATTTCGTTTTCCTTAAAATACAAATAAAAAAGATAAAGATAACATAGTTCATGTTTAAATATTTTGTTTCTGTTAATAAAAAATTAGTAAATGGTAGCTCATGCTTGGCATTGGTTGCAAGCCTGTAGAAAAAAATTAGAAAGTTGTAGAGAGACTGCTTCCTTACAGAAACGTTACACAAACTGTTGCAAAGTTTCCAAGCTGAGATTTTTTATCTTTTCTGTCCCTGTCAGAATATGCACACATATACAGCTGAATTACAATGGTCATTTGACTGTAAAGTCTTTATGTTAAAAAAAAAAAAAAGTATATTTCCAACCCCGGCCCTGCAGCTGAACACACAGTATCTTGTAATTTTTATAGTGTAATTGCCTTGATCCAGCTCTTACAAACTAACATTTTATATGATTTTGGAAAATAACATTTTTGCAGTCAAAAACCATTGCAGCTGCTTTGTTGATGCTTATGTGTCTGGCCAGTGGGCTAGATGAAGCTTTCTCTCTATTCCAAGCTCCTGTCTTCACTTTAGAGCGACATGGCAGAAATCACTAAAGTGTGAAGGCATTGCCTGTGTAATGCTTGACTGATGCCGCAGAGCTATGCTGCCCAACTTTGCAAGGCCCTAATATGGGATGCAGCGCACGACAAAGATTTAAAAGGACAGATACATATAGTCATTCATCCAGGAAACCTAAAAAGCTATAGGATGCTTTCCTACAATGTAGATAACATTGTCTATACCCTCTATTTATGATGCAAATAGAAACACAACAACACATTTGTGCTGTACATAGGAAAACTGAAGGTCTCCCTTGAAGAGCAGGACACTAAAGAAATCTGCTCAGCATGCTTCCTGTCCATATAGTCCATTTATTTTTTACATGATTGGAAGTGTTCATGTTTGGAATCCCTAAACACACAGACAATAATTTGTTTCTTAAAAAGGTATCTAGGAGAGTTTATGAGGTTTGAATCAATTCTAATTACTCAGAGTGAGACGAAGCTCCCACTGCCAAAAGACAGTATGTATTATAAAACACATGTATTATAAAAATTTGCGGAATTACATGAATGCTCCTATTGTGCTCTCTTGTCTGCCTGAACTTTATGTGGCCAATGGTATTACTAGAAAGTCCCATGTGAAGCTGTGATGCACTCTGAGGCTTCCTATAGCTCAGGTACATCTCCATCACACAGGGCCTTGGGCCAAAGCTCTTGAACCGGACGCAGCAGAACGCTGCTCTCCAGGATGACGCTGTCCCTGGGTAGGAGCAGTCACACCCCATACCACAACAGCACTGTTTTGGGGGCTACCAAATCAGCCCTTGGGGGCTACTGTGACATTTAGATACACCTGTGGTGACTTCCCTGCATGGGACTAACATCAGAGATACTTGTTCAAGTTATTGGGTTTTGATGTCAGCAAGCAAAAGCCTATGCATTTACTTCTTCGTTCGGCACTGATGTCCAATTTCATCTTAATAGGGTAAATTGTGTAAATCTGGAGTAATTTTACTGAAGTCAGTGGAATACAACCACTGTAAGGAAACCAAATCAAATCCTGCCCAATAATACATTACCATTCTGAAATTTTTGGGCGTCTCAGTATCACAGTGTCATTTTCTAGGCTTATTTGGGCAAGATTCCAATGAATCAGGAAACCTGCTGGTTACACAAACCACATATGAGGATACAACAGTGCATTGCATAGGTACAGACGTTTGATCCTTTGGCTTCAGATGAGTGTGCAAGGCTTTCTTGGTGCTAAAAAATACTGACTTGTAGGACTAAAGGGGTCAACTGACACTTGAAGGTAAATCTTTCCTGGCACAACCCTAAAGGAGGGATTAGGTGGGTTGGAGAGGAACATTCAAGTGGTTTAAAAATAAATGAGGAAGAAAGAATCACTTATGATCAACATTTCCAAGGCTGAACAGATGATCATATGCTGAGTTATAGCATTACTTTCCTCTTTGCTGCAACCATTCACACATTTGTTTCTTTTACACATATGAAGTAAAATGAAGGATGGATTTAACCCAAAGTAGCAAATTCTTTCTAATAAGCATGTTGAGAATATGAATTCTACCAGCTTCAACTCCTAGCATTAGACATAAATATTTATAAAGTAGGAAGGATGAACAATGACATCAGCTTTTTGAAATGACCAGTTTTTTGAAAATGATTCTTCATTTTCATTCATTCATTAATGTCCCAAGTAGGCTGAAGGACTTCCATCACTGATTTACAGCTACGTACTGAAGTTTTGACTTCTCTACAAACAGGAATCACTGGATTACTGACTAAGGACTCCCATCTCTTTACCCACTGACTGGAACAAAACTTCAGGACCCAATCTCCATGGCTGCAATTGTAGAAAAGGAGTGCAAGGTGCAAAAACAACTCTGCAGTTATGATAGTGGTTTTATGTGGTCATTTTACTTCCACTTTCAACAGGTCAACAATTTCAGAAATTGAGTGGAAAATAAGTAGAGGCAGCTCCACAGTTAATATACTGTAAGAGAGGTCAGAAACACAGAGACCATTAGCTATTCCTGTATAAAGCCATGTCTGGTCTCTTATTCCAAGGCAATTAAGTTGTACTTTGGTTTAGTTTAATCCACTTTCCAAAGTGAATTCAGTAAAAATTTAGCAAGAAAAAATGCATTCTTGTTTCAGAGTAAGTTTTCTCCCATGGAGAAGGACTTAGGAATAATTGTAAAACATTCAGAAGTGGTTCTGTGTGCAAGCAAGATCTAAGATAAAGAATGCTGCAGCACCCCAAAATCGTTTTGATGCAAAACCTCTGTCTGATTCTATGTTCTGTAAATCTATATCAAGTATAATTTACCTGTTCATTGTCATCTTCATCACTGCTGAGTTTCAGATCATCCTCAAGCATTCTAAAAAAAAAGCAAAAACAAAAAGAGGCAATACAGAATTACATTTACTGAATTAACTTTATACATAATGGGCAGAATCTAATCTTCAGCAAAATCAGAAGCCTTCTCCTTTCAATTCAACAACATCAGAATCAGGCCTATTACAAGTAAACTGATGAATACTCTATATATGTAGGCATGTATCAGTCCTCTTATATGATGCAAGGTAAGGACGAATGATTTCAAACCTGTCCATCATAAAGTCTGTCTGTCAGCCCTTCTTTCATGCCCTCTTTTATCTGTGCACTGTCACACAGCAACTGGTCCATATACATCTGTCTGTGTTTCTAAACCAGGAAGGGGAAAGAAAACAGCTCTGAGACTGCTGAAAGCTGAAAAAGCCTCCACGTTTCATTCGTGATCCAGGATATCGCCAGTATTTTTGGAGGCCCTCTACCAGTCCCTGTCATACTGAACATACAATGCAGAGTGGGGAACAGCAAGAAGAGGAGAAGACTGTTTGAGGTTTGATGGGACATCATAGATCTTTTGGCAGGAGATACAGTAGGACTTTCAGGAAGCACAAAAGTGTTTCAAGCTAGGAATCTGTGATTCTTACTCCTTTCTCTTCTACAGAGAAATGTCACATTACTGCTCCCTGCCCCTGGTAAATGGGGAAAGAAACTTCTAACAGATCAGATTTTCCCCAAACCTCCTTCCTTTCCTTTGGCAGTGGAAAGAGAGGCATAATGCATACTCTTCTACTAACACTCATCTTATACAACTTTTTTTTTTTTTTTTTTTTTTTTTTTTTTAATAGAAGACTTGGATATGTCAAAACATATGGGGTAAGATGCCATATTATTTGTTATTACATCTTTGCAGAGATGATCTCATTCTTTGTAAGTCTGTGTGTCTACAGAGATATGACTACAAACATTCACCTACAGCTTCACATATATTCATGATTTTGTCTGGTGGCTGTCCTCAGAACTAATGTTCCTTTTGGACACACTTCTGCCTTACACCCATCACTTTCACCTTGGCAAATTCTTATATCACAAGATGACATATGACTGAATCTGCAAGTCTCACCAAGACCCATGGTGACAGCCACTGAAATTGGTAGGCTTCCTTTCTCCTAGTCTGACCTCCCTTACTCACTGCAGGAGACTCACAAATTGCAATTACTGTTTCATTTTTGCTTTGACAGAGCTGAAGTCTATGATTTTTTATTGTTAGTCTTTAAATAACTGTAGCAATCAATGAAAGCTCCGTTAGGAAGTTTTTTTGTTTGAAGACTACCAGTAAATCACAGAAGCCTCCTAGTATAAGGTATTTTAAGGAGGGGACAAATATCCCCAGTGGTGAAATATCAGAAGGCTCCAAGCCTTGCTGGTGCTCTTAAAAAGAGAAAGTGCAAGGAGATCTTTAAACTGGTTTGTAAGTCATCTGTCTTTTGGTGACCTCTGTTGTCGGGCAGCTCAGTGGTTAGAAAGTATCTGGACACAAAACTACTAGTCATTAACCTCTTGATAAATGGCAGATGCCTCCCTGTAATACGTGAACCCATAAAAATAAGACCATAGCATGGATAAAGAATCTTGTAAAAGTAAGACTTCTTCAGGAAATATTAATCTTTAGAGGCCTGGATTTTGGTGATGAGCAGGAACTTTTTATGTTGTTTATCTAGCAGACACATTCATTTGTTTCCCCAGTGTCATTGCTCGCTGTGCCATTCACAACGTCTCGCTCTACCTCCATCTCGCCGCAGCCCGGGATTGTTATCAGCAAGTCTCATTACCGACCAGAAGGACAAAACCCCCAGGAAACTCAGACCATCTTAATACAGGACTATATCATTCTGACTCTTAACTCTAATTCAATTCTACACTCCTACTTTTAAAACCTACATCTCACTTTAATGTGTAAATTATCTACTGCTTTAAAGCAGCACTGCTAGATAATGCACTCTATTATTATTTTTTAATGCAGATCTAAGACATAATGCAAAGGATCTTTTCATGAATGAAGCCCAAAGGGTTATTTTTTTTCCTTTCTAGTTATCACATTTTTTTTCTTACATATTAAATTCCTTTTTGACATATTCTGATAGAAATAAGCCAAAAAGGACAAAGGAAATTCCACATTAGATAAATGAAAGGAACAAAGAAGAAAGCATAAAAAAGATAAACGAGTATACTTACTAAACTAACGAAACAGTCATGGGAAATGGCTGATTAATAACTGTCCTCATACAGCCTATACAGCAGACACTTTCTAACAAGTATAGTAAGCGCAAGACATGTTTATTGAATATTGAAAAATATAAAATGGATATAAAACATGATTAGTAGGAAGGACAACTGTTAGAGTTGGTTTCAGATAAACTAAATTTGCAGGATTTATGAGTTCCCTTCAAGAGACTAATGGATGTTTAAAAGACTACAGAGAGGAAAAAAATTGGATTTTGGTATTTCTTTAGCAGTTCCAAGCTTATCACTTGGAGTATATAATTCTTCTTAGCCTGTTCCACTAAATGAAGAATATGTCATCTCATTCGGTTACAAAACTCAAAGGTTAAACAACTAAACCACACATTCTAAAATGCATCACACTCCTGGCAGATGTAATAATTAAAGACAAACTGAGTATGGTATCAACATCAAATATATAGTAGAGAGAGAAGTGAAGGAATAAATTAAAAATACACAGTATGCACAATGGAAAGGGGAACGTTGGAGAGTTCAGATAGATAACCTGCTCCCACAGGATATTGGTTAGAAGAGGTAATATTTTACAGAAAGCAGAGGACTAGATGGTCTTCAACATTTTTATAATGTGCTTAATATTCTAAAGACATGGGTCACAGTGGCTTGTACTGTTTAATGTTTCTATTAACTCTCATTTATAAGCAAGTAGCATCTGATCACACTCAAAGCCCTTTAAGGGCTTTTAAAGATTGCCAGCAACCTTAATCCAAGGTGACTGTTTCACTGTCGTCGTATCTATAGAGGTAACCAATTTCGTCTTCAAAGCACTGACACACACAAGAGCTCCGTATCTGCAGGTTTCTCAAACACTATCTGGTAAGACTGAACATGAAATTAGGCCCTCTTGAGTGAGAGATCCCTGCATATACGCACAGGATCTATTCAGCTCCATGGAACTGTCAACTGCAGGAACAACGAGACTGGAGATTCCAGTGTGTATTTGTTATTAAGGTCTGGCCAGCTATTAATAAAGGACAATTTGGTGGACATGCTAAAGTTGCAATGAATACTGCCAATGAGGGCAAATCAAAGAGAAAACTGCCTGTACCAGGAAGCTATCTTCAGAGGTGTTATGGATTCATTTTATTTACTATTCTTGTCTGACCTAGCTGACATTATTATTGAATATACATGTACTTGTTTGTCTTTTCATCCACAGCTAATGCTTTACACCACTTTAGGGAAAGAGCGGGATTAAGCAGGATTTTTGATTGCATTATTAGAGCAATGCCATTTATATATACTGTGACAGCTGAAGTTGTCTCAGCATATTATAATCTACAATTTTCAGAGGTTTATAATTTGCGGTATGAAATTACTCCAAAGCAGAAATGTTGTGAAAGAGTGACACATTTATCTGTGGTGTAAGCAGGGGCAATCTCATTGCCTGACTACAATACCCACTTCCTCCAGGGATGAATCAGTTCCCAGAGCAAAATGCTCTTACATTACAAATTTAACTAGACAAATGATTGAATGAGAGCCCTATTAGCAGGCATTTTGTATAAGTTGTTCTAGAAATAACAAAAACAAAATATTATTTTTAGGAGCCTTCAACTTGTACCAGGCCTCAGGAAAAGATGAGATGGACTGAAACTAAAATGAGCTATTTTTAGAAGAGTTTGTTAGGATTTTGGCATTGCAAGCTACATTTTTATCTTTTTTTCTATTCTTCAAACATTTTTCAAAAACACCATAAAAAAGCAGTTATAATACACCAATGTAGACATAATCAGAAAGTCCTCTGTATCTGTTCTCTTAACAATGTCAAAAGATGATGCAGTCCTACCACTGCTTCTGTTTCTCTGTTTTAAACCTTATTCCTCTCCATGCTCAGCACAAAGTTGCAAGGGGGTGAGTCACTGAGACCCTTCACCCACTCCAAACAGTTGTTACAGCAGGAGTTACTCAGTTAAAATGCAAGACCAGGCAATTTTTTTCAATTGTTCACAGAAGCGATGAATAGTGAGAGGCTAAAGCTGCAGAGCAAGATGACCTGGAGGAGGATGAGGCTTTTGGGCTGGCTCTCTGAGCTGGGTTTCCCACAGGCCAGCCTATGGAGCAGCGGAGGCAGCAGGACCTCGAACTCAGCCTGCAGCCTGGGCTGGCCCTGGCTGTGGTGCCGCCAGCCTCACGTTGTGACTGGACATGGACCCATCCCCTAGACATGTAGTCATCCCTACTAGCAACATGCTGCTGAGTTCAGCAGGTGTTTTGTGCACACCAGAAGTGCTGGTTTGGGATCCTGCAACTTTGCAAGTGAGGGTTTGACTGGGAGCGAATCCAACCGAGATGATCTCCTTCCTGAAAACGTACCATCACAATAAATGATGGTCAATTTCAAATATTATTTTTATAGAAGTCCCTGAACTTAAAGAAGTATTTTCACAGCTCAGCATCCAATCTTTGATTTCATATAGTTCTCATCAGTGGCGTATTTAAATATTTTACAAGTGAGTAAGGTCCAGATCCCCAGTAGGCTTCCAGGAACATTCTGCTTCCCCTCCTGCCTGGGTTGTGCTGGGCAGTGTTTGGAGCACATGGTGTTCGCAACACCATGCTGCAGCTTCGGTGAGACAGATTCATCAACAAAGGGGTGCTTAAAATGCTGCCTAAGTCAGATTCAAGTTCTGCCTCTCTAAATTGCTCTGGGAACAGTTCAAATCCACTCACTCCATTCACATGGAAATGGAAAGGAGAAAGGATGGAGCAAAGGGCAGAGGGATTGCTGGGCAATTCGTGATCTTGAGCCGCCCAGAAAATTAACTCGCTCACGTCAAACTACGCTTGCACAAAAGGCATATCATGTCTGGGTCATACCACAGCAAACATGAGAGTAACTTCTGCAGGAAGGAGGAGGACTGGTAAGTGCATTAACCAGACAAATATATGCATTCTCTTCCTGCCAGGTTTGGCTCTGGCATGATGGGAATACATTTATAAGATTCCTGCTTTTTGAAGTATTTAGTCAATTTTTTGGTAAATCTGTAACATTGTCTTTGCAAAGCCAATGGGCAAAGCATGCTTCTATTCCATCAAAGAGGTAGGACATACTACTTAAATACGGCCAAAGAGAAAAGGTAAGGAAGAAACCATGCCTAGCAATACCAAAAACACAGCAAAGCACTGGTAAGAAAAAGCAGTGGTCATTTGTGTCTATAGTTTACCCCATAGACTTTAGATGGAACTTGTTTCCATTTTCCCAGCACATTTCTCTGTAGTATGTAAGACTTCTCTGAGAGTGGTAACTCAAAAGTTGTCATGCAAATGACAAACTGTATAATGGAAGTCAGATGTATTTCCAGAACGTGTTGCACACACTGGAGCACAATTTTATCATTTATCAAGGGGGAAGAAGGGGGCCTACGTGTGTGCAAACATCTAACAATAGATTTCCCTCGAGAAGTTCATAATAGAATGGACAAAAAACCTGGGGAAATGAAAATAAATGGTAGAGTAATTCCAAAGGAAAAAAGAAGATCTTTTGTTTTAAAACATCCCGTCTATAAATCTTGAAAGCTGATATTCATTCTTTTGCTGAAATGTGCAAGTCATCTTTAAAATATTTCCTCTGCGATACTGTAAGAGTTATGGTAAAAGAAAACCTCAGAAGATTAAATGGAATTTACAAGCACCATTTAACTTAATACTCAGGGCCACTTGTCCAGCAATTTTATACACACTTAAATATAGTTTATTAAATTTTCCTTCTCCTCCTCTGCCATTTTCTTTCATTACATGCAACAGCAAGCATGGTCTGGCAAAGTCTTACTCACACGAGTAACTTCGACCCCTCTGAGGAGTCTCAGAGGCCTGGAAGGGGCTAACTTCTCTGAGGAGCAGGTCCTCAGCCTTGGCCCGAGACCACTGGGGAGGCAGGCGGCAGCCTCCCGACATGCTCACCACCCTCCCGGCCAGCCAGCAGAAGGATGCCACATGCATAAAACCTCAGTTTCGTGCTGTCCCACTCGGTCTGCCTTAGCATTGCTGGCACCATATCAGTAATTAGTGTAATTACAGCTGGAGAGAGAGAAGTAACCCCTGTGGTTATCTATTAGGTACCTCACAGTCAGCAAGGACACTTCATTACTCATGTCTCCATACCATCTCTTAATTTCAAAAAGATTAAGCAAAATGAATTCTTTCAATAGAAGAATTTCTTTATCTTGCCATCCATTAATCTCTGTGTATCAAAAGCTCTTCAAGGCAACCAAAATTTTTAGTTGCTACTAAGTGCATTATAACTACTGCTCTATTGACAGGCATTTTGTTTTTCATTATAGCTGAGACAGAGGCGAGGATTTTGGGATAATGGAGAAACCTGCTGCCAAATTTTGTGTCTATATGATAAGCATAGATGGAAATGTATATGCTTTCCTTGATAAATATTGTAGCAAATCCAATAATTTGTTGGCTCCCATCCACATTGAGGTCCAATCCTGCTCCCAAAGAAAACTTCCAGTAGAACGAGAACAGGATGCGATCCAAGTTATTTTAATAGTATGGTAAGTAGTTTAATATGTCAAAAAATCAGTATCTTTTTATTTCAAGCTAATCAGTTGATAATTTTGTCCTAAAAATAATAACATCATCATTTATGTCTTACGTCAAGAAAAGTGCAATCTCCATTACATTGCATGTGTCTTCTTCACTCTCCTATCACTCCTCAGTCCAACATAGCCCTGTCTGGCAAGATCTCAAAGGAAGTATCATTCAAATTAAAAAAAAGAAAAAAAAGAAAAGGGGAAAAAAAAAGAGAGAGTGCGCGAGTGAGAAGACCAAAGGAAAGCATGGGTGCAGGGGAACTGCAGGGAGAGAGAAATCGGGGTTCCTACAAAACCCCATTGTAAAACTAACTTTGCTTTTTGTAGAATAAAAATGAGGACCTCTAAGCCCACCAGATTTTGCCAGATTGTGCGCAAAGCTTCTAGTATTTTCCCTTTGATCCGCTCAAAAGCGGATATAATTTTGGGTTCTGCTATTTATCAAGAGCAGTATATAGTATTTCTGTGATACATACTCATTTCCAATACATTCCACATGAAAAACACCTGCTTACTGCAACCATATTTGATTAAAATTGTCTCCTAGCCAGAGCACCAGTATTTTCTCTGGTAAACAAGCGTTCAGCTGGCATATTTACACACAAAGGCTGTGGGAACTTAGCACACAGTTAAACAATGATTGATAATTCTACAGCAACTTGCAGAGGTGACTTTAAAAAATCATACCAGAAAATATATTAAAAAGAGTTGTTCAACAGGGAACAAATAACGTAGGACTGGCTCATCTATCCCATGTCCTGTAGTGCATATGGAAAGACATTAATTTTATTCATCGATTATATTATTTTATCTTTTATTTTATTCCATTTTCAATCTGGTAGCGAAGTGAGTCCTTCAAGGAGCTGTTTGATGAGATGTCAGTACCAAAATGACATTCTCAAATCTTTCTCTGTGCACTGCTTTCCCCTCAGATAGACTAATCTCCTATCCGAAGAGCCGAATTCTTTTGTTTCTGTGGATTAGAAATGAGTTGCATCTGGTAAATCTTAAACTTCAATAACCTGGTCTGGAGTGGAGGCAGCTCATGTGTGTTCATTACTATCTTTTACACTGATGTATTTTTTGCAATTTTGAACTCTACTAAAAAATAAAAAATTGTTTCTGCCATTTTTTCCGCCAAGTATTTGCCTCTACTTCTAAAATGCTGTCTACAAAGTTCAGTGCAGTGGGGAGAGCCTGCACTTCAGCGTCAATGACAAGAGCGACGCTGAGACTGCAGAGCGCTTTGGAGGGGCGGCACAGACTGCAGTGCCCTCTGCCCCGGGGCGGCACGAGCACTGGGGACCACGTGGAGTCGGCAAGCAGAGGGACAAGGAAGGCAAGCTCATCCTGCTGCGGGGCAGGCTGCATGGCTGGTCACCAGGACCTCTAGCCTGTTCCAGTTTGCGAGCCGCAATGGCACCCACAGCCCTCCCACCTCAGCGGCGGTTAATGGATTTTAAGAGCCAAAAGAGTCTATGAGCAAGCAAATCAAAGCAGCTACCTGGATCTTGGTTGCAGGGTGTCAAGTAAATAAACAGTGAGAGGATAACTCACCCCAATAGTTCAACAGAGAATAATTTATCCCCAGTTCTCAAATCACTTCTCTCCTTTAAACTCTTTTAGCCATAACAAGGCCCAACAACCTCTTGACTACAATTAACGTGAGAGCTATTTCCCTCCCTAGTCTCCTTTCCTTAACAAGCTCTTTGAACAGTGTTCATAGCCAATATATGTTTATGCCCTGAAACCAAACACAGCTCTGCAAAAGGGCACTGCTCAGTTAATGTTTCTCCAGTGCAGAGACATCACCTCCTGTGGGTTCACAGTTCCCTAATACGATGCGGGAGCTTTTTGCTCAGTTTTCATAGCTTAAACACATCTAGCAGGGAAAAACTATTTTCTGCCTCATATTAGGCCATTGGAGTTTACCAGCTCAAATGTGGATGTCATTAGTGTCATGCCTTGGTTAAATAGACAGGGACAAAAGGAACAAAGTGTTGAAAGACAAAGTATAAACCATTAGAAAGCAGCAGTAGAAAAGTAGAAAAGAGAGAGGAGAGAGGTGGAAGAAAAGAATGAAAAAAAGTATCAAAGGCAAACTAAAAACAAATATCTTGCCATGCATTTGTAGAATATATACTCAGGCCAGGTTTGCTCTGAAGGAAGAACGACATGGATAGGAAAGGAGTAGATATACTGTCCCTTCTTCCTTTTTCAAAACAGACCTTACTTTCTTTGGAACACCTTTTTTTGATCTGACCATTGCAAAAACAGTTTACTCAAATTATAGTCTTCACTAACATGAGGGAATTTTTGCAAACTCCTAAAAAGATTTCAAGAGATCCTCCAAGGCTCAGGCACTGCTGGAATCTGCTCATCCCTTTGCAGAAAGGATGAAGGGTATTTGGTGAGGAGCAAGCTGGAGCAAAACTCTGCCCCTTCTTTCACAACACTGCCCTCTAAAAATGCTGTTGTGTGAAAAATGTGTTTGTATTTTAAATAGTTCAGTGAGAGTGGACCCTAACTAATTAGATGAGTGGAGGAAAGAAAACAAAGACCCTCTGACAGCAATCTCAGATCAAGAGGTTTTTGAATCCCTGGGCTCAATTTGTCCTCATGAAGGAACTGCTGAGGATGAGTGTCCTGTAACACAATAAAGCGGTGGCCGCTTCCTTTCAGCGCAAATGTACGATAACTTCGTAAAACTGTGAAGTACTTTGCTTGTTCAACAGTAAGACTCAAGGTGCTTAATGCAGACTTGTAGAGGGGGCAGATACTGAGAAAGCAACACAATGAAGCCATGCCATGGCTTCAACGAAGTGTTGGACTGTGCAGGGCGGGAGCTTTAGCTTTGGATTCAGTATTTGCTTATGGAGAGAAAAGCAGCACATGGTAGATTTTAAAAATGCTGCTTTAAACTTATTGCTTGTCTCAAAGAGAAATTTCCAAGGTTTGTGCTTCTGAAGCATATTTCCAGGATGAGTGAAGAGAGGTGAATGTGGTGAACATGGTGCATGGTGAACAGAAAGTAGCAGGTGGCCACGGAGAAGATGAGCAAGTGCCACAGGCTTACGAGGGCATGGAGAGCTGGCTGGGAGTCTCGGCACAACCGAGGGCATTACACCTTTAGGAAACACACCGCTAGACTGTGTCTGGTATGCAGTGCAGTTGCGGGCTGATCAGTCAGGAAAAAGATTCCCATAGAAAGCAAGGGCAAAGTGGTTTCAGGGATGGCAAATTTAATTTTCCCTGCACTAATCTTCCAAAGAGTTTCTAAGATCAGGACTCCTGTAGTTCCAAATTCTCACATCCAGAATCCACAACAGCTATGCCATATATCTGATACAAACTTTGCAAAGATAAATTAATCTCCAGTAAGACAGTTCACTTCTTTCCTTAAATGAATATTCTGTGGATCAATCTAAAAATATAAAAATGAATTAATCCAAGCAGGTACTAAAAGTAATATAAATAAAGAGGATAAAGAAATAAAAGACTTAAATGATTTCTCGATCTGGATGATTTATAAGGCACTGAATATGCATGATGGAAATCAAGTACCAGGCACAGGCCTCAAAATACTGACTCATGCAAGTAATCCTTGCTCCTGCAAGTACAATTTTTCAGGCTCAGATCCAAACACGATGCCTGACACTGTTTGCTCCAATAATCACTCTAAGATAAACAGATATGAATAACTGTAAAGACTTCCAAGCATTTCCTTTCACTTATAATGTAAAAAGAAAAATTAGAGGATAAAATGAAAATGTATGTTTCCACTTCCATGTTTCATACATCATTAATTCTGTAAAAATAAATCAGTCTTCATGCTGATACTTCTCTTTGCTTGGCAAGCTTGAAGAATGCAATATGCTTGATAACCTGATTGAAAATGTGATCCTATTGTTTAACAAAATGAGGATTGTTTCATAAGGGGCTCCACCATGTCTGTGCACATTTTCCCCTAAGTAACAGTGTAAGACTTGTATTTCCCCAGACAGTTCAACATTTATGTTGATGTACTTGGCTACAGACCCCATCTTGCACTGGCTGTAATACAGGAGAATTTTCCTCAGCATTTTGAATTATGGCACTGAAATAATTTAATAGTGCCTTCTGTGCATGTTAAACAAGTTTTCTGATATAGTTAGCTCTTGCTGAAAGTTTGTTTACCCTATAAATTATACCACATGGTTAAACCACACACTGGCCTGAAATCTACAGAGGTTATTTTTTTTCAGAATCATTTCAAATAGTGTGACTCTGGAAAAGCTAGCATTTCCCCACATGCACACACAGTACACAGACAAACATTCTCTATTCGGTATATTCCCTAGGAAGCCGTGGCTATTTTTGAGCTACCTGCTAATTTGTGCCAGCAGAGCCCTCTCCAATGTCAGAACAGGAATGAAGCAGGGAGGAAGCAAGAAAGGAATATTCAGTTACCAGTTTAAGAGTTGAAGATACCTGCAGCCATATTTTATACCAAATTACTCAGGACAAACCCTGCAAGTTACCATCATGGTCCTAACCTGTGTAAGAATATCACATAGGCTGTCATTTCCAAGATGGAGAGAAAGACGATCTCCATTAGCAACTAGTTTTACGACACCTCTTCCCAAAGCCATCTTGTGACTTTCCTTATTGCCTAGCCTTTCCTTATTGCAAAGACTCTGAGGAACTCATTTTGATTGATTCCCTGAGAGAAGTTAATGTTGTTTTCCCAACTCCCAAATTCACTTAGTTATCATATGAAATACATGACACCATTAAGTTAAAACCCTTGAAAATCACATCATGGTTCTCAGTGATAAAATACTTCAGAAAATAAAAATTCAGAATATTCTTGCTTTCTCTTTTTTCTATTTTTATACTAGGCCTGGAACATTGTTTTCTTTGTCCATGACCAGAGTATCTTGATGTTATTATAAGACAAATAAACAAGGATATTAGTATATAAAATTGATGAATGGATACTAAATCTTTTCTTCAAAGGGTAGAAACTGGGGGTGATGCAGACTAAATTTTCATTGATAATATCTAATAACATCATGATGTTACAGAGACAAATAATGTTATAATAACATATAGAAATTGTCAGACTGGATCAGGGCTGTGGTACATCTGTCTTTTCTCAGGAGATGGTTCAAGAGCAACTTTTCAGTACTGATTTTTTCTTCCAAAAATTTTCCAAATTTTTCCAAATTTAATTGGAAAGAGGTGTTGGTTCTTTATGCTCACAGAGTACATACATCTCCTAAATTCCATTTTTTTTTTTTTTTTTTTTTTTTTTTTTTTTTTTTTGCAATTTCATTGAACCCTGGAGCAACTTGAGTCTTAACTGTGTGTCGTTTAAGAACACTTTTTTTCCCTGGCTTTTTGAATTTGCATGGGATGTCTCCTTGCATTTAAATTAGAAGAAATTTAAAGAAAAGCAGTGGGAATTTCAAAGAATATAAGTGGGTCTAAGCACTTGCCTCCTACTGAATTTCGTTAGGATTTCTGTACTTAATTTCCTATCACGATAGTTACAAGGACATAATGTATCTTTTTTTCTAAGTGATTAATATTGCACTCTACTGTCTTACTTTATGAACCTGCTGTTGAAAGTCTAAGACCTAGAAAAAATTATCTTCAGAGGAACAAGAGTATGCATTTAGCTTCTTTCTGATGGGCAGCATTCCCTACTTTTGCTGAGTTTTGATGTTAGTTCAATGGCAACACGATGAGTCCCGTGAAGAGGAAATTGCACGATACACCTTGCACTCGGTGTGCGAGTTGTTAATCTAGAGACTAATCCAGTTGATGCATATGGTTAGGCAGCTGGGTAACTATAAGGGTGGAACACTACCTTTCATCTGTTAAGGTAATGCAAAAGTTATATCTCAAATCCAATTTAAATTGGTGCTCCCTTGAGCTCAAAGATAATTTCTCTCTAATCCTCTTCTGGTTGTCTATAGGGTAACCTTCAAAAACACAGATATGACACTATAAAGAAAAGATCAAGTCATAATTTCTTTAGCACAAAACCTAGCTATTTTTCCTGGTGGTATTATGTTTCAGCTGTTATCAGATTCAAGAATTATTCAATTGTCTTGAACTCTGCATTTATTTTACTCTTCCAGAATTTTGCCAATGAAAATACTTCAGTACTGCTTGAAGAGAAAATAATCTTGTCAGTTTTATTGTGCCATCTCTGAGAGTATGGAGGTCATGCTAACTACAAGCCTGCTCCAATTGCCAAGGGGCTGGGTGGGGTGGGCTTTTTATTTTATTTTTGGTTTTCCCCTTGCTCCTACCACAAAGTAATAGGGATTTTCCCCTTTTATTCATCTTGCCTTTTGTTGTTTTTAATCGACCACCCATCAGTGCCGAATTGCCTTGTAACTGTCTGCTGAGCTTTCATTTGACAGAGATAGCTGCTATTGTTAACAGGAGCCTTCACTTCAGCCCATTTAACTTTCCTCAGTTTGACAGCTTCACAATAGCCACCTTCCATCTAAAGAAAACTGTGATTTAGTAGAAAGGGAATGTGGGACAACAGCCTGATCTGTCACTCAGTCTCCAGTGAGTTCTCTTGGCATAAAGTTCCCCTACAAAGCCAGAGGATGAAATACTACACAAAAATAAGACGGTCATGAGACATGTTCAGTTATATATTCTGGCAAAATCTAAACAGCAATCATGCTTAAAAATACAGCCCTTTCCTGTCAGCAATATCTTGCACTGGGCAGCAAAATAAATATTTTGATTGATTTTAAATTTCCATTTTTCACTTACATTCCAATGCAATGTTTGACTTTTTTCTCTCTTTTATTCACCTAGTAATTGTTCTCAAATTGACCTACAACAACTCCTAGTGGAAACAATATGTCACAAGTAAATTAAAGCTTTCACTGGACCAGTCATTGCCGCTACTTCATACAACTCTACATGAAAAGATGTTGATGAATTAAGAGCCTGGATATCTTCCCTCGCTGACAATTAAAAAAGTGAAATTACAGCTGCCTAAGCACAGAATCTGAACACTTCTCAGCTCAGCACCACACTCCGCTTCCCAGTCAAAGGCAGTCTGTAAATACATTTGTAGCTGATTTCTTTTCTGTGGTGCATTTATGTTCCTCTTTCACATTTATGCCTAAATTCGATCATATCATTTGGCACAAATGACAAGTTGTAGACATCCCACTACAAGATTTGCAGGGACAATTCTTCTTCTAGACATAGTCTAGAACTGTATTATTTTCTTGTCCAAAATCCTGGATCCCAGTTTGATAAATGCTTTTTTGTTAAAAACTGTGCCAGAAAAAACAGAATTTGACTACCATAAAGCATAACTTATTTCAGTCCCTCTATATTCCTCTCCTTCAAGCTCTCATTAACTTCAACAGTAGAGGGACAAGAACAGAGTGAGTACAGCAGCACACTGCAAAAGTAACCCCAATAAATCGACTTCACCTTAGTTTCAAACGCATTTTCTGGGTTTTATTATTTTGTTTTATTTAGAGTGAGTAAGCTACTCTGGTAGTAGTGGTTAATCATTAAGCAATTAATTACTGTTTTGCAGCAACTATTTAATACCTCTGTTAAGAGTTGACCACAACTATCTAGAAAGGTTTGTCCAGAACTGGAGACACAAAATGGGACGACAGATAAATGCCCGTAAAAAGACAGGTAAGAGCTACCAGAGAAGCATCTACTGCCCAGAGTTTACAAGAGCGAGCACCCGCGAGGCTGTAACTTGGAAGAACACCAGGCCTCTCCACTGTTTCTAATTAGGAAGGACATCCTTCATTTTATAGCTCCTGTGGTCTAATTTGTAGAGAGCCATATCCCCTAAAGCTTTCTTAAACCAAATTAAAACTCATTCCATCAAGGAGTTTTAGCAATATAAGGTCTCTGATCACAATACATGCTCGTGGTCATAGCGCTGCTGCAGGCAGTCACTTGGGGTGGGTATTCTTTTTATTCTTCTTTTTTTTAGGGCTGTTCTTTTTTTTCTTTTTATTAGGAAAGAGCAAATTTCTTCTAGAAAAATATGTTTTTAAGGCCAGAGAATCTGGTTCTGTTTAAACAGTCATTCATACATAGGAACAGTACACACAGTTTCTCAACTGATTGTCCTGGTATTGTGCCTTTTAATTAAAACATTTTTTCCTTACTTTTTCACTCAAGACACCTCAAAGTTGCAGCCAGCTAACAATTTTTGCTCTAGATGAAAAAAGTTAGTTCAGGGTTTGAGGGAGATACAAGACTACACAAATGCTTTTGAAGGTTGCAGACCTTTCCCAATCAGCA
Source organism: Rhea pennata (assembly GCF_028389875.1). NCBI lineage: Eukaryota > Metazoa > Chordata > Aves > Rheiformes > Rheidae > Rhea > Rhea pennata. The sequence goes on along the minus strand of NC_084673.1, from coordinate 14,564,426 downwards.
AAACGTATACTGCGTGCAGCAGCAGCACTGGCTTCCTAACACTCTGCTCTACGGGCTTAATCCGGCTGCAAACATGCAGCATAAATCTGGTTGGTTTGGATTTACTCAAACCTGGGCTCTGTGCTGCCACTTTCAACAGCGGTGCCAATTAAGATTACAGCTGCTGGGATCTGGACGCCCGTCCATTAGATAGACTCTGATTGAGACCTTCAGTTCATCTCACAAGGCCGGTCAATAGCTCTGCGAGAGAAATGACTGTGGTTTGCTACAGATCTGCCTTGAATCTGAACGGGTAACCGGCAGGCGAAACCGGCCCCTGCTGCGCTAATGAGTCCCCAGTGGTACCAACGGCACCAAGACTCTGGTGTCACTTGGCTGCTGAACTTCACCTCCCTTCTGCCTGTCGGAAAAGCCTTCCCCCTTCCTCTTTGGCAGGATCTAAAATGACAACTAAGTACCCGCGCACCTGGCACGACTCCTTATACCTATCAAAGGTGCAAACACCAATGTGGGAGTTTATTTCCTTTCACCTGCAGAGAGACTGTGGCAGATGTCTTCAAGAAGTAAGACTCGAAGAAAGTATTTGTTAATAGCAGGTTTAATTATGGAATTATACTGCAAAAAATCACAGAGGCTGAGGGAGACGGTGAGTAAGTGGAAAACGGGCAGCATAATGCCAAACACGGTGCTGGAGGTCACAATATTGCCCGCAGCAGAGATCATCTGGCCATCCGTCTAGCAAGAGCATGGCCCACTGCTGACACACCTGCTCAAGGGTATTCTGACCAAACATTCCCACCTCACTTTGACAACGGGCGGCCAACAAGCTGGAGGCTTTCAGGCTGCTTCTCAGTAACTCACTGCCCAGTGAGAACTGACGGGCTGCTCCAGCATGGCCAAAAGCTGTTGGCCTTGAGGTGCACCTGGAAAGGGGAGGCCCCACGGCTCGGCCACCGCCGGGGCGAGCTTCTGGGTACCCCAGCAGGACCCAATAAAGCCCGACACCGGCTTCAGCTCTCTCCCCTCCCTGCTTTTCACCTCTTTTTCATCACATCTTTATTCACTCATTTCAAACAAAACAAATACATGAGTTGTTTAAAGGCCCATCGACATTTCCCGTAAATGTGAGTTATTTGCATCACCGGTGCTCTAATAAAGCTATTTCAAAGTTTGTGAGAGAGAGCTCTTGCGTAGTAAAATGTCATGCATCTTTTGAGTCAGTTAAATCTCAGCAAGAAGTTAAAAGGCAAAAGAAAGATCTATTTAAAACCAGATTAAGCTCTAGCTGCTAAAGCATAATAAATTGCTCTATTTTAACTGACTGAACTGTGCACACTTAGAATACAAGGGCATATTTCATTTGGGTTTATGCAATTGTTCAGTCTACTTTTCTGCCATTTCACCCATCATCAGATGAGAGAACTTGTCAGGCGAAATTATAGTTAATGATGTTTAATGGTGGCTAAGCCTGATAGACTTGTTTATTTCTTTTCTTCTTTTTTGTTGCTTTACTCACACTAGAAATAATGAAAATATTACAAGAACAACCTCTATATTATTTGCAGGAAAAGCTTCCATTATCAATGGTAGGTAACATAAAGCTTTATCTGATTTATACAGCAATCTATATAAATCTACTTTTATGTTTTATTTGATTCCAGCCATTAGGCTGTGCTAGGAAGTAATTCTAAAATATATATTATAGTGGCAATTCACTGTACTATACCAAATTAATCTACACAAATCTATACCTGTGTGCAGGGAACCAGCATGGTAACATCACCAGCATGGAGGAGGAACGGATGCCAGTAATTCTACTTTAGGCTTTCTAGGAAATTCAAGCTTTTTCTAAACCGCTGAGCAGCATACAAATGTCCTCTGTTGAAAAATTCCTCTGTCTAAATTAACTATATCATCATTAGCATAGCTCTTACATTTTAAATTTCAGAATATGAAACTGCATATTAGGAGAGGTATTCCTCTTTATGACTGATCTAAAGTCAGAGAGCTGGAGCATGAATGGGCTGTTTGGAACAGAATATCCTTTTAAAAACCCGTAGTCCTTACTGATTTAGAGTTCCTTACACAGCTGAAGCCAGTGTGCTCTGTACAGCTGAATGAGGCCAGCTGGCAAAGTAGGAGCGTATCAGTATTCTGCCTGCTTTCCTTTTGTTTGAGTATTACCTCAGTGGCCGTACACTAAACGATGTGAACTTGATGGGTTTGACTATGACCTCAGCTAAACTGAACAGTATGAAGCTGGCACATCTGTAATCTCAGGCTTGCTATTTTTCAATTTATTTTTCACCTGATTTGTATTAAGATGTGGTTCAAATTTAAAAATAAAAATAAAGAGGGCCCTTCTGCATTCCAAATCAATCAGCAAATGCTGGCATGCCAGAAGGCAGGCTTCATCTGCCTCTTCACACCACATTTGGTGGATCCCTGACTTATGGGAGCTTGATTTCTAAATGTTTATGCAGAAAGAAATGCTTTACACATCCGCTCCTTCTCAGATAGCCTACAGGGATTTCTGGCAATACTTATATTTTTTTCCCTGCCTTCCAGGTTTTCTCCCTATAGGCACATAAAGACATAGTGACAGCAGGAACAGGCTCAACTCACAGTGAGAAGCATCCGTACATATTATTACTATTGACTCTGTGAGATAAGCTGGACATCTGTCTTTACTTTTAGCAAGTTCCACAAGGATAAACATGAACCTGAACGCGGGCTGCCCACTGACAGTTTACTGGTGCTCTTTTATAGCCCCATCCCAGCGCTAGGGCTTCTGTCACTTTTGTCTGAGCATTATTTCAACCTCAGGTCACAAGAGTTCAAAGCACAGTCAATTAATCAAATGGTTTCTATGAACATAAACGCCGTTCAATAACTGTTTCCTATTCAACATAACCAAGGAAATGAAAGGAGGAGGTTAATGTGGAGATAGCTAGGTTACGTGTGGAGCTTTAAGCAGCAAGCCTTGATTAGCCCTCATCAAACCAGGCATTTTATCTGTCGAGTTATTTTATGTGAGACAAAAGAACAAACCTAGGACATTTATGGCCTGATCCTGCTCTCAATAAAGTCAAGTGGATTTCGGCCACTGACTTACACCTACCAGCTCAGCATCTACCAACTTTGTGTCTATGAACACTAAAATTAACACAGCAGCAGAAAAATAAAATGAAAAAAATATATTAAAATTCTCTCTTACAACGCACGGTGTTTACACTAAGAAGGATATAGTATACAAGTCTATCAGGTGGAATAACTGCTCCCAAGAGAAGGAGAACTGAATATGGGACATGGACAGCTAACAGACCAAAGACAGGGAGAAGGGTTTTACGCTGCTGTAACAGGCTTTACCTCTGCAGTCTCAGCCGTATGAGGTGTGGTTTGTAATGCTGCTCATGCCAGCTGGTGAAAAAGGAAGATGCCCCAGTTCCTGGATCTGTGCTGCCCAAATGTGGCTATCCAGCAGGGTGAGGAGCAGCACGCTCCCTCTGCCAGCCGTCCTTTCCGGAGGGCTTTTCTCTGCCTTGCCTTTCTAAAAAGTGCTGCGATTCTGCTTCATATCACCCAAATCTGTTAATAAAGGCTGAAACTAGCGCACTAACCAGTGTGAGAATTCCTCTTTTTGATGGGATGAAAAAATTATTTGTTACTAGCCACTGAAGACAGCAAGACTTGGAGGGCTTAAATGGGAAAAGCTAGTTTAGATTGAGCCAATTCTGGGTACTGCCGCACATGTCAAATAACACTTCAGCTGACAAATGGTTCCACTGAAATCCGTGGGGCTATTCCAGGAGTAAGGTGCTATTCAATATGAGTAAGGAGATTAGAATCTGGCTTCATTTTATTTTCAGAAAGATTTCAAATATGCGTTTGTTTTAATTTTCCCTTCCTTCTAGAATTGCTGGTGTTAACTTGGCCTTGCTTTAGAGACAAGGGAAGGAGAAAAACAGCACCGGCAAAAAAATTTTTATAAACCCTCTAATATATGTCTAAAATAGTTTTTTCTCCCGTAAAAAATGTGGCATAAACAAATTCCATAATGATGCGATGTGTTATAAAAGTTTTACTGGCACTCGTTTGGGATTACCCGCATAACTCACTTGTGAGTTCACTACTTATGAGTAATGCACTCATCTCAAATGCATGCTAAAAACAGCTTAAGTGAAAAGTCTTATTAGAGTTTAACACAGATTAAACTAACAGCTTTTTTACAGAAGCCTCTTACAGAACAGACGTTTGCAGAAATTATAAAAATCTTAGTGTATAAGAGGAAATGTTTTCATTAGGTTTTTCTCAAGCATCCCTTATTAAATTCCATAGGTTCTTAACCAATGGCCTGTACATCCACTCTGCAGTTTTACACTTCTTCCTTCCCTGCCCTTACCCATAACTTTGTGTCACACTGCACACACACACTTGTACCCAGAGAGAACAAGGTCCCTTGTGTTAGGTTACAAAGACATAGTACAAAAGAGTCCTTGTTCCAGCGACTACACCATCTAAACAGAAAATGAAGGGGACAGGAAAAAATATTATTCCTATTTACAGACTGAGAACCGAGACATAGTTTCCCACAGGTCATACAGGAAGTCCCTGTCAGAGCTGAAATTAAATTCAAATTCTCCTCAGGCCCAACCCAGTGCCTTAACAACAAATTCATCTTCTCTCCCCCTCCGTGTCTTTCTTCATCTATTGCAATCCACACTCGCCCTCGAACCATGTACACAGGTCTATGCCGAACCGTAAGTGCCATGATTCGGACCTGTTTTTACTCAAAATTACAGCACGTGCAAACCGTACACGTGGAGGAGCAAACCTGTGACCAGCACGGGTTCGGCGGGGGGCAGAGCGAAGCTGACTTCGCTCCGTTTTCTTCCCCGCTCGCTCCGGCGCCTCCGCGGCGTCGCACCGTGCAGGCGGCCGGCCCTGCAGGTAAAGCTGCCTCCAGGCACGGCCTCTTAGCCCAACTACAGATACCGTTTGGACAGGACAAGGGAAAACTTTTGCATTAACTTGAGATTTCTGGATGTTCAGGTCTCTTTAAGCCAGTGGAGCAGCCCAAAGTTACTATTTTATGCATTATCCTGTTCAGCCGCTGAAAGAAATGGGAAGATGCATTTCCCCCTGCTCTTTTTGTAGGAAATACAAGGAGTGTTTTGCCCAAAATACTCACCTGAAACATAATCCCAGGCAAACATCTAGAATTGAAAATTTCTACATTTAAGTTAAATTCTGTGAACTTACATGGAAATTAAGACGATGGTTGTTACTCTGATATATTGAGAAAACCTCACTATAAATGGTGCTATTCACATAGTATACACACAACGATAAAACAAACTGTATTGTGAAAAAAATATGCTTTTGGAAGGAGGAAGAGGAGCTTTTTTCAGGTAATTTTTTTTTTGTTTTTGAATTAGTAGTTGTTTGAAATTGCTCAGAAGTTTGTAATGTTGCAACAGGCACCAAGTGATACATTAGTGGAAGAGTGCAGATGAAAGAGTTCAAAGCTCAAAACAAATTGATTCTGCAATTACTACATAATTATGCCCTCACATATATTAAATATAAAGAGATAAAAAAAATTTCATATGTTAGAAATCCATAAATGGAGGAAAAAATCAATGCAAAGAGAAAAATATTCCTACATTTTTCACTGACATATATGCAAGAAAAATATCTCTTTGACCAGGTATACATTCTGTGAAAATTTTTATTTTCATCCTCAACTATTCCAAATCTTACTAAGCTTTCAATTCACTATAATTTATGACAAAAATTAAAATTGTATGCATTTAATTGAAATGCTTTACAGATGATACTTTTTCTATTAACTCACATCTGATGTATGATCTCTTACGAGAGAAATCTAAAAGTTGGTATAAATAAAGTATATTTTTTCCTAAGGTTAATTCTTAAAAAGAAACTCCTAATTTGCAATCATAGTTAAAAAGTGAGATTAAGATAATGCTTCAGTGAACCTCTTGGCAGAGTGTATATCAATGCAACATGGTTATTGCCAAGAAAAAAGGAAGCATTAAATAAAGAACAGATTATCTTTCTCATTTTCAGAATGATTTGCTGTCTAGAGATAGATGTATCCCTTGATTTTCAATCACATCAGAGCAAGCAATGTTCTCTAAAATCCAAGGAATGTGACTGCTATTAACAATCTCAGCAGTGCCTAATACAAAAGCACTTAAGCACATAGTGTACTTAATTTATATAATACATAGCTATAAGTTATCAACCTCAGAGTCCTGTGCAGGAATTAAATATTCAGTTTTTCTTTATTGACTCAAGTATGATTTTTACCCCTCTGCTGTTCAAGCTTGACAGTGGGGGAAAATGAGTCAAGTCAACGATCCACCAAGACACTGCACATCATGGTCAATGCTAGGAAGAGAGAGATGTATGTCTACTCATGGAAGTCAGAATTTCAGATCATTTTCAGTCATCCCAATACAGACATAAACATACCGTCTCTTTTTATTGAACTCAATGGCAAAGCTATCAAATTTTGGAAAAAATCTAACTTTTTTAGCATAGGCGAGTCCATTGATGAGATGGATCAGAACAGCAGGGGAAAGTGCCTGAATCAACAGAATGGATGAGATGTGCTGGATAAATGCTAAGCAGAAAGATACCGAGAGGACAAACACACGTACAGCGCTTGGAATCCATTAGCAAAGAAATGTCAGAGGACCAGTCACTCTGGGAAAGAGGATGGAAAGAAGGAAGGTAATAAAGCAATAATCTCAGATGCAGCTCTGGAATTACCCAAAGTCTGCAGTGCTCTGCAGGGATTTTAAAGAGCAGATTTAGAAAATTTGTTAGGAATTAGGAAAGCAGGGTCAATAAAGTTAAACTCTGTCAATAATCGCTCTGTAGTATGTACATGGATCTTCCACCGCAGTGCCTGAGGGCTACCTCTGAACTTGGAACTGAACTTTTCAAATGTAAAAAGACTCATTTATTGCAGTAAGTCATTTGACAAAATCTTATTATGCAAAAAGACCTAAAAATAGACCTGTGTTTTTAATGCTCTGGACTGACACTCATTCCCTGCAATGGGATCCCCCCAAAGCATCTATGAACCGAATTTTGGCAGGAAGAGAGGTTCTTAAGTCATTAGCCTGGTTATAGCAGCATTTCATGTGACGGCATGGATGTGGATGATCGGGGTTGGCCACACATGAAGCAACCAGGTTATCAACATGTGGGGCCTGATCCTGCACTGGGCATGCTGGGAAGTCCCTGGGAGTGGCGTCCACATAACGGCGGGGCAAGAACAGCGCAGCAGCTTCGCTGATACCTCATCTTTCTGCCTCAGAGGAACCATGGCCATGTCCCCACTGTGTCATGCTGTGTTGTATAGTGATTTTTTGCTGACATTTCACCAACTGGCTCCAGCCCCTTAGAGACACAGAGCATGACACTAATGTGATGCCATGGTGACCCACATGGATGGACCAGCCTCTAGCACCTGCTTGGGGACCTCAAACACGGGGACATCACAATGTTATGGACGATTCTGACCCTTGCAGGCGCTGCTGAACATCATCCTAAATGTCAGCAGTGCAGACACAGCCGTTGGCCCTCAGGAGAAGGGCTACGAAAATTCACTGCAAACTTAACTTTGACTTGACTATTTACATAAACCATGTGTTCAAAATTGAAAGTCCTCCACTCTCTCTTCTGTAATTCATAACACTGTGGTAGTAAGAGACATTATTACTACCCAATTGCTACATATACTGAATGTCTGAGACAACTTGTCGCTTGAAGCATTTAACTCCCAGTGAAAATATGTAGGGTAGAGGGTAGGATTTTGTGTTACAGGACATCAAAGATAGAAATAAAAAGTATTTTTTTTTTTTGAAGAGAGCTACCTAAATTATGGATTTTTTAAAAGGGCTGTCTAGGCCCAACAACTGGTGCTTGCTCTTCTTTTTCCTCAAATCGCATACCAACAGTCTAAATGCCTCCACAGTGCTAATCTGCAATGGTATGTTATGAGAAAACAGAAGATGCCCAGCAATACTTAGTAAACACGGTTCTTCAAAAGGACCTTCGCATCCTTCCTATAAATAACCCTGGTAACTTCACTGAGATGACTTACTGTGACTAGGCATACCAGGATCAAGCTCCACTGGTCATTCAATTTATCCAGCAACACAAGTCAGGCAACTGAATCCACGACAGTTCAAGCTTACATCAGATTTAGCTTTCGGGTGCTGTGCACATGAAAATATACATGCCATTTCAAAAAGATCAGCTTTAAATTAACTGCTAATTTCCTATCTAAATCTCCATTGGACTGTCACTGCCTGTGATCTGAAGCTAAAGCCTGGGTAGGCTTGAGCCACCATCTCAGGATAAAGGGACAGTTGGGCCTCAGAGGCTCACTAAGCTGAAAGAGACATGCAAGTCCTCTCTCTGCTCAGACAACAAAAGGAGAGAGGGCTTATGTGTCCTCGCTGGGTCCTCATGGGCCCATCTGAACTCACAGCAATAGACAAGACGCTAGATAAAGTCTTCTTCCTTTAGTACCATGCCCTGGGTAAACAACACTAGACCAACAAAGATGATCTTGTCATCCCTCACACCAAACTGAGCTTCGCTGTTGCCTTATAAACAGGAGCCCAGTCCTAAAAGGTGCTCACCACTGCAGTCCTAACCCAACAGATTGTGTGAGCGCATGCCAATGCACCTAAACATTAGAGACAACATGCATGGCTCCACTCTGATCTCTCTTTTCATAGCAGGAAATTTTTGTTTCGGTGTAGGTTGAGAATCTTCTTCACTAATCCCTCTCAGGCCTTCTACACGAGCGTGCCCATGAGCTCTAAAACACATCAGCACCATCTGGACCAAACAGAATGCCCTGGGGAACTGCTGAGAAGCCCCCAAAGGCTGTCCTGAGCAGGCACAGCAAATCCCAGGATACAGTGAATTCAAAAAATGCACATATGTTTCTGCATGGGAAATACAGCAGGTCTCTGACAAACCCACTGAACACTGCTCACATACTTTGTGGGACTGGCTGCTCACAAAGCACTGAACCATTTGCAGTCGAAAAGCTTCAGTGCTTGATTCTGCATCCTTTCTTTGATGCTACATACCTAATCTTTCCAAAACTCAGATACAGTTTGATGGATACTAAGGCTGAACATGCTTTTTACTGTGTAGGAGCTCTGGTGCTGCAAATGATTAATATTAATAATGGGAAAAATCTGTCATGCATAAACAATATAAACAAACAGTAACAGCCATTTAAATTTGTTAATCTGAGAATTTCTTTTCTCTGATTCTCTTTCATAAACAAAATATTTTTTTCATCAGGCAGTATTCATTATGTTCATCCTTGGTGTAGTTACAAGACAAAAAAATGTGGATTATTGATGAAATAGATCATAATGGCTCTTTCCAAGCCATTATCATCTATCATTTAAATGTGTATTCAATGAGCTTTAATCCGCAAATTTGTCACGATTGGAAGCCATTACGATTTAACAGATTCATTGTGTTTGCTTTATTCTTTTTTAATATGATGCATGAGGTGCATTCTGTAGACTACAGGTGAAATAATTTTACCTATCAGAATAGACTTTTTAAAAAGTTACTACACATAAACAACAGCTGCTTATTAAAGCTCATAGTCTTTAAAAAACCAGCAATGCTGAAACACCATGTTGTTACACTAATAAACAAATCCTGCAAAATCTTCATTACCAGGCATAATGCTCATTCTTGTGAAAAGTCTCAAATTCCTGCCACTTCTAAGAATAATATGTCCAGTCATGTCAGAGATTTCAACTACACAAATTTCAACTACACAAATTTCCATCAATCCCCTAAGTAGTTACTTTTTCTACTGGCTGGGACAAAGCAAATTAAATCAATGAATGTTCTCTCGCTGATATTCATCAGTTTGAACAGTATACCCTGCATTAGCAAGGAACCAACTGGTATCAGCCCCTGTGTAGTTTTTTTAATTCATTAGAGCCCATTAATAATAATAATAGTACGTAGCACTTCAGCTAAAGTAATATAACATAGAAAGTTCTGTATTTTAGAGAAGGAGGATAATATTGGCTTTTTAAGTCAATGTTTGCATAGTTGCACAATTTACAAAATTGCAAAAAATGACAGCAATTGGAAAGACATGAGCTTTTGCAGGTTTTTGGCTGTGGCAGATTAATCCCATATCCAGTTTGTATATAATTCACTTAACACCTTTTCTTACGCAAGTTTTGCAGTTTCCTGAGTCTATGCCCTTAGCGAGAGAGCTGCGCTCTCCCTGAGCAGACTCTCATGATAGTCACCAGAAGCACTCCTGTCGGAAAGAAGATGCAGAAGGTAGCTCCAGAAAAGCTTATCAACCCAGAATTCAGATCACACTCTGGTTGTGATCTTCCTTCCCTTCCTGGCGTTATCCACAAATGCTGCGTAGTGGAAAAGCTACTCAGCCAGGAGTGAGGCAAGATGCCGAATGAAGATCAGAAATATTGGTACCACGGGATGGTTTCCCTCACACCTTTTCTGTTCTGCAGCAAGCTGCTCGGAACTGCCCCAGGTGGTGGGCTCAGACTGCACTGCCTCCAGTGCCTGCAGGCAGCTAAAAGCAATGACAGTGTCAGAGGCTTTTCCCGTTATCCATTACAACATTGCAATTCCACAAAGAGCTAGCGGATAACCGCAACAGACCCCTGCCTGGCACCACTGAAGTGCAGCCCACACGAGGCACATGTAGCACTGTCGTGCCCCCCGCCCTTAACCGCTGTTTTCCCTCTGTTCACATATTATGAGAGATTTTTTTTTCCCTCAGTGAGGGCTGACTTTTGCCTTAAATGTAGCTATTTTCAAGCATAAAAAGATATGCATCTGGAAATAAAAAAGGAATCATCTATCAGGCTTAAAACAAAAAAAATCTCACAAAAAAGGAAGTATTTTTTAACAGCAGATATCTACTTTATGGCACTGGTCTCTTAACTTAGTGCTTATGAGTTAGGGAAACAGCCCCTTGGTGGATTACTTTTCATAGTTTGCTCAGTAATGTGTTTACAAAGCCATTGTTACAACTAGATGCTTATATATTTTGATATACAGCATGCACTACAACAGTACATCTTCAGAGATTTCATGCTTATTTGTAAAACCTATTTAAATGTTCCTTTGCCTTCCCTCCTGGCAAAACACAAGTTTATTGCCAGATACTCCAGGGCTCCATAGTCCAGTCTGACAGTAATTAAAGGCAGAATTAGTGGTGCCTTTGTAGGAAATGATAACAGTGGCAAGTATACAACAGGACGGGACAAATTCCCCTCTGCCTGCAAGTCCTCTGAAAGAACTAACTTACTCTAGGGATTAATTTGACACTTGAAATTTCAAATGAATGGCCTCCATTTTTAACTGTCCGACACTACTGAAGCATTTAACTCAAGAGGCTAAGAAATGCTAAGTGGATTTTATTTTCCTTGGTTAGGAAATGGAACATCTACTTCACCTACTTTCTGCTGTGTATCAAGTTAGCATTCAGCTCCAGAATTCAGTAGTTTTTAATATGATAAAATGTATTTTTTCACTGCAACCTGTGCTCGCCTAATGTTTACTTGCCCTTGGTAATGGACTGCATTAGGGACAACCATATCTCTGAACCATGCAGTGAGTGATACAAAACACACAATCTAGTATTTTGTGTTTGTGCACCTCTGTAAAATTTCCTGCAATCCTATAATTATACAACAATACAGTATGTAAGAAATCCAGTACATCAGTATCCAGTGCAAAAAAAACCACAAGGAAAATACTTTTCTGTGCATGTCTTCTACTTGGGCTCAGACTCCAAACATGGACTGAAGATTTTGCAGTAAGTTTGGACACTAAAGCTTGGACAAAACTTTCTCTCTTCCACGAATTTAATGCCATCTACCTACAATTGTTAAACTTCCACCTACCTATATATAGTACCTATAATCTGTTTCTGCAGTAGTTATCTAGCTGCACAGAGCATCTAAGCCAATTCAACAGTATCTATCAATCTATTCAGAGGCCTCCTTCCTCTGGTATGTAAACCCTATATAGTTTTATGAACTTAGTCAGGAAAGTTGTTATGTACACCTCTGTTTTAAAATGTGTTACTACCTTTTTGGTATAGTATTGGATAGTATTATCTCCTTTTTGGGGCATTTTGCTAGCTGCCCTTCTACTGCATGTGGCAGTGCCCTCGTTGCTGGTGGCACTGCGTGTGCCCCTCTCCCAGAGGAGCAAACAGCATAAATGAAAGGGAAGGGAGTAAAGCTCAATAAACTGGTGTAGGAATTGCTCTTATTTCATAAATTTCCATCCTGCCCCAAGCCATTTCCTTCCTTCTCTGGAACTGAGAGTGGGCTGCAAGAGGAAACAGCCACCTGCAGAAGAGTGGCCGTGCCTTGCAGGGTGGAGGAGTGGCAACCATCACCCTCATTGTCCTCCTCAGACACTCCACAACCAGGTGGGGAGGAGGTGCGAGCAGCTGGGATGAAGGTAGCACTCCCTGCAGGCACTGCAGGAAGAGGGGCTGATGGCTGCTAGGTTGAGCAGCTGCTGTGTGCTGGGGTGGCTCGGTCCCTCCTCTCCCCCCAAAGGCAGCAGCACCCTCTGAGGGGTGCGAGGGCCCATGGGCATTCATGGGAAGCCGTTACAGCCTGCTCTACAAGATTGCAATGTTTTAATTTCACCTGCACGAAGAACTTATTAACTTTCTAGGTGATGGGCAGCAGTGGCATTTTATGCTCGCACTAGCAATGGAGCGATGAACAACCTGCATCTTGCTGAGCTCCCTACCCACTTCACCACAGCGTCAGAACCGCCTCTAGAGACACGGCAAAGTTACTGCAGCTAATCCATGGCCTGTGGCTTCCTGGATTTGATGTTTCCCTCAGAATCATGGCCTTTGAGGGACTTCTGTTTAGTTTTGGGTCTTGAGGTAAGAGATGGTTTGTTTGATTTTGGGATGAGGGGGATCAAGGGAAAGGCGCGGGAAAGCATTTGCGTGCCCCTCAGCACCTTCTCCTTTGAGACACAACAGCATCTCCACTGCCTATGGGAAAAAAGCCAGCAGAACCTCTGCTAGCAGCGCAGGGCTTGCACTGTTATCTCCACCTGACTGTTGCATCGATTAGACTGGAAAATGAGTAACTTTTATCACACCTGATCTGAAATAGTTCTGTGCAGTGTACGTTTACCCCTCTGCAGTTACAGCACAGATAATTGCATGGATCCTGGGAGTCAGACACAACACTGTGGTGTCATTTTTGATCTCTGGTGCCAAGTTAAAGGAGAAAATATAGAAAGCTAACTTGTGATTTAACTGCGGCCCCTGCCTGGCTCCTGCCACCAGCCTGGGCTGTGGGCTTGGACCTGTACGAGTGCATGGCTAAGCCCCTCCTTGCCATGTAGGTTCGCTTGCCACCACCTCTGATATCAGAGACCTTCTTGAATGCTATAAATTCGACTGAAGCTGATTTTGAACCACATGCTGCAGCACGCACTTCAGTTTGAATCACAGCAGATTTTTGCCTAAAAAAAAAGCCTGTCAAGATACAATCTGTTTTTTCATTTCTCTCTTCCTTACTTTTTTTAAGTAGAGGGAAGGGCAGATTATTTCAATTAAGAGCCTGTCACTGACAACTGTAAGCAACCTTTCTTCAGTTCAGTGCAGCAGTTGCAGTTTTAAGTTTCTCTGGGCTTCTGTAAGGATCTAATTTTCAAGGTACCGTTGCCATGGCAGCAAGTTGGAATTTTAATCCAGTACTAAAGGTCAAGACAGGTCACCAGTTTCAGTTCCTCTTCAATCTCCCCATAAAAAGCCACAAAAAGAAGCTGAGATAAAGCTCTGGCCTAACAAAAAATTCCCATCTAGCATACAGCCAGACTTGAAACTATATGATTTGTATAGGCTTTCAAATTTGTCTGGAACTATTGAAATTCATACTAAATCAAATATGGGCAGTACTGATTCACATTCCTCTTCTTCCTTGGAAAAGCACAGGTACGTCCTTAAAGCACAGTTAAGTGCATGCATCTTATCAGGGATACACAAAAAGTAAATACTTAAACGGCGTGTAACAGGTAAACAGCGGTGAAAGCAATCCCTGTTACTGGAGATATTCGCTGCTTCTGCAGACTCGGACAAGCCTGGCAGCTGCATTCAAGTCTCTCCTGTCAATATAAGGTAAATTTTGTCAATATAAGGTAGATCTTTCAAGACCCGTAAAGATCTTCCTGTGAAGCATTTTGACCAAACTAGACTTTTCAATAAGGGACGATTTCTTGAAAGCTGAACTACCTTCAGATTTTCTTTACTATTTTTATTTTCAAGGGCAAAAGGCTCCTGCGGAAATTAGGGAATAACTTTGCAGTTGCCAATCTTCTAGAAGCCTGCTGTGTTTTCTGCTACGTGGATGTTAATTACATAATCGCTTTGCACCTGCCTGAGGAAGGTAGACACAACTCCCTCCTCCTCCGAGGCTGCATCTTTTTTTGGGGAAGTCATGGTTACAGCATTAGGAAAGTCTCAAAATGTATTTTTCCAAGGTGCATGGAAGCAAGTGAGGGAAAGAGCTCTTCCTCCAAGAATTTGGAGCAGTAATTAGCCCAGCAGTGGGGAATATTTTTTCTTTTTATCATGTGGGAAGACCTATTTGTAATCTAAAGACATTTTAAATCTTTGGCTCCAAGGGCTATCCAAGACAGAGGATAATGCAGTGACCGTGGCCTAGCCCCATGGGGTGTTGTGAGAACTTCACTTCATAAAAAATAAGCCTTCTCGCCAGAAAATTGATAGTCTTTGGAGCCCTGCTGAGTCCTCAGCCCAAAGGATAATGGTAGCAATATAAGTTTGTCTGGATGGAAAGTGTAAAGCTGAGAAAAATGGGATGGATTATTGGGGTTGTCAGAGGGATTCAGAGGAAAGATGCAATGGATTAAGCTGTGATATTAGGGAGAGTGGCTGTTAGCCTTACCTAGAATATTTAGGACACAAATTGGAATTTTTGAGCCCATTCTGATACTGTGAATGCCATGTTTCCTAGCAAAGTCCATTCTTCTTTCAAGCTTATCACCCATTTCAAATTATCACTGTTTTGCCGCGTGACACAGATGAATCTGGGTGACAACTTCCTCTGTTTGTCTTGAGCCACTTAAGTCCACAGAGCTAGTAAGATATGAGAGTAAGAATAAAAAGGTCTGGAGCAAAGAGCATCGGGACGAAAAGGAAAGGAATGACTTGGCTGTGAATTTGAAGTTTACCGACAGGTCTGAGTTAACACAAAGGGAGCGGGCTGAGGTTGAAGCTACAGCGAACAGAAAGCAAGCGAGAGGTTAGTTTACAGGCATTTTATCACGCAGCCCACAGCTCTGAAATCAAATGGGTGGGAGAGGTACTGATTGTGGTGGCTTCCTCTGCTCTACCCTGCTGTACATTTTCAGATTTCCAGAGTACATTTGTTTTTCAAAATGAATGTTTGAAGTCATACTAAAGTTCGGAAGTGATTCCATCCCACAGAAATGTAAATTGGGAGGTCAGTCGGAGACTGGCCTGAAGCCATGAAGGCACAACATATGCTGCTGTGTTGCTGGCTGCCTGTAGAAAAGCTCCTTAAATTCAGGGAAACCAGTGGCAGATTTGCAATCTTACTGGTTTACAAAAAGGGAACTGATATGGAGTGGATAGGGAAATACATCCTGAATCCAAACACATCAGTGTGCGTTGTGTGCCTGTCCATATTAATATCAGCACATACTGTGATCACCACTCTGCAGTAGCATGCGTTTGCCTGTGATGCAGTAGTGCATCTTGCCTGAGTACAAAGTATTTCAACTGCTACCAGTTAGTTAGGGCAAATAAATGTTGAATTTTTAATGGGGCTTTATATAGTATCAGAGGAAATTTAAATGCTTCAATGCTTATTAAGGTTCCAATCAGCAAGGCTGGCAAGAATGCACTTGGTTACTTTGTTTCAGGCATTCTTAAGGGCAGTAATTATATGTCTGTGATAGGCAAGAAAAATTATTCAACATTGATCAGCAAAATATAAGAGAATTAATTTAGTTCTGTTCACACAATCTTTTAAAATGATTTATAAACATGTCAGGAGAAAAGATCCTGGAAAAGAATGTATTAGGAAATAACTTCATTTTGACAGGGAGGTTAAACTATATGTGAGCCAGCTGAAAAATGAAAACAAATTAAAAGTCTAATTTAGAAATTATTTTGAATAATGGGCTTATCTTCAAGGATACAGAGCTTTTAATTACGACACTGGGTTTTAGCATGTTTAACAGCAGCTGAAATGTTTAGCTAGTTTGCTTCTATAAGCAACTGGCCATAGGAAATGCTTGTGTATTGTAGTCCCAATTGCTCAGTACTCTGTTCAATAGGAGAAGCCTGCGGCACTGAGGAACAAAAGGATACCAGCTCCACTCCTTATCATTGCTCCAGATCCCAGATGATAACACCCAAGAACATATGTGGGCAAAAGGATGCAAAGCAAACTTCTAATTAACAAAACAAAACGATAAATATGGAAGATGAATGACATATAATCAGAACAGACCTTTTTATCTTCATTTTCTAGTTGTCCCTTTCATACGATGCACTGGAACTCTCTAAAGATTAATGGACTTCCAATTACATGCTACTGTTGTTTCACTTATCATAATTTGTACATGGCAGCAAAAGTCCGTTGTACCCCTGACTTTCCCAGTTTACTCAGAGGGAATATCTTTGGGACTTCCTGAGGCTAACAAACAGACAGCACTTACTTTTAATGGTTAAAGCTTGCCACACACTTGTTAAGAGAAAATAAGTGTACACTAGAAAAGAATACAGGCTATCAAAACTGTACAATCAATTGACACTCATCAAAAACTGTAATTATAAACTAAAATTGCATCTTCTTCAGTGTATTATATCAGGGCTGGATTGTGACTGGAACTCAGATATAGAGTTGGATACATATCTAGAAACACTCCTCTTATGCCAGTTGAAGCTGAATTTTACAAGTTGTTATTTCGTATGATTAAACTGGAAATCATGCGTCTATATTGAATGAATCCCATTTAAAACAAACAAACAAAAAAAAAAGATTCCTTTCAAGGTTAGAATTCATCAGTGCTTCTTGATTTGAACGTTCTGAATAACAACATTACTTGTTGTCGCATTATCCAATATACAATCCTTGGTGTAAAATCCCCTTGATGTCTGATTACTCTTCATAAGGACCTCATGCTGATTCGTTTCAAACTGTGAATTACCTTTAATTCATAGCTTGAACGTGCTGCCAAATTTTGTTTTCCATGCTCCCAGGTGGCTGTCCCTGACACAGTGGAGAACATCCAAAGAGCCATTAGACACTTCTGAAAAGTAGTTAGAAGTCAAGAAGCAGATTTCCATTTTCAAACAGGCTTCCATGAAGTGCTACGATAATCTCTAAGACTAGAAAAATACTGGCATTTACTGAAATATTTTTATAACTACGAAGTGAAATCCTGGCCCAGCTGAAACCAGTGGTGAGCCCTTTTTGAAAAATCCTTGCGAAAGTAACACATGAAGAGTTTTTAACTGCTTGTGTTGGTTTTGAGCCCACTGTATTTAGCTATTCTCTAGCCCCCACACAGGTTGTATATCATTAAGCATGATGGATCACAAAAATCTGATAAAATGAGTTGTTTTCGTCTGATCCATAAAAATTTGCTGCTCTAAGTTTTTAATAGTTTCCGGTAGTTCACTGAGCCCATGAGAAGGACCTTTTAATACTGTATTAATACAGTAAGTATAGGAAGTCATTTTATGATAAGGAAAGAATACTATTATGATTACATTTTTTTTTTTAGCTAGGCTTTTATGGAAACTACCCAAGACTACTCTGCAGTATGATTTCGAAACACAGGATGTGCTTGATTAAAAAGGTTCTGGGTAGTTTCCAGCTGGAGAGAGGCCAAAGACTAACAACCAAACAGAACAAAAGAACTGGATGTCTGAGGATGACATACTTGCAGTGGTAATTATATAACAGAAACCCAAGTCAAGAGTTGAGAATGTACCCTTGAATTCATGGAAGCTGACAGAAAATCCTTCTCAGTGCAATTGCTTGCACCTTATCTGTTCCTCCTTACTGTGCTTCATAGCACACTAATCAGAGTAGACTGGTTGTAAACTGACTGCATGGTACCTAATCAATGGAGTTTTACAGTGAGTCTGAAGACAAAATGGGAAGCCAGCTGCCATAGTTTTACATAGCCTGATGTCAGCTATAAAAACACACAACAATACACACAAACATGCGCATTCCCCAGAGTTCAAAATTTAATTTTCAAGAATTTTGAGTAGAAATTAAGATCTGATTCATTTAAATGAATCATTTAAATCAGTAAGGGTCACTCATGGACAGTGTAGGTACAGAATTTAGACAGGATCCCAACTATGGGGTTAGGTTTAGCTCTGTTGGTTAGAGCATGGTGCTGCTAATGCCAAGGTCGCGGGTTCAATCCCCACTGGGGCTACACTGAGGGTTGGACTAGATGATCTCCAGAGGTCCCTTCCAATCTTACCATTCTGTGATACTCTGCCTACTATTTTGCTTGCTGCAAAACATTTGGTGCTGGGTTTCTCCAGTATGTGGATGTGACATAATATATTAAATGTTTATACATTAAATATATTTCAGCTGTAAAAAGGATTGAAATTCATATTTCAAAAAGATTTACTTGAGACAAGTTAGGCAACCACAAATCATATGTATTGCATCACCCTTCAAAAGCAAGACATTGGTAAATGTATCCACCTTGCAGCATGTGGTGTCTGTTCTTTCTCCTAGAAGTACATGCCCAAAATATTGTCTTACAAAGATCATACATTCCTTTGGTCTGATATTCCACAATGCCAATGTTTCTACATCTGAATTTGGTAATAACATATAGGCAGCCTTACCGCTGGCACAGCATACAACATCATAGAGGCAAAGCACCCGTCCCTAAACATCCCTAAACATCTCTAAAAAAGCCATAGTGCTACTCTGTGATATAGTGAATGCCAGCACCTTAGTACCAATTCCTAAGGTTTTCTAATGATGCCAGTGGGATCTGTACGACTGTCACTTGGAGCAATATAAGTGGAAAACATAACATAACTTTCATGTGAGTTACATGTAAACTTAAAGAAGTTGGAAAATAACCCTTACTTTCTCTAGGAACTTTTCCAGGTTAAAAAGGTCTCTAACAAAGGGTATAGATGAAGAAACCCAAATCCAGTCAGGTTTGATCAAGCTGAAATAGCGATAGCAGGTCTCTGACAAAATACATGAGGAATTGGTGAGGGGTACAGGTAGGTCTGTAATTTTACTCACACAATCTAATATCCCTGAAACTGCCCAGTATTAGAAAGAACGAATTTTCAGTAATACAACTGCAATTTGATAAATATTATATTTTTAAAATACACAATGACTGCAGGGTCTCTAAATCTATCTGGGTCTGTTTGGATTGCACTATACACCTCTAATTATTCAATAATACTATTTTTTTCTTCCCCAATCTCTGCTTTAATTTCATTATGCTCAACTTTGTCCTCAAGTAGGTAATTCCCACTGAAAGTGGTGCTAACTGCACACACAGATCTGAAGAAACAAATTGGCCTTGTAACACCAAGTCTCACAGTGGACTGCCTTCTAACCTCCCAAAGCCCTATGGAAATCCTTGGAAGCTGCCTTAACAATTTTTCTGTAGTAAAAGAGAAAAAGTGATAGTAATGGGTTAGCTGATCTTCATTTGGAAGCTAAAAATAAAAGTAGCTTTATTGCAGCTCTGATCTCTCATGTGTAAAATCTATCACATACCATAGGAAGGCAGTTCATTGCAGCAGAAATCTGATTGATAGTACTGGAACTTTAGATCAAGCAGCAGAATAGAGAGCAACTGGTTCATAAAATGTACTCAGTGTCTTCGGGTTTTATATCAGGCTTCCTATAGAGAGCTTTGGTCCCATTAAATGCACTATATACCACTGAGCTCTGAAGCACTGTTCTTTTGAAATTCAGCTTATAACTATAAACCATGATTGACAAGTCTATTACCGTTGGTTACAAACTATTGAAATATTTTATTTTATGGTATACTCACTAAAAAAATTTTCACAGTGGAATCCAAATACACTTGCTTCAGGAGAAAAATCATTTTAAGATGTATTTTTTTTCTTTTTTTTTTAGTAGAGAATGTGCTTGATGTTAGGTTTGGACCACTTAGATGTTCTTAAAATGAATGTTAACACTCTGTTAACTTGGCCTTCAGAGCCTGGTGATTAAAGCAACGGAGCTAGGACACCCACATTCTTGTCCCAGCTCTGCCACTGGCTTCTTCTGTAGTCACAGACAAATCATCGAACTCCAGTAAGTCCTAGGCTGTTCACAAATTTGCAGCAGTTTAAAAATCAACATATTTAAATTATTTTTAAAAAAGCTACGTAGGTATCTCTGCATTGATTTTTCATCACCTATATGAATTTAATTTAAATTGTGTCTTTAGCAAAATTAAGGGACCCACTAGAATCATTTTGAAGTCGTTTTAAATGAACACCTTGTATTTACATAAACTTTAGTTAAGCTACTACAGTTCTGTATTCAGTAGTTTACCACCATTTGAACACTAAAAAAAATCACAGCTCTGAACTGAAATTGGACCAAGACATTTACGCCTCAAGGAAGTATCAAAACAACCACCTACTTTTCAAGATTATTTAATTCATATTCACAAACTACTTTGAAATCCTTGGTAAAAGTAAAGAAAAACCATGCAGTCTCAATTGACTGCCACATTTTTCCAGTTTTACACCAGAGTAGCACCAAAGAAAAATGGTTTAACACAGTGGAGGATTAGCTCTTCCACAATTTTCAACTGTTGTATTTATAGATCAGCTGTGATTTTCATCTAAGTGTATAAAACTCAAGACCTGCTTTTCAGTAACAGCAAGTATAATCGTTCCATACGATGTGTTTTACTCTCCTTCACTATATAAATGCTAAAATTTTTGCATCATCTGTTCATTGGGTTGCATTTTCTATTGTAAGAGGTTTAGTATCTGATGAGAGAAACATAAAAGTGATTTAATTTTGGCAAGCTGTACAGCTAAAATCAGCATTATTTCTGCTTAATAAACTCATCTTTCATACATATCTCTGTTAGCTAATGCTTAAAAAGAAACAGTAATAAGCAGTGAAAACATAAAACTGGTTTATGGCTAATTTTTAAGCACCACTGAGAACACCTGAACACCAGGACAAGATTATGAATGAGCTAGATTTTAGTTACCTTTGGAGAAATAAGCTCTTTCTTTATGATAAATTTAAATCAAGACTTGAAGCTGGAAATAATAATACTTACGACTTCTGTGGCACTGACTTAGTTGCAACTTTCCCTGCTGGATCACTCCACTCTGCAAACAAAGGAAACACATTTTCAAATGTCAAAAGATTACTGTAGAATTAAAATGCACCCAAAGCTGTCAGCCCATCTAATTATACTTGGTTTCACAACATGCCACAATGCATAACATGTAATAAAAAACGGAACTGATCTGTTTTAGCACCATAGAAATTAATTTTTCAGCCTTTGTTTTAATGATGCTAAGTAGAAAAAAATATATATATCCAACCCTGACTGTTAGGACTAAGGATGACGAAGACCTACTTTGTACATTGTATCCTGAGGTCAGATGTTGGGAGTCCTACAAAGAAGAACACACGACATGTCAGCATTAGTTAAATGAGATGAAGAAGGTAAAATACATTTTTGCTTGCAGATTAAGGGCACATGGCATTAAACAAACAGGGAGGGAGTTTGCACAGGGAAGGGCTCATGTGACTGCTAAGGCAATACCAGTGACATCAGTTTAAAAAAACATTAACTGAGGAGACAAAGCACCACTGAGGGACGCTTTCACAGTTCAGACAAGAGCTTGTCCTCAGCTGCTGTAAATCGACACACTCGCTACGTGGAGTCACTGCACAGATTTATACCAGCAGTGGTCCAGCATTTTCAAATCTTGGCGATGGACATGTGTGTGGGGCGTCTGTTGTGCAAAATTTAGTCCTTCGCATGAACGTAGCTATGCATCAAATTCAGCACCACTGCCTTTCTTTTTTGGTCTTGTTGCTAGAAAATGCAGTAACCTTTCATTGATAGTCAGTAATTTTATTTGAGCTGCAACATGTAGGAGTTGATAAAGACATAGGAGGCTGATCTCCACGTCATGGAAATTTGAGCAAATCCAATGAAATCGATGGAAGTGCAGCAACTTTACACCAGCAAAGGATGTGGCTGCAACGTTGAGTGTGTTAATGTTGGGATTCTCATTGACTCACAATAACTAAACTGCTCCTTAATGTCATGATGTTTCCTTGCTTAGTTTTTCTCTAGGCTTTACAGTCCAGAGTGATTATAATCAGCTTTCCTTCCAAGCAGAGTTTGATGATTTGAAATTAAGGTGTTATTTACAACCTAGTCTTACAGCCAGGCACTACTTTGCTGGTAGTGTTACTTCTGTAGGATGTTAAAGTCATTAAAACCCTCACTGCACTTCCTCTCAGGGCATTATTAGTTCCTAATATTGTACTGTGCTGTCAGTCAGTCCCTTGTAAACTAAATCATGCCTTAAGAGTAAAAATGGCACTTTAAACTTGAATGTCAGAAGGATAAATTGTTCTGTTAAGTTCTACCTTTTTTATCACACTTTTTAACATACATTTCTCATGAGGATACTTATATGTTTTAGTGAAGTTGAGAACTTCTAACAGAGCCTGTCTTTGGTTTTGTGGCTGCACAACTACCCATGTTATGTCTGAGATGCAACAATTTGGCTAGCTATAATTGATTTAGTGTGATGTTCTGAAGAGATACATTTCTGTTGCATTTTTTTTTACAGTAAAACTAACAAACTCAGAAACATTTATGTGCTTGCCTATTTCCTGAAATGCTAGCTTAAAAAATCCAATTTATATTTTATATTAAAGTCATATGGTTAACAATTTTAAGATCAACATTTAACCTGACCAGAAATGATTAACTTTGATGTGGATCTTAAAAGTTCAAAGAAAGCTTAATAAGAACAGAAAAAAACCAAACCAAAACAAGATTTTAGTTTCTCTGAGCCTGTGATTATATTGCTCTCACTTGAGATAGTGGCAGTCCGCAGGACATAGACCTGTTTATGTAGAGCCTATAAAAAATACAGCATTAAATTAAGAGATAGTATAAATTAGAAAAATAAAGCTTCTAGTGGGCCAAAACTCAACTGTCACTTATAGATGTATTCACACAGGTATGAATCTGCCTTCACCTAAATGGGTTCAACTGACTCGAACCAGATTTACAGTGAGGATTAAACCCTTGTATGATTATGACTTATGATGCTTAATGCAGAAGCAGTTAACTGAACTGATGCTGGCAGTGCTGGAGCAGTAACAATCGCATTCTCTTAAGATAAGGCATTGTAGGCACTGGCTTTGTTTTTTAAGGAGCCATAGATGCTCCTAATTTCATATGATTTCCACTTAAGTATGGAGGCTGCATTTCAGACAAGGGAATATCTGCCAAATAGATAAAATCAGTTAACGGGAAAATCACATTCCAGCTTTTAAAACAGGTATGATTGCTTGAACCATAATGTCAAGCAGTACCAGTACAGCTTTATGAGCTGTTTTCCAAGGCCCTGCCTCTAGAAAGAAACTTTTATGTAGCCTCATGTCAGAGTGGTGTAGATTTTCTACCCTGGGGAAGTTCTCCATTCCCCAAACATCATCAGCTCATCGCTGTTCAGATCCCAGCAAATGATACGTTTGGCGACGACTGCCTTGGGTGGGAGCTCTAGCTCTAACTGCACTACCCGACTCGTAGCCAGAAGGCAGCAACAGAATTTGGGCTCAAGACATGTTCAAATTACTGTGGCTTAACACTTCACTGCACGTCAGGTGAACTGCAGGTACTCTCCAGGCTTTTAGTGCAGCAAATTTTGAGTACAATGCTTTTAACAAGGCAAATCCTGGGGCTTGTGTTTGTACAGCTCTCTGTCTGCTGGTACTTCGAGTGTGCACACAAGCAGATGCCATAGCTCAGTTCATGAGGAGAAACTTTTTAAGCCCAACTAATTTGATCATGCAGCCTAAACCTCATCATGCAATCAATCATTGGAGGGAACAGAAGACCATTTAGCCATTGCATTGGACAAATAATGATGAAAGAAAAATAAATAAATAAAATATATTGTACTTGTGTAGAAAGACTCTTACAAAAACAGAGATAAGGTTCACTTTCTCTTTGCTATAACTTCTGCAGCTTTAAATAATCAGCCCTACCACTAACAACAGTTTGATTGGGAATTTTCAACTAAAAATAGTCTTAGAAATTTCTGAAATTGGAACCAATTACAAAAATAAACTCTCCAGCGAAGAACACTCAACAGAACAGCATGTTAATCAGGTCACTGTTAATAGCCTACTTGTACCTTGCTTGGGATAGAAAACTTGGTCTGCTCAGCCTTGCCAGGAGTGTGAATAGCAGTAAGAGGAGGAGGCCAAGAATGGGTCATCTCCTACGAAAGAAAAAAAAAGTTTTTGAAAACAAATTCATGTAAGTAAAAAAGAAAAGAAAGAGAGGGAAAGTGATCACATACTCTCCACAGAGCTTGGGACGATGCCCCTGCTTAGGAAGTATCACCATCTATCCTTACATGGTAGATAAACATCTTAACTACCCAGTACGCAACACTTCCTGGGAAAAAGGGTGACAATAGGTTCTATTCATGAAAATTTCAACTATATGTGCTTTTACCAGGTGGCAGCTGCCTCCTCTTCCACGGTCAGTCTGTCGAGCTATATGTGGATGAAGCCATCATAAGAGTTTTACAGTGGGGTTTTATCTGCAAAGTCCAAGCAAGAAGTGGATCCTTCCTGGACTGCATAGGCACCCTTTATGGATTGCATCTCCATAGTGGCAGAACAAGCCAGAGCCAGCTCTGAAAAGCTGGGGTAGGCTTGGAGCATGAGTGCCCGGTGTAGACGAGGGAGTGAGGGTGTCCTACGGGCCAAAGTGTTTTCTCATAGCACTGGCCCTCAGCACTTACTGTGGCACTCAACATCAAGTATCAGAGCACTCTGCAAGTGTGAGGAAGTGTTACAAATCCCATTTTATGATAAGGGACTGAGAGATCAGGTGACTGCCCGAGGTTACACAGAAAGCCTGCAGTTGGGTTGGAAATCTAACCTTCTTGTGAAGACCTGCACTACTGGACCATCTAAGCAACAGGCTCATTCTCTGTATCAATGTGATGAAGCATCATTTAAACCCCCGTTCCAATTGTCTTCGAAGAAACTACCCGCCTGCCCATGGCTATGGAATACAAAAAGAAGAGAAAGTTCACACCATGCCTGCTCTTACTGAGGGCCAGAACTGGGGCTTCTGTGGGAGCAAGCTGGGATGAGTTTCAGAAGAGGGGAAAAGATCGCTAAAATAGAGAAACGGCAGAAGTGTTGTTTTAGGCAAAGCTTACAAATACCCTTGTAATGAGTGTATTTTATGGTAGATGCTGCTGCATTCTCTCTTATCTTTGTTTTTAATTTAATAAATATTCAGACAGGCAGTAATACTTGTCTCTGGCAATCTTTGTCTTGGTTGTTTTTCTTTGCTTACAAAGCTCGGAGAAGACTTTTTTATGGGACAGGGGAGACAAAGAAAGAGAGAGTCTGATCTGGAAAGGTTTGCATGCAATGGCCTGATACTGACAGCATCAAAATGAACGTCCTAGCAGCAGCTTCATGCTCCTCAAAGCCCAGGGCCAGCCGTGACAAAGCTTATGAGTACACAGGTTTCCGCAGGTGCCCTGACAACCACTGCTAACATTGCACAAGTGAAAATATACCATCACGTAATTAATGTGATTAAATACCACATAAAATACGGTTCTTGCTGAAAAGGTAGTGTGGTGGGAGCATCTGGGCTAAGACATGGCTTGGGTGGCTACAGCTGCCTGCTAATATGTATTTCTTTGAAGATCCAGTCAGCAAGCCTCTGCCTGAGCTAACAGGCCACACAGCCACAGCTCCTGCGGCGGGGGGTGAGCTTCGCCGGTTGCTTGAGCCATGGAGAGGGGAGGACACAAGTCTCCGCACTCCTGTAACAGCTTCAGGTCTTGGCCCGTGGAGCTCAGACCTGTCCTCACCGCCCAAGCCCCCAAAGGGGCTGGCGAGGAGGGAAGAGGCGGCTGTGAGCAGCCTGTCCTTCCCAGAGGGCGAGGTGGTGGCAGCAGCCCAGGCGCCGACACGATGAGGACATCACGCTGCACTGGCTGTCGGACTGCAGCGCAGAGGAAAGGGGAAAAGATCTAGTCAACTTTTCTGTGAGATAATATAACCCAAATCCTGTATGCCTGTGCCAGCTCCTATGTTACAGAGGTTGTTTTGTGGCAAATCTTTTCAGAGCAAAATGGTGAAACAGAGATTATATCATGTAATTAAAAGAAGGACACACAGACAGCCTGACTGAAGGCTGCACCAAACTATACACCAGCACTGCCATTAGAGGCTTAACCTCAGCCTCTCCCTGCCCAAGCAGAAAAGGCTGGACAGAGTCCCCAGGATTCATGGGAAGGGGATGCCAGCAAACATTGCTGAAAATTCACCGTCTAAATGCACCCAGTGTCCTTGAGTACTAACTCAGCAGGCTGAATTGCAAGAAAACCTCCTCATCTCCTTGTTAGGGGACACCCACACATAAAACTCCTGGAAAAAGGAAGAATGAGTGTGCTTTTATTTGAGGAAATTCTATTACAATGTAAGCAATCCTGATTCCACTGAGGTCAATGGCAAAAGTCAGCTTGAATGAAGCTGGGACTGACCCATTCAGGTAGATAGAAGCATCTTTCTGAGCATCGAGGTGCACGACAAAGGAATAAGCTAGGTATGACGGAAGCATCTTTTCACTTCAGTCATTGCTGAAAGACATAGTAGTGAATAGAAGTTCCAGAGAGGATCACACATGCCAAACAACCTCAACCCCACACCCCGCAGGGACACGATTGCCTCCTTAACTCCCCTCCATGCTGTCCCTGAAACACATGCTCATTGCTTTGGAGAATTGGGGCCTGAGGAGAAATGTTTAACTATCTGCAGGACTCTGCTGTTCTTTGCAATGCCCTGATTTTTTTGGCAGTCCCTCATTATTAAGTACTTGATAAGCTCCATTCTGTTTCATTTATGAAATCTGATATATCTACCTTCTAATAAATTATGACTGTAAAGAATCACTTACTTGAAGTGTGAGTGTTGTATGTGCATCTGTTAAGGTATACATGTAAACATCTCAGGTTATAAATATCTGGGAAAGAAGGAAGGGAATCACATTCCTTTTTTCTAGGAAAAGTTTAAAGTTTTATCAATCCAAATTTGGAAGTATTTAGAAATTCCTGGAAGTAACGATAACAAAACTGAGCATATGAAATGTTTTAAAGAGGAATTTAATGGAAACAAAGTAAGCCCACAAAATCGAGTTAGGATTTATTTTCACATGGCTTGGACTTAAAATAATTCCAAAATCATGTTAACTGTAGGAGTGGGAAGATGACTGCTATGGAAGTATGCATTTCTTATAGACCTGAAGATTAAATGAGAAAGTAAACCTGCACAGTTTGTTGGCTTAAAAGTCACTGTGGTCCTCTGATGTAGTTACATCAAGCATCCTCCTTTCTGAAAATTATTTAAACATTGTTTTAATTGAATCCATGTGTTTTATTTATTAGGGCTAGGCACGCTTGTCTCTTCAGCTGCGGCTGCTTTTTTTAGCTGTAAAAGCCCTCAGGTAAGTAACTAAGAAGTACACATGCAGAAGAAGTCTAACAAATCACCAAAAATATAACTTGTGCGAGTAAACTGTTCAAGGGCTGCATAGGTTCAAGGCCAAATCAGGATTTAAGTGAAAGGAGAGGACTGAGGAAGGATTTAAGCTTGAATATTTCCAAGGAACAGATCAGAATGAGAGAATTGAGCACAGGAGATATGGGGCAGATGGTAAAATAGCTTTACAAAACCAGTCTCTAAAATTAATTGCCTCCTTCAACATTTATTTCCTTTCTCCATATTTCATTTTTCCATCATTTCCTTCTCGCTCAAAGTGTGTGCAATGTTTTTAAATACAGATAAAAGCATTGAGCCAAGCTCTAAGAGGTCATTATGAAAAAAATCAGCTAGCCCATGTGCTCTATGTCTCTACTGAGGCAGCTTCCCTTCCTCCAGTGCACATTAAACTGCTTAGCCTGATCTAATTTGAAGTCTCCCAAGACACAGGGCTCACACTGCTTCCCTTGGGAGAATTGAGGGGAGACAAGAGAACAGTCTTCAATTACAGAAAGGGCTGTTGCAAAAGGAGAGAATAATCTGTTCTCCAGTTTTATGGTGGATATGAACTTAAACTGCAGCCAGAGATACTCCAGTAAGATGTAAGAAAAGGCTTTCTAATAGTAAGGACTGTGCCAGAACTGAAATAGATTGCTTGGGGAACTACACAGGCTCTGTCTTTGGAGGAAGACCTTTAAGACAAGATGAACACACACTAGTCAGGAAAGGCTCAGGCAGAATGATTTCTGTGCTAGGACAGGGAGGTACAGAAGATGATGCAATCTCTCAGACCCTTTCTTGCTCATTTTCCTTTTCCATAGTGTGACAAATCTCCGTTGGCCAAATGCTGCCCTTACTGTGACTTGTGGATGACAGATCCACAAAGCCATAGAAGAAGAAAGCAGCAATCCTGGTCTATTTCTCCTCCTGCTCTGGCATTAGAGTCTATAAAGACTTAGGCACAGTTGCAGCACTGACAGTTTGCCTGTGTTGTGAGAGAAGGCCCGAGGAGCTGGGGGGAGGAAGAGTCATGCTGGACAGATTTCTAACAATAAATGCAACCTGAGGGCATGGCTGCTATAAAGAGGTACCTTATCTCTTGTAATCTTCATGTCTGCTCTCGGTCCTTTTGACTTTTAGCTAAATCTTTTGCCTTAAACTTTCTCCAAATTCTTGGTTACACCGTATGTTAAAGTTGAATTCAGGAAAAAATTAATACAGGATGAATAAATATTTTAAGTTTGTTACAAACTTGATGCTACAGCTTGTGCTAAGCAACCCATTGCCTTGATGGAATAAAGATAACCAACTGATTCACCATTTATTAAAGCCTCTATTAATGATTTATAAACCTTTTATTAACTATTTATCAGTGCAACCTTAGTATAAAATGTGTCTTGTTTCACAGCATCTTTCTGTTTTCTGCATTTACACAGACCTGATCAAACTCTCCCTGCTAGGAAGCCAGTAATGCATGAGGGGCAGCCACATTTTATATATGTGATGTATACTGAATTAAAAAACATCCTAGTCATTTCATCTATATGAAAAAGGCTAAAGCAAGATATATATGTACTTATATATGTGTATAAGCAAATGACGCTACAGCCTAAAGGAACACAAAGGAAATAAAGCTAAGAGATGTTTTTCATACGTATTTCTCATGTAGGAATGGAGAATTTGCATTAGCACTTGGGAATATCCTGACTGGTAATCTGGCCTGCTTTATCCTGGGCCAAAGGCTTCCTGAAGGAGCGATCTAAGACACTTGCAAGGAGATGATAGATAAGTTCATGGATATGTATTTGATTATTATGTTTCAGTATTTAAATTTTTTTCTCAGCACCAAGAGGGTACCATATCTTTTTCCCTGTAGGGAAGAAAAAAAAATTATAAAAATGATGTCAGTGATGGTCTGACGGCATCAAAGAGAAAGTCAGGTTTCCTGGTTTAAGGCAGAAAACTTTATATTCATGCAGGCATTTCAGCAAATTTATTATCAGTGACATGTCCAGTATATATTTTTGGAGACACAATGCGGCGGCATTTGCAAAAATGCTTTTTTTATCCTAAAATTTATCTTGTTACTGTACCCAGAACTACTAGAAAGCTATTTGAAAATACAGTGCACACCAATTCACGTTCCTTGTTCAAAAGCTAGAGTTTATTCTACAAAAAGCAACAATTTCCCTGACCATAATCTAAAAACATAGCATCTACCTTGTGGGTTTTCTCCATGGCTACAAATAAATTCCCTTTACTCAACTGGGGAATGGGATGCGTTCCACATACTGAGTGGCTTGCTGTTCCTTTCCAGAAATACAGAGGGAAAGGACAGACAAAAATGATATTCAGTGAAAATGAATATAGAAATTGTTTTAAAAGCTAACAGGGATTGACTATAAACATTACAGCATATGTTTTCCTTTCCTATTTTGCTAACATTTGGGAACAAGTTACAGAAAGAAAGTGATAGTAATACGAACATTTTCTATTGAGCTTCCAGATACTCTTTGCCTCCCCTATAGCTCACACTTTTCAATATATTTTCCACATACTGTAGCTTTTATAACTAAAAACACTCATATTCTTTGCTTAGAGCATTTAGAAGGCAATAAAAAATAGCAAATCATGATTGATGTACTTATTGCTCTAATCAATCTTGTGCATGTGAAGAAAAACAATGTTCCGTTACGGTGAGAAGATATCTCAGCTCAGGAGACTGTTTTAGGGAGAAAATAATGAAGCTACACCACTTCCATCAACCCACCACTGAATTTCCAATTTAGTAAGTCTGACACAACCCTAAAAGTAACCACAGTCTAAATGATAGTGTTTCTACACTGTCAAACGACTTTACTCCCTGCTGGGTCCTGGGCACCTAATGGTCCATGCTGTGTATACACTAGCTCTTCCCAGGCTTCCCTCTGAAATAGGTCAGAGAGTTCCCTTCAAGATGGCTCAGGATGATTCTCTTTGGCGCCTGCCTCAGGAAGTTATAATTATATATATATATAATATATATAATAGGACATTCTGAATTTGGTTCATGCTGCCCAGGACAGTCCTTCAACACTATCCCAAGCAGATTTTCTGCCCTCAGGCACCTTCTCACACCCTCCTGGCATTTTCAAGAACACGCTACACAACATCCTGGCGTCCTACTATAAAAATCACAGTCCTAAAAGTTAATGGCATGCCTATATATATATATAGGCATATATATATCCAGGTGTTTGCAGCCATGTGTACTAAACCCGTCTCCAGAAAGCCAAGCACCTTTACTCTCTCACTCTCAGTAACTATACTAATGATGTTGTTGCCCAACACATAGTCCCCAAGTTTTGCTGTGGACAGTAAGGCCAATGTAATACCTCCTGTTCTCAGCAGTTTCTCATCCCCACTGAGATGCAGAGCCATATCCCATTGATTTTATTCATTCAAAATGATACTTGCTTGTTACCATCTCCAGGGACTGCACATCTAATTTTCATGATGGCCCCAAGAGATAGGAAGTATGCATTGAACTGTTAAATACAACATAACATTCTGGCAGTGTAACAGTATAGTATAAACAAAGGCACAATAAGTAATAAAAAGCTAATTCTTTAAAAAGTTACTAATACCAACATATAATTTCATCTCTTCAATTTAAAAAACATTGGCAATGTTTCTCCAAGTAAATAAGCAACTATGTTTTGAAACTATTCACTGCTGGCACTTGTTTAAGGGAATCTGGTAATTTGTTCCATCCATCCTGCGCTTCAAAAGCAAAAAAGCATGTCTTGAATCGCCTATTTTCTTCTCTAAAACTTAGGGTTCACACCAAGAAGAGAGCAGAACTATAATTTACAGTTACAAAACAAGATTGTACCTACCCTGAGGCACTCCACTGTGCACATTTATACAATACATTACACCATCTCCTTTACATTGCCAGATGCAATCAGTTCATGCTTTTTTCACACAAAGTACCACGAGTTATATAGTCACATGACAAGACCATATCCATATAATTTATTATAAAACACATTTAATTTCTGGAGCTTTTATGCTAATGTAGTGAAAAAATAACATCTCCAAATTCACTATCAGGCAAAGCTAAATCACTAAGCTACAAAACATCCCATTCTGTAGAATTAGCACAGAAATGTTTTAAGCTCTACACTGTGCACTAAGCTCTAGACTCATCTAGCCAGTTTATAACCAACATCCTGACAACATTAAGAAGCTGAGTCTAAAAATCTCCAAGGATTTGGAAGAACCAACTTGTGCCAGAAGACACTAGCTTTGATCTTAAAACAGGAGCATCAATTGTCTGAAATAGCATAAAGGGGGAAATTAATAAACCAGGCTAGGCAACTCATTTGAGTTTAAAGCCAAATTCTTTTGCATAAGCCATGATTTGATTTCATTAAAATTGGACTTGAAGTTGTTACTCATCAAGTACAAAGAAATGAAGCTACCACACACTGCTGTACAATACACTTTGAAATCCTGTATAAAAGCTGCTTTTTGCCTCCAAAACCAAGTTTCTGCCAGATCTCTCTTATTCTGCTTACCACACAAGAAGTATTGCAACATGGGTTTTTCCTGAGTAAGTGTGCCAGGGCAGCATTTCTTTTCAATGTCGAGTGCTTCCCTTTTACATAGGTCTCATCAACACCTCAACTGGAATGGTATTAAAACAGTAATCTGAGGCTCATGTGCAGATGGACGCCCAGAAAAGCTCAAGCTTGCTCTTACAGAAGCTATCCTTGTTCACCAGTTCCTTTTCTTCATCATCTGTTGCTCTCCCTATCAGCCCACCATATGTCCCAGACTTGCTTCTTTCCTACTAAGTGAAAAATGCAGTCTCCCCAACAGCACACTATTATCTTCCCAGTGCCTAAATCTGAGATCACAAACTTTTTGGGGAAAAACTGTCTCATTTTTTGCCTTATGCAATGTCCAGGACAGTGGTGGAACATCACAGTGAATATTGACTGGACATAGCCAGCTTGAATAACACTCAGCAAGCCCTGGATGACCAGAAAACTCCTGCAACTGAAGCCTAATCATTGGATCATCTAATTTGGGACTGGTGTGTTTGCCAAAGATCAACCTATGGGTCTGGCCCTGTAACAGAGAGGCAGAGTCCATGCCATCACTCAGACCCAACCATTTATCTCTCTTCTTTTCCTGGAAGACCTAAGCAGCCCACCATGTGACTTGGCATTCATAATATTAATTTTAGCCTTTGGAAAAGAACAAATATTTCAGTCTGGATTTCCTTTTCCTTACTTGTGCCATGAAGCAGGTCTGGTCCTGCCTACTGCTGCGTCCTGTAACTCATGCCAGTATTATCCTTTGATTCTCTCCTGCTAAACCAATGGGTGTAAAAAAAAAAATTGTGTGTGTGCAGAAAATGTTGTGTAACAAATGCAGCAAATGCTTTTTTTGGCATGTCAGCCTTACCCAAATAAACCAGCTTAAAGAGTAAAGAAAACCAAAGCCAAAGCAAGCTGAGGTCTTTTTTTGATCTCCCTTAGGGTATGGAGGGGTTCCACAGTATTTCTGGTAGATAGATTCCCAGCCACATGTATGCATTTGATTCCTCATCTCCCAGCTCATTCTTACAAAGCTAGTGAGTCTGAAGTTGGAAACATTACACACTTAGAATGGTTGCAAAGATGTGTGACAGCTGAGGGTGCTTGGTCTCACACAGAGTAGTACTAATGTTTCAGATCAGCACGTTCAGACCACACATCAGGTGTATATATTCTGTGATTAGGTTTTCCATAACCTTCTGACAACAAATGACATTGAAACAAACCAACTCATAATAGCAGGGCTAAAAGCAGCCAAAGCCTTAGCCACCCTTCACCCAAACATTACACATTGTTCTTTTTCCCCAGGAAAACCAATGAATAAGGTGCAAAAGCCACAGCACTAAAAAGCAGGAAGCTTCGTGCTCCAGCACTTGGAAATGATGCATCTACATTACTAGATGATGACATGTATTGTCTTTGTTGCCTCTAGCTGGTCAAAAAGGAATAGCAAACTGCTCATGAGCAATAGTTTATCAGGGGTCATATGGGCAATTTGGATCACAGCTGGAGCAAGCCCAAGAAAAGACCACCCTGTAGAAGCATGGTTGCTAGTTAGCTCTAAGCAGTTAGTGCTGTTCGTAACTCCAGCAAGTGTCAAGCAATGACAATTACCAGTTATCATACAAAGTGGAACAGGAATAAACCTGCCAAAGAGTTTTTTTTTTTTTTTTTTTTTTTTTTTACAGTATAACATGTAATTTATTATCATGTTTGAGCAATTACCAAAAGGAGCTGTTGATCTCACTTTGCCAGAGAGATACAAAGGCTAGACACAGTAACACGGCATTCTTTTGAAGGATAACTTATGTTATAAGTGAAAGACACCATAAAATGACAACTCTGCTGCAAAAGGAGACAGAATGATACATTTAGCGAAATTCCCAGTCTAAGTCTTTTCAAAGAACACAAGCCGCTAGTGTAACATTCCTAAGGGTTGCTGCATCCTTTCAAACATGATAGCTTTCTTGTAGTTTACACTTATCGTATTAAGAAAAATGGTAATGAGGAGATCATGACAACTTCTTTTAAAAGTAACAATGACTCAATTCCCAAGGAAAAAAAGAAGAGTGATAACTGTTTTCATGGAAAAAAACCTTCAGTGAACACTTCACTCTTGAAGCTGTGTTCTCTTGTTTTTTTTCTTTCTTTTTTTTTTTTTTTTTGTCTCTGAACTCAGGAACAACAAGGGACTGCTCTTCAAAAAAATCTGAGCACTAGTTTGTATTTGTCTAGTACAACACTCCTTTTTCAGTTAAACTAGCAGCTCAGACCTCTTACTGAATAATTAGGGACTCCAGAGGTTAGAAATGATTTTTTAAAAAAGTGAATAAATAGGAAAAGATTAATTGGCTTGATTTAAAAAAATTATCACTACTGGGAATGTTCTGCTACAAACAAAAAATGATTTTTTTTTCCTGAGGTTGAGAAGAATATTTTTAAGCGTTGTTGTACCTTGGGGTGTGTGATGCAAACAACATATACTTTAATAGGCAATACTCATGTGGCAAGGAAATTCACGGACTACAAAGCCTTAAGGGGGCTTTGTAACACTCAGTGCTTGTATAATAAATTCCACCAAGAGTTCTCAAGGCAATCCTCACGGGAGATCAATACCCTCATTTTCCAACATGGCTCCAGAGAGGTGAAATTCTGTCCATGACTTAAATCACCCACTAGGCCAACAGCAGATACAATGAACACTACTTTGGCCTTTTTTTCCCATTAGCAACCCATGCAAGCCTCCCTAGTCAGTCTATGTCCATATTGTCCTTGTTTTGCCCTGTGAAGGCCTTGACGGCATTATTTTGATCTCCCTAGGAGGAAAAAAAAAGAGTATTTACTTAGATATTGCACAGACCTTTTGGAACGGAGCAAAACTTTACAGAGGAGTTGTAAATTACAGAAAACAGAGGTTTTGAGTGAGACCCACAGTGGTGCCCTAGCCCTACGAGCATGGGTAGGCACTACGATAACATTTGCAGGAGGCAGAATATACAGCACATGCAGAACACTGAACAAACATAAATCCGGGCACTTAGGTCTGAACTCTAGATTCATGTGTGCAATCAGTTTTTATCTCTTGCCACTGAACAATGTTCAACAAAAACCTTAACATCTTGAACTAATAAAACCATCTTCCCTTCTAATGCTACAGCTTGACATTTTCTTCAGCTGACTTCTGCAAAGCTGGGTGCCTGGATGACTGCTTTTAAATCACAAAGAAGTGTGAGAAATTCCTTGGCCAGAAAAAAAAAAAAAAAAAAAAAAGTATTCTGGACAGATTCACCAGCTATCCAAAGAAATTGCTATGCAGCTGACATAAATCAATGTGGCAGGATCTACAGGCTAATTAAACAAATGTGACAATTTTAATGTGACAATTTGAAAATGCTCAGAAGTGTCTCCCATCTACAGAGTGTGCATTCTTCTCAAATGCATATTAAAACTGTATTAAGAAATTGAAAGGAACTTACATATTCAATAAAAAAACACAATTATAAGCGCAATTCGAAATATATGGCTAAAATAGATTAGAAGTTCATAAGGTTTCTCAGAACATTAAATTCAATGGCACACTTTCTTTAAAGAAATGTTAGAAATCTATAGAAATGGATAAGCCACAGTATGCAGCATATTTTTAAATATTTGATTGAGTCTTGCTTTTGCACAATTATAACACCAATAATTCCAGCTGAGGACCTCGGTGCATTTTGCTAGCAACTAATTTAACTCTGCAGTGCAATGGTAATATGGGTAGGTTCTGTTTTCCCATTCCAGAGATGGAGACACTGTGGAGTGAAGGAGCATCTCAAGGTTATATAGGAAGTTTAAAGATAGGATGTTTTATTGGAGCCTATATATTCAATAGGCTCCAATTCAACATATATAGCCTATATATGTTTTTTGAGAGGATATTCAAAGAGATGGAAAGACAGATAATGTTTAACTGGCAGGAGTGAAGTGGTGTATCCTGGAGACTTTGCCAGCTGAAACAATCTTAATGGGTAAGCAGAAGGAAGACACCTTCAGGAAGGGCTCTAATGACTATGCTATACAAAAGTGTTAAAGCTTAACACTTAAGTGTTAAATCTTAACAGCAAAAAGCAAAGATATGAGATGCTCCCACCAAAAAGACGGTTTTCTAGAACAGTTTTAAGATAGGTAACACCTTCAAGACTGTGTTCTCATGTTAGACTACTTTAACCACCCACATGGAGGCTGGCAAGGCCAATATTAGCATGTCACCTTCCTCTGAACCTGCTCATCCAGGTGGTCTCTTGGGAGGAAATACTTCTTGGCTGGTATCTCAGCTGGTGTCTATGTATTAGCTTAAGAAGAAGAGATCAGGAGTGACTTCAGTTAAATTCAGATTGCAATATATAAAGAAATGGAAGCAAATATCTTTGTTATAACAGAGTATTTTCATCCATTTTCTCTAAGATCAACAATGAGATTCAAAGCTCTAACTCCAGGTCTGTTGCTGATATCTTCTTCCTTCTCCTTTCTTGCTTTCTTCACTATCCTTCTTAGAGTACAAGGGC
Source organism: Rhea pennata (assembly GCF_028389875.1). Taxonomy (NCBI): domain Eukaryota; kingdom Metazoa; phylum Chordata; class Aves; order Rheiformes; family Rheidae; genus Rhea; species Rhea pennata. The sequence goes on along the minus strand of NC_084673.1, from coordinate 14,527,355 downwards.
AGTGAAGCATCCAAGACTGCAATATCTTGAGTATAGTTTTACAGCAGTGAAACTGAGTTTCTCTCAAGTATGAGGTCCCCTTTGGTCTTTTTCTTCACTTCTCTAGTTCAAGGTCTTTCCTTATATGTATATTTTTCAGCCATCTGTCAAAGTTTTTTTAGATTTTGTCTATCATGCCCAGCTGCAACCTCTGAGGAGGATGTCAAAGATGAGAGCTCCTGAAACGCTTCCTGATTTAGTCTCATGCTCCAGTCCTGCCTTCCCCTGAACACAGCAAGTCTGTCAAGCCTAATCCTGTCTCGGTTTCTCTTGGCTAACCACACCTGGCCAACTTCATGGGCTAGCTCCCTCAGCCTCGTTGACTTTTGGGGAGGCTTCCCACAGGGATCACATCTTAGGCAGGAGCTTAGTGCTTTAAACCCCAAATACTTGTCCTTCAAGCTGAAAAACATGGAGTCCTTCCCTTCTGTCTGAAACAGAGCTCATAGAAGAGACTATAGGTTTTGTCATTTCAGACCAGATTTGTTTCTAAAGCATGCACTCATTTCAGAAAGCCTAATTCTATTTTAATATGTTTTCAATGTCTTCATTCTGTGCCTAAAGCAATTTGTTATGTAAAGTACACATTATTAATCTACTTAAATGAAAGGTAACATTGCTAGCAGCTTAAACACTCAATACCCATATTTAACAGTGTTTCATTTTGACAGGACAAGATGAAATAACAGAAATGATTAATCTGAGACCAGAGGAATATTCTACTACTTATATTTCAAAATATGTCGACCTTTTTTTGCTTAACATTTTGGCAGTGAGATGCAGAACTGGAGCACACCAGCTTCAGGTGGCTCTTCAGCTTGACAGCACTGGATGTGTTGTGAGTAGTTGCTGTTACCAGTCATGTTGGATTCGGAAGCAATACCTCAGGGCAGGCATAAGGCAGGTTCAGAAGTTCCTCATCATGTTTTTACACAACATCAATTCATACAGCCCACAAGGCCCTTGAGGAAGGACATCTGGTACATCTAGAGCCAAAGACTGTAACGATGCAGAAGTGCTTAGAATTTGTCATTGAGTTCAGCAGTTTGGTCCATTTCTGTCCAGGGAAGTATACAAAAGATCAAAGTTCATCTGAAACATGCCGTTCCTCAGGTCTGTTTTCTCTCTCACTTTCACTTAAAGATAAGGGAGCTATTCCTTATTTACAATGACGAAAAGGGACAGGAAATCACATCCCGCGAGTCTGCAAATCTGGAGTAGCAGTCTTATGGCTACGCAGTTTTACGATACTCTTCAGATTTCCATTCAACTACAAAACTTCATCAACTGTTTTTTCCATTTTTTTTTCCTCTTTCACTCCCAGTGAACTGGATAGGAACTAGGAAGGTCAGGAGTATTTGAAAAAGAAGTACATGAAGTGACCCAAACTTCTAAGTGCCAAAGAGAGGTGCAGCATAACACTTTAAAGATTTTAAAACTGGCCTTTTAACACTTTTTTTTTCTTTTTTTTTTCTTTTTTTTTACATTCTCTATCATAACTGATGTTATGAGTATACTGAATCAGGAGTGAGGAAGCAAAGCATGCAATGTGTTACAGACCATATTAGACTGTTTTTGAGGTGACCGTAGGTAAGGAAGAGAAACTGAAAGTTCATGTTTTTGTGAAAAAGAGATGCTGAAGAGCTTGGAAAGCAGAAGAGTATTAACACATTTTCACTTAGTAGAGAGAGGTGGGAGTCCTTTCATTCTCTTCAGGAGCAGTAATGTGTGTCCAAATTCTAGTGATGATGTCAGTCCACTTTACAGTAATTTTAGTAGTAATACTAAATCTGGCAGTGATAGCAGAATTATATAATACTACTGAAATCGGCAACATTTCAAATTGGCACTACAGAAACATATGTTAAAATTTTATGCTTAGGGAGATAAGAAAACAGAACTGAATAGTGAGTTGGAAATAGGTGCACTGCAATCTCCTCCTCCCTTTTCCTGAACACCTTTTGTAATCTTTTCTTTTATTGTTGCAGTGTCGACAAGCTGCAATAGACCCATATAATAATCAGATTTTACATTTCAAAGTTTTTCACCAAATAATTTGTTTAATATTGTTACAAAAATAAAACTTTTTTTTTGACAAATGTATCAACAAGCTGGAATCTGACCTTGCTTGTCTATTCTCACAGAGGTCTAATCTTTTACCGCCTTACATCTTGAAGAGGCATTTATCGCTGTAACAGGCATGTGCAAAACACCCCATTTCAAACACTGAGACACTGTACACTCACACACATTCGTCAGACCAGACAGCCAACCTTTTCTCCCCATCACCTCCCCAACGGCATGAACCCTGTCTTGCATTGATCTGGCAGCACAAAGCAGATTTATGGTATATATCTACATCACAAGTATACTCCTTGCATACCTAACCTGTGTTGTGCAAGCAGCACAACTGTGGGCCATGAAATCAATTGAAGAAGACAGTACTTGAGCACTGACTCATGGCCACTTCCTACTCCAACAAAGTTAGCTTTGGGGTTTCTGCTTATGTACCTTCAGGTTAGTACCAACAGCCTTGGGATAACACTCCCCACGTCTGGCAGAGCACTGGCTCACAGCTGGGTCCCTCATGTTACCATCATAAAATGAGACTCTGTACTGCGGGTCTGGGACACCCAAAGCTGTCTTCTCCAACTCCCAAAGAGCCTTTTGCTCTTCAGAGCCTATGCCAGGCCATGCTCAAATGACTGCAACTATAGGTCCAAACATGTCTGTGTGTACGTGCTGGACAACACAAAAAATGCTGGGAAAAGGCTTCTTTTAACCTTCCTGAAATTGCTACCGAATGCTTCTGGTAGCCCTAACGTGAGAGTTGAACTGATCGCCTACCAAACCAGATGAGACCTGCTCTTGAAAAACTACAAGGCATTTTCATATTTCTTGAGTGAAACTACACCTAGAGAGTCCATAGAGTAAAGGACTAGTTGCTGCTCTCATGTATACCCAAAGCTATGCAGGGGCAACTCCTTTTTATTTAGTAGCAACAACAGCAACATAAGTGGAGCTGCTGCCAACTTATACCAGTGTGGAAGGAAGAAGAATTCAATGAACTCAGATGAGATCGGGGTCAGTGGAATTACCCTTGATTTATTCTGATGTGAGAGCAGAAATTTGTTCTGCCTCCATTGAGAAAATGCTGATAAAGAGACGAAAATGCTTGGATATTGCTAAGAAATTAATTGTTCTTCTCCATCCAGATCTTCATGTGCATAAGCAAGGTCTAAGGAAAACACCTATGGTTGTAACGCATTGCCTATTTCAAGGCAGGCTATTACCTGTTCACTGCATGCTTGCTTCCAAAGGCTGCACACCAGACAACGGACAAAGGCCACCGATACACATTTACACATGGGTTAACTTTTCAATCCATGTTTTCATTTCAATAGAAATAATAAATCACCTTATCCAGGAGAAAGAAGCAGCTTGACACAAAACATGTGGTGCTGGGCTATTTTTATAGCACACCTAAGACATATAGGGATTCATTTATTTACTCAGCTATTTAAAAGTGGCTACTCTTACTCATTCTCTGGACAGCTAAATGCCAGGTTGCTAAGTTACTGTTACTTGACATCATCTCCTCCCCAACGTGTTCCCACATTTGACAGGTTCACATGATTTACTAGGCCAGTCAGCTCGTTATTCACTTCTCCAGTGACGTCTGGATAATCATTTTAAATTCACATCATGTCCTCCCCAGCAAACCCCCAGATTCCACATGAAAATATTTAAACTGCTTGTCAGCTACTACGTGCATTTGTAACCACACTGGACAGTGTACCTGTATTTTTCAAATTACAATTATTATAATTAGATTTAGCATCGTTCTTCAATGCTGGTTTGTATTTTAGAAGAGAAAACAATTACTTAGGGGCAAATAATGGGCTATATCTGTTACAGTCTAATTTTGCTCTGCGAACAGCTCACCTCAGCTATGGATGATACATATTAAATCCATTAGTGCTATCAATTGTCATGAGGAAGGCAATACTACACATAATTTACCCAGTCAAGGGCATTTTCACCTGCTGATCAATTTACATATTCTCCAATGTCATTAGATAAGAGCTAATCATCAGAAGAACAGAAGACCATACGAATTATAGACTTCGCTCATTTAACTCCAGTCATATTTATACTAATCACAAACTAAATTATATTTAGGATTTGTTTTGCTTCCAGACTAGAAAGCTTTTAATTAATATCACAGCTGTCTGTATAATATCAGAAGTCCACTTAGTTATTTGATGTTTTACTACAGCAAATATACACCTACAGGAATTCTTTTGTTCCTCTGAACAGGGACAGATTTTTAGATAGAAGTGTCTACCCAGCCTTTTGGCAACACAGACCCCAGAGCTTTATGTATTCGGACTGGAATCTGGCACCGGCAGGATTACATCTACCCAATTAGATGAACACTTGACTCATAGTTTTAACTTAACCTCAAGAAAAGTTATTTAAGTGAAGCTTCTCTCCCTATTTAACATTGTATGCTTATCATCTGTTTACCTAGAGGCGGCTGTTTTCTGGGGTAATCAAAATGACTGTCTTCAACAGAATCGCCTGAGACCCCTGCGGAGCCTGGAAGATTTTCCAAGAGAGAAAACCAAAACCAATGATAAGGGAGATCCCTTCCACGCTCTCTATAAGCAGAAAAAGGATCGCTGCTAGCTCACGCTCACTGGGTCATACCTACTCCCACCAATACTTGGTCCAGCACATCGGCTTCAAATAATATGCAGTGACAGCAAGGCACACTGATAGAAAGCACTGAAATAAGTGGAACAAGTATCAGCTTCAGAATATTGGTTTAAAATGTCAGCACTTCCTCCCCATCTGCAGTTTGTATCATAACATTTCAATGAATTCATTTTTCAATGGCTGCACATACCAAGTGACAACTTAATTTAAATCCATATTAATAAAATGTGAATCACACACACACACGCACACACTCTGTTGACTGTCTGTCTTCCATTGTATCCACACTTTCAAAGCTATTATGTTGGCTGTAAGTCACATATTGGAACAGAAGAAAGCATACTAAGCATCAGTGTTTTCACCTCCATCTTTTGATTTGGGATTAGTAACTCCTCATAAACGCAAATCCCCTATACTACTTTTACAGCTTGGCCTTAGCTGTAAAACACAGATTTTATCATTTTATTTACTTTTAATAACCTCCTCAGCCATCCTGGTTAAAAACGCAAAATCAAGAGGAGACTGGTCTGCCATTAACCTTTGGTTGTAGTATTATGAACAGCTCTTGAGGCATTTACACAAGATGACATAAGGCAGCAAATGTTTCAGGAAATCTGAAGGACCGTGAAATTTTGTCTCTGAAGACTCAGAGGTCTGAACAGGCTCAGGACCTTGCCCCCTCCTGGGCTGCAAAGTTTTGACCAAAATCTTTTTTTTTTTTTTTTTTTTTTTTTAAGAAAGAAAATTGAGACAGAGATTAAGAATCACAAACCTCTACATTTACAAAACCATTAATCAAGTTCAGCTTGAAAAAAGAGCTCTGTAAAATCAGAGGTCACAGATCTTAGCTTAGGTCCCTCTTACTGGTGAAGTCCAGTGAAAAACGAACTGCAAGAGTTACTGTGTCTTTCTGAGGGGTGAAACTGAATTAAGTCACTTAATTTACTGACTTAAAAAAAAAAAGAAACTTAAAAAGCATGAGATGCCCTCAAGGGCAGCCCAGGAGCAGGCAGATGGCACGCCAGCCTCCTGCCGCTGGTCCCGCAGCACCGGAGGCCTGCACCTCTTGCCCACAAATTGCCAATTCTTACAAACTTTTTGCGAAGCAGCTGCAATGATACATGTGGGCGCAACAGTGTCACTTTGGATTTAACGCTGCCTCTGTAAGTGCACAATATAGCCAGATGTCCTGGGCCAGACTCTGTCTGTGTTTTCTGTTACAATTCCTGTTGTGCAAGACAGATTCAGGCAGTAGTGAGCAAAACATGCTCCATTTACTTCCAGCTCAAACAGTTGGGCAAAACGCACTCTGTCACACCCCCATCTATCTCCCTCTGCGACCCAAGTGCCTTGCGATCCTTCTTGTGTTCATCTCTGCAACATCCCTGACAAGGATGAGAACGTTAACACGCAGTTTTTATGTCGAGAAGCTGTCATGAGACAGCTAAGCCCACACCCTACTACATGGCCCCCAACAGCCTGAAAGTGGCTGTCCAAGCTGGGAACCTGCTCTGGGTCCTCAAAGCACATGGCACTGCTTGAAGCCATGGGTCATCCCTTTCACCTGGAGCCACCGTCAGCCTGAATCTCCCCCTGGGACTCCCACAGGTGCCTGGGAGATGGATTTTGACTGCTGCCAGGCATCACGGTCTCTCACCTATCTTCTCTCCCCTGCCTACCGAGTAGAACACAATACTCCGCGCATAGCCAAAACCTGTAGCCCACCAGCTTGTTCTGCACTGTAAATTTGACGTGAACAAAGCCATTGACAAAACAGGTGCTCCTCCTTCTCCTCGAGCCTCAGCACCATATGAAGCTGAAAGCCTAAGGCCATGCCACTGAAGGCCACCGGCTGGGACTGAGGGTCATGCTCTCTGGCATAGGGACTACCTTGCACCCTGGGGAGTGCCTCCTGGCCATGCCTGCAGTTAGTGCTTACCGATTTGCACCCCAGGGCACAGCAAGGCCAGTTCAAGGTGGCTGTGGCACGCTGTGGTGAGAAAGACCTGCCAGGTCATATCATTTCAGGTGGCATTTTCAGGTGCCAGCTCTGTACCTGTGCACTAGTGCCAAATCCCCAGCCTGCTCCCACCACCCTGAATTTAAGGGGGTTGCTCTTGGGATGAGACACTATGTATGGCTGCAGAGTGCATCTCCCACGAGTCTGCAGTTGATCCAAACTCACTGAAAGCTGTGGGAAGTCCTGCACCGATTTTGGCAGGGCTCAGCATCAAGCCTGGGAAATTCTGGCCAATTGTTAACTCAAATTACAGACATGAGGTAGGAAACAGGATCACCTCATCTTGATTAGAAAAAGACATTTCTGCTTCCTGTGATTTATACATACTGTTCCCACATTAAAACTGTCACCTGGATGATTGATCCTTGAAATCTGCTACATCACATTTCCTTTTGATGGTGTTTACTGAAAACAACTGCTTTATTCAGTTGGCAAATCATTCATCCAAACTATAGTAATGAACCTAATTGAAATATATAAACAGAGGAAGAAGACATTTAAAACGTACGAAGTATTTTGCAGAGCCTTTCAACATTTTCTTTGCTTTTGCTGCCTTAGTGTCCTTTAGATAATAACCCTCTTCCCACTTTGAAGGCTGAAACTAAATTTTATTTATTTCCTTCCATTCGTTGCTGTTGGCTGCACACACAGACACATACTCACCTATTATTGCAGGTTTGCACATGCATGCCTGCCTGCTGGTTCAACTTATTTCTACGGAAACCCTGACAACACATAAGGACTTCAACATCATCCAAAAAATGATGTGTGCATACAAAACAGGAGCAAGTTTCCACCCAAACAATTTCCCCGAGGATTGCAATGAATACTGCAAAATCTAATCTGTTTTATGAGCAGTATCGTTCCACCTCTGTCTGAGCAAGTTTGATGCATGAATGTTGTATGTGAAATCAGGTCTGGGTTAGATCATGCAAAGGTAGGCATGCGGACAAACATTTCCAGGAGCCTTCTACTTGCTGCTAGTGGAAAGGGCTTGGCTAGCATCGGTTCCCACTGAAGCATTATCCCACTGTCCTGAAAGCAGCAGTTTGGCTGGTGATCTCAGGGAGGCTGCTCTGGGAATTGGGAAACTGAAACCATAATGTAGAGACCCCTAAATCATGGACTGGGTCTAGTGGGGTGCAAACCTACCCCCAGATAAACCTCACTGCCAACAGAGGATGCCAAGGGTGGTGTCTCTAGGACAGAGCCCTTCTCACACTTAAAGTAAGACAGATTTACAGTTATAGAACTTGTTGCATTTATTCTCATACCTCCCCATTTTTTTCTTGTTGCGATTAAGTCATATGAAATTTGGAAAGGCTGTTTTGGCTCTCTCTATTCAGCTACTGGCCAGAGCTCCCAGGAAAAAAGCCTGCAGTCTGTAACATAATTGTGAATGTGAAGAAACTATAGTTTGGGGAAGAAGGAAGGCCAGTCTGTGAGTAGGAGAATTAAGGTGACTCTGCCTCAGGGTAGGAAAGAAATGAGTCTTGAAGAGGCTTACAGAGACTGAGAGGTTAAAAAAGAACAGGAAAGGCTGTAAATCCTGACTGAGATAAGCAGGCAGATGTGGAGTATTAGGAGAACTGACCTTATCCATTAAGCAACATCCTGGGTCTTCCAAAACTTGACTGTGTCCCTTTAATATAGACCCACTGATGTATTATTACTTAACTACAATGTTAAAGACAGCCTTATAACTCTTCTCCACAAAAGGTGAAATAACAGTACTACAATTATAAAAAAGATACAAAAGCAAAGGGTATTACTCACCCGTAATATTTCTTCCACACAGCTGGAGTCATTGGGAAGGGTAACCTAAGTTTAAAGAAAAAAAAGAAATGTTTAGTCAGACCGTGGATGCAAAATTCAGTGACTGTAACTACGCAGGTGAAGAGCTAACAAGAAACTGCCTCCATCTGAAGACTGCTGCATCCATGCTTGCTGCCTACAGAATTTTCCAGTTTAGATCAACATAAATCATCAGCAGGACTCATTTTGTCAAAAGTTGGTTTTTTTTTTTCTTTTGCGCTGCTTTGTGCTAGGAACGGCACTTCTGAAGCAATAAAGTACACTGATTTCCTCACAGTTGAGAACTGGCACTAGAATTGCCTGAAACTTCTATAATTGAAGAAGATCCCACTGTTATTCCTATCGGCAGCCTTCAGAGAGAGCACGCGGCTTGGTTTAACTTACAGCCTGCTGCAGCTAAGGACAGAGGTGATAGCAGTTAGGAGAAAGCTGTTATCAACTATCTTATCCTACAGCTTAATACGCTAACCGCCAAGACAGCTCTTAAAACTTAAACATATACTGTAGTAAAATACTGGTTAGA